>NC_139021.1:79817584-81017584 GCF_964662115.1 Mustela nivalis
GTGAGGATGACAGAGGTAAAGTGATTGGCCAAATGGCAAAAAACTAGTAAATATCAGAGCCCGGGTACTTCCCAAATCAAATTCCATCCTTGCCCAGCTAGGCTTCATTTGATTTTGGCACTTTAAGTTCAAGACATTGACGGACTAACCTCAATCATTTTGGTAGGACTGAGAGAAATGCTCAGTACTGTGACGTGTGTGGGAATATTCTAAAAAATGTTAGGTTGACCCAAATGAAATTGCGAATATTTGACCACTGTTGACCAACAAAAGCAGCCATTTCATATTCCAATTTCGGTTTCATATTTCATACTTGTTCCAGCACACACACAAGCTGTACAAAGGTTAGGTGTTCAATGCGCTCCCTGCTTCCTTAATTTACCCAGTGATGATTCCTTCCTCCTGGACTTTTCTAGCTCTTTCTGACTACTTGCCGCTACTGCTGTCATCTTTTCTCTGAATTCTCACTACTTTTCTTGTCCAGGTCTAGTACACTTTTCTCCCACCCTTCATATTTATCCTTCTAGATAAGATAGATATCCTTCTAGATACTTATCGTCTAGAAGGTAGACAAAGTACAAGAGGTCTTCCCATAAGACATCCCTCCCTTGACTTTTCCCCAGGATCCAGCTTCTGCATAACTGAAGGACAGGGGTTTACCCTTCATCAAACTGAGGGAATGGCCTCCAAGTGTTCAACTTTTTTTTTCCTTCTTCTTCCATGTCCCTGTCTTCAGCTCCCCATCAGTGTAAGCTTTCTTTCTAGCAGAGACCTTAGGAAGCGAGATGCTTCTCAAATATTCAAGTATCCATTTATAATTGTTTCCCGGTTAAAGATCAAAAAAGTAGGAATTGCCTATAAGAATATGGTGAGTAGAAACAGGAGTCCTGCTTCCTTTTCCTGGCCTCCTTGGTTGAGGGGGGACCAAACCAAGAGCATAGCCCATCTGTTTAGTTCTCCTCCTCTGCTGATCTGGTTTCTTTATGAAGAATGTGAGTCTACATTCCCAACATTTACTGATTTCTTTGCAATGGGCAAAAATGATAAGAATGGCCATAAACACTTACAATATGTATTTTTAAGTGTACCTATAAAATATGTACATATAAAACTAGCCAGTGCTGAATGATCGAGTCCATACTGCCTGCCCGAATATGATTTAGCAAAGAGAAGTTGACCATAAGCAACAATCAATTCAACACAGGTTTTGTTTTTTTTTCCTAAAAAAAAATATATTGAAGATTAAAGACCATAAATATTTTAAGATGTTATATTAAAACCTTTTATTTTATTTAGTTATTATATCTACAAAAAATAAATCTGTAATTCTATGCTGTGGGTGTCCTCTCTGCCCAACGAGTTCTCAAAATACAAGCAAATCATTGAACCTCTTTGGACCTCATTTTCCTTATCTGTAGAGTGGAGGCATAGTCTTCAAGGTCTTCCCTTGAGTGAGCATTCTGTGATTCCATTTGAGCATAAATATAGAACTCTAGAACATTACCCCAAGAAAAAAAAATACATAAGATTATTCATCACGATGAGGTTCATAACAGAAAAATCAGAAACACCCTACATGTTTAGGAATAGGGCACCAAGAGTTATAAATTATAGAACATGCACAGCAAGATATAATGCACAGTCATTTGAACAATAATGTAAATGATATTTATGGGCATGGAAAATTAATCATGATTCATTTTCAATGATCAGATTAAATTATATGATGGAATAATGACAATAGTAAAAAATGATAATGTCACTAACATTCATGGAGTGCTTGTATGAGCCAGTATTTATTCAAATTATTTATATTACCTCATTTATCTCATCTAATCCTGATTACCTTAAATCAATTGAATACAATTGTATCCCTATTTTACAGATTTGGAAACTGAGGCTTAGAGGGAGTAGGTACTCATACCTGCTTAGTGATCTGCTGAAATCGACATATAGCGTTTCTATCTTCAAAATCAGAGCTCCATCATCTGACTTAAAACAAAACCCTGAAACAGAATAGCAACTATGAACTATAAGAATCATGAAGGATTCACGTGTTTTAGTAGTGGGTTTTTTTTTTTTTCCTGAGTGGATGGACTAAGAGTGATTTCTTTTTGTATACATTTTTTGGATTCTTTATAAAATAAAGCAAAAACTTGTAGAACTGAATCTCAGTGTGAGAATTGAAAACCTCTGAAAAACTACAAAAATATAGCTGCATTTGTACGTAAAATTGTATGCTAAATAGTGAAATTTAAATGTTTTAATCACCCCTTTTAACACTCAATATGGAATGATACCTGTTGCCAGAAGAACATCTTTGGGACCCCACTAGGGTTTCAGAAGTAGCTCTTGCCCCTCAATCTGCTTTTCCTAATCATTCGTGTATGGGTTGTGGCTTGTGGGGGAAGTACGTTATCTATTTCCCAGAAGTTTGTTTTTTGTGTTTTGGGGGTTTTTGTTTGCATTTGTTTGTTTGTTTAGCCAAAGGGAAGGCCCATATGACAACAGCACACAGGGCCTGGTTTTAAACTGTTCCCTAAAAATACAGCTGGGAGGGATGCCTGGGTGACTCCGACTCTTGATTTCAGCTAAGGTCATTATCTCAAGGTTGAGGGACGAAACCTCATCTTGAGCTGCTTAAGATTTTCTCTCTCCCTCTCCTGCTCTCCGAGCATGCCTGCGCATGTGCATGTGCACGCTCTCTCTCTCCTTATCTTTCAAATAAATAAATAAACCAATCCTGGCCTTAAGAAGAGTCAATGTTAGACATCACCAGGGTGGCCTCAAGTCAACCCTGTTTTCTGGTCTCATTCAGGCTTTACACACTGGGTTTTCAATTATGAAATAAACACAGTCCAGTAAAAACCAGCCTCATAGGGAATTGAGTTGGGTTCAATACCCCAACATTTGTTTTGGTCAGTGGGACCACTCTTGCCCTTGACGTTCTCTTAGAAAACCTGACCTTGCTGTTGAACCTCCTTGGTACATTGTCTAGGCTTGCTCATTTGCTGGTTTTGTGATTCTCCTCCCTCGATCACATATTGCATTTCAGCAGAAGGGTCTAATATTCAGGCCCTGTTATAGGGGTAAATCTGCCTGTAACAGTCCCTTCATCATCCCAGCTTCAAATAATTCCACTTCCATTTACACTGGACACCTCAAACATGCACTTTATTGGGAGCCCAAGTTTTTATATATCCTCTAACTCACTTCCTTTATAACAAGCTACATCTTACAGTTCTTTGCATCTCAAATCATACTTTGCAGGATGGCTTACACATAGTAGGTGCATAACAAATGCTTCTATGGTAGGTGAGGTACTCATTGCCTTTATTTAACCCAGGGTACAAAAATTAATGAACACAAATAAAATAAATGTTGTACATGCTACCAAAATATTGCATTTTGATAACTGTTGCTTGAAAAATTAGTACATTGTGTGTTTTTAAATGAAGATGATTTATTGCTATTGTCTAACATGTGAAGAAAGACAAAAAAATTGTTTGCAGGATCATTGGCTTGAGCACATCAATGGCACTGTTGGACGATTCTTGCTGAGTGTTAAGATGATTTATGTAACAGACCGAAGCTTTGCACAGTAATACATTATAGTCTCAAGCTATCAACCCTCGTTCATGCAGAGACAAAAGAATCTGAAAAATACCTACTTCTGAAGGTCTTCTCAAAAGAAATTGGAGATAATGTTGATGCTGTTTAAACTCTTTTGAGAGAAATCACCATTACATGCCATGTCTTAACTTCTGAAAACAGAGGAAGTTTATCATTTCTCTCTTTTTTTTTTAAATCATTTTTTTTCTAATGAACTCTGTAGTTGGCTTTGCTTTCCATTTAGTTATTTAAATCAGGCAACATGAATTTTCAATAGAAGATGAAACACATTTAAGCATTGGTATTTTTCTACCCTGAAATTTCAGGAACTGTGTTACAGATTATCCGTGTACATGGGATCACAATGTTATTTATTTATCTTTCAAATAAAGAACTATATGAGAAACATATTTTACAATGTTATAACTATAGCCATATTTTCAGTGTATGCGTGATTGCATGAAGCCATCACATAATTTAAAGATATGTACAAGATGATATCTTTTGAATTCTTCTGAGTTATGGGACTTCTTGTCACCAAAGATTGAGTGCCTTATATAATGACTGCAATATGTGGACAGAAACCCACAAAAACAGGCCCCCTTGATGGAAAAACTAGACTTAAAAAAGAGAAGAATAGGCAAAGTTCAGAAGAGAGTTCCCATTTCTTGTTCCTGGTCAGCATATTAACACTCTATCTAGACAGTATGAAAACATAAATTCTCTATAGTCAAGAGAAAACTCATTCTGATTAACATCCCAATTCCAGATGCAATAAAGTTGAATAAGAACAAAAAATAAGAATAGGCTGTAGCAAAAGGAAATATGGATTGCAGAAAGAGAAAATAATATAAACAGGATACCCAGGTCATGGATTATGGTAAGCAATATGATTAAAAAGGAATGTGAGTATATAATTAAACAGACAGAGGCATTGAGATCTTCCAGAAACCAGGTGAGAAGTATCCTTTCCTTTGTCACTCAAGTTGGGGTACTGAGGGGGTTCAGTGGGAAAAGGACATTGGCCTTAGTCAAATGGCTGGAAAAGCTTCCAAAGAGATCAAATCAAAGGAGATTTAAAGGTCCTCTTTTACTTTCTTAAAACCCAGTCTCTTGGTTCAAGTCTCAAATACAGTCCACCAGATGGGCAATTTCACCTCCTTGCCAAGAGTCTCCCAGGGAAGAAGACCTTTCTACAACACACTGCGATGTGTTAGAGAGTATAGCTTTTGTGGTGAATTTAGACACAAGTTCATTGACAATTTCTCTAGGTCAGTAGAAACTGAACTGTCAGGAGCCCATCACCCAGGGCTGCTGGTCTACCTGTGTGGTTCCCTGCCGGCAAGAGTTGTGGCCCTCTGCACATTCCTGTCATTATCCTCTGAGCTCTTCAGCCGCCTTTGCCTGTTCACTGTTGCCTGTTATCATTTTATTCTTTCATTTCAAAAATGCAATTTCATTCCATTAAAATAAAGGCAAAACTTGATCTTAGCTATTTTGGGGGGGCAATTAAATGAACGCATTATGTATGAATGGGGCTGCACTCTGTTTCAGTATGAGTTTGGATCAATGGCAAATATACTGAAATTCCTTTATAATGGTGTCTAAATCCCCTCCATCACTGTCTGTAGTTGTTTGTTTTCTTGGCCATGACCCAATCCATGGCATGTATAAACCTATTTAATAATAACCAGAGCTATGCTAGAGCTGTCATTTATCAAGAACTTTCTATCTGATTTTTTTTTTTTTTTTGCTTTCAATGCGCAAAAGAACCCCATGAAGCAGATTCTGAAACTGAGGCTCAAGGAATCAGAAACTTGCCCCAGAACCTGTACTATTAAATATTTCAGCACACTTAGTTTAGTTCCTCTCTACTGGACTCCAGAGTCTCCATTCCTTCCAATACACTCTTGGCCATTCTTATCAGTCACTGGAGGAATCATTATGAGTACTCTCAACCCATCTAAAAATCCATCCCCTTCTCATTACAGAAAGACATAGCACTTTATAAGTAAATGTGCAAATACCAATGGTGAGATTTTAAGAAAATGACTTGAAACAGTCACTGGCTTTACTATGTAGAACCATGAAAATACTCTCTTGAGGATGATAATATTTTAAAATTACTACTTTAATGCTTCCAATGGTCCCCAGGTGGCCTTGAAAAGTTCACATGTATTGCAGAATTAGCCAAGCCTTGTGACAGGATAGCCCACTCCAGTCCACATCCCATGACTCTTGGCTTCTGTTCCCTGGTCACACTGGGACGTACAGAGCCTCCCACCCTAGAGTAGAGCTGTCCTATCCCAGCACCAGCAACATGATGAGACTCTCCTGCATCTAGGACGAGGGAGTACCTGAAGGTCAGGGAGTGTCTGCTTACGTAGCAATGATAAAACTTCGAGTTCTTTAAATCATTTAGATCACGCAGACTGGCTACTGGGTAGAGCAAATAACTTTGCATGCTTCTTTCTGTCAAATGTGCCTTTCATTAACACGATGAAGATCCAAGATAAAATTTAAAGTATTGGCTTGAATTTCATGCCGCTATTCCTAAACATGTTTTTCTCTGTGTAGATGGTCACCATTGACTTTTATCGTTCCCTGAGGAAGAGGCAAGCTGTAGGGCTCAGACTGCTGATAAGGTTCTTATCTCTAGACTGGAAGTGGTAAAAGGCACTATAAAGTGGGATAAGGAATAAGAGACCACCTTGCAAGTCTACAACCATTCTTCTCCAGAATTCTACTCGGCAACCCAGCCCTATAGATTTATTTATTTATTTATTTATTTGACAGAGAGATCACAAGCAGGCAGAGAGGCAGGCAGAGAGAGGGGAAGCAGGCTCCCTGCTGAGCAGAGAGCCTGATGCGGGGCTCAATCCCAGAACCTTGAGATCATGACCTGAGCCGAAGGTAGAGACCCAACCCACTGGGCCACCCAGGCACTGCAGCCCTATAGATTCTTAGAGGACCTGGGACATCGGTGGTCTCTAATTTAGGCTGGGGGTGGGGGTAGGGGAAGCTTAATCATCTATCTCAGGGGATATGCAAAGGTCTTAGAAAGGACATTGGTCCCAAGACAGCTGGAGAATGAAAAATACTTGAAATTCATGGCCTTCCTGAGACTCAAGGGAAGAAAATAAGCCCAAGTCAGAAAAGGACCCTAAGTCAGTAGACAAGTATATTAGGCCCACCGTGTCACCCAGGGATGGCCTTAACAGAAACCTTCTTTGACTGCCCATACCCTGATCTCATCACCAAGGTCCCTATTCCTATGTTCAGCGTACTTTCTCATCCCCTCCATGCTCCCTGCTGCCAACCAGGCACGGGACATTACACCTGCCATTGTCAAGGGATCCCAATTTGGAGCTGAGGCTTCCTTGGGGTCCTTAGCTGATGCTCAACCTGCAGAGGGGCTAGGTTCCAACAACTTCTGAGAACCCAGGGGCCCCAAACTCACCCTTACAAATCCTCTGGGACCTCTGTGTCTCTATAAAATGGTAAGTGCAAGCCATTTCAGAGGGACAGATCAGCAGCCAGAGAGGGACACGAAATTACACTGCCCCAGACTTTCTCAGGCAGCTGAAGCCTTTGTATCTCTAACAGGATGTGTCTGGCTTCCTGACATGCAGAGAGATTAATGTTATATACTGTGTTGTCCGCTGACTAGTGAGAAGTCTTGGGAATACAGGGTGTATATTCAAGCCCTTGGAATAACAATGCCATCTTCACAGATTTCATGGCTTTATAAAGTCATTTTAGCATTCATTCATTCATTCCTTTATGCCTTCATTCAGTGATTCATTTGTTAATCCATTCAACAAATATCAAATACAGATTGTAACCGGGAAGTCTACTGGAGAATAAGGAAAACACTCGGCCATATCCTATTGTAATGCTTTCCTTCCCAAACTGCGATTTTCTCTAATAATATATATCTTACTATTGTTAAGTCAAATTTATTCTTACTAAGTTTTTCAAAATTAAAATAGAGATGTCAAATCACAGAAATCAACATTGAGGAATTAGCTTATTCACTTCCACATTAAAAAATAATTAGTAATTAGTCTGGCATTGGAGTTTTTGTGAGTTTTGTGACATTTTGACATTCATACAATAATCATGATACTATTATATGGCACCCATTACACTGTAATGGGTTCATGGCAAATAATCATATCATGACTTCTAACATAAAGAACAGAAACTGCTAAGTAACCTTATGTTGTTAAAATTCCTGATCCACGTAACTACCCATTACCAGTTAAGTTGTGGAATCTGTGGTTTAGGTATATAAGTGCATGGATTAAATAACATTAATGTGCAATTACATGAAAATAAACCATGTAGATTTATTAAATCGCAGTGCAATTGTTATCACTCGGTGTAAAGTGATACCAATTAAACCCTCCTTTAAAACATCACAAATTAAGATTTAACTACAAAGAAATGCTAGCATGTAAAGTTTATGGTAAACCATGGATAGAATATCCCTGAGTATTTCCAGAGGCTTAAAAGCATTTATAAAATTAAAAACATCTTTCTCCTTTATCCCTGGCATTAGCTGTACCTAATTTAGGGAAGTTTCAAACAGACACCATTAACTTCTTAAAAGAGATGTATGAATAACTTCACTTCTGAAATGTCAACACAAAGACAAATTATGCATTCTTGTGTTCATACCGAGTAAATATTTTAGTGGGATAGGCATTGGGATGGAACTTGGGATAAGGAAAGACTTGAGACCAAAGCTAATGTTAGTTCTTAAGTTTTGCTGGTCCAAGACCATTGGATATTGACAACTTTGTATCATTTTTCCTAATAAAATAGTAGCAATTAAACTGCTTCTATATCACAGCATGTGTCTATCCCTCAATATATTCTGAGCTGGTTGTTTACCAGCTGAGTCAAAGTGACTTAAATTCCGAGTCTGGATTTCCCTTCAGGAAAACGGGATAATGGTAGCCACACACAGGATTATTGTTAAGGATTAAATGATTCAAAGGACTTCATACAGCACTTTTTACAAAACCAGCATGAATACTCGTGCTTCCTCTCTCTCCCACCTCCCACTTCAAATCTTTCATACTTCTTCTTAGGTCAATACTTGTACCAGGAACTGATGGTTTACCTCTATAGACTCAAGGTCTGAAATATACCAAGCAAACGAGAATTTCATCAAACTTAGGGTTTTGACACCGACCACGACTGTATTTTTCAGACAAGAGATCTAAACTATAAACAGGAAAATTTGGTACCTGATGATTAAACTTTAGAGCTGGTGATTTTGTTAACAGAACTCTAGATATTCAAGGACAGTGATCCGCAGAGATGAATCAAATCTTTCCTTTCACCTACACTCCACCCCCACTCCGCCCAGTTGCTAACCCACAGGAGCCTCTACGTGACCAGGTCTGAATTCCAGATGTTCCCAGGAGCGCTTCATTTCATCATGTCTTCTGACAGCACCTAAACAAATAGATCAAAACTTGTACAACATTTAGCAAGTGTAACTTGAAGATTTTCTTTCTGTTAGACGAATAGACGCCATCTGGAAAAAATAACCCGAGGCGCTTGGATGCAGGAACATGAAGCTTATTGGCTGAACACCCAATGAATACCTTACACTACTTTCTTTGGCTCCTACCCTCTGCCTGCTCATTTCAAATCTTGCCCATTTCAGCCGGCTCTGTGCTGTTAGACAAGTTCTGTTACTTGGGCACTCAAATACTAGGAAGACATGCTTAATTTGGAAGATAGGCTTGCGAGAGGGATCAGGACCCAAATTTTTTCCTTTTTATTATAACACCTGCTCTATAAAGGACTGCTAAGTATCGCTATGCCTTGATCTTAATTGGGAACAATATTTTATTATCCAGTCCCTCCTCAAATGTTCAATGTTTACCACTTTCCGTTTTAAACAGGAGTGTCCTAATATAATCTTTCCTTCCTTTTTTCTCCCTCCCTTCCTCTTTTCTCTAAAGCTACTTTCCAAAAGGAAAAGCCCCACATATGTTGTTATTTATTTTAATGATGGTCTTTTATTCCTCAATTAGTATTACAACAATGTCAGTGTGATATTGCCTTTCAAATTAGCTGAACAAAATCTAAATGACAGCAATATTATTTAGCAGCTTTTTAGAGGAATGTCAAATAAATGTGAATAGCCAGAAATCAAGAAAATAATCTTCATTTTATTTTAATGGTATACTCTTTGAAATAAAAATAGTTTTTAATGTTTTTTTATAGGCCAAACTTTCTATGCAAACACACTTATATAAAATGCCCAAGTTACGTCTTTACTGAATTATTTTTCTTTTGTCAGTTGTGAGCACGCAGTTTTTCCAAAACTCAAAAACAATTGTCCCCAGAACTTCTGGAATTCATTTGATTATGTCTCATGATCTGAGCAGTAGGAAGTCCTATGAAACATGCTTAATTAAACATGAATTTTATGGGGCACCTGGGTGTCTCAGTGGGTTAAAGCCTCTGCCTTTGGCTCAGGTCATGATCCTGGGGTCCTGGGATCGAGTCCCAAATCGGGCTTGGGCTCTTTGCTCAGCAGGGAGCCTGCCTCCCCCCACCCCACCGCCTGCCTCTCTGCCTACTTGTGATCTCTGTCTGTCAAATAAATAAAAATAAAATCTTTAAAAAAAAATGAATTTTATAAATTGCCTCCTTCCCCACAATTCCCATGAAAAAGGTATTCAGCTAGATTAAAACTCCGAAAAATTTTAATGGGACCTTTGATATCTGTTTGAGTTCAGTTTCTTGGAAAAACAAACCTGCCTAATGGAAGTACTCTTTAATACAAGGAGTGGATATACCTTTGAGGCAGCTTTCTTCTATACATCACCATGAAATGAGAGCAGGGTAATCTGCGTGTTTGAAATGTCTTTGCCAAATCCATAAGGCTGCTTGTAATAATATCTGAACGGTCGTGTGTGTTTGTTCATGGTGACAAAGAAGAAGGGGGATGATAATTTGCAACAATATCCCTTGTCTTTTCAGTCTTACCCTGGCCCGAGCCTGGAAAGTGAAGACTTCAACATTCCACCAATCACCCCCCCTTCCCTTCCCGACCACTCTCTGGTACACGTGAATGAAGTCGAACCTGGTTACCACTCTCTGTGTCACCCCATGAACCATAATGGCCTGCTCCCGTTTCATCCACAAAACATGGACCTACCTGAAATCACCGTCTCCAATTTGCTGGGACAGGACGGAGCCCTGCTTACTAACTCCATTTCTGTGGTAAGAATCTGCTTGCCGATTGGTGGTGGGGAGCGAGGAACACAGGAGGGTAAGGTTGACTTTCATGGGAGAAGTTTTGCATTGTAGTAACACAGGATTCTGAAACGAGGCAAACGTTTTTAACTAAGGAAAATGTTCTCTGTAAGTTCCTGAAGTAATTTTCTGTCTTCTGTTGAATTCAGGGCAAAAATCAATTAATTACCTGTTTGATCACTCTTACGTCGTACTCAAAGTTCTAAGCACTATTAGACACTGAAGGCCCTATCGTAAATGTCTAACTAGATTTCAGATAAAAGGTTATCTTAAAAGGGCCACCTCTCACTTGCTGCCAGATTTCTCACTACAAGAAAGACCCTCACATCTTCTGAACAGGAACTGCTGTTCAACTAGATTTCTCCCTCATTTCCCACAGATTTATAGGATAGGAAAGCAAGAAAACCATCTTCATTTTTATTTTGGCAGTACAATTTTAGTGATCAAAATTTATCTCCATTAAAGTGTTTCGGTCTGTTGGATCCATTGTCCCCCTGAACCTTCGAGTGTTCTGTACTCCTTAAAGTTAGTGGGAATGTGTATTGTCCAGGAAAACCAGCAAAAATTAAATTTCCAGCCTCTACCCCAAAGTCCAGGGATCTGAATTATTAACAAGCATCCCATGTTTGAGAAACACTGACTTGTAATGAAATCTTTCCTTTGGGTTTGTGTGTCATCTAAAACCTTAGTAATTTCTCTGTCTGTATCGCAAGTAGTGAAAAATACTTTCCGCAGTATATGGCCAAGGACAGAACATTTACCTTATCATAAAACTCTCCCTGAGGTTAACAGTGACTTTTAATTAGCACTCTTTTGTTTCCGTTTTTCAATAACTTAACAGTACGTGTAACTCGATTGTCATTTTGGTAAGTCACTCAACAGAGCTGTCGGGCTCACAATGAACAAATTGATTAACTGCTCATCTTATGTGGTTTCTGATAGGCAGCATTTACATTATCACTAATCAAAAACATTTGGGGATGTATCTCTAACTTGAGTGAATTCACAGAAAGGTTTTCCTGTTAATCACGAATATAAAGGGTTGGGGATGGAGTGTCAAAAGAAACCCTGAAGTCGTTTTTCAAGAATGAAGCCCAGAGCTTCATGCTATGATAGTATCCAGATTCTCTTAAGAATTGGCAGCTAGCTCAGTGGTCAAAAGAGAACTCATTCGTATCACTCGTGGTGGCAGAAAATTATTGCCTCGACTTTTTATTCTACCTGTATAGATTGGTCCTAAGAGTATTAACTATGGCTTCCTTAAATAGAACATGGATTTTTAAATGAAAATGCTAAATTCGTAAATCTAAATCATGCTGTACTTAAAAGTAGTCACCTTGAGAAGTCACATGTCCATTCCTCTTTGGGGCTTGGCCTTCAGACCCAGTTCTCATGTCAATGAAGCATCCAAATGATGCCTTCATAGGCACCACCTGTGTGCTAAGAAGGTGAAGAAGAACGCATACGGTGTATACACTATCAAGTCGGTCCTCTAAGCTTTCTCACAATGTGAATGGAGCAGGGCTGTAGAAGGGATAATGAGATATTCCGTTACGTAATTTAAGTCTCCAAACCCTTTTTTTCTTTATATAATTTATATATTTTATTTATATAATTTGCCTTCTTAGCATTCTGAGGACCGTCTTGATATACCACTCGCTTGTTAACTGAGGCTTCTTCGGTGTATATGTGCATACATGCATTGTGTACAACTTCGACATACATGTATCAAGGATTTCCCCAGAGCTGTCAAAATGGCAGTCACTCCATCCTTAAATGGCATGCTCAGAACTCGATCTAGTCACAGTGAAATGCACCATTTTCTAGGTCCTTCTGCCACTGTGTTTTCCTCTTGCCCTATCTGGACCTTCTCCTCATCCAAATCTCTTTATGCTTTCCCCACCCAACCCAATGTCAAAAATTGAACTTTAGGTATTTTCCCTTCACATGATATTTCCTTTGAAACTTTCAACACTGTGCAAGGCAGAGGGGTCCCATCTGACCCACGTTAAGGGGATGAAGCTCTAATTTGTTGTTCTGGTTCTTTTCTTTTTTTTTTTTCTTTTAAGATTTTATTTATTTATTTGACAGAGAGAGAGAGAAAGATTACAAGTAGGCAGACAGGCAGGCAGAGAGAAGGGGAAGCAGGCTCCCTGCTAGGCAGAGAGCCCGATGCAGGGCTCAATCCCAGGACCCTGAGATCATGACGTGAGCCAAAGGCAGAGGCTTAACACACTGAGCCATCCAGGCACCCCATGCCATTCTGGTTCTTGGCAAGTCTCATCTAGCAGGACTTTTCATAGGATGGTGAGTCTTCCCCATACCTCCCAAACTATATTCTGAGGAGGACATCCACTTTGCCTACTCCCAGTACTGGCCTTACCATTTTATACTGTCATGTAAAAAGCTACTCTGACAAATAATCCAAGTCTTGGTGAGGCTTTGATGGACTTTGGCACAGTACAATAGAACTTTCTGGGATAATGTCTTTTCTGTTAGTCATGCTGTCTCATAGCAGTATTCATTGGCTATTGAGCACTTTAAATATGGATGGATGACTGAAGAACTAATTTTTATTTTATTATATTTGAATTATTTTACATTTAAGATAGCTACGTGTTCCTAGTGGCTCCTATACTAGACAGCATAGGTCTAGGTAATGTTGATTCTAACATTAAATCTATATGAAACCCATTTTTTAAGTCAATGTGGTCTTGGCGAAAGTAGTTTTAGAGATTAAATTTATTGTAAGAATCCTCTTTCAAGGTTGGGATCTCTGGCTGGAGTCCAGGAACCAGAGTTTGATATGCTGTAAAGTGATAGAAATCTAATAGAGTTGGCAGGGCCGACTTCATAGGAGTTTACTAACTCCTTTGAGAAACAAGGAGCCTCTTCGACTCTTTTGAAGTATCATATGTCTAGAATACCACTCATCAGTGTGTACATTTTTAAATGCTTACCATGATCTAAATGTTTGAAAGTGCTCACATGATTGATAAGACATGGTCACTGTCCTTCAGAAGCTTGTAAATTATGGAGAAAACATAAATAGGTATGAAGCAATCAGAGTAAGATATGAAGCAATTAGAGGCC
Organism: Mustela nivalis; assembly: GCF_964662115.1. Classification (NCBI taxonomy): domain Eukaryota; kingdom Metazoa; phylum Chordata; class Mammalia; order Carnivora; family Mustelidae; genus Mustela; species Mustela nivalis. Next base: position 79,831,577 of record NC_139021.1, read on the forward strand.
AGGAGAAATGTTAATTCAGTTTTACTGGCCAATGAACCCAGTAGGAATTCCTAGTTGGAAGACGTTAGAGTAATCTGGTTTAGGTCGTCTATAAAAACCTAGTGGAAAATGTAGGGCTGCAGGCAGGGTCTGAAAGGTGGTTTTGATTTGGACAAACAGAGAGGGAAAGAAAAGCCATATCTGAGAGCATTTGCAAAGCAAGGTTGGTTATTTTAAGTTGGAAGATTTGACCAAAGGCTTCAAAAACTAATGAAAGGACTATGGGCTTGATATGATGGATTCAAAGAAACCATTGGCTGTTTTCACTCGAGGCAAAAGCATTTTGAAAGCAGTCAGAGGAAATCCTTCTGGCTTCTTCCTGGGTGGATAGTGGTGGTAAGAAACTGGAGTTGTGGAAAGCCTGGGCAGCCAGTTGTCATAACTCAGGCAAGAAGTGTTGAGGAGATACACAGGGCGGTGACAGTGGGAACAGAAAGATGGGCTACTGAGCTGTTTTCACATCATTCCCAAATACAAATGGATCTGAAGACTAACAACCTTTCATACAGCCCTATATTTTACATTTCAAAAGCACTCAGGGGTTCCTTGCTTTGAAAGGAACTTTAAGACCATGGAATATGTTCTTCATGTTTCTTTGTAAAAACAAGCTAAAACTCTTCCCTAAAAACTTTGCGTGTGTGTAATGTGATCGCAAAGTTTAACAACCAAAGTCTTGGTCAGTTTGCCAATTGTCGAAATATATTTGTGAGGAGTGCACTCTGTAGGTCATCAATGCTCATACAGACAAGGAAGTCATGACTACAGAAATCCAGATGTAAGAGCTGCTCGCCTAGAAATCATTGTGCTTTTTCCAAACCCTTCTTTCAAGGTCACTTACAATAATAAGAGCTAACACTTGTAGATTCTAAATAATAAACTTGCAGCAACTTTTATGTTCCTATGAGTATAAACCACCCTAGGCAGATTTATGTATAGGATCAACCATCTCTGACTGTATTTTCTAGAAGCTTTTCAATGTTATTAAACCCGAGTCTTTGCTGTTAGTGTGGTTCTCACATCTTGGTGTTAGTATCTTCACATGACGGAATTTCAGAATTTGAATGGATCAACGGAGTGGACATATTTTAGTTTTCATTTAAGTATTATATATATTTTAGAGCTGGTTGTCATGTTTAAATGCAGATGTATTACCCTGTCACATATGTTATTTTTATATAATATAAATTATTATATATGATATAATTTTTGATATTTCATCTTAATGATAAATTTTTTTGTGTCTGCTTATTCTTATCCCTAGTGGCAACATAAGTGATACAGATTTACTGATTGTAAGCATTTCCAACAAATGTCTATTGTATTAGACATAAAAAAGTTAGTTCGTAATTAGAAATCAATGACTGAATGAGTCTTATTATCTCAGTTTCGCAATTGGAAAACGGAGCTTCAGAGGGGTTAAGTGACTTGCTCGGTGGCTCAGCTCATAAATACCTCAGCTTTCTTACCTGAAAAACAAGGATAAAAGTAGTCCTTACCTCATGGGGTTAAATGAATATTGAAGACTTGCTTAGACTAGTTGTTGGCATAGGAAGCATTATTTAAGTTTGTTAAATAAATGGGAAAAGTGGGGTGCCTGGGTTGCTCAGTCAAGCATTCGATTCTTGGTTTCGGCTCAGGTCATGATCGCATGGGCTGTGAGGTCTGGCTGAGTTGGCTCATGGCACCGTGAGGAATCTGCTCGAGATTCTCTCTCTCCCTCTCCCTCTGGAGCTCTGCAGACACTCAGGTTCCTTTTCTCTCCTGTTCTGTGTCTAAAACAAACAAATAGGGATGCCTGCCTGGGTGGCTTAGTCAGTTAGGTGTCCAGCTCTTGATTTCAGCCCAGGTCATGATCTCAGGGTCAAGGGATCAAGTCCCACATCAGGGTTTGGTTCAGCGCCAAATTTATTTTAAAAATAAATTTAAAAAAATAAATCAATCTTTTAGGAAATAGAAAAAGCAAGCTTTTTCTTGACTCTTTTGGAGGAGTTAAAAATGCACGAGAGAGATTTTTCCAAAGAGTTATTTATACTTTGATCCTTAATCTTCTTCACATCTTCAAAGGGAAAAAAAAAAAAAAAAAAGACAAGAGTAAGCCTCCTATTCACCAAAAAAGACTTTACCTTTTACTGCGTATCCTTATATACCATTATCACTTAAACCAACCTCTTGGGGCTAGACCACCTCAGTTCCCGTCCCGCCACTGACACTCACCAGCTTTGTGACAGTGAGCAACTTATATAACCTTTTTGTGCCTCTGCTTTCTTATCTATAAAATGGGTTATAATAAGATCTTTAATCCTATAATGTGAACATTAAAGAAGTTAGTGTCTGTAAAGTAGTGCCAGTCACACAGTAGGTACTAGGTACATTCAGTGGGATTTCTTTTCTGATTAAAATGTTGCCAGGGCAGAGTATCTAGATTGTTTTCTGAAATTTATCATAAACCTATATGGAGGGGCGCTTGGGTGGCTCAGTGGGTTAAGCCTCTGCCTTCAGCTCAGGTCATGAGCTCAGGGTCCTGGGATCAAACCCCATATTGGGTTCTCTGCTCAGCAGGGAGTCTGCTTCCCCACTCTCTCTCTGCCTGCTGCTTTGCCTACTTGTGACCTCTCTCTCTCTCTATCAAATAAATAAATAAAATCTTTTTTAAAAGAAAAGAAAAGAAAAAAACACCTATATGGAGAGTGAAACACACTTAGGGTGAAATTTCTTCCTCCCCAGATTTCCAGCATTTCCTTTTTATATATTCTTGCTGGTGCCATTTTATATGTCAGTAGTCAGTTGGGACTCCCACAAGAAGTTTGATTCCTGGCACTTAAAAAAGGTTCCATTTTCTTAAATCCCTGTTTTCTAAGCTCAGTCTATAAAACAGGGTAGAATTTCTATTAGTATATACTGTCGAACAACTGCCAATTAGTTCTGATTCTCTAGGTCCAAGTTAAACAGCTACTCATGACCCAAGATTGTAAGAGTTCCATTTTTCTCCAAATTCCCTTGAGTTATTTTGATAGTGCGTAACTGACGAGCCTGAGCTTCTCAGAGAGTAGAATCTGGTTCGAAGAGCACTGGAATAAGAGTCTGGAAGGCCAGGGCCTGCCTTGGATAAGCTTATTAAGCATGGATAATTTACTGCACTCCATCTGTAACCAGCAGGGTTGGGCTAGATCAGAGGGGTCCAAATTAAGCTTGTTGGAGCCAGAGGAAGGCAAGAATCAGCCAGAGTGGTGGTGTTGTTATTCATCTCACTTGTTCGCATTTCCTATAAAAGTTCCCCTGTACAACGGCTTCTGTCCTCTGAGAAGATGGAAAACCACAGAACTAGTTGATGATCTCCGAGACCCAGGCCAGGGCTAGCATTTTCCTATGATTCATACTCTGTTGACCACGCAACTGTGATCCAGACTCACGACTCACCCAACTTTTCACTTTGGTCCCTTAGTAATTTTTCCTATGGTCACTTTGGCTTTCCTAATGTTTTACCTGTCTCCCCCACCCCCGCACCCCCACCATAGCCCCGAGCCTCAATGGTCATTAAGATATTTGGAATCTATTGAATAGAACGGTTCCTTAAGTGGAAAATGTTGTCCTGACATTAAGAAGAAAATGATGTTGCTTGGGGTTTTCATGTTGTTAAAAAGAAACTACAGAACCATTTTGGGAGAAAGGTAGAATAAGAAAATACCTGTATTAAGTATGCATGGGTTTAAGAAAAATCCTTTGGTTCCACAAAACTGAAACCAAGAGCCTCTTCTTTTTCTCTCTACTCTGGCACATTCGCTGCGAGGTTTAATCATGGATGGGTGGAAGGGAAAATGCAACCTTGTATAAAGTCATCCAAACCTCACTGCCTGGCCTATATGTGGCCATTGCTTGTTCTTTGTGCAGTCAACAGAAGCTCTTTCATACAAAGAAAAACCGTGCAAAGTTGTAGAATGGCGTCACAGAAAGGAGTCATTTAGACCTGAGCTTTTTGTGGAGTGTGGTTCCTAATGACACATTATAGAAAATTGACAAAAAAAAAAAAAAAAGGCAACAAAGGAGATTTCAATTTCTTTGACTGCTTCAAATTTCCAGTTCTGGAGTTGCAAATGGAAAAAGATGTTAAAAGGCAAAGAAATGGGGGGCAGGGGAGGGGGTGATTTCCCAAATGCCTTATTTTTCTAGGCAACAAAAGCAAGCATCATGTCTATACTCAGATTTATTGTCATTTTCGGCGTTCAGGCATGCACACTTTGCATTCGGAGGCTACTGTACAACTGTTTTGACAAGCATTCACTTCAGAAGGTTCTGGGCAGGACACACGAACTGAAGCAGGGGTCCTCCTCTGGGTCTAGAGGGAGTGCGGTACGTCAAGGAGGTGAGACGTATTTGAGCCGCATGAATTTCTAATATGTTGCCATTATGGAAAGGACCACTGGCATATTGAATAATGTAGCTTTCAAAGCCAAGCAGAAAATGTGATTACAGGCAATTTGATTGCTGTTTTTAAAATAAATATTTTTGAAATCTTGAGATATTTTATTTCATGTAATGCATCAAGAATGTAACAGTGGACCAGAGCTAAGTATCTTTCAGGACATGAAGGAGTTGATGATGTCAGCCCCATTTAGATATGAAATAATAGAAACATTAGTTTAAAATGGAATGGATGTCACGGTGGTTTGTTTCTTTCTTTAAAACAGGGGAGGAAAAAGCAATAGAAAGAAATGATTTTGCCTATTTTGACAGAAGAAAAAGACGAAGAATAATTATTAAGTATTATGCTACAGTTCATGAAATGTTTTGCAATTGCAGCCTGGTTTTGGTGTTTTGTTTTGTTTTGTTTAGTTTTCCCACAAATTATCCTTTTTTGAATATTGCAGCACTGAGAACAACGTATTCAGCCACTTTAATGCTGTGAAGAAATGGGCTGGTTTTGTTCTTATTTTTGACCATATATAATAAATATGTGGAGTTTGGGTTTTTGTTTCTTTTTTTTAATGTCAAATTCCTAAGAAGGCCAAAAATAAGTGTTGTTTGTGGTTAGTTGTTAAGGTCTACTTCAGCCTTTTCTTTGCTCAGAACAGACTACTTTGAATGTGGTATTGATAAGGGGTTCAATGGACTCAGTATGTTAATGATTTGGGACTATCTTTTAGTGCTACAATAAAATATTATTCCAAACTGGAGTTCTCCTTAATAGTGTGCAGGAAAGGAGCCAATTTAAAAATAACACTTTTTCTCTCTTCTGCCAAGTAAGAAAACTCAAGATCGACTCTGTATATAGGGCTCGTTGTACTTTTTCTTCAGCCCCAGAGTTCATATGGATATGTGCCTCACTCATGCACAGAAGAAGTTAAAAAGCTATAAAACCAGTTATATAATACACAAACTCTGAGAGTTATTCAATCCAGCCTCTTAATTCCAGGCAGGAGTAAACCTAAACCATTTCAGATATGTGGTTTTCTAGCTAAGAGCCAAGATTCCACAATTTTCCTTGGGAGCCTGTTTGTGTTTAATTAACCTTGTAACAGTAAGTCAAATTGCAGTAAGAGACTTAGATTCCTTCCAGGAAGTTCCTTATTAAAGTTAAACGAAAATCTCTTACTACAATTTTCGTCTACTTTGTCCGCTTCAGACGTCTGAAGGCTTGGAGCATAGTTGATTTCAAGTGGTTGGTATTTATGAAGTGGGGTTTGCAGGTGAGTTGTACCTAGCCCCGACAACTCTGATTCCTGTAACCTTTCCTCAAAGGTCATATTTTTCAACTTTAAAATTGAGTTAACTTTTTTTTTTTTTTTTAAATTTGGGATCTTCAGGCATGCTGACCACAATGGGAAGCATAGCTCCAGCCAAGACCTGATATTACAGATTAATTTCTGAATCTTTCAGATAATTCTTTGCACCCACGTAGATGTTTTTAGGATAGGCTCTTGAATAGCATCAGTGATTGCTGACATATTTAATTTCTGGCCCATCTATCACTCCCACGGTGGGTTCCTTGCTACGCTGGGGTCTAGCCAGCAATTCCCCATCTTGTTTCTGCGTAACTCATTTCACATCCTAAAGGCAAACATCTGGAAAGGCCATGATGGTGCTTCTCATCAAGTCCTCTTTTTTTCCTGGCTCAGTATCCATTATTTAAATATTCCTTAGCACACAAACAGAGGGAAGAAGAAAAAACAGTTATGTACTCATAGAAGTGTCCTCAGAGAAACAGACTCTAAGCAGGGCCATGAGTAAGACTCCCTGGTCACTGGCTATACCCTCCAAACTGCTGATAAAATGTTCCCTTAAGTGTTGAAGGGGGAGTTTGGGAAAAGCAGCACAGAACCCAGATGAAGGACAGGTGGGAACGAGGAGGATCCACAGCCTGGGAGGGTCTGTCCTTCGGAATCATGTCCCTGAGGGCTCCATCCCAGCATGTGCTTCCTGTTTGTGTCCCTCCCTTTTCTCACTGGTGGCTTCTCCCCATTTTGGGTACAGCAAACATTCCACCCTCAGTTCCACACCCGAAATCATAGCAATAACTCTTCCCATGTAAAGTCCTCACTATAAATCAAGCCCTAAACAGAGCACGGCCCACTCAGCTTCTAGCTCTCTCTTTTCTTCCCTTGCCTTTTGCCAGCAATGCTAGGGGACAGGCTCTCCCCGGTGGAGAGGAAGACTTCTTGTCCCCTCTCCCTCCACCCCGGGAGCTCTCTGCAGATAAGAGGACCTAGATACCTTGCCAGCTTACTTGGTTTCCTTCTTTCACGTGGAAATTATTGGTAACAGTATTATAAGTAGTGCACCACACTTAGTAAGACCTTAGTAACTATTTCTGATCAAATGAATGAACTCATTTGTCTCCACTGGAGTGGGTAATATTTTCCCCAGAGAGCGGCAGGGTCATTATTGCTTTTTTATGCTGACACTTCTCCTTCTTCTTCTTCTTCTTCTTCTTCTTCTTCTTCTTCTTCTTCTTCTTCTTCTTCTTTTTCAGTGCTGACACTTCTAAGCCACTGTTTAAGTCTTCTAAAATAATACAGATATTTTATTTTTTTTTAAAGTTTAATGCTCTGTGTCATGGAGTCTAAATGTTCTAGCCCACTATAATACTTCCAATATAACTAAATGAATTTGAGCCCTAAATTTGCATCCAATCTTGTAGGCTTAATACTTGAGTCAATTTACTATGAATTATTCCTAACCTGTACCACTAGTAAATTGATATATTTGACAATCAGTGTCAGTGTTAGTTGATCTTCATTTTTAGGTGAATACTCTTATTTTCTGAGTAGGGCTATTTTTATGGAGAAAAGTTAAGAGGAAAATTACAAAGACTTCTAAAGAAATCTATTTCTGCCTAGTCTCCAGAATCTTTGAGGCAAAAGAAGCATCATGAACAATTAATGTCTATTAAAGATTGGCCCATATGACCAGTGGGGTTTTTTTTTTATTATCATTACAAAACGATCCAGTCTTTGACTTGCCATTTGCTTGATTTGTGCAAGTAGATTATTAACATTAAAATGTTGCATTATAAACCCATTTAGTCATTGAGTCATAGGAGAATGAGTCTAAAATGCTTTTCAGGAGAACAATGAACCAGTCTCATTTCAAGACACCACTTCCTTCATTATTCATTAACTATTCTTATCTAGAGCATACGGGAACATTGTAAGAGCAGGTTTTGGTTTTTTCCGTTTCAGTTTTTTTCCCATTTGAAAGTTCCGAGTTCTCTAAAACAGACAGGCATTACCTATAGGAACATAATATTTTTCTTTTTATATTAGCCATTTATATATATTGCCAGAAGCAAGACACTTCCCTTGGAAATAAAGGTATGAGGTACTACAGGATCTTTGACCATTTGGTACAGTCATTAAAATCTGAGATTCAGCTTTCCTTTTTTGGACCATTTAAAATAATGCCATAATCACCCAGAGAACAGATCTTTATTTTTCCTTCACCTAATGAATATATTTAGCATTCTGATTAATATATAATAACAAAATTGATAGTTGAACATCTTTGAATTTAATGGAACGTACGAATCCCCCAGGGAAATGTAAGTACCATTTAACAGAGGGAAGATTTAATTCCTTTTTGTAGCTCAAGATAGCAATTCTGTTTTTGATAAGCATGGAACTTGGTCAAAATTTGTTCCACTTGAAAAGTATTATCCTTTAGCATTTACGTCTTGCTTTTTTAAATCAAAGTCTTGATTGTCTTTAATAAAAAATTGCTCAACCCTCAAAACACATTACACTATTAAAACTTTTCATATGTTTGTATGCATTGCATATTTAATCGTGCTTTCTGCCAGCCAGTAGACATAAATAATGGTTTACCAAATGGAGACAGGACCATACTTCATACATTGGGAAACTTGAAAATGCACTAAATGAAAAATAAGTCCTTCCTTGCTTTTTTAGACAGTCGATTCATACAGATTATTGCTAAAAACATTAAATTAGGAGGACTCTGAAAAGACAGACAAACAACCCTTAACAGGTTACAAGATTTTCTTCCCATTGTGAGGTTACCCCTACCTCATCGTGCTTGAACGATTAACAGGAGAAGGAGAAGGCTCAGAGTTGGGCCGAACCATGTAGCTATCATACGCTGAGTAAAAGTGTGCTATTTGCATCTGTGTTTATGGATGCCGCTGGATCCTTCCATAAATCTATACACTTAGCATTCTTGTGTTGATTGTGTTCAGGCATCAGGACCTTTCACCCACTGTGAAGGGATGGGTGGCCTGCGAAGGCCATTCCCTCACTGGGCAAATACTAAGTGGGACCTTCCATTAACAGTACTCTTATTGGGATATGTTCTTATTTATGGGTTGTTACTGCTTTCCCCAAAGCAGCCCCATTTCTAAGGAGAGCAGCCCGGGCGGCGAGCCTGCATTTCCCAGCAAACGATAGACACGGCATTTTCCAAAGCCGTGCTTTGCTGTCACATTTCAACCCCTACTCATCACACTTGTGGGAAATGTCTTCGTGGTGCTTCAGTTCTGTAGGTGTTATGTGTAGTGACTTGGAATCCAGGAGCTGACAAGTCACTTGGCAGGATGATGGTCACTTATATGACACACATGGGGAATTGGAGACCAGGGAAGATCAAAGTCTCGATAGTGGTCCCCTCCTTAGATTGTCCAGGGAATGTGCTGGTCACCTGAAGAACCCAACATATGGCTTCGGAGTCCTGGAAAGCGGTATGAATTCTTGGTCCACTGGCAGGTGCTGGGGTGAGGCGGCCTGGACTTGACCCTGCCTGGGCCCCTCATTGGATGCGTGTGACCTGAGCAAGTGACTTCACTTCTCTCTGCTTCACTCTCATCCGTGGTGATGACTGATTGTATCTATGCGTCTGAAGCCCTCGCGCCGTAGCAGGCAGACAGCGCGCCTCATCTCAGCTAAGGTCCATGATCCTCCTCCCCTGAAGCCCCATAGCTTCTTGTCTGAGTGTTCCTCACCTTGTCTGTGCTTCTGCTTCTAGCTACTGGTGTCCATGTTCTATGTGACTTTCTAAGAACGACTATTCCAGCATTTACTGAGCCTCAACTAATGCCAGGCCTTAGGTTTCCTCCATAATCCCCACAGTCACACCAGGGAAGAATGGTGTGATCCTTATCTTAACCGGGAAGGACTGAGGACACAGACGTATATCACACAGGTGCCCAGGTTACGGTAGGTAGCAGGGTGGGCAGGCTAAGGGATGGTCACCTCTACATTTCTGGTGAGTCAGGGGCTCAGAAACTTTACACTGAAAGCTTAACTTAGCCTTTTATGCTCCCCCTTCCCCCCCTCCCCCACCTATGGGGGAGTTTATGAGAGTGTGTTCTCATAAACTCTGATGAGCCATCACTGTTAACAGCCCAGATAACATTCGCCATTCTGCCCTCTTCTTTTTTTTTTTTTTAACAAAATAAACTCACTCTATTTTTACATTGCTGAAATAATAATAATCTGAGAGAGTGGGTAGAGGAAAAGAGAGATCATATAGTCCAGTGGAAAAAGGATAGACTTGGTGTTCTGGCTGGGTGACTTGGACAAATCACTTGACCTCTTGGACTCTCCATTTCCTTCACTGTAAAAGAAGAAAAAAATGGGCCGACAAGAATAATACTTACATCACCATATGGTTGTGGGGATTAAGTGAGATACAAGGTGAACATTGCTTGCACCTGATAGTCTAAGTACATTAGATGACATCTAGTCATCACGTTGAATAAAGTAGAATTTCGGCTAATGAAATATGTTTGCTTTTTGACAAAACCCCAATAATTTAAAGTCTAAACTCTTCTGCAAGGAAAACAGTGTTTCTTCCTCAGGTAGAAGCAGGTTATGCTAATGGACTAAGATTCGTGCAATTCTGCCTCGTGACCAGGAGCTGGGTTATCTGCCATTTGTTACAAATTCGTTATCAGCCAACCTCAAGATATTCGTTCCTCTCCATCATTAGTATACAACATTTACTTCTAAAAGTACAAAGATATTTAAATTATTTTATAAATAAAAGGAGGAAAAATTCTGGGCAGCTTGCCAAAGATAGCGGATCTGAAATTAGCTAGAAATGGTTCCTTCTCTTTATTAAATTCCGACTCTTTTTTTCCTGATGTGTTCATATCAACTTGTCTCTTCAAAAAAAAATTGAATATTCTGTATAACAGAGGATTGATAAAAGCCAAAGAAAGAGCAAATTGTGAATAAACTTCAACCAAGTTTTCTTCATTTTTGTCCGATAAGGATACATTACTATAGCCAGAGTTACAGAAGCCTCTTGATAGGCTAAGTTTCAAATGAGCAGTTGTGGCCAGATACCCCGCATGAGCTCAGGGCCCTCCCAGACATACCCAAGTGACAGTGCTCGCCCATGAAGGAGGTTGGAGTGAGAGTGTAAATTTCAAAGTTCTCCCTGCCAGTGGCCTCCTTCTCCTCACCCAGCCTGTGGAGTGTCCCAAGCCCTGAGAGCAGTGCTATGGAGATCCTCTCATGGGGCCGGAAACCAGCTGCGAAGTTACCCTGCATGCATTTCACTCTCCATGTTTCGTTGTCTCAGAGGAGGAGCTGCAGGGTTTGAACGTGTCCGCACTTAGTGAGATGTTCATGGTGATTCATAACCTGAGCTAATTCAACTGCCTGCATAGGATCTCCCAAACAGACTTGAATCCAGGATGGATCCAGCTACTAGGGTAGTTAAAGGGACCAAGGTGCTTTTATGCACAGTACAGCCAATCTTCACAGCAATGGGAAAGGAACACATTATCTTTGTCTATTTGGCATAGTCAATGCACAATTAAAATGGCACATCAGGATTAGGTGATTAGGATATATACCATGTTTATACCTTTAACATGTTTCTCAGGGCACACAGTAATTGAAAAGATAAAGTGAAAATGTTGGTACATTTTACTGGCATGATGGAAAGGATGTTAAAATCAGGACTCCCTGAGGGCAAACATGACCTCATTCAGTCCAAAGTTCCCAATATCCTGCAGTGGTTACCAAGATGCACACTTCTTAGCTGCAGGACCCGACATGGGGTACTTCAGCTCTTTCCTCCTTTGTGGAATGGAGGTGCTGCTTGATATCTCATGTTTCTTCCCGTGGGACTAGATAAGACAGTACAAGTAAGGTAGTCATAGGTTCTCATGTACAATAAGTTATAAACAGGTGATAAATGCCTGTTTCTCTTGGATGCACCCTAATACGGGAGTTTCCTTATTCTCCTGCGAGGTTTTGTAAAACAATGACATTTTTAAACTGTATGTAACTGTTATAATTTGCAAAGTAACATTTTCTTATCAGTAGTCATTGAAAATTTTGGCCTTTTTAAATTAAAACAATTCCTAATTCTCTGAGGCTTAAAAACATGATTTCTAAATGTAGAGTTTGGGCGCATCTTAAGTTCTGGTCTAAGTTGTCGTTGAGAGCATTGGCGTGAAGGGCGGAAGACATACACTGGGCCAAGAGACATGATGGTGACTGTGAATGAGACCGCCATAGCGAAGTCTGGAGGGTGCCTCTTGCCAGTAACGGGCTCCACAGCAAGGAAGGGAAGGACGTTACCATGCCCCATATGTCCTCACATCATTCTGTAATGATCCTATGATACAAAATTTTAAAAAGTGGCAGTGTTCCAAAGAAATACAAGCGAAGTACACAGAAAGGAAATGATTACAATACACAGCATTCTGCAGAGGTGAAAAAAAGAAGATATTAGGAATTAAATCTCCCTGTGCCATCTTTCCAAATGTTGAGAAAAATGTGTGACGAAGGAGAAAATAGCAAATACCAGTTGGAAGACAAATGCGCATTACTCTGAACTGCAGATCATGAAACGGTTTCCTCAGGCACCTCTATGACAACTTTAGATGCATAAAATTGTGGGTTCTCCTTATTGCGGTTTACTGGATAAGCACATCTGTGAATATAGGACTACATTCTGCCTGGGAAAGAAGAATCTTGCCCAACAGGCTCTTTCTTGGTCCCAGTTGTGAAGAAGATGCCACGCAGGCATAAAGTATATGAGATGAGGGACGCCTGGGTGGCTCAGTTGGTTAAGCAGCTGCCTTCGGCTCAGGTCATGATCCCAGCATCCTGGGATCGAGTCCCATATCGAGCTCCTTGCTCCGCAGGGAGCCTGCTTCTCCCTCTGACTCTGCCTTCCACTCTGTCTGCCTGTGCTCGCTCTCACTCTCTCTCTCTCACAAATAAATAAATAAAATCTTTTAAAAAAAAAAGTATATGATATGAAAAAGTGATGAGGGATATGTCTATGACAAATATTTTGACAAGGAGTAAACCTGGTTATGGGTCCCTCACCTTGGGAATGTTGAAGGAGCGTTGAAGATAGTAATCCTGTTGACAGTTATCTGGGGAGTTTCATTTCAGACCCTTCCTACTTCTGCGTAGTATAAAAATACGGAGGTGAGAACAACTCGAGCATATAGTGTATAATTTGGAAATCCCTCCTTCTTACATGTTTTGCAACTTCGTATGTCAGTGGAAAAATCACAGAATATTAATACCAGAAATGCATAGTTTCCTAAAATAACGAGATGTTTGAGGTTTAAATGTCTTCAAATACCTGAAACATGTCATTCTGCATTCCATTTCCTATTTGTAGACAAAGCGCAAATTTCCACAGTACTAAATATCTTTGCTTTTTGGCTGTATTCTTTATCAGATCATTCTTATTTTGGAGCTTCATGGAATGAGAACTGAACCCCAGGTTTTCCTCTCTGTGGTGCATTCCTACATATAGATCTTGAGTCTTAGAATAGAGTTTCTGTTGTCTACTCTATGTAGGATTACTTTATAATTTATCATTCAAATCAATACAGTTCTGAAAGGGAAGCCATTAACTAATTATCATTAGGCCTCAAACGAGGGTCTCCCTGAGGAAACTGGAATTTAGATTCCTGGAGCTCTATGTGAGAGCATGATAATGGTGAGGATGCGACAGTTATATGGAAATAGTTCCTGCCCTCAAGTGTCTAGTGAAACAAATGAGGTATGTACTCAAAAAGTCACACAACACTCGAAAGCATGGCATTTACTATAATAGACATAAAATATGTGTGGATTAAAATGGAGTGTGTATTTTTGTGAATGGAATCACCATCCACACCAGGACGCTCAACCCCCAAACCTGGGACTCTTCACTGGTTCATCTTTCCCCTTGCTCCACACATCCATATGAGCGAGTCTTGACTGAATTGCTTCCACAAAATATATTCCGATTCTGCCCATGTAGTTTCTGTCTTCATTGCTCCCCATCATGGTCCACGGTGTGGTCTCCTATTTGGATTATAGTCATGGGATCATAGCTGACTTCCTCTCAGGACTCTCATCCCTCCATAATACATTCTGCACACAATGTAGGGTTAGTGTGGTCTTTTTACTCTGTATTTGATCAGTCACATTTCGGTGACTCCACACTGCATGCAGGGAGGAAAAGAAGATGAGTTCTATATTTCTTCACATGACCTCAGGGACCTTGCAAGATGGCTGACTTAGTGTTTCATGCTATTCTGACCCTAACTGGGCTAAGTCATATTGGTTTTCGGTTACCCACCTCCCACCCAGTGACCTTCAAATCACTGGGAACACCCTTCCCTGGGGTCCTCACATTCAGTTCTCAGATCAAATGTCACTTCCCTGAACACTGGTCGAAACACTGCCCCCACTGCTTGCTCCTCATCACTTTGCCAGGTTTTATCGAATGAGTTAATGCTGTAAAGCGCACGTGGCAGGAAATGAATAAAATAGTAGTGTTGTTACTGTCTGAATTATCTAGCTTATTTAACTCGTTGATTATTTGCCTCCCACTGCCTTTCACGGTGTGTGAGGTAGAGATCTTTCCTGTCTCATAGCTTCCGTATCCCACTCATCTGAGAAGAGATATCACAGGAGGGGCTCACTTGGTAGTTGTCAAGTGAATGCATATGTTTTCAGTTAAAGAAGTCCTTAAGAAATTGAAGACTCCTATCTTAATATAACAGGGATTCTACAGAAGCAGGTAGGAGAGTTTGGTATGTATGTATATGCAGATATACTCACACACACACATGCTTATTAACACACACTCTGATTGTGTAAGTGTGCTAATTTATCATGATTAGAATATATTTTATGTTTTATCTCTGCTTTCCTCTCTTGCCCCTTCCTCTCAACCTTCAGTCTTAGGTACCTCATATTAGTAAAGCCCTGAGTCAGGACAATCCCAAGAGAACATGCAGAAATTATTGAGACACCAGGGAGATTGGTGTATAAGCTATACTAATTATCCTATTATTAATTTACATTTATGTAACTCCTTCATTTAGGAAGAACCTAAACTGAGAACATGTATTGTTCCCAGCTTAAATGCTTTAGATGGTGGTGGCCCCAGCATGCTCTAATCCAGTGGATGGGAGAAATTAGAGACTAAGAGAATGACATAGAATTATTCTGCCCAGGGTACCTCGCTGGCTTAGTCAGTTAAGCGTCAAACTCGCTTTTGGCTCAGGTCATGATCTCAGAGTCATGAGATCATGTGTTGGGCCCTGTGAAGCCCTGTATTGGGCTTCACACCGGGCATGGAGCCTGCTTAAGATTTTTTCTCTCTCCCTCTACTCCTTCCTGCTGGTAGCCTTAACTCTCTATCTCTAAAAAAAGGGGGGGGTGGGGAGCATGCATCTGGGTGGCTCAGTTGGTTAAGCATCTGTCTTTGGCTCAGCTCATGATCCCAGAGTTCCAGGATCAAGCTGGGCGTTGGGCTCCCTGCTCAGCAGAGAGTCTGCTTCTCTCTCTGTCCCTTTCTCCTACTTGTACTCACGACCTCTCTCTCTCAAAAATAAATAAGTAAAGCATTAAAAAAAAAAAAAGAAGAATTATTCTTCCTACCCCAAGGTAGTTGATTAGTCATAAAAAATGATTAAATCTAGGGGTGTGTAGATAACATAATATCATTATAATGAAATCCTTGTGGTTGAATGGACTTAAAACATACTTTTGAAGTTATAAACATTAAAATAAAAGTGTATCTAGTAAAATGGCTTTGAAAACCAAAAATGGATCTTCTTTCAAAGATTTAAATAGCCCTAGAGGTATTTAGGAAATACTTTAAATGACCCAATTTTTAAAAACAATTATAAAAACTTCAGGTTAAAAAGTTTTGATGCAGTGAGGCCCCTGCATCCGATTCTTGATCTCAGCTCACTTTGATCTCAGGGTCGTGAGTTCAAGCCCTGTGTCGAAAAACAAGTTTTAATACAATCTGGTAGAGTGGCAAATAATTTGCATAAAGTAGTTACAAAATGAGTAGAGAAGGTCAGAAGAGAGTTTAGAAACTTTTCTTTCCCATTTCTGCATCCAGGAATCCAGTTAGGCAAGAAATGCTCATTGTGGAGTGAAATCAACTCTCATTTTGGGGTAATTAGAGATACTGAGAGTATAACTGAAAGAGTCTGACAAATCACTTCACTTATCTGGGCTTAACACCAAATGTACTCTTATCTTCTTTTTGGTTTTAACATTCTGCAACCATAGGTAACAATTTAGAAAATTGCCATATAGATTTATGTCTTACAGAAAATTGTTTATCAAATTTTGATACTATCAATTCCTATCTAAGTTGGAATAGCAAATGGATATCCTGTTTGAAGTTGTTTCTGGACTTTCTGACGACTTGGTTCTTATTTCATTCTTAGTGTCAATGGGTTAGTTGTTAAACATCCAAAAAACTATTTTATATCACTTAATTCAATTTAGAAAATTGAATATAGCTTGCTATCTTAAAGAGATGGTGGGAAATGAGCTCCCTGGCTGAATTTCTTTTACCATTCTGCATGGCATGACCTTAAAGAGTGGTACTTCATGGTTCTTATTTTCTTTCTTGACTCTTTGTCACCACACAAAGCTGGGGATGTCCTGATAAATGAGTGGACACTTAATGTAATAATCATCCCATGAGTCACGCATCATGAGTCATAGATGCATTTTTGGAGGGATCTTCACAATCTTATCTCCAAAGGATGATTAAGGAGTCGAGAATATCAAATACTTTAAAAATACATATGTATATTTTTAGTTCTAACAAGCATGTATTGAGGTCTTGTTCCTTACCCAGAATTGTTATAAATGTCAAGGAATTAACTTCTCATAGACCAGTGATTATCTCACTTACTATCTAGATCAGAGCTTCTTCACTTTGGTGCTGTTGACATTTCAAGCTGAAGGAATCTTTGTTGGGGAGGAGAGATACTGTCCTTTGCATTGTAGAATGTTACTAGCCGCCCTGACCTCTACTCACAAGGTGCCAGTAGAACCCTAAAACTTTTAGTTGTGGTAAATAAAAAATCTGCAAGACATCACCAGATGTCTTCTGTGGGGGAAATGTTCCTGACTGAGAACAACGCTGTGACTAGGTAATTTTTGGACATGTGGAATGGTCAGGGGTTGGAGACTGGTGCAGGCTCTCTCAAGATACTGCAGAAGCAAATGGGGATTCTACCTATTTGCAGGGTTGTTCTTTCAGGAACAATCATAGAATTGGAGGTTTGAGTTGGAAATTCCGTGCCTCACTAGGCAAGACCCATCACGTTACAACACAATAGTCAATTCTCAGAGATTTTTCAGGTTTGCCCATGTTAATACAGCTACCAAAGGTAGGACTAGACCAACCTCTGCTGACTCTGTCTTCAGGTTCTTCATTGCTTCTGAAAAAGGGAGGCATTGATATTGACAGCACAGTGCTTAGAATTATGACCTTCACCGTTTTCCTTGGGTAACCATTTTGACAAACACCACTTATGCCAGTTTCTATGATTTAGTCAACTGCAGAATGAGGCCAGGTGGATGGCCTGTCATGTATAATTCTCTCCACCCCACTAAGCACACTTTCAGCTCTCTTTCTCCATTTCTTGTCATTCTAATAACCAAGGCATGATTTATATTTTTCTCAACAAATGGCCAAGTGAAAGCCAACTTTGAGCCAAATCCAGTGATACTTAACTAAATCCAAATTATCCCTCTTTGGCAAGCCTCTAGAAAGCCAACAATAAATATGTTCACACTTTTTAATAGATCTTTGTAAAACATCTTCATAATTTTAAGTATTGGTAATAATAACGGTAGCAGTGAACAGTTTTTTTATTAAGCTTCTACTAACTTCAATTCAGAATGCTACTCTTGTGAAAAAAATATGGAAATCAATGAAACACATACTAAAGAGGCAACGCATACTTAAATCAAACTAAAGCAATAGTGAGAAGGTGACCTGACTGACACTGTCAGTAGAGCACTAGGAACGTGGAGAAGAGAGGAGAAAATTAAAAGCAAGCATTAATCAAGAGAACACGACACACAAGGTTCCATGCTAGGCTCTATGCAAACACTGTAATGTAGTCCTGTAATTTGAAATGGGCATTATTTCCTACATTTATAAGAAATGCAGAAGGAACTATGCAAGCAAAGACACATATGAAGGAAAGCAAAGACAAGCAGAACTATTCAATGTTATTATATCATAAAATGGGTGAAGGGGGGAAATAGCACCTAAGGTGGGAGTATCTTGGGCAATCCCTGGCAAAGACACAGATCTTGATAACATCACTTGAGTCGGTATTGATGAAAGTATGAATGTTAGGCTGGGACTGGTTCATAGAGACCCTTGAATGAGAAGCAAGGCATTTGGACTTGATTTGTTAGTCTGTGAGAACAAATGGGGGATTTGTAATCAAAGCAGATGTGATTGGAATCACATGGTCTACCATTCTTCTGAGTCACTCGAGTTTCAACTATGGATAGGGAGTTTTGCCATAATGTTAAAGCATGATTGAGGTGCGTTGGGAAGGCTCAAGTTTGGCACAAACATCACACTCATGCAGAGAAAGAACAGGGTATGTTTGTTTGACACAAAGAGAACCATGGTGATAAAAAAGAGAGAGAGAGAGAAGGTATGTGTTCCCATATCATGTGCTCCAGTGGGTCTAGAAAAGGAAGCTCATTCTTGAGCCCTGGTCTGTCTCAAAGTACAGCTCACAGATGCCCAGTGTCACATCACCTGGGAAATTTTTTAAAAAAGGTAAAATCTTGGGCCCCATAGGCTCCATGCCTTCTGAAACTCTGGCCACTGGGCCCAAGTATCTATCTGTCTTTTAATAAGACCTCCTCCTTCTGTTGCATACTCAAGTTTGAAAACCACTGTTCTAGAGTAACTTAATTTGAAAGAAAGTGAGACTGCTCTTTCTCCCTAGATGGACAAAAAGAAAATTTAGACATCCCGCCCTTAGAAAAAGAGGGCTTCAGGGGAAGGGGGAAATAATTGCCTTAAAAATACACAAGGAATTATCAGCAGAATTCAAATGAGTCTTAGTGTAAAACGCAAACTAGTCAAATTAACTAATTCCCCTCTCCCCTGGGCCTGTGAAGGGGCAACATAGTCTATTTGGAAACCTTATTTAAATCCACAAAAGGAAAAAATTAAAATAGATCACACTTCTTTGATTTCAAAGTAGGAATTCACTAAACTTAAGAAAAGTTATGGGGCGCCTGGGTGGCTCAGTGGGTTAAGCCGCTGCCTTCGGCTCAGGTCATGATCTCAGGGTCCTGGGATCGAGTCCCGCATTGGGCTCTCTGCTCAGCAGGGAGCCTGCTTCCTCCTCTCTCTCTCTGCCTGCCTCTCTGCCTACTTGTGATCTCGCTCTGTCAAATAAATAAATAAAATCTTTAAAAAAATTAAAAAAAAAAGAGTTATGATAGAATCTGTGGAGACATACAGTTAGGGTAAAGTTTTATAGCTAGAAGGAATTTTAACAAAGCCAAAGTCCATTTCAAAGATGCTGTCTGGAACACCAAAATCCCATTATCATTGTAGCACAAGCCTATGACTTCAGCTACAGTGGTAGCAAGGGAGTTAAACTGAAAAGTAATTGAACTTGGGTATTTCGTATTCTCCTTTTTTTTTTTTTTTTCCTGCTCCAAGATGACTTGATCATCTTTCACCATAGTTCGGAATGACCATCTTTGGCTCAGCCCTGTCAGCATTTAATAAGCGCCAAACAATACATAACTTCCAACAGAGTCTTATCTGTGACATAATACTTTACGTAATCATGCATTTTATGAATTTGGTCCTTAAGTTATTAAACTAGAGTAAATTTAGTGAGAAGAGAGACCCATATCCTCAATATATATATATATACATATATACCTGCAGTAAGTAAGAAAATAGTATAAAATTTAGGGTAGAACTAGAGGTTTCTGATTTTATTTATCTATTCCCATTCTTTAAGTGCTGCCATGGAAGTGTCTGGACACTGCTGATGATCCCTCCAGCTTCATGTCCAAGCAAGATATTAAAATATATAACTACCTTGGTCCCAAACTGAGAGTGGCCCATTTAAAACAGTCCTTGTTCAACACTTTCAAAGGGAACTGCTTAAAATAGGCCATCCTGTATTAAACCATGAAATAAACTTCCAAGGGAATTTGGAAGACATCCAAGTGGTTGTGTAATTTGACAGTGAAAAGGAAAAAGACTACAAAATACATTATAAGGAATAATGCTTCTCTGAAGAAAAAAAAAATGAGAACTGGGAATTGTTTTACAAAGCAATTAAATATAGAAATATTTTTCGGAAAAGATATTTCTTCCGTTGTCCAAGACACATGCTCTGCAGGTCCTCAGATCTCTGGCATTGTTTGACCATGATTGTGTTTCTTTGCCATGATTCTTTGGATCTCCTTGATAAACACCAACAATAGCTTCAGACTGGAGCGAGGACCCAGTCTGAAGGGTAGGGGACCCATACCACTAAAGCAGTAGAATACAAATAAGTCTCCACAAGGCCTATTTCTTTGTGCCTGGGAAAGAATTCACAGGGCTATGCTCCTAAGGAAGCAGGCCCTTTAAAAGGTGTTGTGAACTCTGTTTTGATCAACCAAGACATGCTTTTCAATGAACTGACTTTGTAATATCAGAATTGTATTCCAGGCTTAAGAGATAAGTTCCCAAGTAGTTTAATTCATATTGTCACCTCTTCCAGCAAAATGTGGGCCATCTAATAGATGTGAGAAGGTATCCATTGCATGGAAGGGCCAGTTGGACATAGAAATCGATGATCATTTCTCTTCACACAGGGTCCAGTAGATCTATCCCCTCTTTGACAGGTTCCCCTTGAAATGTTAACCCTAGTAGTTCCCTTTTTATATGTAAACGTAAAATGTAAACGTTTTACATTTTAATTTCCAAAATTTATTAGGTTCCTCCAACCTTAAAATAGTTGTCCTTTCAAGATTCATTGATGAGAAAACCACACAACCTCCAAAGGATTTGGTACTGCTGTTACATGAATATGTGCTTCCTGAATTTGAAGAGCATCTCCTTAGACTTGGAAAACATTCATCAGTGGTATCTTTACATTTATATGGTCTGCATGTGAACTTCCAGACCATTGCAGAGACTCCAAAAGGGCCCTAATTCAAATGTGGGTTTTATTGCCTACCTGTGTGGGGTACTGAAGGAGATTTAACATGATCCTAAAATGGTCTCTGAGGCTGGGTTCACCTCCCCTAGCATGGTACCTGCCAGAAACAAGATCTGCTCCCTGATAGACAGCATGGAGACTTGAGATCCAGAAGAGATTAAGAGACGGAGTCGGAGTCGGTCCTTCTCAAACTGTAATCTGTATGCGAATCATTAGGAGCTTATTCAAATGTGGATTCTGATTTGGCACGTTTGGAGTGGAGTTGGAGAGGCGAGGCCTGTGCTGCTCATGTACAGTCCACCATTTTAGGAGCTGGAAGAGCTCTGCGGTCAAGCCAGAGTGCCCGGCGATGAGCAGGTTTCAAAACTCCCCAGGTGTTTTTAATGCACCACCATGGTTGAAAACCAGGCAGCTATGGTTTTTGTGTGTTCCCTGAAAGTTGACAATCTCCAGAACTGCAAGTGATTAAAAAGGCAAGGTATCCAATGTCATCCCACTATAATGAGAAACTCTAGAGGACAAAATGATAAAAAAGGAGAAAAATACCGTAGGCAGTTTTCAACTTTATATATTTTAAAAAGTGCTTTGTATAAAGTGGAATTGTCTGTGATTTGAGGGGCCTAGTTAGGTAAAAGTAATTTATTTTTTTATTTTTATTTTTTGGTCTTGAAGTCCACATGCAAAGCAAGTTGTTATTGATTATACTAACCTGAAGTAGTCCGGTGGTCTTTTTGAGAACATCATCGAAGCTGGGTTAGGGCATAGAATAGGAGGAGGGTCCAATTTGGCCTCTTGTCCCCAACCATCCTCTGTGCTGTCTTGGTGCCTAAAAACCATATTCCCAATCCTCCCTGAATGAATTCACTGCCTCTTACATGAGATTTTAGTTGAAGCCCCATAATTATGAATTCTAGAATGGGTAGAATATTAAGCATTATCACCCACGAACACCTCAGTGTAAATATACAGACCAAATTAGCAAGCCCTTCACCTGAGGGGGCCCTAGGAGATCGGGAAGTAAAATACATGTGATTCGATGTATATTCAGTGTTTGGGACATTTCCATGGAGTATATGGCAAAATGGACGACCCAGCAAGAATGAAGCCATTGAGTTCCTGGGAAGCAGGTGGGAAGGGGAGATACAGGTAGGGGGAGGCAGTCTGAGATGCAAGGGGGTTTGAGGAGAAATCAGAGGAAAGACATCCCCGTTAACCAGTATCTTCCCTCATGGGTTCCAGACGCTTATTCCTACTTGTGTCTGTAAAGAATCTATAGGCCTTGAATGTCAGAATATGATAATGGAAAAAGACTTTGATTTTCATTGCTGCAGACTGAAGGAATTTCATATCTAAGACAATCACAAACAGTATTGCCAGAACAGCCAAAAACTGTGGGTGTGTTGTTGTTTTTTTTTTTTTTCCATAATCTCATGCCAGGAGAGAAAGGGACATAAGCAAATATTTTTATATTTTGAAAGGGATGTTTTATTTTATAACATCTTGAAGGAAAGAAAGCAAACAAGCCTGGTTAATGCCTTTTAAAAAGAGAATGTGTTTTTCCTAGTTAACGACAAAGATTTCACTGAGATGGAGAAAAAAAAAATGTAGCGTTTATAAAAATGTTGATGTAGATATAATTAGATCCATTTTAGGACCAAAAGTTTTATGCAGAAACTGACAGAAGGATACACAATAATTATAGTTTCCTGACAAGCTGAATAGAGTTTTCTTTTTTTATCTTATGGTTTTAGAAAACCAAACTGTAAATAAATATGCAGTTTGACAGATTGTAATTGCGATCAGCAAGGCGTCTTTTCATTTAATCAGATGGTGTTATTAAAATGGGGTTACAATTAAACATTTTATAATGTGACGTAGAACTCCATTAAAATTCCTCGGCAAACAGCAATTTGCATCTGATGCTTAAGCATCCTCTTCTATTTGCAGAAATGTTATTGGATGTGACCTTCCACAGGATGGGTCTCTGTTGCTATTTTTTATGTTTTTCTTCATATTTTGATAAATGATACTGAGCAGCCACTTTCTTTTCCTTCTTGCACAAACAAAGGTATTGGCTTTGCATGTTCCTCTTGAATTGCTGTGACCCCTTACGGTACAAGTGGTGGACCAAACAGAAGGTTTGAAAAAGCATGTTTACTTGTCAGGGAATTCATTTTCTCTGTTTACATAAAAGTCATCCCCATCAACTTCAAATTAACATTGAACTTACAGTTAAATTTGTTTCAGGGTAAGATTAATAGGAAGTTTTTGCAAAGGGTAAATAGCAGTTAATATTTTATATTCCCTGGAAAAGTACATCCTTAAACAAAGAATGGAAAGGTGTGAAATTGAATTTGACAGTAATTAAAAGGAAAATGGCCTCACGGTGCTGGTGGGGTAAAATTGTGGAAGGCTTTACTCTTCTTGCTTGGAGGCTTTGGCATGATTGTGAAAAAACATCGCCTGACCTTCATAAAGAACATTCAGAAATGTGACTAAACATTGCCATAGGACCAAAATTGGATGATTGGATAATGGAACATAATGGGAAGGGAAATCCAGATTGTGACTGCAGACTTCTGACAGTACACGGGGATAAAGCAAGCTGCAGGACACGTCATGATCTGACACCTCTCAGTCCCTGAACATCCATCCTCATACAAAGCAGGAGCAATGCTTGGGTTGACTTTGAGAACAAGAAGCAAATTCAGCAAAGCCTGTGGGAGACCTTCTCAGCCTAATGTGGACTGCAAAATGCCCACCTGGACATTTTGCCCAGCCAAGAAGACAGCGTTTGCTGCTAATGACCATGGTCACTTTCTGATAGCCTAAGTGTTGGAGGGATTTTGCATTTCCAAAAAACAAAAAGAGTAAACCATCTCTAGGAAACCTTTCAAATTTAGAAAAGTTTCAAATGGGAAACATTGCCTATGTAAGTGAGATCTTTCAAAGAGAAAAGTTTCCAGACAAGTAGTCATTTGACTAATAAATTATTCCCCAGGAGGAGTGAAACAGAATAATTTCAAATTACTCAATGACCTATTATCTACTTTTTAGGGGCAATATAGACATTTGATTTCTCACCTGCTGCCTGGCTTCTTGCTTATCTCTAGGCACCGTTTAGCATGGGAGGAAGGTTCTGAAAGTCCTACCTGTCCATTTTTTTCGAGCTGTGAAGTTGCTGCCCAGTCAACTCATTCCTCATTGTGCAGATGGAGAAGCCCCCGTCCTGGGGTGGGAGGTGAAAGGGTATTCCACGGTTACCATTACTTCATGGAAAACCAAGAATCAGAACCACAGGCTAACTCTGAGCCTTGTTCTCCTCCCTTATAAGAGGCTCTCTCTGTTCATTCAGATTTGGTTATTTTCTTTTCCTTCATGCCTCAATAAATAATTTCTTGAGCTCCTATAATGTGGCAGGCATGTTGAAACCCTAATGAACTTGTGGAAACTTGGAGTATAAGTCATTGTTTGCCAATGCAGCTGGAGGACAGAAAAGGTAACTGGTAGGGTCGTTGCCGTAGTAGGGCCTCTGCTGCAGCTACCTGAGAGTTTAAGAAAAAGTGATCATTGCAGTGGTGCTATTCTCAATGAGCCTGCCAGGAAACCTGGTTATAGAGCCAGTCCTTTCGTTTAACTAGAACACCAGCAAATGATTTCCAGGGATTGCCAGAGCTCAGCTATAGGTAGAAAGCATTTTCCCATCCCCACCAGGCTGTGGAAATGGAATGAAATAAATGTAAAAGTGTCAGAAAACCCCTAAATAAATAATCTCATATCAGATACTGATCATGCCCCCTAGTTGGAACCAGGCTTTGTGATTTAGCAGTACGTACATCAGTAAACAAAATATGTGTACGTGTATCTATGTGTAAGTACAGTCTACAGTCATGGTGTTTACAATCTAACAGGACAGATAGGAAGTACGCCTACCAAAAAGAATCCCCACATTTGACAAAGTAAAAGCAGTTTGTAAATTGTTATTTTATAGAATTTCATAGAATCCAGAATTTTAACATCTTTCTGGGCAAAATCATTCCATTCGGTATATTTGGTTGTTTTTCTCTTTGGGACACACTGTACATCCCTTTATAAAACATGGCCTGAGAGCTGTTTCCTAAATATAGAATCTTCCTTAATTGATAAAATGAAGTGTTGGTGTTACCTGTATGGTACTTTTTTGTATTGTTTGCTTACCCAAATTCTCTAAGCAGAAATAAGAAAATCCATTTTTATTAGAAATATATAGAAAACACAGCAACAAAGTGAACAAGAGCCCTGGGAAATCGGGCAAGAGTCCGGGGTTAAGAGTTACGGATCTGCTATCATTCGTGTGACTTTGGGCCACCCATTAATTAAATATCTCAAGTCCACACATTAGGCCCTGGATGTATGTTAACTCATTAGCAATTTAATTTTCTCTCCTGAAGGAAGGATACAAGAATAGGTGATCCTTGAGGTCGTTTCCTGTTCAAAAATTCTGTATTTACCATGTACCCCAATTTAGTGCGACTTTTAGTAATGTAAACATTAGCCAATATCCAAAAAGATCCCTTATTAAACTTGGAAAGCAAAGATGAATATTCCTGGAATTGAGGGAAAACCCATCTGAGTCCAATTCTAAATACCATTGGGGGTAAAAATGTAGCAGCTGTTTAGCAGTGCGGAGAAAAGCTATATCTGAATTTTGGATTAGAAGTGAAAAATACCTTATCCAGTTGAAACTACACAGGGAATTTAGATAGGATGTAATTACGCGGTTGGCATTTGTCCAGGAGCTTTTCTCTAACCCGCCTCCTTCCACAAGAAGTACATTTACCATGGGATCTTTAATGATGGCGTATGATCAAGACCCTCCATTTTAACTCCCCATCTAAGACAAGAGTCCACTACACATTTGTAACATAGTAAATTCCCCTAACCCATCGTGGCACACTGGTTTAATACTACATTGCAACAGCACCGACGCCTACCAAATCGTGTCTTCCCTCCGGGGTCTCTAGTCTCATCCTGACTGAATTCTGGAATTCTTAATTTCTGTGATTGGTGCCTGGATGGATGATATAAATCCTATTTGCTCAGTCTATGCATTCCAGGAAAGGTTAAGCTTCATTGCAAAGATGTATTTTTTCAAAAAGTACAGTATTTTTTTTTTTTTTCCTAATCAGGACAGCTACTTCCATTTCCATGCAATTGGGGAGAGCAGAGGGTAGTACAAAGTCATTTTAATGCTTTGTCACAGGGGTGACACCAAGGATCGGGAGAGCTGGCATTATTCTAAGCAAAAGCGTGCTGAGGAGAGTTCATGAAAAGAGGGACGGGGTTTCAAACACTAACAAATGATATTCTGCATAATCTGGGGGCATCCCAATGGAATGAGGAAGAAACAAAGAGCCACATTTTACCATGAAGGGGTAGATGTGATTCATACAGCTATTGAGAGAACAATGAATTTAAATAATCCAAGTGACTGGAAGACAGAAATATTTATATCCCTTTTTTGACCAAATAACACGATAAACCAGCTTATCTTTCCAGACAAGTTTCCTGATGCAAAAGGAAACATAAAGTGATACCCAGCTTCTAGATTTGGGCATACCTCCAGACTTACATTGCCTTCTAGGCCTGGCTTCATCCCACACTTGGTGCTTCTCCCACCAAACACCCATTTTGTAGAAATTCTGACTCAGTAAGTCTGGGTGGGGGGCAACTGACTCTTTTAGAGAAAACCTCTGCAACTACCACCTTGTAAGAACCACTGGTTTGGGTCCACATGTAGATGATAGATTGAATTGTTCATTTTTCACTCATGCATGAAGATAGAGGAATGGTCGTTCTTTTTTCAGTCCAGATATTGCTGGTGACCAGTAAGTAAAAGCAATACGGAGGAGTTAGAAGTAGTATCTGTCAGAAAAAAAGCTATTCTTTTTACATCAAAAGGAATATATATCTTATGTGAAGGAAAAAAGACGAAAAAAAGCAGACTCATTCTCATGATGAGTGCCCTGAGGTTAGACCCTGTATCTGTTTTTTAAAATGCAATAAGATGAGTCTATTGTAAAAATACAGAGGTGAGTTACCAGTATTGAAAAAAAAGAAGTAAAATAATGATTAGAAACCAATGTGCTGTACAATAACTATAACTACATTAATATATAATACCTTTTCCATTTGACAACGATGGGAAAAGCATCCATGGTATACTCCCAATCCGGTTCAGTCAACCTGGGTCACATGAATAATGCTAGCATATGTATAGTGGTTTATGAAGTTGGCCTGGATTGCTTTAAAGCCTGCAGTGTGTTCTATCTATTGTATTTTTACATTTCAACTTGTTTGTCCCACATATTTATAAACTGTCCTGATCAAGCTTGAACCGGCTTGATTACTTTTGATTTGTGCTGTAAGATTTCTTCATTCTTCCTGGAAATTTCAAGACATTTTACTCTAAACCTATTCTTTCTTCCTTTAGATTTATTTACTACCTTTAGAAGTAGAAAAGTCCAATTTCAATCATGTTTGAAATAACTCATTTTAGACAAGTACGTGCTGCTCTGCTTACAAAACATATATGAGTGGAATATGCAATTACTACAACTCAGTTTCCTGCCACAGAAACATTTCAGCATTATAGCATTACAGAAATAGAATGACATGCATAATGAAAGATTTCAAGATTCACCCAAGGCATTTATTCTCTTCACCTTAATGTTCTCAGCAGTAGCAGAGTATCCATTAAAAGGTACTATGAATTATGGTTGCCTAGCAACGGGAAGGAGCTTGTAACAGCACCAAAGAATGAAATGGCTGGTTGATAAAATGAATTTTCTCTGAGCATTAGCCTGTTGAAACTGCCTTTTCTTGTGGAACATAAAGTGCATTTATTTGTCTCATGCATTTTTTATTAGAAAATTATTTGAGTTCCAGGGACTTGAATCGTTTTGCTACAGGAGATATTTGATTTTAATGTGTTGTACTAAAATAAGTAATAAAAGACACTTTCTTCAAAGCAAAGTCACCAAACAATCCTATGTGGATTTTTGAAGAGAGAAATAAAATATTTGATAAGCTATTCCATTACTGGTTTCTAATTAAGAAAGGCCTTAGATAGAACTCAGAATTCCACTGATGCTGTAAAAGGTATAAGGTTAAAATAGTGGATTCTTCTTGGTTGTATGAACTGTAGAAATATTCTGTTGACAGTGAAATTCAAGAGAAGAATGTATTTTTTAAATCTTACTCTTGGCTATTTCTTTGTAAAATTTATTCCGACAAAGGTCTAAATATTTACCCAAAACTCTACCCAATTATACATGATCTTTGATTTAATTTGCCTCATTTTACTGTTTTGAACATCTTCATCTGACTGTGCTGTCCTCTTGGAGAAATACATATATTTCACTGTCATGGCTGGCTCTCTTTATTTGTAATGATTAAATTATGGTCTATGTAATCTTGCCTTGTAGATCTCTTGCCCCAAGAAATACACTCAGACGACATGCCTAGATGGAGTCGGCAGCTTCTGAAAGTATATATTTAAAATTGTTATATTGTGTGAGCATTTTTTTCAATTTAAAGTAAGTCAGATCCTCTGCTTAGGTTCGTAGAAACTATAAACAACCAAATATGGAGAAATCAGATATAGACAGCTTAAAGCAAAGATTATTAAAATGAGAGTTCATATACTCCATTTTGATTTTCTTCTGGCTACTCTTTTTCTACATTTCTAGATGATCATTACGTATAGGTCTAGAATATTGCATATACCATATTTATCTCACCGAGCAAAATATGGTATCATGTATTCATCTACTCATGTATGCATGGAAATCGTATCACTAAATGCCAAGCATTACATTTTTAATAGCCTTTTTATATAATATATTGCTTCTGACTGTTCAGTACATGATTCGTTTTTATGATAACATAGTCTCTGGTCGAAAAACAGTTTTGTTGGGCCAATGTTTATTCCACTGGATGAAGAGTAGATACTTCTTTGTCCTTAAGTATCTATTCAATTCAAGCCTGGCCCAGAGCAAGATAGTTAGTTACAAGAGGGAGGGTCAAATGGAAATGTTATTGATCACTGTAAATGGAAAGAATTTTATACAGAATAGTTACCCAGTTAGAGAGCAACAAAAGAACTATCTTTTAAAATGACCATCTTGGTGCAATCTTTAGTCAGGCTCAAAAAGAGCATTGGAAATGCATTTGTTGAAACCGATCAACATAAGCAAAGGAGTTTGTGATTTCAGTCAATAATACTCACTGACTGTTCTCTCCTAAGCCAGAATTTTCCAACTGATAGCCTTCGATCTTCACTTCAGTATGAGTGTTTAGCTGATCTTTTATTATTCTCTTCATTAAAATTAGGTCAGTAGTATTTCCTCTTTGCGAATCCCATAACTGACCCAGTTTTTTCATTTTCAAGATGGAGAAGTATGCATTGGGTACTCTTACCACAATTGTACAATTGTGCACGAGACTCAGGTGCCATTCAGCTTGAGCCAGTGTCAAAGCACTTATCAAAAGAGAAAAAATTTATGTCTTTTTAAAAGACTGGTGTCTAAGGCCCAGATTCTGACCAAAAAAGGAAAAACAAGAGTGCCTACTACCTACATTGATCATTGGTGGTTTTCCTAAAATGATTGTCTGGGAGGGCTGGTTTTCCCTGGTTGAGAATGAGAAGCTTGTACTCTTGTTAACCAGTTAGTGGGAGGTGGGAAAATAAAGGTGAGAAGTGATGGTGTTTGCCTGTACCTGACAACTCTTTACCACTCACAAGGAACTTTCCTTTACAAGATCTCATTAGATTCTCCCACAGCCCCTGTGATATAAGCAGGACAGGAGCTATATTAGAAAAGGCAGTGTTGACTGCAAACCAGACCTAGAGTGACAAGATCGGTGTTCAGATCAGGGTTGCCCCCTGACTATGTCCGTAATTAGCCACAGTGCTGGACTTTTCAGAGCCTTGATTTGCTTGAACAGGAGTGATACTGTTTCCCCAGAGATTACTTTGTGAAAGCACCTAGCACGTAATAAATAATAAATGAGAATAGAACCTGAATCTCAATATCAATGTGCAACATAAAGATGCAACTGACCTCCCGAGGTCAAACAGCTACAGAGACAGGGATGGGGTTGGAAACCTCTGAACCTAGCTGTGTTGGCGGGTTGCACCCCTATGGTGTCCACTATTAATAGTGTGTCCACTATAATAGTGTCATAGTGTGACACTATGGTGTCACACTTCACGTGTGAAGAAGCTGAATTGGGAGGGTAAAGGACAGCCTGGACCCCGGCCAGGTTGTGAGCATCTATGATTCTGTCATCACTGGCACGAACCCGAAGAGATCTTTATTGCCCTATACCAGAAACCTTTCTCTTCGGCTATGGCTTGCACCCCATGAAAATTTCTGGCATGAGAGCCACTAGATCACAAAGAATTCAGGCTTAAAAGTAATATATGAGTTGCTTTCCAAAATCAGAAATTTTGTGGAATAAATTTTGCTTTGATTTTTAATGATTTAACGGTTACATTCCCAGAGTTAATTAAAACTTACTGGGACTAAAATATATGTTTTTCAATCTAACTGAAGATCAAAGAATACAGCATTGGGAAGTGAGAGCCTTTTTTTTTTAAGGTGTATATGAATAATCAAACATATGAATAAATCAGATATTAATTACTGCTAATATTTTGCAAAGGTATAAATTAAAATTCCAGAGAGAGCTTGACTGATTTGACTAACAATGAGTTTAATACAGCAGAATCCCACTTGAACATAAAACTCTTGCACTCATAATAATCCTATGTAATATATTGAGAGAGCCAAATTGAAACTCTTTCTGATATTTACATAGAATTATGAGGTACACTCTGTGTTTACCATGTGCTTACTAGCTAAAGGATTTTTAATGGAGGAAGGTAACTGAGAATATTTTTATGTTTGCATCGAATTTATTCTTAAGATGCCATGATACTGCTGTAGTTTAAGATCCTCTATTAGTTTATCTTGTGAGTGTGTGAAATCAATATTAAATTCAAAATAAATATTTTAACACAAAAATCTTTAACTTAAAAATGTTTTCTCCATAAAAGCAATAGGGAGCTAGCCAATCTTTTAATGGATTGCCAAGCCACTGGTAGAATTAAAAAAAAAAAAATTGTAGAAATATCCAGGGTAAGAGGGCAAACAGGACTTATCATTCATGAAAATTACATTCATGGTTCAACCACAATTGTTACTGACTCATGTATGTAGGATGTGTTAAAAAAAAAAAAAAAAAGACTTCTATTTAAATGAAATCCCATTTCTACAGCCATCTATGAAAAAGTGGCAGAATCTAACATTTTAGTCTTGGAATGACTATAGCCTCATGAATATTCCATCACTGACAGTTGCCAGGATCTTGAAATAAGCAACAACAGAAGGTCAAAAAGAAGCAGAGAACACATTACTGAGTTTTAGTTGATGTTACAGTTTGATTTCGAGCGATAAATTTTTCCATACAATGGGTTCTTATCATGCCTGCGGTTGACATGCATTTATGATATATAGCTGATGCCCTCTTGAATGTTTCCTAAAGCTACTGTCCACACAGAGTATTGTTTTTCTGACATGTTAATTAATTCTGTGGTGTCCAGGAATTCTTCTACCTAATTCCTGAATTCTGCCATCCAGATAGAAAAGTAAGAGTAAGTTGAATGTTAATTTAAAATAAAATAAACAGGTCTACAGAGTGTGATATAAGTGACAAGAGTAAGTTGAATGTTAATTTAAAATAAAATAAACAAGAGTAAGTGGAACATTAATTTAAAATAAAATAAATAGGTCTACAGTGTGATATAAGTGACAATCAGTAAAAATGGTGATTATAATCTAGAAAAAGTGGGACAACTTCAAGTAGTTGAATTTTGCTTCTAGAACTTTCTGTCTCCAGAAAGATACTTTATAACCTCAGATATAAATGCCCTGATTTTTCAGTCCCTCAGTGATTGGAGAAGGCTGCTAACAATTATTAGGAACATGTTTTATAAATACCTCAGGGTATAAAAATCACAAAATTTCAATTCTAGCATAGGAAGGGAAATGTAACAATCTGATAAATAAAAGACCAAGTATCTTATTTCCCTTTCTGCTACTTGAGACAATACAAGTCTCATTTGTAATTCAGGAATGTGAATTGCCGTAATAAATCTCAGTATTTCTTTGTGTGTGATGCAGAAGAGTGAGTAAGCAAATAATGGGTTTCTTGCTTGTTCTTATGCAAGTTGTCATGTGGTCCATGTTGGGTAATAGTACTAAACTCAGCCTATGATACAAACAGAAGTACCGAAATGACAGTAGCAAAGGTTAAAAAAGATCTTTTTTTTTTTAATATTGGGAGAAGATGATATTCCGAGGACCAGCTCAAGGAATGGATGACCATTGCCAGAGGCTCAGCAACAGAGCCACCGACCCCATGGCTGGGTGTGGCATCTCATGCCATGTCATGGACCCAGGCCTCCTTGTGAGCAGGCCATATGGCCTGACTGGTCCTTTTGTATTGTGTCAGACCGGTTCTACCCAATATTTGAAATAGCCAAACACAGCAAACAAAGAAATGTAGCAAATCAAGGTTACATAAATTTCAGAATTCTTAGAATCTCACTAATATGGTCCCTTCTCAAAAAAAAAAAAAAAGAAGAACAAAAATGGACTAGAAAAGCTAACATTTATTGAGTGTTCCTTCAAATCCCTCTTGAGGATAATCAGGATGTATAACAAATCACTCTTTTTTTGAAGATTTTATTTATTCATTTGACAGAGAGAGAGAGAGTGAGAAAGGAAGCATAAGCAGGGGGAGTGGGAGAAGGGAAGCAGGCTCCCCACTGAGCAGGGAGACCGAGGTGGGGCTTGATCCCAGGACTTTGGAATCACCTGAGCCAGAGGCAGGTGCTTAACCAACTGAGCCACCCAGGTGCCCCAACAAATCACTCTTGACAAGTCACCTACTATGGGTCGGGTTCTGCCCTGGAAGTTGTTACAGATGCATTAGGATAATTAATCTTTACAGCATCCGTCTTGAGGTAGATACGATACTCCTTATTTCTGTAGACAGAGAAACAAAGGCCCAAAGGACTTAAAGAAAGCAAAAATTGAAATCCTATCTGCCTCTCCAGTGGTCTTTCCAGAATAGTCCCAACAATAACAATTTGCTGTGTTATGAAGAAAAAGGGAAACTGTAACCTCTTGCCACCTCTGATGATTGCCAAATGCAAGTCTGTGACTGTGGCCCACAATGGAAAGTGGCTTCTCATCATGTTCAAGTCAGGCAAAATGCAGTTAAATCAGTTTTTGGTTTAGACACACAAAGAACACAACACTTTCTATGAGGCTGCATACCCAGTCTTTTTTTTTTTTTTCCTTTTAAGATTTTATTTATTTATTTGAGAGAGACAGTGGCAGAGCATGAGCAGAGGATAGAAGATGAGGGGAGAGGGAGAAGCAGTCTTCCCCACTGAGCAGGGATCATGATGTGGGCCTTGATCCCAGGACCCCGAAGTCACAACCTGAACTGAAGGCAGATGCTTAACTAACTTAGCCACCCAGGCATCGCAGTCTTAAAACAAGCTGAGCACTAACAATGGACTCACTGAGTTACTAGTGCACTATAAGACTTTTACCTCTCCTATGTGCTTCCCTAATCTGCTGTACAACTTTTTGTGTGTTTGATTTTTATATTCTTTTTAATACATTTACACAAAAATAGTTAATATAATATTTTATATATTTATATATTTATGATGCATACATAATCATACACATAAAGAGCTATATAATCTTTTTGTTTATGGAGATAGACTCTCTGAGTCTTCTTTTCTTAAAGTTTCCAAAGACCAGTCATATTTTAAAAATAGAAAGAAGATTGACCAACTAGAATCTAATAAGATTGCAAGTAGTCAGAGCCCTGAAATAACCAGAATTGTGGATGACACATATCAGGAAAGATAAATGATTAGTAAATAAACTAAAATGACTTATCCTTTTTAAGAATGCATCATTATATAAAAACATGTTACTTTAGGTCATTCTCTTACTCTTTGAATTAATATCAATAAAAAGAGATACACCCTAGATGTGAAGCAGAGCACCTGTTTAAAGCTCAGCTCAATTTCTTAAGTCCCCTTAGGTGATATTTAGCTTCCCAGACCCTTTATTTACTAATCTGCAAAGTGGAAATGCTAGAACTTCCCTCACAGAGCTAGTTTGAGAACCAAATGCCACAATGTTTCTAAAGTACTGACCTGCTCAGATCCCTGTGGTACCATGTAGCAAGGTTGGCAATCAAGGAAGTTTCCCGGGATCCAAGTGTGGCGGATTGGCTTGTAGTACAGTAAAGTCTTCAGCTCTGCAAGAAATTTTGAATTACGACCATCGTACTACTATTTCAAAGTGCATGAATGCCATTTAGTAAGGTTTTTAACACAACTCAAAACAAAAGAGGCATTCTGGCAAATTGAGTTTTCAATAAAGCTAACAGAGCAATCCATTCTACTCTCACAAAGATGATTTATATTCAGCTAAAAAGTGATCTTTATTCTTATCTTACATAAAAATAGTGCGTCTCATTTGTAAAGGGAAAGTGAATGTTTTCCCATCTGCTAACTGGGAGAGCTCTCATTTTTACCTGTTGACTAAGAGGCAGGACATATTTTGAATCTCTGCTTCATGCATCTATACTAAAAAAACAATTTAAGTATAAATTCCTATAACTTTTACATTTGCACTTTAAACAATTTTAAGAAAGAGCCCAATGTTCGGTTGTCTCTTAAAGCGTTTGAAAGCTTTTGTTACTTTCTGCCAAGTAAAACAGACTTAGTCTTATGAAGATAATAATTGCATTGGATGTGTAGCAAATTAAAGAAAGAATTTATATAAACACCCACTAGAAATAGTTATGTGGTGGATTTTAAAATTATATTGTCTGTTTTGAAAAGACTTTGAAAAGGCTATTTCTAGGAATTATGATCCATGTTACTTTGGTCCTACTGCAACCGTGAATAGGCAATATTGAGAATGAGCACCAATTTGAGAAAATAGATCAAGATAGATAAAGCCTTGGTGTACCCAGTTGGCTCCGTCATTTAAGCATCTGCCTTTGGCTCAGGTCATGATCCCAGGGCTCTGGGTTCAAGCTTCATGTTGGACTTTCTGCTCAGCGGGGAGTCTGCTTCTCCCTCTCCCTCTGCTTCACTCCACTTATACTCTCTCTCTCTCAAATAAATCTTTATAAAAAATCTTTTAAAAAATATTTTATTTATTTATTTGAGAGAGAGAGATGCAGAGAGAGGGAACAGAAGCAGGGAGGCAGAAGGGGGAGAAGCAGGCTTCCCACCGAGCAGGGAACCTGATATGGGCCTCGATCCCAGGACCCTGGGATCATGACCTGAGCTGAAGGCAGACATTTAAAGACTGAGCCATCCAGATGCTCAAATAAATAAAATCTTAAAAAAAAAAAAAAAGATAATGCCTTTGGAGGGGAAAAAAGAAACATATTTTTCTAGCCAGCCAAGATGAGAATGAAATTGTTGAGAACTCAGTTTTTCCCAGCATTCACAGCTCTGTGTGTGTGTGTGGTATGTGTGTGTAATTGGGGGCAATTTGAAGGATAAGTCATGATTCCCATGTAAAATTATAACTTTACAAAATTACTATAAACACAAAGCAGTTAGATTTCTGGGATAAGTCGCAATCTGAGCAAAATAAATAGAGTAATATAATGACAATTTATTGCACTTATACTCTTATTTGACCTGAAGCATATGGTGTTGGACCAACAAATTCACCTGCTTCTAGTTATCTCTAAGACAAGGTAACTGCCTAGTCTGGTAACATTCTCTATTCTTGTTGATTACATCTTTACTATTGTAATCCTTAGTCCTCACAATTGTTCCGACTGTCCTGAGCAACAGGAAGCCCCATTGTACGGCTAAGTATATTAGGGGGCTGGGAGATGAGGTGACTTGCCTAAGGTCATACAGAATTAATGCAGAAATGAAGCTAAAAACAACGAGAAGCTGATTCCCAATACAGTACTTCTCCCAAGACCACCTCGTGGGAACAATACAGTCCATACATTTAGGCGGGAACTGACATGCACAGGCTCCTTCTGAATCCAAGATAATCAGCATCTTTTGCATATCTCTGCGTGAACTCAGTACTTTATATTTTTTTTAATATTATTTATTTATTTATTTGATAGAAAGCACAAGTAGTCAGAGAGGCAGGCAGAGAGAGAGGAGGAAGCAGGCTCCCCACTGAGCAGAGAGCCGGATGTGGGGCTCGATCCCAGAACCCTGGGATCATGACCCGAGCCGAAGGCAGAGGCCTCAACCCACTGAGCCACCCAGGCGCCCCGAACTCAGTACTTTAAATCCTGCAAAGCATGGTTTTTGTGGCCATGTGACACCTTTCAGGGAGCCCAAAGCTACATGCATTCCTTTTTTTTTTTTTTTTTTTAAATCTGTTTCAGATATAGTACAGGTAACATCCTTCATGCAACTATAATCCAAATGGATTTCAAGCTAATATCAGAGCCATTCAAGTTGATGTTTGTTCATTTTAACCATTCAGTACCCCCTGGAAAATTTCAATAGTCTCAAAGCGATGGGGAAAAGCAGTTGCACTGTAAGAGCAGAGAAAAAGAATGCTTCTTGTTAACCCCTCCCCCATCTCCTTACACCTGCACCATTCAAGCTTTATACATCCTGAAACTGAATCCATCATTGTATAGATACTTTCCTTTGCACTAAGGCATTCCATACATTGTAGAAGCGCTGAGCTCCAAAATGATGGACCACATAATGGCTTTCTTCAGCAAGGGGCATCCCTGATATGGAGAAAGTGGTGTAAAGCCATTATAACAGCAGTAGATTGTGGACATTTCTGAAAAGCTTGATGAGTAAGGTCTGGAAACGGTACCCACCCAGGAATGGTGCTTCTTCCTCCCTCCTTGCACCATATGGGTTTCCTTGTCTGATTCTAACTATGGCACCATGTGATGATGTGCTTTGGAATGGGTCTTGGGTGGCAGACACTGGGTGATAGCATGAGCGAACCACATGTATGGATAAAAATGATAGCTAGCCATTGCTTTCTGTGGAGTGCTATTTTCCAGAAACACAGAGCCTAGATCCTTTTTTGGCCAAGTTGGATGGTGCAGATAAGAACCATGCGATCTCACATGCAAAAAGGAAAACCGCTCCCGTATGTCAAGTCAGGCCCTCAAGTCCCTGTAAGTTCCCAGCTTCTCAGTTCAACAGTAGAGCCTAAAGTAATTGTAGCTTGTCTAGGAAAAACCCTTTCAACTTCCCTCTTTCCTGTGTTTCCTGACCACCAGGAGACTCTGTTATGGCTACTTCCTTTCCAAAGTGGACAGCAGGGTGGGGGGATCAGGAGTGAGGGTAGCAGACTGCTTGGGTGGGAACCCCCTTACCGTCCACCACGGTGCAAGGCAGGCAAGTTTCCACAGCTCTCCTTGCCTTGGTTTTTCAAAATTATTACTATTCAGGACTGAATATAAAAAGCACACAGGGGCGCCTGGGTGGCTCAGTGGGTTAAGCGGCTGCCTTCGGCTCGGGTCATGGTCTCAGGGTCCTGGGATCGAGCCCCGCATCGGGCTCTCTGCTCATCAGGGAGCCTGCTTCCTCCTCTCTCTCTGTCTGCCTCTCTGCCTACTTGTGATCTCTGTCTATCAAATAAATAAATAAAATCTTTAAAAAAAAAAAAAAAAAAGCACACAGCCTGACATCTTATTCCTCTTGTTATCCTTTCTGGTTGCTGAGGAAGAAGACTTCCTCTCTTTCCTCTCTTAATTTATTTGCTTTTTTTTTTTCAAGATCAATTTCTAAAGGTCAGTTTCATTACTATACGTCCATTATATCTGAAGGCCCAGGAAGGGACAGCATGTCTAACTGGGAGCTCAACCCTCCAGTAATTCTCTTTGTTTTTAAATATTGAATCTTTCAGGGCTGGCCTCTTTCTACCTCCAAATATGTCTCCCATTTTCTTAAAAGGCAATTAATGACCTTTTAATTAATTAACCAATTAATTAATTCCTAGAGATTGCTGTTTACTGAAGTATTTGCCCCATCGCTCCAACCGGTCTTTATTACCTTATATCTCAATAGTGGCCTGTGCTTCTCCTTCTGTGAACCACTAAAGACCTTTGACCTCACGTGTCACCTGTCGTAATCTCAGTTTGCTCACCTGTAAAATGCAAGGAAGGGAAAAGAGGAAGGGTTCGTTCAAGAGAATAGACACATTGATCTCTTAGGCCTTGTCCTGTTTGGATATGATTCTTTGACTCCCTGAGTTGCCAGTCCCTTCTCCCTTGCCAGTCCGTGTGAAGTGTGAACGTCCCCCAAGGTTCTGCTTGTCTGTCTGCATTCCTGTGATCTCAACCAGCCCCACAGTTTCCACACAACATTATTTAGGGGAGCGACACATCTGTGTCTCCCACGCAACTCTCATTTTCAACCTCTAATTCCATGACTTCAGATGCCTTGTGAACAGCCCTCCAGGGTTTTCTGCTAGCACCTCAAATTTACCAATTTCCTCACTATACCAAGCCCCTCCTCCTAGCTTCACCCAAGCTACTGCTGTTCTCCTGGTGACCGAGATTGGAAAACTTGCTATCATCGTTTTCCACTCACATTGTTTTCCACCCTATCTCTGCAGTGTCTCTCACATGATTACTTCCTGTACATTCCAAGTACCAGCCCCCTCCAATGTAGATGACTTAGAACTATTCCCCCCAAGAAAAAGTGAGAGATGGTCTCCTGTTTGGAGTAATATTCTTAAGGTCGTAAGGTAGTTCTTCCTTCATTCTTTATGTTCAAATTCACAGAATAGTTCTTTCATGACATTGTTTTATTGTGCCATTTCAATGCTCAGAAATCTTTGATGGATTCCCCACCTCCCATTTAAATAAAAAACAAACTCCATTATGTTATGTAGTCCTTATGGAATGGTGGCCTTATCTTCCCTACAGTTATGCGCCATGGGGGCCCGTCTTACCTATGGTCTTATACCAGCTATTACCCACCTCCTATTATTTTTCAGCTTGTTCCTTATATATACAAAAAGTCAAACACTGTTGTTTTCGAATGCCTCCCTTACTTTTCTGGCCACCTAAAATTAATTTTCCTTGGACTGTTCAACTCTCTTGACCTCTGCTTTCTAAAATTCTATTTATCCTTCAAATTTTGGTTCAAAATGCTCTCAAGTGAATGTTACCTCCTTCCTACTTCTATATTCTCATAATGCAGTGGACCCCTCCAATAATTTTCTATTACGTTCTGCCATTAATTGTTGACTTGTGTCTCAGGACCTCTACTACTATGTGTGAGCTCTGTGAATATGACTAGATGCCTCTTTGAATTCTTCCCAGTGCAGTGTGCTGACCAGATTTTGTATTGTGAACAAAAAAACTTTGTAAACCACTTCTTTGTACATGATAACTCTCTTATGTATTGAACAAATTGGTGTATTAACAAATATATCTTATTTTTAATAAAATCCCCCCAAATGATTATAAAATGGGTATAAAATATTTTATAAAATGTACAAGATAATTATACCTCACTTCTCTGACTTTCTACTAACATAATTTTTTAAAAATATTTTTCTATTTTCACGCCCAACCTTTGGTGAATAATACATATCCATCTGGGAAAGTGTGAGTCATATGTCATAACATATATAGCCTCCAAGCTTTTTATATTGGAAGCCTTATTTTTTTCATGTTGTTAAGAGATCATTTTAGTCATAGTTTGAATTTTGAACTTTTGGCAACTAATAAGTACCTTCAGTTGATTTTGAAAAACACGTGTAACAATATTAATTAAAGTGAACATAAGACATCCCAGCATTGACATTCTGCTGTGACAGCTCTTTTGAATATAGCAGTTCACTTCTGATCCATGGCTACCATTAGATAAGCTCCCTCTTAAAAAGTAAAATCTTATTTCAAAATATCCATGAGAGATTTTCTGTTGCTGAAGAGTTTTTCTCATAGTATAAATTGTCTCTTTCTTTTTATTGCTGTTAACTTTTTTTTTTTAATCCAATTGTTAGAATTAGTAATAGAATCACCAGGAGGTATTCCTTTCTTGCCCCCCAGCTTCCCATTTCTGCCCTTCCACTGAAACGGGTCACCATTGACTTTGATTCTTCTGTTCTCCTTCTCCAGGGTATATAGATTCTTCTTTCCTCTCCCTCTTTTTCTTTTTACCAAAGAAGACTCTGCTGTCTTATCACTTGGAGATCTTCCATATGAGTTCCTCATTCTTTTGTAACTTGGCATAGTGTTCCACGGTGTAGATTCTTCATAATTCAATTAACGAATCTATTGAAAGGTATTTTGTTTCTTTTTTTTTTTTTTTGCAATTGTGAACAGCACTGCAGTAAAGAACCTTGCATAAATACTTTGTACAAATCCAAGTGTAATGGAATTTCTGGATATGAAATGGGTGTGCATGTATAATTTTCATAAATATGCCAAACTGTGCTATGGTGTTGTAGTAATTTACACTGTCATTATCTAGATATGGGAGTGTCTACTTTCCCTGGCTTTGTCAAATTTTTGTATTTTGGTCAATCTGAAAAATGAAAAAAAAATCTAAGTGTATTTTTTCCTATAATTAAATGCCATTTATATTTCCATTTTTCAGTTATAGTGGGTTAGATTTATTCTGACTTAGGCTAGGAGGTATGGATACAATTTAGTTTTCCTCAGTTGGCTCTTGAGTTATCACAGTATCATGTATAGAGTGAAGAATCTATGTTTAATTCAGTGCCTTGAGATGCCCCTTCTGTTAAGTAGTTGAGTCAATTTCCAGTGTTTCTATTAAATAGTCTTTTGCTTCTTGTACTGAAATTCTATTGTGATTTTTCTAGTCTTTCAATTTTTTTTAGTATCTATTACTGTTAACCCTTCTTCATTGCTCTGCCTGGCTATTTCTGTTAATTTTTCTACTTGCACTATTGGATACCTTGTCTAACCCTATAAAACAAAAAATTCCTAATAGTCTTTTATTAGTATCACCCTATATTTAGAAAGTAACTTATAGAAATTATAAAGTCATTTTCTTCAGAAACATTGCATGTATGTCCGTTTCTTCAAGTCTTCTTTTGTGACCCTCAGTAGTGTTTTAAGGTTTTATTCATATATATCTTGTTCATTTCTTACTTAATTTATTACTATTAGTAGGTATATTTCATGCCACTACTGTAATGGGATTTTTTATTTTATTATACTTTATATTTGATTGAACACTTTCTAAAACAAATTAAAATATCAGAACTTATGAAATACAGCTAGTGCTGTGTTCAAAGGAAAATTCTTAGCCATAAGAATTTCTTCTGTCAGTAAGTATATAAAATGTATTTAAATGAAATAAATAAGATTAAGTACAGATAGGTTAGAAAAGGAAAGGCAAAATAAATGTATGGAAAGCAAATGAAAGGTATTAATAAAGAGAAGAAAGTAGCAAGTTAGGAAACAAAAAGTAGAACTGAGAAATAAGATGAAAATCCAGGTTTTTGAAAAGATAATAAAATAGATTGGTTCAAGAAAAGAGTAAAGCACAAAGTATATAATAAATATAGAATCCTATAGAGCATTGAGAAAATCATAAGACACCACTTTGTTCATTTCTTGGTAAGTTCAAAAAAATCTGGAAAAATATATATTATGAAAAACTGATCACAGAAAAAGATGGAAAATCAAAACAGATTGATATCAAAAAGAAGAAAATGAGAAAGTTGCTGCCCTTCCCAACAAAAATAGCGACATGTCTAGATGACAAGTATTTAAAGCTATGAAAATCTGTTCCAAAGTATTAGGGGAGACAAAGGACAATTGCAACTTTTTTGATAAGTGATTTCAACATTGATACCAAAATTTGACAGAAATTACACATATACACACTAAAACAAAAACAAAAACAAAACAAACAAACAAACAAAAACCTAGGGACCAACCTCCCTAATGAATATCAACACAAAAGACTAACTAAAATTTTAAACAGAAATCAGGAATATGAGTATATATAACCAAGTGAGGTTTATTCCAGGAATGCAAGAGTGACACAATATTAGGTAATTAATTGATTTCCCATAAATTACATGATAAGTCCAAAGCAGTATTTTACAAAATTCAACAGCCATTCTTGATTTTTACAACTTGATAAAAATGGGATTCGGTCGGGGCGCCTGGGTGGCTCAGGGGGTTAAAGCCTCTGCTTTCAGCTCAGGTCATGATCCCAGTGTCCTGGGATCACGCCCCGCATTGGGTTCTCTGCTCTGCAGGGAGCCTGCTTCCTCCTCTCTCTCTCTCTCTGCCTGCCTCTCTGCCTACTGGTGATCTCTGTCTGTCAAATAAATAAATAAAATCTTTAAAAAAAACAAGGGGGGTTTCTGTGGACACATTCCTAATGGGATGGGATGTGTATTTCTCAGCAAAAAATCATGTTTATATTAATGGGGCAACACTAGAATCAGTTCCATTATATTTAAAATAATACGATACGGTCGCCCCCTCTAACAACTACTTTTAACACACTGAAAGTCCCAACCAATATGACAAAACAAAAGATGTATTAAAGGCATAAACATTGGGGAAAAACTAGGTAAAACTGTCCTCACTAGCAGAAGATTTTGTTGTATACTTGGAAAGTCTATTGTAAACCTATTTCAAGCAATAGGGGGATTCAAATGCAATGTAATATAAATAAATGAGTACTTTTCATATGTAACTGTTACTCTTAACATTCATCTGGAGAATATGTTTTTATTGCCCTGTCGGTTGAGCCTCGAAAGTAATCACTTTTAACTGCTGAATTTGTGGATCTTTATTTGGCCACAGGAGGAATCTGAGATCTCTTTCTCGTTGATCTTGACTTCCTACTTTTCATTTAGGAAGAAAGCCACTTCGGACACATAGATGCACAGTCCGCGTGTAGCCCTGATCGTATCTCACCAAATAAGGCATCCTTTCCCCTGATGGTGGCTGTGGTGTCCATACTTTGAAGTACTGTCCTTTACAGCAGAATATAGTAGATTTAAGAAACAGTTGGGTAAAATAACTAGAATTAGTTGTGTTTATAAATTAAACTAATGGCACTCATGTCTGCTATAGCTTTCCCGAATACCTGGTGCTTCTGTGATTGAGAGCATTAAGAATATAAGCTGCGTGTGGATGACAGGCTTGAGATTTCAGCCCTGTGTTCCATGAAAGTTATTGGAGTCCATTTGGGAATATCTAGATGGAAGCATACCCAAGTAAGAAGGTTGCTCTGCTTTATTTGATGATAGCAAATAACTGGTTGAATGAATTCGGGGACAGTCATCAGCAATATATGGTGACATGTGTACCAGTGTGAAAACACTGAAACTTCCTAGTGCAGTTATATTAACATCACCATCACAAGAGTATGTTGTAGATAAAGTCATGATTTGATATCCTTTAAAAAATGCATATTTTTACAACTGTCCTATGCTAGATTATCACTTTGGTTGAAGTTTGAAGATATATGTGCATTAAGGAAGGCAGCCAAGTTGTGAAGTGTCTATATTAGACAGTCTCACGGAACTGTAGACTTTGGAGTTTGAATATAGGAATTAACTTCAGAAAATCCCTGCAGCAAATAAACCAAACCTATCCTGCAGTACTCCAGGACTCCAGGGCAGGTTGGCTCTCAATAACCATGGGCTTGAGCATTCTCTATCATCAAGTTCCAACAGTAAGTCATGGAAACAGCCAAGGCCAGGTGATAAGTGAACCTGAATTAAAAAATCATTTGGGGGTCATGTTTGTCATGCTGGCCTTTTTTTTTTTCACGAATGTAATAAAACTCTTCCGATACCCAAATAAATTGTTATTCCATCTGAACAGCTTCATTTGGTGAGAACAAGTTCAACAGCCACTGTGACTAGAGAGAGGTAATCCAGCAAAAGATGGGATTTCATACAGTTTGTTTGGAAATAAACACATTTCTATCAGTTGTGCAGCCAGAAGTGGCAACAAGTAGTTTCCAACAAGACTAGGGTAATCAAAGAAAACGACTTGGTAAGGAACTCATTGAAAATAGATAGTCACAGCCATGCAATTACTCATTTTGCTGTTTCTCAATAAACGCAGGAACTATAGAAGTTATAATAAAGTATTTCATGAAGTCTATACCCAAGCTAAGCAAATAGACGTCATCCAGAGCCCATTTCTCACGTTGAAGTACACTTCCTATCAGAAAGCTCCTCTTATTTTCTGAAAAAAGATTAATAGTGCTTTAACTTGAGTTTCTTCCTCCTCTTTCTCTGGAGGACAAAGAGTACCTGTAATTACAACTA
Source organism: Mustela nivalis (assembly GCF_964662115.1). Lineage (NCBI taxonomy): Eukaryota > Metazoa > Chordata > Mammalia > Carnivora > Mustelidae > Mustela > Mustela nivalis. The sequence goes on from NC_139021.1 coordinate 79,875,962, forward strand.
ACTCTTTCGACATCATTATTGGAATAGTAAAGACACCTTGTTACACATGGTTGGAAATAAACATTTCCACCCATGTTCAACGTTGAATTACTTCCTTACCATGTTGGCTGATAAATGTTAAATGTTTGAGAAGGTATTTACTGTGCATATTAGTATGCAGGAAAATCATCTTAAGGGAGTAGTTGCAGCTAGAAATGCTCTAAGCATTATTTGGTAAAGCTACAAGAAACTTAATTAGGAAGGGTCACAACGAACCTTTGTAGAATAAATGAAGAAACAAAATTAAGCCTTAAGCCTTTGTAAGACAGTCATAATTCAAGGCAGGACTAAGGCTCTGCTGAATTAAAAGTTGGTTTTTAAACAAACATGAGACAGCCAGCGCTAGAGTGGGTTTTATGGTGGTGGTGGTGGTGTCTAATTACTCTAAGCCGTCCTGATTTCGATGGAAGCACCAGAGAGCCTTCTTATGCCTACCAAGCTCTTTGACAGTCTATTGTAATGCATTTCAACCCACTTATAAATCATTTTGCAGAGACTAATGATTTATTACTGCTGTAATGAACTTCACAGGCATCAATACATTAGTATCCACTTTGAAAAGAAACTTGTCAGGTCCCATTGGAATGATGATCAGTTTACTATTGTTATTAATGACCCTGATCAGCTCTTCGGATCCATGAATAACCTTTTTAGATGACAGAGGTCTTCCATTTGGGGAGAAAATCGATGCATATGCAAAATAAAAGTATATGCTGTTTTTTTTCCAATCCCTTTATCAATGCCAGGGATTGTTAGGTTAAAGCTTCAAAATTAAGTTAAAATTTATGTAATTCAATCCCATTAAAATGCTGGTGAATACATCTTTAAAGGACGTTGTCATTCCAATTGCTTGTCTCTATGTTACTAAATTATGGTGTTTTCTTTCTTTCTGCTTGAAGCCTCAGCTGGACCCCAGTGGTCTGACTAAAATAGAAATTACCATGTTACAGCCTTTCTTTTTTTTAAATGTTCAGCGATGTCAGACATTTGACCTGTGAGGCTTTTAAAACTGACCTTGTTGCTTCTTTCCATTCATTAAACTACAACCTTTGCTCCCTTGTCATAAAAGATAAATGAAGATTCACACAATCTTTGTTTAAGAGAAGATTTATTGTTTACATTAATGTAGATTAAGTGGAAAGATACCAATTATTTTTTAAGTCAATCAGATGTCTTCTTTGAGGTTTCAATTTATGGCCTGTTTCTCATTATTATGATTTCCATAAAGTCACTGGAAGTTTTTCAGAAAGTAACATGCAAACGAGCAGTTTTCATGGAAATCCCACATTCCATACTTTGTCTCAACCAGATAAGCAAGTTTTCAAATGTGTTTTTGGTAAGTGCTGAAAATTGGGTTTTTAAATGGTAATTTTCATTCTACAAGGTTGTCACAATGATTAATTTCCATATAGGATTAAAGGTTTGGGGAAATTTTTGAAATCAGGGTGATTATTTGCACAGTTAATAAGGAATACTTTTAAGAAGAGAAGCAATATGAAGCAGTTTCTACACAGTAAAACTTCCTAAATATTTTAACCATTGGCTACACAAAAAATACAAGAGCAAAATAAATTATTTTTAATGTAAGAATTTTTAAGGTTTAATGGGCCACACAGAGAGGATAGAGTGGAAGATGCTAGAATTTTTGAAATTGTTTGATCTGAAAGGAAACACATAGATCCTACACTGAAGTACTTTATTTTATCGGTGAGAAAACGGAGGCCAGAGAGTTTAAGGCATGGGCTTCCTGTCAGGAGATTACAACCTCCTGGAGACATGGAGCTTGGAATCTGGTGTCAACCAGCCTATGGGGGTTTCAGATGGGGACCTTAAACTCTGTGGTTGTTGTCACCCTGGAGCCTAGCACTGCACCTGGGTCAGCATAGGATTGCTGAGAAGAGAGAATAAATAGAACAAGAGACCAGGTGGGTTCCCACATATGATTTTAAGGTTCTGCTTCTTTGCCTCTCATTTAAACGTCTTACCTTTATCGTCGGGTTTACCTTTATGATGACTTTATTCAGAAATGGGTTCTTGTAAACTTAAAGAGCAGAATCTCCAATTAGGATATTTCTATCATGAATTCTAGATCCTGTCAGTAAATAAAGCTTGTATGGGACACTGAAGAATCTTAGAGCCGTTGAGGACATCGTCCAATTAGCCTTCTCTCTGTTGCAACTATATGTCCTACATCTCCTTCCCATATCTGTCAAGCTTGTACACTAATATTTTCAGGAAAGGAAGTTGATTTCTTTGCATGGTAGTCCACCCCAATACCACACAGTCTTTTCTTAAAAGGTCTTTTTGTGTTGAGTTTGACCTAGACTTTCAAATTTTTTTCAAAAGTATAGTGACATTCACTGAGTATTCTTAGAGGAAATGGGTCAGTTTCTAGTGAAATTGGTCTGATTGTACAGAGATAGATGCCCTCAAACTCCTAGAATGTTGCAGAGCAAAGCAGGGGCCACCCTTGGTGAGACTCATCTTACCAAGTTCTCTGGAGTAAACTAGAGCTACTGTGAAATTAGAGTCCCAGTAAGGCAATTTTGACCATGAAGGGATAGTTCCCAAACACCATTTGAAATTGTTTATTTCCATATTGTTGTCCAGTGTGATGGCAGCTACAAGGTGAAGGCAATGCAAAGCAAGGCACGGAATGGGTAGCAAGTCCAGGACATTAAATTTCAAACAAGGGGCATGAACTAACACCTTCTTATTCCATATGTAACGCCATCATAATGACAGTGGATAATGGTAATGTGAGAGGCTGGGGAAAGGAAGTAGTTTTCTCTTCCTGTCATGGTTCACTAGACATGTACTGTGTTGTGAAGTGGCTACCAGAGTGGGACAGCTCAATTTGGGCACAGATTCTCAGTTATGTGTCCCTCAGGCCACTTACTGCCCCTCTCTGAGTATGGATTTCCACCTCCGAAAGAAAAGTTACAATCTTTCCCTATCCACCCTATAGAGCAGTTGAAAGATAGTCAGGATGCATACTCAAATAAGTTGATAACTGACCACAGACCCTTATCTGGTCTTGAAGTCATGGATCGGCCTACCTGTCACTTTTCTTGAACTCGTCTGTGGGCTCTTAGCTTCCAAGTCAGTGGTTCTCAGGGGTCCATGCAAAGATGGGTGCTCGTGAGCCCTCAGGTTCTTACTGCTCCTCTCACACATAGAGAAAACCTGTGAGATGTTTTTCATGAAGAAAAATGTATCCTCTTCAGAGGAAAACTCATTATTCAGAGATGTCCTTCCAGTTTCATTGATGACAACACATTGTTTCTTTTATGAAGGGGTGATGGCAGGAGAGTAATCGTATTTGCAGTGTACTCATTAATCAAGCATTAAAAGTTAGTAAATCTTGGTGATTTCCATCACTTTGAAGAACATTGTTGGTGGTGAATCCTACAGTTTGGGGATCTGTGTTCTCCAGCATTAGTTACATTTTAGGGTAGCCACTCTCAATATGTCCAATAGAGCCAATATTCTTGGCAAGTGGTGCTGCATCAGAGCATAAGTAACTTAGACGAATAACATGGAAATTTTATTTGTAATAAGATTCAAGGCCGATCTTAGGTACATGCGAGTACAGTTTCTCCTCATGGTTTGTGATGTGCTTTTGCACCATGCCACCCACAACCTTGTTTCTCTCATTTTGCTTTGGCGTGTCTCACTCTTAGAGTCTTATTCTAGCAGAGAGAGAGAAAGCCTGCATTTCCTGTCATTTAACAACCCGTCCAGAAAGAAGTAATCATAATAACCCACCCAAAATCCCCTAAGAGTTTATTCATCTGTTGCCCTTTGGGTCTGTTCTCGTGAGTATTCTCTCCAGATATAAAAATAAAGTCTTCAGTGTATTAAAACTCTCTTCAACTGGTAGTTGTAATAATAGTCTCCTCCCTTTGTTGACACACTAGTGAAATCCCACAGCTCCGTGAATTTTCTTATCTGCCATTTCACATTTGAGGCATTCGAGCTTGGAGATGTTAAGTAACCTGCCGATACCTTTTCCTTTCGTTCCTTTCCTTCCTTTGCAACGCCATCATTGACCTTTGTCCCTCAGGACTCTGACTTCCGGGCAGACAGAAGCTACTGGCACACTTCTATCTTTCCTCTCTTCAGGGCAGCCTGTACCTGCCTTTACACACATCTGGGCCCCAACAATAATTCATTCTAGACCAGCTGCTGTGTAAGCTGCTCTACTTCCCTTCAGAAGTGAATTTCCTGAAGGACCAGACTTTCTTTTTGAGTGTTCCAAGATAGATCTGAACAGTTTTAAAGGACACTGGAGATAATAAAACATAAATTTATTCAGTGCTGTTTCTTACAAGAAAGAGTTGGAAAAGAAGCGAGAAGTGTCAGAAGCAGGTTGCCCCAGTGCCTAGATGACATACTATGTGTGGGTAGTGCTAGAGAAAATATTTTTTTAATTCTTAACAATCAAATACTGAGATATGTCTCCTTAGATTTGTCATAAAAAGTTGATCCAATAAAGCCTAATTTGTCTTGTAGTTTGGTTAGCTACAAGCTTACAGTTTAGTGTGTTTTTGTTTTATTTTTTGTTCTTTAAAAAATGCTCTGTTTGGTACAAACCAGTCCCTTCATCTTTGCAGGGAACGTAACGTGGCATTTCCTGAAGGACTAATCAGCCACAATGAAGAATTTATTAGACAGCTAGATTACATGGTTGATCACTCTCGGGGCATATATTTTTTTCATTTACAGTAAAGTGTATTTGTTTGATGTAATAATAATGACTAAAAATAGTTGTTTCACATAGCCTCCAGTTCACAAAATTAGGTAATTCCTTTCAGTCTTTAAGTGAAAATTAGAAAGATTTCCTTGAAATGTGGTAATGCTAGTTTGAAGAAAATTAATTTTTATTCTGTTGGGAGAACATCTGATTTTTACTTAAAATTCTGGAAGACTGGAGTGCAATTTCTAAATTATATGCACTAATTGACATTTCATTTTAGCCACGATGGCAAAACTATCTAAAATAAATTACCATAGAAACACAGAAATTCTTACTTATCATGCCAATAGTCTTGTATGATTTCTGTACCAAATATCAAAGCATCATAGATTCTATAGAATTCTAATTGGAGGCCTTTGCACATGAATGTAGCTCTTAATGGAAATGAGATTTTATTCATTTTCCTTCTGTTGCATTTACCCAAACACAATTCTTATGTGAAGATCTGTCTACTGGCAAAGAATATAATATTCTCAACAAATGCCTTTACAAAGGCTTATTTCCCTTTCAGCCCTGAAAGCTGGAAGCTATAGAAGGGCACCAGAAATGTTCCAAGGCTCAAAAACGGACAGAAAAATAGAATTTTTATCAAAGACAAACCAAGCTGACTGTGTTAGGCCAAGAACACATTGCTGTGGTGTCACTGCTGTGAAATAGAATTTGACTGATGATTTCTCTATTTTCAAATGACACAGTTTATCCCAATATCCATCTAAGGATTAAGTTATTCTTTCAGAGCAAATTTTAAAAGAAATATGGGTAAACCCACCGAAGGTAAGCATGACTGCGAAGAAAGATGATGGACCGAAAACGCTAAAAATGTCTTTGACTTACAAAAGATTGTACTTGGGATTTTAAGAAAGGATGTTTTGAGTATCTTCTCTGAAGAACGATGTTTGATCTTGGCCAATGCGGTTCTCCCCATTCTTCTGATGATAGTAGGAACCTAGGGAGGGCACAGGAAATTCTTGATTTTCTCTTTTCCTCTAAGAACCACCTGACTTTAAGTCATTGCCTGATTCCCTTCCTAAAAGAGGAGAAAAGAGGTGTAATGGTGTAACCCCGGAAGCTGATGGCACTGCTAGGGGTGAATTTCAGATCCGAATTCTTCTGAAATCTAAGAATATAAGAATGAGTCTGTGCACTGTGGTTGCCAGCAACTTTGCATACCTGACAGGTCAGCGTCTGATTCTCTGAAATGCTACCCCCTCGGCACTCCCCCTCGCCCCCCTGCTTTGGAAATAGTCAGGATAACCTAAGGTAGGACCTTTGCTACCCTCCTGACCCTGAGCAATCAAAAAAAAAAAAACCAGGGCAGGCATAATCAATGGGCGAATTTTGCAGCTTTTTTCCCCCCCAAACATGTAGGCTTTCCCCACATATTCATCAACTTCTGCAATGAAACAGAGGCTGTTAACAGGGATTAAGAAGTATTTGATAGACCTGCACGTTTTACTACACGGCACGACTCCATATTTGTTTTGGATGACAGACATATGTTTTCTTTCTGCCTGAAGAGACTGTTTGTTTTGTGAAGTACAAGTTAAGAGAGACGGAGTCTAACCTCTATAGAGGATGTTCCTTCAGATCCTTGATTACATATATCTTTGGTGGCGGAAGCTTTATTGGATTATGTGCAGTGCTGTGATTCTGCTAACCGTGTGTGCAAACAGCAGGCAAAGTTGGAGTTATTAAAAAGACTCGTTGAGTCTCTGTTTCCCCAGATTGGGAAAGTGAATATATTTACTCTAATCCGGGGTTACCAGTGCAGAATTAATAAAGTTTAGAGACAGTCATGGACCACACATTCCCTCAAGCCCTAAGGTAACTAGCTACACTAGTGCATTTCTGCTCTTGTTTGATGCCTTTTATTATATTCAGCCCATGCCTCTACCCTGTTGCTGTTTTTAATGTATAAAGACCACGTCAAGATCTTTTGCGTGTTTACAGAGGAGTTATTTGAAAATCGTATATAATGCTGCCATAGACCATCCACACGCATCACTGTAATAATTAATGAAAAGACACATGAAGTCTTCTCCTAATGAGAAACACGGTTGTGAAATCCGGCTTCAGCTTTGACTTCTTTTGTCAACTGAGATCTCAGAAACTAGGGCATAAATCATTCTATAAATGCAATCCTTTAGTCAAAACACAGTCTCCATAAATATTTCAGTAGCATTTGTGATGCTTTTAATTCTACATCATTTCGCTTTAGTTCACTTCAAAGCTAAATTATTAATGTGCCTCTTCCCAAAAGTTCAAAATGGAATATACTGAAGAGACTTCACTAATTGGAATTCAGAACAGTCTCTTGCATGTCTGAAAGTATATTGTTCATGTTTATTTGCATTTCCAGGAGAAAAATTGAACTGGCTAGGCCAAGTTATAACTATTTCCTTCCACCCAGCAGTGTTGGGCATGAAGTGTTGTGGAATGAAAATGCTCAAACGTGAGTTTTTAGTCCAGTGTTCACAGTGTCCTTCTTTTCTGCTCCTAGAGCCCTCGTGCTACCCACTAGCCACACAGGGCTGGGCGTTTGTATCTTTTTTGCCCCACGGAAAAGGACCCCAGTCCTACTCTCCGGAATAAAATTGCATTTGCTCAGTGAAACTGATCCCATCAACTTTAAGAGGAAAGTAATCAGATTAAAGTAATTCAAACAGAAATATGAATGATCAGGACCTTTGGCTCATGTATTTACAGTTGTTGCATTTCCACCCATTTGAAAAAAGGAAAATACTAATGCAAATTAGTGATTGTTTAAAGATTAAAGATGCATTTTACCAAAGGTACTCTGAGTCTGGGGAACTTGCATAGGCCACCTCAAGTTATAACACATTCTGTTCTGCTCACCAATACACAGTATTAGTCTATTTAACAACTTTGCTTTCATGATGAAATTCAGACTGATATATATGTACATACACACGCACACAATGTCTATCATATATTGTAAAATAAATATCTGTATTTTCCTTTGGGGGTACTTAGCTTCCCTTTAACACATCAGCAGCAGAACCTCTTCTTAAAATAAATAAAAAAATACATACATACATACATACATACATACATACATACTTGTACATTACCATGTGTATTTTGTGGAGATGTTTCAGGGCATAAAATATCTATCTCTTTAACTAGTTTATTAAGTATTATGACCTGACAGAAAAATGAGGCATTCTTGGAAACTTTATTAACTATTCCGGGTTAAGCATACAAAGGAAAAAAAAAAAAATCTAGGAGAATATGAGAGTTAGATCTGCCTGTCTTTAAGCACCAATGACAACTTTGATGAAGCTGTTCATTCATTCTTTTGTAATTCATGCCATACACATATATTGAACTACAGTCCCCAAAGAGGAAAGCTTTAGGAGCCACTTAGTCATGCCCCCATATTTTTAAGAACAAAAACTGAAGCTCAGAGATGACTTGTGTTTGCTAACTGTGGCTAACCTCCATAACTTCTGACCCTTCCCAAATTTTCACCAGGGCAGGAGCCATACCCTCTGCTCTCGCCTTTTTCACTCCTTAGATACAAAACCAACTGCCAAAGAATGTCACAAAAATACTGAAGATACTTAACCAGAAGAATTTGTGTTTAAATTCTTCTACTTCACAACTGTGAGATTATAAATTGTGGACTTTATTTTTTTTTTAATTTTTTAGTATTTGAGAGAGAGAGTACAGTGGGGAGGCACAGAGGCAGAGAGAGAAATCTCAGGCAGACTCCATGCTGACTGGGGAGTCCAGCACAGGACTGGATCTCACAACCCTGGGATCATGACCTGAGCTGAAATCAAGAGTTGGCCATTTAACCGACTGAGCCACCCAGGTGCCCCAAATTGTGGATTTTTAAATTTTTTAGTAATTTTTGAATTTTTTAGTAATTTTGTTTGTCTTGCCATCTAAAAAAAAATCACTTTCCTGAGTCTACACTATCATGGAGACTGCCCTTAAAAAAAAATCACTGACCTCAGAACATCATCTTTGAGAACCTTTATGGCAGAGAGAATGTGCAGAATATTGAGTTATTCTGTGCTAGTGAATTCCTCTCCTGGTAGACGATCTACATAATATCTTCATTCCCGATGTCTTCAAGTGACTTCAGAAGAGTTTCTAAGGAAGATGCATATTTGACTCCGCAGAATCTATAGCATGCATGCTTGCTCACCATGTTAGGAAATACTATCTCTATTTTAACTAATTAAATAAATATCTCCTAGTAGGTGTTCTTTGTGTGATGCAATAGCAGTGACTGAAATCATCACCAGAATGTTCTTGCACTTAGTCCTAAACACTAAAAAGTACTACTGAAAGGGACTATAAACTGTGATTTGTACTCAAAAGACCTTCTTTGTGCTCACTTCCTGCTGGGATGAATGAAATTCAGGAATCCTCTTCTTGAACGATTAGATGGAGATTCAGAGTCGAAAAGATAATGATCTAACCTACAGAGTTCTTGGTGATAACAGAGTCCAACCTTCCAGTGTTGGACATGCTGCATACTTTTGTATCTTTGCAACTTTCTTTTCTGCTTTTAAACATTCTTTTTTTTTTTTTTTTTTTAATTTTATTTATTTATTTGAAAGACGGAGATCACAAGTAGGCAGAGAGGCAGGCAGAGAGAGAGAGAGAGGGAAGCAGGCTTCCTGCGGAGCAGGGAACCCGATGCGGGGCTCGATCCCAGGACCCTGAGATCATGACCCGAGCCAAAGGCAACAGCCCAAACCACTGAGCCACCCAGGTGCCCCTGCTTTTAAACATTCTTAATGGCATCATATCTGTGTTGAAAATAAAAATTAATTTTGCCTTCAACATTTTGCAATGTTTTTTGCAAATTTTAGACATCCCGCTTTGGGGATTGAGTCTAATACAAATAGACTTTCTTCTCTCAATAAATCATACACGATTCTCATTCTTGGCTCTGGCTTTCTAATCTTGGCTCAGAAATGCCTCAGATAGGTGATTCCAGAAACCAGCATTACTTCAGTGCTCACAAAGTCTTTCAGAAGCCAAAATGTTCTTGGGAACACGTATATCCCTACCGCCATCTACCCACACACACACACTCAAAACACCCTTCACACTTTCCCTTCTCCAAAACAAAATAAAAATTCCATCATTCTGAAAAGGTACTCCTGTATTTCTGTAGAAATGGAAAATTTCCCTTAAGAAAGTTTTAATAGCAAAGTTCTAAAAATCAACCAGGGAAAATAAAAACATGAGTATACTCATTAATACACTTCCAGCACTTAGAAAACCTGTGCAATGTATGGCAGGCATAGGTGGATGAAGTCCCTCACAGTAGACTCACTAGTTGGGTAAAAAAAGTCTGAAATTTGTTTGTCTTCAGTGCGGTTGATGATAGGGCCCACATCCTGTAATGCTTGGCCAACAATAGGTCTTCATCTATCATGGTGAGAAAAACTTCCTGGCATTCATGTTATGTATTCTTTTCAGAAGTGACAAGTCACTCAAGAAATTTCTGGTTTCTGCCCTTAAACAGACTGTGGAGGAGAAATAACCAATATTCATGGAAACTCTCAGCAGCTAGACAGTTCAATAGAGTCTCACTCAAAAGAGGACAGGGGAGGGGCGCCTGGGTGGCTCAGTAGGTTAGGCCGCTGCCTTCGGCTCAGGTCATGATCTCAGGGTCCTGGGATCGAGTCCCGCATCGGGCTTTCTGCTCAGCAGGGAGCCTGCTTCCTCCTCTCTCTCTCTACCTGCCTCTCTGCCTATTTGTGATCTCTCTCTGTCAAATAAATAAATAAAAAATCTTAAAAAAAAAAAAAAAAGGAGAACAGGGGAGCCTGGATGGCTCAGTCATTTAAATGTCTGCCTTTAGCTCCAGGGTTCTGGAACCGAGTCCCATATCGGGTGCTCTGTTCAGCAGCGAGTCTGCTTCTCCCACTCCCTCTGCTCCTCTGCAACTTGTGCTCTCTCTCAAAAATAAATAAAATATTAAAAAAAAAAAAAGAACAAAGAACAAACATAGTCAGATAGTCTACTAGTATACACACAGTTCCCAACTTGCCAAGGTATAACTTAAGATTTTTCAGTTAGGGTGCCTGGGTGGCTCAGTTGGTTAAGCATCTGCCTTCTGGACAGGTCATGATTCCAGGTCCTGGGATTGAGTCCTGAGTCGGTCTCCCAGCTCAGCAGGAAGTCTGCTTCTCCCTCTGCCCCTCACCCTGCTCTCATGAGCTCTCTCTCACTCTCTTTCTCTCTCAAATAAATAAAATCTTTTTTTTTTTTAAAGATTTTTTGACTATATGGTGATACAAAGGCAATATATGTTCAATAGAAATTATACTTGGACTTTTGAGTTTGAATCACTTGCCAGGCTAGTGATACATAGTCAATCCTCACTCATGATGCTGGGCAGGAGCAGTGGCCACAGTCACATGATCGCGACAGTCAACCACCAACACACTTACAACCACTCTGCACCCATACAACCATTCTGTCTTTCACTTGCAGTGCGGTATTCAATAAATTATGTAAGGTATTGCCCAACTGTGGGCTACTGTAAGTGTGGAGCACCTTTAAGGTAGGCTAGGCTAGGCTGTGATGTTTGGTAGGTTGGGGGTTAAATGCATGTTTGACTTATGCCTTGTTAGGATATAACCCCATTGTCAGTCGAAGAAGATCTGTACTATGCAGTATTTTACTAGTATCTTCCACAGATGTTTAGTGGAAGTTTAGCACCTTATTTTTGAAAGATCCCAATAAATGCCAGCACAGTGAGCACTTGGTGGGTGGGAAGGTTGACAGAATTCCAGTGCGAACATTTTCAGCCTCACTGTGATTCATGCATGTGAGATCGTAATCTGTAGAGAACTTCTTTCTACATCCAGTTAAGATTTTGAGAAGGTAGTAGAAAGATCAGGACACAGTAGTTACTTGGCCAAAAGAGCAGATGAGCAAATAAATATCCAATCATTTTGGGAAAGAACCAACCTTCTCTCAGTGTTTGGGCCTGTGATCGCAGCCCTGTGTGCAATTTGTAGTACAAACCACAGCTATAAAACTCTGCCTATTTCTGTTTTCTCTTTCAGTTTCTTTAATATGTGCAAGAAGTTAAAGATTTTTATGAGACAACCTGAAGGAAGATTTTTTTATATATGCTTCCAATATTTTTATAATCTTTAACAGTATCATTCTGTCATAATTAGGCAACAAGTTTTTAAATAGCATATCTTATTCAGTCTTTCCAGAGCATTAAATTTGATTTATACAGAAACAATTCTCTTTGCATGCATGCAGATTTAATCAGTTTGTATGTTATTTGAATAAATGTTGCAATTGCATTAATAAGTACGATGGCATAAACAGGTTTGGAAGCTAATATACTTGATTCTTGGTTAGTGTATAGCTCAGCTACTAGCAGTAAAACTGGGCCAGTTTAAAAAAATGATTTTTTTTTAATTTTAGAGAAGTTTTAAATTTACTAAATAATTGTGAAGATAGTACAGAGGGTCCCTGCGTGCCCCAGACCTAGTTGCCTCTACTATTTCTGTCTTACGTGACTATACACTTGTCACATATGATGAACACATACTGATATATGATTCTTATCTAAAGTCCATACTTTATTTAGATATCATCAGCTTTTCCCTCCTGTCTCCTTTCTCTCCCAGAGTACCATCCAGGATAGCATTTTACATTTCATTATCATCTCTCCTTAGGCTCCTCTTGGGCAATGGTAGTTTCTCTGATTTTCCTTGTTTTTGACAACTTTGACAGTTTTAGGAACTCCTGTCAGGTATTTTGTAGAATGTCCCTTGACCAGGATTCATCTGATTTTTTTTCACAATTACATTGGAATAATACAGTCCCAGAAGGAAAACCATAAAGTACCATTCTCATCAGATCATGCTAAGGGTTCATCTTGTCGATATCACTTATCATGGTTGATGGTAACCTTCATCATGGGGCTGAATTAATGTTTGTCAGGTCTCTGCATTATAGAGATACTGTGTTTTTTTTTTAATTTTTAATTAATTAATTTTAATTTTTCAATATTTTAAATTCCCCTTTACTATATTGCATTCTGTGCAAGAAAGTCATTATGTACAACCCACATTTAAGGAGTGGGGAGTTATGATCCCCAGCCTTGAAGGTGAGTATCTACGTAAATCATTTGAAATTCTTCTGCACTGGAGACTTGTCTGTTCTCTCCCATTTATTTGTTTTTTTATTTATCTATTCATTTACTTTTTTTCATTATGGATCCATGAGGATTTATTTTTACACATTGGGTTATAATCTAATACTATTTTATCTATATGTTTATCATCTATCTATCATCTCAAATCGTTCCAGTGTGGCTATTGGAAGCTATTTCAGTTGGGTTCTGTATCTCTCTAATAGACACCCATGACTGTGTGTGTATGTGTGTATCTGTGTGTATGTTATTTGTTTTTGTATTTTGGACACTTTCTTTTTTTTTTTTTTTTTTTTTTTAACTTTTTATTTTTTATAAACATATATTTTTATCCCCAGGGGTACAGGTCTGTGAATCACCAGGTTTACACACTTCACAGCACTCACCAAAGCACATACCCTCCCCAATGTCCATAATCCCACCCCCTTCTCCCAAACCCCCTCCCTCCAGCAACCCTCAGTTTGTTTTGTGAGATTAAGAGTCACTTATGGTTTGTTTCCCTCCCAATCCCATCTTGTTTCATTTATTCTTCTCCTACCCACTTAAGCCTCCATGTTGCATCACCACTTCCTCATATCAGGGAGATCATATGATAGTTGTCTTTCTCTGCTTGACTTATTTCGCTAAGCATGATACGCTCTAGTTCCATCCATGTTGTTGCAAACGGCAAGATTTCATTTCTTTTGATGGCTGCATAGTATTCCATTGTGTATATATACCACATCTTCTTGATCCATTCATCTGTGGATGGACATCTAGGTTCTTTCCATAGTTTGGCTTGGACACTTTCTTATTTTCGGTCACTACAAAAATACTGCAGGTTCATGTTCTATATTTTCTGTTCCTGTCTTAGAACCAGCCCTTTTTCCAAAGAGGCTTTTATTAGAGAATGGTATCAGAAACTCAGATCTGGGCACTCACTATGCTCACAGCTACTGGGGTTTCACTGCTCCCAGGACCTCTCAGCTGACAGAGCAGGGAACTCTGTGCATGAATATTAACCTGTATTTATACAGATATAAAGGTTTGTATATGTAGCCATCTGTGTCTATAGTAAGCTCAATAGTACTTCATACTGGTGTCTTCAATCCATTGCCACAGAGCCTTCTGCCCTTGCTTATCTGTAACCTACAACAATAGTGAGAGGGTTGATCCCACTGACCTCTCCATTTACTTTACTGTCCCATTCCCGGTACCATGTATACCGCTATCAGAATTGGTAACCCATACACCTGTGGGAAACAACTCTATCAACTAGGATACAGTGCAAACACAGTTCCTTTTGCCTTTTGTCTGATAGGCTTCTCATGTCCAAAGTTACTTAGCTCAGCAACTTCTTACCCATCTCCTTATTGAGATTGTTTCATATATGGCAATTGTTTCATATATATGGCAATAAATGAAGATTCTTTTGTCATATTCTTCATTCCATCCTGGGATTCCCCAACCTCCTAAATATGTTTTTCAGTTTTCATATATGCAGATTTACTTTATGTGCTATAAATTTCTGTAAGTTTTGGCACATGCTTAATGTCTTGTCTCCACCATTGCAACATCATACAGAATGTTTCACTGCCCTAAAAAAAATCCCCTTCGTTTTACGTATTTAACCACCTCTTCTTCCTGAACCCTTGGCCATTGTGTTTATGATCAATCTAGTTTTGCCTTTTCCAGAATATTATATAATTGAAAATACTCTGGATCCTTTCACTTAGCAATATACATTTAAGATTCTCTCATGTATTTTCATGGCTTTAAGCTCATTTCTCTTTATCACCGAAAAATATTCCATTACATGGATATGCCAGATTTTATTTATACATTCACCTACTGAAGGACTTTTTTGGTGATTATGAATAAATCCGCTACAAACATTTGTGTGCATGTTCTTGGGCGGGGGTACGTAAGTTTTCATATCAATGGGTAACCTAAGAATGTGATCACTAAATTGTTAGGTGAGACTATGTTAATTTTGTAAGAAACTGTCAAAATGTCTTCCAAAGTTGCTATACCATTTTCCATTCTTCCTAGTACTGAATGAAACACCTCATACATTTTTTTCTTTTACATATGCATGTCTAATAGTTCCAGCATCATTTGTGGAAAAGATTTTATTTCTCCTTTGAATTGCCTTTGCTCTTTTGCCAAGGATCAGTGACTATATTTGTATGGGTCTATTCTGGGCTATCTATTCTGTTCATTGATCCTTGTGTCTATTGTCTTGCCAATACCATTCTATCTTCATTACTGTAGCTCCATAGTAAGTCTTGAAATCAGGCAGCGTGAGTCCTCCAACTTTGTTCTTCTTCAGTATTCTGTTGGCTCTTCTAGTTCCTTTGTTTTCCAAGTAAACTTCTTGTATGTATGAAGTGTTCTTAAATCTATGAAATGGCTTGCTGAGATTTGATTGGGATTATGTTGGATCTTTAGATCAAGTTGAGAGGAACTGACATCTTAACAATATTGAGTCTTTCAATCCTTGAACACAGAATGTCTCTCCTTTTATTAGATCTCACTGATTTTTTTCTTCAGTGTTCATAGTTTTCTATATGTAGATCCTGTATATGTTTTGTTATGTTTGTGCCTAAATATCTCATTCTTGGAATGCTATTATACGTAACTTTTCCTAAGTTTCAAATTCCAGTTTTCCAGGGCTCATATATAGGAAAGCATCAAATCCTTCATACTTACTTTACCAGCTTATTATTTTGAGGAGCTTTGTTGTTGTTATTGTTGTTGTTGTTATTGTTGTTAGTTGAATCTTTGGGATTTTCTTCATAGACAATCATGTCACCTGCAAACTGAGAGGTTTTCTTTCTTTCTGAGCTGTGTAGTCCTTTATTTCCTTTTATCGTCCTATTGTTTAGTTGGACTTTCAGTATAACATTAAATAAGAGTGGTGAAAAGGGACATCTTTGCCTTGTTTCCAATTATAAGGAGAAAATATCCAATTTTTCACCATTGAATATGATGTTAGCTGAAAGGTGTTCATAGATTTTTAAAATGAAGTTAAGTTCCTTCCTATTCTTAATTTGTTAAAAGTATTTTTTTTAATCATTAATGGGTTTAGATTTTGTCACATGCCTTTTCTGCATCTATTGATATGATTATAAGATTTTTCTTTTTTAGCCTGTTTATTTCACTGAATATATTTGACATATGACATAGTATAAATTTAAGGGGCAAAATGTGTTACTTCAATACACTAAATATTACAATATAATTGCCATTGTAGTGATATTTATCACATTACATAATTATAGCACAATACTGCCAATATTCATTAAACTGAGCATTTAATTACTTTACTACTTGAAAGAAGGTTGTACCTGTAACATCAGTTTTTATCCACCCCCCCTTCTTTTTAGCTTGGGGAGGTGTTGGACTACATGGATAGATTTCTAATGTTGAACTAGCTTTGCATACTTAGAATAAATTCTACTTACTTGTGGTATGTAATTACATCATTAGATTTAAAGTATTAAATGTTTTATTGAAGTTTTTGTATTTATCTTTATGAGAGTTACTGGTCTGTAGTTAATCTATAGAAGTAATAGGAAATTGGGATCTTATAACATAGGGTAGGAAGTGTTTCCTCTGTTTCTGGAGCTATTATGTAGAATTGGTATGATTTCTTCCACAAATGCTTGTTAGAAACTACATGGGCCTGGTGATTCTTTTCAGAACATTGTTGATTATTGGTTAATTTATCCAATAGGTGTAGGATTATTTGGGTTATATATTTTTCTTTGTATGAGTTTTGGTAGTTTTTGAATCTCAAGGAGTTGTTCTATTTCATCTAAATTGTTAAATTTGTGACCCTAGAGTTTTTCATATCATTCTTTTGTTATCCTTTTAATGTGTTTGGCATCAATAAGAATAACTCCTTTTCCATATATGATACTGTAATTAGTAACCTCAATTTTTTTTTGTTAGCCTGTCCAGTGGTTAATCAATTTTATTGATTTCTCAAAGAACCAGCTTTTGGCTTTGTTGATTTTTTTTCTATTGTTAATTTGTTGTCAATTTCATTGATTTCACCTTTAATTTGTATTATTTCTTTTCTTCTCCTATGTTTAGACTCAAATTGCTTTTCCTTCTCTGGTTCATAAGATAAAATTAATTTTATTTTTATATTTATTTTTATTTTATTATTTATTTTTATTTTTCATTTTTATTCATTAATTTTAGATCTTTCTTCTTGTTTAAAAAATGCATTTAATGGTATAAGTTTGCATCTACACACTGCTTTTGCTGCATTTCACAACTTTTATTGTTGTACTTGTATTTTCATTGAGTTCTTTCTTAAGTTTTTATATGTTAAGAAATTCTAAATACTAATCTTTAAGTATCTTAAAAGGATTTTACTCTGGAATTTGAAAATTTTTGAAGACCAAGAGTCATGGTTTTATTCTTACCTTACCCAGCAAGTTCTGTCATGTTTGGTAGATGAAGGCCTCTCCATTCTTGATCCACTACCAATTAATAATCACCTGGTACTTACAAGAAATAAATTTCTCATCAGACTACCCACAGAAAAGCCGGCCATCATGCCCTATTGTCAGCTGGTAATTCTATACCATAATCTCCTGGCATGAAAACTAGCAAGAGAATCCACAAACAATAGGCCAAACTCTCTGGGAGAGCTTGGAGCTCTACCAGATGGTTCCATATTCAATGGCTACGGCATAATTCTCCTCTCTGAGCCTGGTTCTTTTGTGCGTCTGAGTTTGGCACAAAGAACAGAACAGTAAAAAAACACAGACAAGGTACTCTGCCTTCAGAATTTGGATTCTGCTCAGGCAAGTCAAATAATCCTAAAACGCACTGGGTGGGACACACTGGCACCACCTGGGAGCTGTTAGAAATGCTGAATCCCAGTCCCTTCCCAAGACTTCCGGAATCCGAGTCACATTTTAGAAAGATCCCTGGGGTAGTTGTGTTTGTGTTAAAATTTGCATAGCCCCACCCTAGATAATGATACATGGTGATCATGCTGCGAAAAAGATGCCTGGCTTGGAAAGGATGGATCTAGTCTTGCAGGCTTATCAGGGCAAATCTCTCTGAGGAGGTTCCCTTGAGACACTGAAGGGTAGAGCCCGGATCCCTCTCCCTTTAGGTCCTCTGGTCCCTGCCACCCCTCCCCTGTGGCTCCCCCTGCCACCAAACCCAGGTCTGCCCCTGCCTTTGCTTCGCATGCAGTGAACATCCAAAGAAAGTTCTGGTGGAGGGAGGCAAGAAACATAAGCCCCCCACCAAGCTATTTCCCTGTTTCATTTAAAAAGGAAAACAGTAATATATAAGTATTTATAGTCTTCAACTAAAACAATCCTGGCCTGTGAAGGGGGAAATAGAATATAATACACTTTTTTTTTAATAGGTTCTGACTTCTGTCTTTTCCGAGAGTACTTTTTCCTTTAGAAAATAAATTGTAACTGAAAAATTCTATTAGCTTCTATGAATGCAGATGCAGAAAAATGGTCAGAAGCTCTTAAATTTAAAAACTGCAGGGTAAATATTCTTTCTTGCTTCCTTGTAATAGGCTCTAAACTTCAGTGATGCGAGTTTTTCTCTTTTCCTTTAGTTGATCAATGTAATTGAGATTTTTCCCATTTATTGGAGCTGTCATCTTGTGGTCATATAATTATGCTAGAGATATTAAATATATTTTAGACACAAAATTGTAAACACAGTATAGAAGAACCATGAACTTATTTCCATATCATTAAACTACATTTTATCCATGAGTAACGCACATCTTTCATAACTTACAAGAAATATCCTGCCTTCAGTGGCACCTATATGTAGCATTCTTAACTACTCCTTGATTTGACATTGCTATTTGGGTTATTTTATTATCAGGGAAAAAATGGTCAATATATATAACTGACCAGTGAGTAAGATCCTAATTATATGCAAAACTGCTATTCTGGTAATTAACACTTTTTCTGGATGCAGGGTATTATTTGGAAAAAATATGCACCTAAGTCAAGCTTCTACCCTGATATTGCATCAGAAAAGAACAGAAAGAATAAAAGCTAATGTGTAAAAAGCAAATTCTAATACAACAGCGGCTCTTATTAGTAACTTTGTTGCAATAAGTTCTCATGCTAAACAATTTTTATTCTGGTGACACTGAAATGTTCCACCAGAACACTCATCAGCTTAACAATTAAGCCAGTCCTACAAAAATACATCCTTTTCAAGTCCAGAACTTTGCTCCTGTTGGTCTTTCCCTTTGAACCAAAGCTTGATGAGTATGTCAATTAGTGTAGCTTCTCATTCAGCCAACTGTATATAACTATATGCCAGTAAGAACTTCTAGGATACAGGATTTTATTGTTTAAATAGCTCTGTTAGTATTTGGATTTAGCCTCAAAATAGACTTCTAGGCTTTATATGAAGTGATGGTAGTCCTTTTTTCTTGCTAAAATATGCCAATGCTATTACTAAAATTTGGGAAATAAAGTAACAAATTGAGTATCACTTCTAATTTAAAAAAATATCCCCCAGAAGATTAAAAACTTTATTTAAAAAGATTTTATTTATTTATTTGGCAGACAGAGATCACAAGTAGGCAGAGAGGCAGGCAGAGAGAGAGAGGAGGAAGCAGTCTCCCTGCTGAGCAGAGAGCCCGATGTGGGGCTTGATCCCAGGACCCTGAGATCATGACCTGAGCTGAAGGCAGAGACTTAATCCACTGAGCCACCCAGGTGCCCCTAAAATCTTTATTAGTAAGAGTCCAACCAAACAAACTTCTCAGCTAACTATTACTTTATTTTATTTTACTTTTGTTTTCACACCTAGCACTTTGAAGATCAGAAATGCAATCACTAGGGGTGCCTGGGTGGTCAGTTAAGCCTCCGACTCTTGATTTCTGCTCAGGTCATGATTTCAGGATTGGAAGATGGAGCCCCACCTCGGGCTCCATGATGAGCAGGGAGTCTTCTTCAGTTTCTCTCTCTCTCTCCCTTGGCCCCTCTCCTGCTCGTGCTCTTTCTTTCTCTTTAATAAATAAGTAAATCTTTACAAGAAAGGAAGGAAGGGAGGGAGGAAGGAAGGAATAAAGAAATAAATGCATTCATCAGAAAGGGTATGTCCACAGGTCGGAGAACACTAAGTCCATATTCCACAGTCACAAAATGGCAAAATGATAATTGAGAAAAAAGTTCGTGCTCTTGAGATCCTTCATGATTCATGATAAAAGGAATATTTTTTCCATTTCATTTAGAACCAGGTGTTTAACTAGGGCAGAAAAGTGGGCAAAGGCATTCTAGACGGTTTTCAGCAAGAATTAAAACAAAAAAAAATACGAAGACACTAAATTAAATTTAAATTAAAAAGGATGCCTGCTTTCCTGGGAATTTTTAGACATTTTGCTGAAATTATGTTACCCAGATTATGGGCATGAATATTAAGAGCTACTGCTAACTTAATTGAATTCTTATTCTAAGATAGCCTTCCTGTCAGGGCAGGGCCCACATTAGAATTATTATAATCTAACACGGATTCATCACCCTCATGTGGATGAACCGTTTGTAGACCATGGCCTAGGAGGCGCCCCTTACTGTGCTTTAAGGTCAGTGGCACCCCAGAGTCCCAGCCATCCACTTCTTCAGGGATAACAAGCAGGAGAGATACACCACTTAACAATAAAGCTGGTGGAAAAAGTTCTCTTCATCAAAAATTGAATGTAATGTGCAGAAAGATCTTCTTTTCTGTTAAAAGTTCCTGATACCAGCCCTCATAAACCCGTCAAGCATCGTTTAGTCTTTTACTGTGAGGGGGAAAGGAAACATACTTTTAGGCAAATCATGTCCACTCAGTGCTCATTCCTCACAGCCCATCTGTCTTATACTCCTTGTACTTTTCCTTTTTGTCTCAGCCAGTCGTGAAGCATTCACATAATTAATCCAGGAGCCCAGCCTAGACCACAGAAACCCTTGCACCTTCTCACCTCCTTTGCAGAGTGCTTTGTTTTTTTTTGGTTTGTTTGTTTTTTGTTTTTGTTTTTGTTTTTGTTTTTAGTGAGAGAGAGAATGAGAGGGGAGAAGGTCAGAGGGAGAAGGTCAGAGGGAGAAGCAGACTCCCCATGGAGCTGGGAGCCTGATGTGGGACTTGATCCCAGGACTCCTCAATCATGACCTGAGCGGAAGGCAGTTGCTTAACCAACTGAGCCACCCAGGCAGACCGAGTGCTTTGTTCTTCTTTTTCCTTCTGGATAACCTCCATCCCTAACAGGTGAACGGCACGGATTGACAAGTGAGGCAAATACCAAGAAAAGTTTTGATCAAAGTCTTTGAGTCACTTATTCTATGAAAGCTTAGTTTATGTGGCAACATTGGTAGTTAATTTAAGGAATGTTGCGGAGATCCTGATCCAAATGACTATGTTCATGTGCCCATAACTCTTTTTTCAGGACCTAGTGTAAAAACCCAAGTTATTTTTGAAACTGTAAGCCCATATTTAGGGCTTGATAAAATGGTCTCTCTGCTAATGTAGCATCAGCTGTTAATGTGTTTTATGGGCTTCTCTCAGTTAGAACAACTTGATATTTTAAAATATTTTGACAGGTAGTCTTAAAACTACAAAGTCTCTAGCAGTCCTACAATGGACACTCAAATTGCTAATTCTCAAGCAGAAATCTATCAGATGACTCTCAGTCACAGGTTTGTTTGTTTGTTTTTTAAAATGTGATCTGATTGTATACTGAATGGTTAAGGTTTACTTAGGTGGAAAAGCCACATGATGATTTTTATTTTTGCTCAATTTTTCACAGTCTCTTAGACAAATCATCACTTTTGTGAAACTGTAGCAAGTAGAGTTGACTGCCCAAAGGTCGAATGATGTGTCTTAGTGTTCATCGTATTGCCTTCCGAGTTCATTTCCACTTTTCAAATGCCCTCCTATTTAAGAAGCATTCTTTTATTGAAGTAGAGTTGACACACAATGTCACTGTAGCTTCAGGGGTACAGCAGAGTGATTGGACAAGTCTATACATTGTGCTGTGCTCACCACAGGCACAGCTGTCATCTGTCCCCACGCAATGCCAAAATAGTACCACTGACTGTATCCAGGTGCTGTGCTTTTCACCCCCCAACCTCCGTCCTACTATTCATTCCATAACTGGAAGCCTGTATTTGCATTCCCTTCACCGTTCACCATTTTGCCCACCTCTGGCCACCATCAGCTCTCTGTTCTCTGTTTTTTTCTGTCTATGTCTGCTTTTGCTTGCTTGTTTTGTTTAAAAAGCATCCTCAGTTCTCCACGATGCTCACAGCAGTTTCGATCATTGCAGACGGACTTCTTGTGGCAACATTATTCGCACATTTCAGTCCCCTCGGAAATCAGACTTCCTGCTCTGCAAATCTACATAGCAGTGCATTTTTGGTTATGGCAATGACTCCCCACCTGACTTGTATTACTGTATGTCTCCCTGCCCCGTCACCTCTTCAATCACAAGTACAGTCTTATCTGCCATTATTTCCCCTTGTGACCTATCATAGTACTAGGCACAGAGCAAGTGTTCAGCAACGCATTTCCAACTGAATTTCTTACCCAAAGCATCAGTGCTTTAAAGTCGGTCCTTCTAGGTTCTAGCTGCATGTTCCCCAGCAAGCTCTTCCAACTATCTTTTGTTAAAAAGCACATCTAAAAATATCAGTTCACATACTGGATCAGCAGTAGAGGTGCCATGGTTATGATACAGACTTTGAAGGTCAGGCAGCTTGTGACAGATTCCAGCTGGTCCACTTACTGAACAGCAGAAAGATCCCCTCACCAAGCCTTTGTTCCTTCATGGGTGTGACCTGGCTATTGGGAGGGTTAAACAGGGCTCTGTGCTTAGAGTATCAAGGAGGACCAGTAAGTCGTAGAATGAACTTAAGACTACAATTACCAGAAAGAAAAGTGCAGCATGAACGAGGAAGTAAAAGAAAGTGAGGAAGTATTTGACCATGAAGGGAATGCTTAGTCTCTGAGATCAGAGTCTTAAAGAGAAGGCTAGAGAAGGATAGATTGAAACCCAAAAAGTAAGAAAAGCAAGATCCCAGGGGATCCAAGGAAAAAGAAGTCTCCCAATATCCTTCCTGCTTCTTCTTCCAATATCACACACAGCTGGGTGTACCTTACCACATCCTGGTTGACACCAAGTTTATCAACTTTTTCGCTAAAGTCATACTTGACTTAGTACAGTCAATGAGGGACTACCCGTATGCCAATAGTATCTTGTATATCTTGTGTAATTTGTATAACTGACTGTAATGGCTGAAATTGAGAAATCGGGGCAAAAGGATTGAGTGGCTCTAAGGATTGCCAAGGATCCAAGATTTGAACAATTCCACACGCAAAGGAATCTATGCAGACCATTGCTTAGTACAGAGAGTAAATCAGCATTAAGTGTTACATTTGTGGGCACAGTTGACCTTAAACAAAGAATGGGAAGATCCCCAGAGTTCCCTCCGTTTCTAACCATAGATAGAACACTGAGAAGATGCCAGATTATTATGGAGCCCCTAGGTTCTAATTCTTAAAAGAGAGTTCTTCTGCCTTCCTCTACCAAAACCTTTTTCTGTTGTCAGTTCATACAGCGATATGCTATAGCATGAATCATTCCAATTATCCATTTGCTCTGTTGTAAGCTGAGTGTGGGTAAAGACATTCACTTTTTTAAATAATTTATTTTATTTATTTATTTGAGGGAGAGACAGCACTAACAGGGAGAGCAGCACAGTGAGAGGGAGAAGCAGGCTCTTTGATGATCAGGATTTCCCACTGCGGCGCTCAATCCCAAGACACTGGGATCATGACCTGAACCAAAGGCAGATGCTTAACCAATTGAGCCACCCCAGCACCCCAATACACTCACTTTTTGATGTTGTTTTGAAATTGGTATTTTGTACCATTTAAAATTTTGTTGCATCTTTTTATAAATCCATTGACTCCTCACATAAAACAACAAAAACAACAACCCACAATTACCAAAGGCTAGCACTGAGCAGTTGAGACTGACTGGCAATATGGACACTTACCTGCCTGTCAGGTATAGACCATTTCAAATCAGTTGCACTAAGTGTAATTTCCTGGAGAAATAGATATAAAATGTGAAAGGTATATTTGCTATTTTTTATAATTGATACCTAAATTTATGCCATCATCACACAGGGTTATAATTATGCAGAATTATGATCCACTTTAACTCTTTATACCATAATTATCTAGTTTAAACATATATTTTATAGATGTTAAACCTGTAAATGATAGATAATTTAAAATGTTAGCATTAGTGTTTTAAAATTATCACTATTAAAACCTAATTATTAGTTGAGTGGGTCTATGTTAGTGGACATTGAAAGATCAAAAAAATTTTGAAGATATTTGTCCAAATTAAAATTAGAACATGTAGCTCATATGTTCTAAATGAACATGTTTGCTTCTCTAATAATAATTTCATTATCACCAAGTTACAGGATAGAGTTTTAATTATGACCTTTATATCAGTAGAAGCCATGTATTTGGGATTAAAAACCTACTCCTTTAACTAGTCTAGTTAAAGTCTGTGGCTTGATACATTCTGGGCTCCAACTTTTATAAAAACCAAAGAACACTTCTAATAACACTTTTCTAATTTCATGGTTCAGTGCACAGTCAGTAAAGATTTAAATAATTCAGAAAGAAAGCCTATTCTCTTTCTTTATTAGAAGTTTGAGTCAGGCAAATTCTTTGACATTTAATAGGTTTTTAACCCTTTTAATAACTTTTTATAATGAAATTTATTGGCAGTTGTTTTAGAAAAAGGGTCATTACATTAGCATGAATAGCAGTCACTAGTTTTTATGATTAGTTTTGAGACCTTGACCTTATATAACTCAAAGTATATAAAAGCATAAATGAATAATGTTAATATTAACTAAATTAGGTATACCCAGAAGTATAGAGCCTATATATAACGATATTCATCCCATTATCTAACATGCTATAAAATTTTGGCAGACAAATATTTGAATTTTTTAATTGTTTTAAAGGAGCTTAAGGTCACTTACAGAGTCAGACACTTTAAAGAAACTGAAAGACATTGTAATTTTCCTAGACTGATTTTACCAAATTATTAATATTATACTCAATAGGAGAGGATTTCCAGCCTTTTCCTATCTTGGTTTCATGCTATTTTAATGTTTTATAATACATTATTAAAAGGATTATTGAAAGATTTCCATAATAAAATACTGGTTTAAAATTATACTTTTCTTGAAGTCCCCAGTAACTTGGGAACATACAAATATTCTGCATAAGAAAGCTATCAGGCCCAAGAAGAATACAAGATTTTAATTTTGCTTCTTGAGATGTACTTTAAGTGAATGTCGTGTATATCTAATGATTTAAGAGCCTCTAAATGAACTCAAATGTCACTTTCTGAACTGATGTGAAGAAGTCAATATTCCACTTGACATCTCCATTTTTACTAGATCCCATTAACATTGCAGTGGAAAGTATGAAATTCAGTTAAATTTTCAGGTTTAAATATAGTATAAAGAACCATTTCAGCTGACTTGTGATGCTATAAATATCCAGAGCTAGTTCTCATAGATAAACCACAACTCCCATAGGGCATGTCTTGTAGAATTTCCCAATTTTCTTATCACCTATCTTTCCAACCCATGCTTTTTGTTTCAATGCACACAATCCTTTGAAAGTATTCTGAAAATAAGGCACATTATTCAGTCCCTTCTTTGGGCACATCAAAGCAGAGATGTGAGCAGACATTAGCATGTTTGAGTACACTTTAATATAAGATTATAGTCCCATGAACAAAGCGCTGCCTACACTTTGTAGTGCAGATGCAAAAGGCACTATTTCTACGAATCAAGGGCTTCACTGACTCTAATCATAGGTAAACCCAGAGCCACTCACAGACTCCTCTTAACAGAGGTGTGCAATTTTGTAGGAACTGCTAATTCAGGTATTTTTGGAACCAGAGGGTTGACCAGATGGTCTCCCAAACCCTTTCAGATAAGATAGAGCTTTTAGTCTGCCTTTATATCCTGCCATTAATTGGAATTACAAGAGATGCTCTTTGTCAGTTAAGAGTCAAGCTTGCTTGCTGTACATTTGCATGTTTGTTTTATTTGAGCCAGGCAAAGGAGTCTTCTCAAGGGCACACTGGAGCACAAGGTCAGCCTGTTTATACTGACTTTGATAACTTAACAGTAACAGTAGGAGACAAATCGTGTTGGCCTGAAGCAATCAGACATGGATGCCTCAATTTGATGGAAAACATCTTTCCCACTGCGTGTCACTATACCCCATAACCTTCTGGCCATTGTTGTGATCCAAAGGAGGGGTTATATGTACAGAGTTGATGGCAGAGAACAGTATACAATGACCTAGAATACCTTTTTATGTATTTAAATTTTTTTGAACTTTGTATCTACCATTTAGCCTATGAGCTTGCGACCAGAGAGCCATTAACATCCGGGTTATAAGTTCAACCTTTATCTGGGCTGTTGACTTTCTCACAGTGAAACCCTGTGCTCTATGACTTAAGCTGCCCAGCTTCGCCCAGAAAAGGTCTCCACAGATGCAAGGATATGGCTACCAGAATGTTTGGTCACAGCTCTGTCAGTGGCTCACCAAGAACTAGAACTAGTCAAAGAAAGTGACTCCAGATGATAACAAAAGATAAACATCCACATCTTCCATAAGAGGTGACCCGGGTGACCAAAAACCACAAAAATTACTTTTACATTTGCCAGAATATCTTCCTTGTCTTTATCTTCATCCATCCATGCTTAAGCAAGCATTTAAGGTCAGTACTTTTCTCTCATTTTTTGTCTCCCTACAACATATCACTGTCAAACAAACCACATCTAATATTTATCCTATTGTCTTATCCCCTTCCTGCCCTTGAAAGTGAGCTGTGAAAGGAGAGAGATGTCATTCAGTGTGTTTGCTTACTGTTGGTTTTGTGTTACTTATAGCAGTACCCAGCACAAAGTAGGCACTCATTAAATATTTGTTGTTGAAAAATTGTTATCCCTAATTCAGAGATAGAAAATCAGGGTCAGGGGCGCCTGGGTGGCTCAGTGGGTTAAAGCCTCTGCCTTTGGGGTCCTGGGATCGAGCCCCACATCGGGCTTTCTGCTCCGTGGGGAGCCTGCTTTCTCCTCTCTCTCTCTGCCTGTCTCTTTGCCTACTTGTGATCTCTCTCTGTCAAATAAATAAATAAAATCTTAAAAAAAAAAAAGAAAGGAAAAGAAAATGAGGGTCAGTTAAAAGCAAGACAACTCATTAGACTCAAAACCAGTTTGACAATGTCATGAGCAGAGTTTCCTTGACTACAAAACACCATCTCTCTTCTAAAAAAAAGGAAGAAAAAGAAATTCTTTTAAAATGGAGTAAAATTGCTTGTTAGGTTGTTTATAAAAATGAATCAACATCTCACAAATGAGGGCAATTCACATGCCTTTTAGATCTAGGGGATGTGACAGAAGTAGAAATCAAGTTTGGTTAAGGAGGGCGGAGACCTGGCAAAGACACTGAGGACATTGAGAAGTTGGGTGTCCTCCCTTCCTCAGTGGCTTCTTGCTCTTCACCGTCTGATCTTTGGTTCATCACCTGGGCAAGCATACAAAATTTTAATTAGTTAAATTAAAAATATAATTTTTTGCCATGGCTTTTAAAACTTTCAATAATGTTTTCCTCTAACACATCAAATCCTTCAGCAATGAAGGTCTCATTCATGGAAGGGAGAGACCCCAATCTGAGGGAGGACGATGGTGAGGTATTATGGAAGGTCCTGCGGAATAAGCATTTGTTTTCTGAGGTGGTCTCAACCTTTCCCAACAATGGTGGTTCTAGAGAGTGCCATGTCTTTCCATTTGGCAAATATCTAATGAATTGTACCCCAGAGTTCTTGCTTTCCTGTGAGAGTATTATAATTACTATTTATCCTAACTAGATGACAGATATCCCATTTTAGTGTATTATGAAGAAATCTGAGCCCTATTTATTCACGTTGTTTTTTGGAAAGAAACTAGGTTCAGTAAAGTTGTTCTGACCCATTATTGAGGATAAAAATACATTTTCATAAAAACAACCAATCTTTCTTTTGAACCTCTCTTTTTCCTAATCTTTGAAACTATAGAATGTGCTTTGCATAGATATACTTTCCAGATTTCCCCTCTTTTGATATTATCAGTCTTCGATGTCAGAAGTCTAATAGCAAAAATGTTGAAGTTTATTTAAAATACACGTTTTTAAATAATGAACAGAACACATGAGGAGATCACCTAGAAACGATTTCTTTAATTTGTTTGGACAACAAATAATTTAGCTCTCTCTTGGAAATGCACTTAGGAAAATAATAAATGAAATTTGATTATTAAATTTACCCACGCATTCGTTCTGGTGTATACATTTACATATTAATTGAATCCCTGGCAAAAATATGTAATCAAATTGGGGACTTAAATAATATCAACATTTACATTCTTCTCGTAGGCTCTTGGAGTGCATTATTCCTAAGAAAAATGAGAACTGCTTAGTCTCCTTCCTGGCCTGATGAATCATGTAAGGCTGGATCGGTTACCGAGAGCAGGCTCTCTTTAGATGCTACGAACAGTATTTGTTTGATAGTGTCGATAAAAGGGACCAAGAGTAAGCACTTGTCACAGCCCAGGCCAGCAGGGTCCCCTCGCAGCCCCCGGGGAAAGTGCTCAGCAGCGAAGGGTGTCAAATGCTGACAGACGGGGGTAAATGGAAGAGCTTCATAGATTCCTCACGTTCTCTTGTTCCTGCTGCAACTGGCACACGTCCAGGCCTCGCCAGCGAAGACCACAGAAAGCAGCAGCTGGTAAGCCACATTAGCAAATAAGGCCTCGGGGCTCCTATGTTCCAGGCTCTGTTCACCAACTGCTATTCACTCAAACAGCTGGATCAGAGTGGAGAGAGCCAAGACGTCGTTAGGGTTTTATGTGTACAACTGTTTTGATATGGATTGTCTGCTAGAGGCAGAGATAATGATAGCTTTCAAGGCTCGCGTGTTGGACTGGGAAGTGATGCTGACATTTTGAAAGGGGAAAACAGACTTTGGAAGGATCGGGAAACACACAGTTTTAAACACTGAGACGCGGGCTTTCGTTTGTTCTGGTGCCGTTTGAGTGTGCCATTTGAGCACCATTTTGTCACTCACACAACTGATGTTGTGGCCAGTGTTTCGTTTTGGGGGTTTCAGTATTCGAGTTATGCCAAAATGTTACTCATTTTTAAAATAATCCCCAGTGAGCTACCTGGGTTGCTTTTTTTTTTTTTATTTTTTGCTTTTTTGTTTTCCTTTTCAAAGAAAAGCCAAGAAGAAGAAAGTGCAAACACATGCAGATAGTATACTTGAGGATTCTCACTCGAGTTTTGTTCTCACCCTGGAACTCTTCACGCTGTAGGTAATTGGGCAGGGAGAGGAAGGAACATCTCAAGCCCTGGATTACATGGCAGGTCACGAGGGAGAATACATGATATCTGCTTTGGTTTCTTAACTGATTTTTAAAAAATATTTTATTTATTTATTTGATGGAGAGAGGGAGATCACAAGTAGGCAGAGCAATAGGCAGAGAGAGGAGGAGGAAGCAGGCTCCCTGCTGAGCAGAGAGCCCGATGTGGGGCTTCATGTGGGCCTCAATCCCAGGACCCTGATCATGACCTGAGCCAAAGGCAGAGGCTTTAACCCACTGAACCACCCAGGAGCCCCAGTTTCTTAATTGATTTTAATCGAGCTTGTTCTTTCCATGAATGGAAAGAGGTTTTGAAGGAATGCAATGGAAATCTTCACTTCATCATCATAATCTTCCTCCATGACTTTCACTGACATTTTTTAGCTCCTATGATTACTAAACAATATCAGGAAAAAGACCTGATGTTTAAAAAAAAGCAAAATCGGATAAAAATATATGTTTATAAAAAATAAAAAATTAATAAAGACTAAAAAAAATTAAATTGCATATAAAGCTGAAGGAAGAATAAAATCATAACTTTATGCCAAAAAAAAAAAAAAGCAAAATCTAGCACCCATTTTCGACAGAGTCAGTTTCTCCAGTGAAATGACGTTTATTAAGTAAGAGCCAACAACACAACACCAAGGACTTTTAGCCAAGAAAAAAAGAAGTTCATTGGGTTTGAAATAAATAAAACAAGAAATAAACACATTCAAAAGTAACTTTGAGACCCAAGTCTCAAAGAATCAGGCAAATGTAATCCCAAGAATCAGGTAATTGTAGCACCCAAAAGATCAAGGATTTACAAGCCTGTTTACGGGAATCTTCATCATACCTGGCCTAAACATCCCTTCATAGTAACTCAAGAAATCTATGTTAAGTATTGATGATATGCCATGATTGGTGTTAGATACTAGGGCTACCCTGGCAAACAAAAGAGATTCTATCCTGGCCTTTTTGAATTTATATTCTGTTAGGGTATATCAGTCAAGATTGGGTTTAACTGGGGTGTCTTGGTGTCTTGGTGGCTCAGCTGGTTAGTCAACTGCCTTCGCCTCAGATGTGGGATCGAGTCCCACCCACATCAGGCTCCCAGCTCCATGGGGAGTCAGCTTCTCCCTCTGACCTTTTCCCCTCTCATGCCCTCACTCTCTCTCTCTCTCTCAAATAAATAAATAAAATCTTAAAAAGAAAAAAAAAAAAAAAGATTGGGTTTACCTACATATAAAAGCATACCCAAAATGACAGTAACTCTAAAAAAGATAGACATTTTCTTTTCATGTTAAACACTCCCACAATAAGTAGATTCCCAGGTCTGGAAGCTTCATAATAATCATACACTCAAGCACCTTTTTCCTGTGCCTTCAGTGTCCTAAAGGTAATGCTTCTGGGCTCAAGCCATTTCCCCCTCACCCTAGCTCTAGTGATCACACCCACATATTTGCCAACAGGAAAGAACAATGGACAGTGAGCGTTTCCCTTTAAGGGGATTTCTTGGAAGCACCACACAACACTTTCACTTACATTTGAGTAGACAAAACATGGTCATGTGGCCTGTATGGAGCTGCAGAGGAAGCTAGGAAACACTCTACGGTGGCTAGCCTCTTGGCTAGCCAGCTAAATACTGGAAGCCTGTCTCTCAAGACAAAAGTATAGATTGTCAGAGGGTACAGCCTGAGGGTTCTGCCACAAGGGAGACAGACATTATTCAAATTTTCTTTTCATCTTGTGATTAATGTTAGATGAAGTTTCACTGGAGAAAAGAAAACTCATCATACTGGTTAGTGGGTTTATACTGGTAGTATTCATTTCTTCACTTATATACTGATTCAGTAAATGTGTTTTTGAATACTTGGAATGCCTATTTAATTAAAAGAAATCTGAAGAGGGATTGAAAAATGCATTAGTCATTTAATGAAGATTACTGTCTAGAAGGTATAGACATATTAGACTAAGAAATTTACAAGTGGTGGCCATAAATTAAGTACAGACAAAATGCTTGGGCAGTTCAGAGTAAGAAGAGTCTGGAGGCTTTGTAGATGATGTAACGTTTGAACTTGACTTTAAAATACGTTTAGGGTTTAGATATATGAATATGGTAATAGCATTATGGAATTGTGAAAAGGGTACAAATATGTGGAGCATATTTCATTTTAACTTTGATCTTTGTTGGTGGAGAGATCTGAGATCAGTTAAGCTCTTCCATCCTCAACGAACTTGTACAAAACAGCCCTTTCTATAGGGTTGCCTCAAAGGGGAATAACAAGTCTCAATAGATAAAAGTACTGAACAAATCACAAATTCCTGAGCAAAGTTTTTTTATTTTTTTTTTAACTCCTCTTAAAATTTTTCTGACAGCAAATGCTGAAAGAGCAACATGGCCAAAGACACTTTTTCAAAGGAAGGAGACGTAGGCAAAGAGTAGCAATTAAGTGGTTTTGGTTGAACAATAAAGGTATGAAGGACAGTCCTAGGGAACAAGGATTATCTGGAAACTTCCATGGCATGCTGAAGCGTTTGGATTTAATTTGGTAGGGAGATATCACTGGGAAGCTTTGAGCCTGTGGCTTATGAAGATTAATTCTGCAGTACTCTTGAGGGTGAATGTGAAGAGATTCTTTATAGTTAAGTAGCCATTGCATGTGAAGAGGTAATGAAGGCTTGAAATACGTGAATGAGTGTGGAGATGAAAATAAGGTCAATGGAAGTGTTTTTTCAGAATAGATTCAGTGGAACTCACAAGGGTTTGGTAGGAAAGGGAAGAATTAAAAATTACTAGAACATTTTTAGTAGAGGTGACAGGGAGGATAAAGGTATCATCAACAGAAATTGGACAAAACAGGTTTGAGAAAGGAAACTTTGAGGTAGAAGAAAGATGACTCAAGCAGAACTTGAGGAAATAATTTAAGGGTGGAAATTTGTAGGAAGAAGAGAAGTCAATGAAGAACTTGAGAAGAATCAAAGAGAAGAGCAGTTGTTATTAAGCACGCCTTAAAAGAATTATT
The DNA here is from genome assembly GCF_964662115.1 of Mustela nivalis. Lineage (NCBI taxonomy): Eukaryota > Metazoa > Chordata > Mammalia > Carnivora > Mustelidae > Mustela > Mustela nivalis. Next base: position 79,908,422 of record NC_139021.1, read on the forward strand.
CAGAATAAGTTAAAAATTCTGGAATTTAACAGGAAATAATACTTTGGGAGTTGAAGTTTTGTATTTGGCATTAAGACTGAAGTCAGTCAGTACCTTTCTAGAAGGAAACCGGTAATCAAAACATTTGCTTACCTTCATGAGCTAACTAATTAATCTTATTTTTCAGTAATGAAACTCCATCCAGTTTAGTTTTCCCCATATTACACATTAGGCAGTGCTTAATACTGAACCAACTTCTTTGAAAGCAAAGTAAAATGGAAGCAATTCTAATTTGGAGATGGGCATTAATATCTGACATTTCTAAGTGTATCCAAGAGCTGAAGCGATGACTGTGCTCTCCAATTTGGGTTTGTCAACTCCACACAGGAAGATTATTCTTTAATTGAGTGTTGAAACTGATGTCTGCCTCGCCTAGTATCATGGTGATATGATATTTTTGAACTAACGATCAGTTTGTTGAGAAAGAGGTACCCTGTTGAGTACTTCATTGTCCTTACCCTAACTGATTCTTTATACCACTTCGGTGATGCCCACTCTCTTCTACCAGTAAAACAAACGTAAGAATACAAATTTTAGTACTCAGAGCACTAATTAACATGAAAAGATCAAGTAAGAAGATAACAAAATGGTGGAGGAACTAGGTGCTATAAAATGTTATTATAGACTTTGAAGACCATTGGTTGTAGTCCTACATCTGAAAATTCTGTATGTAAGTCAATTTTAAAATCATTGTCAGCAAAACCATGTGAAAACCACAATATGTCTGAAAGAGTGAGAAGCAATGGGCTTTAAACAGATAGGTTATAAACTATCATGCTTTGTAACAGGATTTATATAAAGGAGAAATAAAATTATCAATTAGTGGGGCAACTGGGTGGCTCAGTCAGTTAAGCATCTGCCTTCAGCTGAGGTCATGATTCAGGGTTTCTGGGATCGAGCCCTGAGTTGGGCTCCCTGCTCAGCAGGAAGTCTGCTTCTCCTTCTCCTTCTGCCCCTCCCCCCCAAAAAGAAATAAATAGAAGTTGTCAATTAATTAAATACTTTTGGAAAGATCATCTAGTTTAGGCAGGATTTTGCTAGTAAACACTTTAAATTGACAGGGTTATAAAAATGTGTCCTCCTCTGTAGGAGTTTTTGAACATGTACATGAGTGGTCTGTTTGGTGCCGGGTTGGGAGAGGGAAAGGCCCTATTAAAGTGCCCATTACGAACATCCATGATTCTGTGCCCACAATAGGAGATCTGTTGCACATGCTGAGAGTCTACGGAAAAACACAACAAGACTTCAGGACATTAGAAAGTAGTGCATCTTCTGTGCACTTTGAAAATTTCGCCCTGATTTTTATGATACCCCCTGTCAATGGCACAACTTTCCAGGTATCTGTTGAAGCTAGTATTATTTCATAAGGAAGATCACATTATAGAAATTACATGAACACCCGAGAAGGGGGGGGGGACTGTTTTAGTCAGTGCGAGTAGAAACCACATGAACAGATCACCTAAAAATCAGTTTGGGTGGACAACATTTGATAAGGTGGTTTTGATAATCTTTAACTATGAATCTCTCCACAGGATGTGTAAAATGTCAAATCAGCTGCTAATATAGTAGGAAGCATCAAAGCGTGGAATTGAGAAATGTAGATTTCAACTCCCAAACTCCCACTCTGTGGTTTGGGAAAGTCGTTTAACCTCTCCAGGCTTTATTCATTCACTCATTCATTCATAATTATTTCTATATTCCTCCAACAGACAAACAACAGGCTTGTGCTTGCCCCTAGGGTTCCTCTTCTAGAGACTGAGAAGGGATCCCTAAACTCCCTTGCAGCTCTATTTTGTATCAGTGAACAGTAATAACTGCTTGATGAGGGATTTCATAGCCAAGAGAACTACTTTTGGAGGATTTGAGGTATACAGTTTGAATTATGGGGGGAAATGTTGATTTGCATCAGGACAGCAGCAGGAACAAAACCATGGGGTTAGCCTAAGCCTTCACCAAGAAGAGTTAGTCTAGGATGATGCATAGAACAAAGTCAGAGGATGAAGAGGGAGTAAGAGCTAGACAGGTCTAAAAGATGATATTGACCAATCAGACCTCATGGTGGAAACAGTAAACCAGACACAGAGAACACAGGCAGACATCTCCTTCATCCCACCTTCAGTTTCAGATAGATCTAACCAGGTTGGTAAAATGACTAGGCAGCATTGGTAGAAAATGATTTTATTACCAAAAGAAAAAAGAGCCTATGACTAAGTAACTTAATTGACCTTTATAGTATTTCTATGTCGTGGGAACATTTGCAAACAAGCAGTTATGGGGCATTCTGACACCATGTGGGGTTTTTTTCCATTGAAACAGAGAAAGATAACATTATTAAACTTTTTTCAGTTCTGGAACAGAACTAACCATACCTCTCTTCAATGCCCTTCTTCCGCCCTCCCAATTTTTTTTTCTTTTTTCTTTCTTGTTCTATAATCCTCTACCTGCATGAACTCCCCAACACCCCTCAGAATGAAAGAAGTAAGCCACTTCTACAAGCACCGCAAAATACTCATTAGTTTAAGTTTGCAAATGCCAGAGAAACATTAAGTGAAATCCACCATACTCCTCTTATACAACACATTTGACCTCTAGATACGTTAAGAGCTTCATCCTCCAATGCTTTTAATTCTAATCCTTGCAGAGACAAAATTCATTGCTTGAATTACAAGAGTGAGTCTCATTAAGGCTAAAAAGCAGTGACCCAGATAGCATAATGGATTAATATGGTGACCTTGCAACTTCGGAGCTTTACTTTCAAATCTGACGGTGCAGTCAAATCATTTCAATAGTCAATTAATCAATTGGTTAATACCGGCCTGTAGTGTTCTGAATCTGGAAGTCAGTAGGTCATTTTAGCCAATACTAGCCTACATAGAATTAAACTAAGAATCATAATACATTTAACTCACAAAAGCTTTCTTAAGTGATCAGTATGAAAGAAACAGGGTTTCGTGAATTGTTATAATGCTGTAATCGCTAATAATTATATAATTTTGACACTCTTAATAAGCATCAGTGTTTTGAAACTTATGCCATAAATATCGAATAATGATATATGTTTGTATTCCATTCATAAAGAAAAACTGTAAATAGAATTAGTTGTATATTGAGTAATGAAATATGATGTTGAATGAATTCTCACTATTCTATTCTTTTAGTAACAGTGCATTTAGAGTGATCTATACCCTTATGATTATTCTATTCTAGGGACATGTTACAGAATTTTCAAAGCCTAAGGAATTAAATTTTTTTTTCCAGAAATATGTTTGTGAAAAACGATTCCTGTTTTTATTTTTGGTAGATGCAAGATATTCGGAATCCAGAAGGAGCTCAATATGGCTCCCATCCCCAGATGGCAGCCATGAGACCAAGGGGCCAGCCTGCTGACATCAGGCAGCAGCCAGGAATGATGCAGCACGGCCAGCTGACCACCATCAACCAATCACAGCTAAGTGCTCAGCTTGGCTTGAATATGGGAGGAAGCAGTGTCCCCCACAACTCGCCATCTCCACCTGGAAGCAAGTCCGCAACTCCTTCCCCATCTAGTTCAGTGCATGAAGATGAAGGCGATGATACTGCTAAGGTATGACTAGGTCATTTTGGGGACCTGTAGGAAATGCTTGTTGTCTGAAAGGCGTATTCTTCAGCACCTTCCTTGATCAGCGAGAGGTGCAAGTTTATAACATCCAAATGAGAAACATTGGTGGGGGACACACTTTTTTAATGAAGTGTGAGGTTACAAACTGAATAGATTAAATCACTTGTTTTTCCAATTAGATTTTTAAATCCCTAGTAAATCCTTTAAATATAGATGTATTAAGCATGAAAGTAGATGTCACCCACAAAATGTAGGGTCTGCATAGTGAGTAGGGAGAATAAGTCTCATAGGACTCAACATCCAAAATTAAGTTTAATTCACCACTCATTCAAAGAAAATCTACTTCAATTTAACAATTTTATTTTAAAAAGGCAACTTCTCTGGGATACAGTGGTGGCTCTGTGTGTGTGTGGGTGCATGTGTGTGTATGTGTGTGTGAGTGTGGTAGAGAGAGAGGGAGATGGTCAGATGAAACTCTTGAGATTATCCTCCCCAGCCATTTCAGACTGAGCATGAAGAAGGTAAGGACCAGGGATATTCTATGACTCCCTCCCTTAAGCAAAAGCCTCGGTGTTTTCCTTGCTTACTTTTTGTTGACCCCTTGCCAGCATGGCTGGCTGGCTGTCTCTGTGTCACATTTAGTTACCTGTATAGGAAGATGGGCCTTAAGTGTCCTTAGATTGGAAAATTAGCTATAGAAGATTTTAGTTCTTTATAATATCCCAGGCAGCTATTTTAAATGACTGCACAAAAGCCAAGTGGATTTTCCCTCAAAAACAAAATAATCTTTTCATTGCCTTGGTTGTCAGTCAAGCATCTTCCAAATTTGTCTCCATGAGAAAGGACTCTTGTGCCCATTTACCATGAGAAACACTCGCAGCTACTTGAGTATTTCCTATTCCTCCCCTTTGTTCCTTTAATCTTACTAATGACCTGTCACTTGTGTCAGCCCTTTGTTTTCTTTTGACTTTTGCAAGAATTTTGTTTTGGGGACATTACTCTGTCAACCTGCTACCAAAAGCAGCATAGGGGGAATCTGACCTATATGATTAACTTTTCAATAGCGCCACTACTTTTTTTTTTTTTTAAGATACAGATAAATAGTGACTCAGATTTCTTGAGCCTGATGACAAAGACAAGGCTGCTGCATTGACTGTATTTTATTATTTTCAGTATTCTTAATGCTCTGGCATTTGAGACCTTGATCCTAAAAAAACTACGCCTTCCAGCGCTAGCTAATTCCAAGAGAGAGAATATGACTCCCCTGTGATCTCACTTTTGATAAACCAACCAGTCCAGAGCCCATACCCTGTCATCTCCTTCGTCAAACTCAGAACAAGCCAATATTTTCTCATTGCCCTAAGTCACCCCAGGACCCGGTACCAGACAACTGGGAACCACCTCTGTAGCCCATGGTCCACTGAAATTGTTCAAACTGTAGCCAATCCTTAACTTATGCAGCATACCTACCCTGCGTTTCGTATTCCTTCCCACCAAAAAATCCAATAAAGGATCTGGGGTTGCTTTCATGCTCTGCCCTCTCTCTGTGTCTGCCTCCTAAGCCATCCTGAATACTAGGCTGTGCCTTCCATTTCTAGGTATATAAGTAATATATAATAATAAGTAATATAAACTTCCTTCCTGACAGTCATTTCTTTATTGCTATCTTAATCACCCCTGATTAGAACAAATCCTGGCTACCTTTTAGAAGAGCTCCTCAACCTCATCGACCCTGCTGGTCCTCTCCGCCTTTGCAAGCTCTTCCCTGTTGGTCAGTGACCCATGAAGTAGGGCAAAAGGCAGGAGAATAATTGATATTATATATATAATGTATTGGGCTAGTGACAGCCTGACCTTTAGCTGATCATTTGGAGGGTAAGATAATCTTCTTAAGAAAATGTGTATTATTCTAAATGGAATCTAACAGTCGATGAGTACCAGAACCTAAATGTGAACACCAAGAATTTGTTTGTGACCAGTGATTTTGATTCTGGGTTATGTATGGATAACTCAGGTTAATGTCCCAAACAAAAATTGTATGTACCCTACTGCAAGGGAAAAAATTCATGTTCTGCCTACATTAAAGATCAATTTGTGCATCTGGATTATATCTTTATCAGCATTCATTGCTGACATTTCAGGAAATTAATGCAAAATTAACATCTTCTGACAGTAAATTCTGTGCAAGATTGTCTTACTTAGAATAACATTTTCCACACTCTTCAACTTATTTGACGAGAAGACTGAGTAGAAACCAGAAATTCACATGATTAACATTCACAGATTCTGCCATTTCCTCTTGCCTCATAAGGTCCATATCTTGTAATTTTGCTGAAGCATGAATTTGTATGTTAGAAAGTTCCAGGCTGGTGTGAAACTTTGCCGCTGTGTATCCCATCCAATCACTCAACATCCACATCGTAAAATAATTTATAGCTCATTATTAATGACTATGCAAGCACTGTAGAGTAGAACTTATATTCTGTAGTGTTATATTCTTGAATTGGCCATGTGTGAAGGCTAAGGGATAGATTTCTCAAGAATGCCCTCATTAAAATAGCTTTTTGTCTATATAGACATTCTCAAGTTCAAGTTCATATTTAGTGTAAGTGTATTTTCCATCTCCAGAAAATCTACCTTCCCACTCCAGCTCTGCACACTGTTCTTCACCTTCTCTCCATGCCAAAACTGGATTATCCATTTATTCAACTTATATTTATTAAATGGCAACAAAACAAAACAAAACAAAACAAACAAACAACAACAACAAAAAAAACCAACCACCTTGATGAAAATGCCCAAGCATTCTTCATCACAGTAAAAGATTAAGCTGGAATTTTCCCTTTTATATGTGAGCAAGATTTATGTGGAATGTTGTACTACCACAGCTCCACTTTAATGTGAAAGAGCATTAAGTCAAAAAGATCGCTTAAATCATTTCTAACAAGAGAACCAAAAAAGAATATTTGGTCTCCTACCAGGGGGAAAAGAAAAAATAAAAAAAAGCTTTTAAAACTTCTCTCTTCACACTTTGAGCTCTTGTAAGCAATTACGTATTAAATGCAGTTTATCTAATTGAACAATTAAAAGAAGTAAGTTTGTTTTGACAGGGAGAAATAGTGTAAATACATCAGTAAAATAAATTATCACCTTATAAATGCTTTCCATGGTTCTCATTGCTACAGAGCTGTGTTGACAGCCTAAAGTCATAAACTAGACATACAGTAAAACATCAAAGAAATATAAACTTGGGTAGCTTGTGGTTCTAAGCCTGTAATCCAGGACTTGTAATACAACAGACACTGTAAGACACTCAAAGTATTTGGCATTAGAAGTATATTTTCAGCACAGTGTTCCCTTTCAGGAAATGACAGGCTAAGAATCGGAGTGTATCATTTTCCTTCCTTTTACTCTCAATTTTTCTGCTTCAAGTATCCTTAAGTTTTATATAGGTCCCCTGTAAATGGCATATAGTCAGACAATCTTTACTTTTAAATGAAACTGGCTTTATTTATATTCATCTAATTACTAAAATATTTGGGTTTATTTCTCCAGTTAAGTCTGTTTCTTTTTATTTGTCCCACATGTTCTCTGTTTCTTTTTCTCTTTACTTTCTCTTTTTTTAACCTTCTTTAAGATTGTTCTTGTTTTTCTCATTCTATAATTTTCAATGGTAATCTTGGAAATTTTATCCTTTCTCCTTATTTTAGTAGCTACCTCTGATGCACAAATGTGAAAAATTCTAATATTGATCGATATCTTCACTCTTCTTAAACTATTTAATTCCCAACACCTCTCTTCCAATTTGTACTGGAATAATTATTATTGTCATTTTAATCATAATTTAATTAAATGATGTAATTATTTACATCTCTCTCTCTCTGCCTGTAGAGGCAGGCAGAGAGAGAGAGAGAGGAGGAAGCAGGCTCTCCGCGGAGCAGACAGCCTGATGCGGGGCTCCATCCCAGGACCCTGGGATCATGACCTGAGCCGAAGGCAGAGGCCTTAACCCACTGAGCCACCCAGGTGCCCTTTTTTTTTTGTTTGTTTTCCATTCTAGTGTTGTAGGACATGTGGACAGCTTCCAGTCTGCGACTATCTGAGTAATTCTATGATCATTTTTGTACATGTCCTTGGGAGCAGGCCACATAGTTCTGGGGGCATATGAATGGAAAAACCCAAATCATAGGATATTTACACATTGAGCCCTTGTGAAACAGATTTCTAGAATGGCTGTGCCACTATCTGTTTCTACCAGGATTTATCTAGAGCCTTCCTAACGCTCGGTATTTTCATTTTTATTCATTCTCATGGGTAAGGATTGGAATTATGTTTTGTTTTGTAAAAGACTTATTTATTTTCGAGATGGGGGGGAAGGGCAGAGGGAGAGGGAGAGAGCATCCTAAGCAGACTCCCTGCTGAGCAAGGATCCTGACTCCAGCTCCATCTCCTAACCCTGAAATCACAACCTGAGCTGAAACCAAGAGTCAGACCCTTAGTGGACATGATTTTGATTATTATTTCCTAGTAGATTTTTTTTAATATTTAGTATTTTCTTCCATATGACATCATTTTCCCCTATGCCTTTAAATTTTTCTTGCATGAGGATTTATTGGGAACATAATTGCCTTAAAAAGTACCCTTACTGTGTATGGAATCTTAGACTGATACTGATTATCTTGTATCCTAGTGAAGATATTCTATTACTTTATGACATCCTGATTTTCGGTATTTCTTTTGGGAATTCTACTGCCTCACTGTCTTTTCTTTGAAAGTAATCTGCCTTTAATCTCTGAATAGTTTTAAGATCTTCTCTTGTCTTTGGTATCCTGCAGCTTCCTTGCGATGTGTGTGGGTCTTTAAATTTATTGTGAATTTAGGATTTCTTTTCTATATCAGTCACAGGAAATTTTCAGCCATTCCAGTTTTCAGATATTGACTCTACTCCATGTTTGCTCCCTTGTCACCCTGTAATTCTGGTAAGACACGGGCTAGACTTTCTTTCATATTTTCTTGCCCCTTTGTATTATATTCTGATTGACGTATTTATATCAGTTTTTCACTTCATAATTCTCTTTTCAGCTAGATGTGATCAGAAATTAAAGCTGATCTTGTATGGTTTTCATTGCAATTATTTTATATTTCTAGTTTTATTTGGCTCCTTCTCAAATCTGTTTGGGTTGCCTTTTGAGTTGCTTGTTCTTTCTCCACGTATCTTATCCTTTTGTTTCTTTGGCAGTTTGCTAATTCCAACACATTAAGTCTTTTGAGGTCTGCTTCTATCATCTGTAGTTGCTGCTGGGGCTTGGTTTTGATGCCATATTCCATTTTGATTTTTGTCTTTTAGCATAAGAGCTGATGCTCATTAGAACGTTTATGAGGATTCTATCAGATGTGGTCCAAGGGAGAGATTCTTCTAAGGATGATTTGCATTTGCTTCTACCAAGCATCTTGGACCATTACAATCTAGAACCCCTCCTGGCTTGACATTTTTCAGGTCACCCAAGTACTATGTATTCAAGGTATCAATCCTTAACAAATTGCTGGTTTCTGTTGGTGAATTACCACAAAAGATCATTTCCACTTGGGACTCAGTACTTTTCTTGCAGATTCTGAGGGGGTGCTTACAGGGGAAGTCGTTCTATCCCAGCATGGCACTGAGAACCTAATTCTTTTCTGTCCTGACTTTGATAGGAACCCTCCTGTTAAGCACGCTGCTTTTGGTCAGCCATGAGCTTTGTCTATTATCTGCCGTGCCTTTGACTCAATTTTACCAGGCTCAGCAACTATCTTCAAGATGAAAGCTGCCTTCAGTACTCTGCTTACTCCTTTGAGTTCCTGCTTTCACTTACTTTTTGCTTTTAAGAGTTTCTTACTAATCTGCTAGTTCACCAACACATGTTCTTCACCATGTGGACAGAAAGAAGTGTCGTTTCTGTTTTTATTTTGTTTTCTCAAAGCAAATAGGATAAGTCACTAGAGAAACAATTTAAATAACCTTTTTAAAAAGTGCTTTTTATTTACCACTGTTCTGAAGGCAAGATTCCTGAATAAACTAAAAATGATAAGCAGACAGGTTTCTACAAACACGAAGTGAAATCAAGCAAATGTCAAATCACATTATCTAGCAACTGGACAGCAAATTGGGACTGCAAAGTCTGGGATTTTTCCACGCTTAGCTGTGTTTATTATGCTGTTGTTCAACACTTCACATGATATAATAGAATACGTACGATTCTTTTAAAGAATTTCTTAGACCCCAGCCATTGAAAAATACACACTCCTCATTTATCAAAAATAAGGTATCCCATTGGTTAAGGCTGAGCCTAATGAACTAGTTCCAGGGGAAGATCATAAAATTCAGTCAAACAGCCATTTAGTACCTGATTCTAAATAGTTGTTCCTAAAACCCATCTAGTAATTAAATTATACTAGGAGAAAGTATTTTCAAGGCATATATGTTCTTAGATAATTCATGCCCTGGATAATTGAGCACACTTCATTAATTCATGAATAAAATAAAATAAAGTTAAACATAAGCACCTGGCATTTTAAACATAAGCACCCTTTGCCAGCCTTCTTGTGCATTCTCTCGATCCAGAAGAATAAGAAGTGAACATATTGCCCTACTCAGGCAAATTTGGAAAAGACCAAGTGAATTCAACAAAACTGATAAATACAACTGAGAGTTATATGTGATTGCAATCAACTCTGTCCCTCACTTTAAAGTAATTTTTCTGGACAGTAGCCTAAAAATCTTAGCCTTACAGAAGGCCACTGAGTATCTTTGCTAAACTCATCCTAGAACAATACTCAGCTATATTTGGCAGAATCAAGGATCCTTAAAAATGAATTTGCTTTATAAACTGTGATACCGATTCATACTTGTGAATCATTTCAAAAGTAAGGCATTTCATAAACGTTTTTTTATAATTGATGTTTTGAGTCACTGAATCTACTGTTATTATTAATGATAATAATAAACCTGATTGCAAAATGAAAGAAGTATTACAGCCTTGCTGATTTCACAGTACCTAGATGACTTACTTTCCATGCTTATTTGAATTTATTCTCATAAGGGGATTTTAGACGGCATAGTGTAGAAAGGAAAGAGAGAATGTATTTAAGTAGAGCGAAAATTTTTCACTTACAGCAACAGCACCATCACAAAAAGTGCTATGATATGCCCTGTTTCTATGGCGAAGATTTTATAATATTTACTTTATATGATAAGAGTTATAAGTGGAGTTCTGTGTTGTTTGTTCAGCCTATTATGCAGATGGTGCTTGATTAAAATCTATTTTAAACTACAGCGATTACTGCAGCGTCGTGTGCATTAAACAGCTCTCCCAGTTCCATTAAAGGCTTTGGGACCACGGCAGTTTATTTTAAATATGCTTATAGACGTTTCTAACTTCTCCAGGGACATTTCAATATCAGTGATTCTCTTTCCTTGAGAGTCTTAACTCCTGTGCTCTGTATTCTTAAGAAGTATTATCCAAGCAACAGCATTACCACACGCTTTTTTAAAGTGAAAAATTATTGTTTTCTTGTGATAAATAAGTTAAATACATCACTATAATTAAGCAATATGACATGACAGGAGTGGATTACCAGAAGCCTAAGGATACCTCTAGGGATTTTAGAAATAAATCGATGTCTCCAAGTCAGTTGCAGAAGGCCGATGCATCTTTGTAAAGCTGATGGGAGAGTAATATTTATTTAAGCATTTGTGTGTGTCTTTATTTATTCATTAGTGTTTTAATTGAATGTGAAATAAATCTGTAGGTGATCAGGATGACAGGCAGGGCCTCAACCTAGCCATGTTCATAGGTGTTAGGATTGTCATACAACTTATATACGTGTGGTCAAAGGTCCTTTGTCTCAGAACTCTGCGCCTTTGCCCAGTGCTGTGGGACACAGCAGGGGACATGTTTGGTGATCTACTGCCTGGGAGACCCCACCCCAAGGCTGGGAGAAAGGAAAGATGAATGGCATCCGGTCCTTACTTTCAAGGCGCTCATTGTCATGGGAAGTTTCTATTTTGGTGTTAGATGGTTTCTTCTCTATTCTAAAGACTATGATGTTGGGATCCAGTTAAACTCTCTAGGCTTAAAACCCTGGTGACTTCAGAAATTTTGCAGTCTGAAAAACGCCAAGTGCACACTGACATACTGTCCAATAGAGTCACCACTAAGCATGCGTGACTGTGTACATTTAAATTTAACTAACTAAAATTGAATAAATAAAAAATGCACTTTATCAGGTGTGGCTCTATAGCCACTATGGCTAATGGCTCCCCTTTCAGACAGCACAGAGAATATTTCCATCTTTCCAGAAAATTCTGTGAGACAATGCTGCTCTAGACTCTAGAAGTCAGGGCCTCTTAGAAAGTGAGGATGTAGAATGATAAGCTTTCATCCATCTACGTAGGAATTCAGGATCTTGACAATCCTCAAAATTAAGGTTCAGAGACCTATTACAAATCCATTTAGCTAATTTTTCTACCACAATCATATCCATCATTGTGTACATCCCATATAGCCAGTGGTCAGAAGAGCCAGGTATCGTTTAAAATGCAGTCTATTACTGGCATGTAAGTGCATCCAAATTATAACAACATTTTTTTTCTCCAAGGAAGCTTTGCATATGAGCAATGATCACGTGTTTTTCAAAAGTGCAATGAAACTATCTCTACAGGCCTTACAAGTAGCCAGTTCATTACACAAAATCTAAAATAACAGCTCGGGGCGCCTGAGTGGCTCTGTTGGTTAAGAGCCTGCCTTTCGCTTAGGTCATGATCCCGGGGTCCTGGGATTGAGCCCTGCATCCGGGTCCCTGCTTAGCAGGGAGCCTGTTTCCCCCTCTTTCTCCACCTGCCGCTCTGCCTACTGTGTTCTTTCTCTGTCAAATAAATAAATATTTTAAATAAATAAAATAAAGCAAAATAATAGCTCATTTCTGTACCCACAGAAACACAAGAAAAATGCAAAATAAAAAATAAGACACCCCCCCCACATCAGGAGGTTCATGTGGTAGACACCCTTGAACTTCACATACCACTGCCCAGCGATTCGGATGCATTAGATGACAAACCACAATAGGGAATTTTCATTCCACTCTATTGCAGCCTAAAAGCAAAGACAATGTATACACCCAATAAGTCTTTATGCAAAGAACACAGAGCAATATAATAAATGATTCCTTTCAAAGCACATTGTATTTTCTTTAAAAAATAGACATCTTTCATGCATTATTTTTGGTTTTGCTCTTTCTTCTCTGTCAGCTGTAGTGAAAGGGCGTTAGTTTAAATCCTAGTTCTGTGCCATACGCACGGTTCTGTAAGTGGTCCGAATAGCATGATCCGAGAATATAGCTGTAGTGACCTCCTTTAATTACTGAGAGAAAGGCAGTGAATCTTGAGACATGAATACTTTGGTATCTCCTTGAGTGGCAGATAACAGAGGTTAGCATGAATATTTAAAAGGAAGGCATATCAGGGCACCTGGGTGGCTCCGTCTGTTAAGCATCTGACTTCGGCTCAGGTCCTGATCTCAGGGTCCGGGGATCAAGCCCCAGGTCAGGCTCCCTGCAGAGCCTTTTCCTTCTCTCCCACTTGCACTCTCTAGCTCTGTCTCTCCAATAAATAAAATCTTTTTAAAAATTTAAAAAAAAAAAAAAAAAAGGAAGGCATATAGATACACTCTTGCTTTGAGGCACAGTGAAGACCAAGCAGATAAAATGCTATGACACTGGCTAGTAGACTGGTGTTGGAGGGGGAAGACTCTCCACCCTCACAGCATAGGGCTCTCAGCTACTCCGTCGGGTAGATAGGCGAAGCCCCCAAGTTACACCTCATAATGCATAAATGGCATCTCCTGAGCCTTGAAAATGGGAGGAAGGACTCATGAAGTGCTTGCCTCTACTAAACAAATCATGGGGGTTGAGCAAGACTACATCTGGCTAACCCTATAGGACAGGCCAGGAAAGAGGGAAAGCTTCCAGACAATAAAATGGATCGGTTGCTGAGAATTGTTTGGTGTTTCCAACAGGGTTGCCGTACATTACTTCAACATGATAATTTGTGGTTTTGATACACTCGATAGAACTTCTTACTGGGTCTCACAGGTCATCCTGCTTCCTTGGGTCATCTGTAGAGAGTAGGGTGTTATCAGATGCCAGAGGGCAGTTCTCCTTTCTTTTGCAACACAGCATCACACATTCAGCAGATCTAAAATTTGCACCCTCCTATCCACATAACAATTTAGAAAGGAAAGCAGCATGAAGATCAGTGATCCAAAGACATTTCTGGAAGGCGGAGTTGGGAAATTATTTACAAAATTTGGAGAAATCTTTTAAGAAGTGCATGTACATTGCATCATGGGATACTTACTTCTGTGATTGACAGTTGATTATTTTCCAAAAAGATGTAATCTGCCATCATAGAGGTTTGGATATGTCAGCTGGCTAATTTCTTAATTGAAATTTAAAATAATTCCAGGTTAAAAAGTAAATAAATAAATAATAAATAAAATAAAATATCAAAAAAATTAAATAAAATATCAAGGTAGTATTCCATATGGAGAAGCTTCATCTTCATACACTTTATTCCCTATTTCCAAATATTTCCAATCCTTGATGCAATATGACCTCTAATGTCATATTCCCTCTGTTTTTAATATTATTCATTGTGGACTTTGTTGATTCTTTTCTATTTTTCTTTTTAATAAATATTTTATTCTTATGAATATAGGAACGGTCATATTTACAAAACTTGAATCTTATAAAAAATGCAAAGAAGAAAATCATAAAGACTCAGTGTATAGCCCAGAGACATTACTGTTAACATGTCAAATACTTTCAAAAATATTTTAAAATCTTCTGTTTTCTGTCTTACCACATATTTGCATACTGTCTTAAAGTTCTCAAGGAAATTAGTTTGGTTTAATTTCCTATTACAGAAACCATTTATGCTTTGATTCATTCATTCTTTAAGGTACATTATTATTTTTGATTATAATTTTTATTACTATTATAACAAATGTTAAGCACTTATTATATGTCAGGAACCATGAGAAGTGCTAGTGAACAAAATCACCCGGGTACCTGCCTGCCCTAAAAATGCTTATGCTCTGGGTCAGAAGATCTAACAAATCAATTACTACATAATAAATTACAAGTCTGATATGCGCTACCAAGGAGATACAAGTGAATCACACAAACTTGACTGAGTTTGAGATGCTTTAATAAGACTTGCAAATACAATTGTCAAATAGCAGTTGTTTCAATGCATTCAAAGTTCAGGGGAAAAATGAATTTGACAGTCATCCACCCAAAAAGATAATGGAAACCCTGCATACCTATGAGATCACCTAAGTACAAACTCACAAGAGAAGATGGTTTACAGCAAAAGACATCAGGAAGGCTACAATTGAACGACTGGTGGAGGAGGATGAGCAAAGAGATGATTCTGGAAAGAGAGAGGCCAGCAAGGTAGTAGTAAGAGCCAAAGACAGTGATGTCAGGTAACCTTGGAAGAAAGAGCATTCACAGAGAGAGAAATCAAGTGAGGGGGAGATGGAAAAGTCCATTGAGGTTAGCAAAGGGGCCCTTGGGGATTTATTAGAGCTAAATGATGGGGAAGGCACCCTGAGGCGAGTTGCAGAGACTGCCTACAGCCAGCAGGGACAGCAACTTGAAGGAGTTTAGTTGTGAAGAGAGGAAAGAAAGAAAGATATGGCTAAGTGTAGCCAATAGGAGCAAAGAGAAAATTCACTTTTTTGTTTGCTTTGTCTCTCAAGTACTTAAGTACAAGTATTTAAGTACCCTAGAGTTGAGGGTGTGTCTGAACCGGGGTCTCTTATTCATAGCATTATGCTTAATTAGTGTAAAGCCTGGGCATCTGGATATTATTTAGAAGTTTCCAGGTGATTCTAACGGGCAACCATATTTGAGAGCCTCAGTTCTAGATCATACTTGTCCACATGTTTAGTTTAGCGCTAACACCAGTTTGCCCAGTAGCAGCTCAGTCCCAACATGCCAGACTTCTCACAGATTCACATGGGGACCAGTGATTTCCCTCACCCCTCAGATCCATCCTGAGAAAGTTATCTTCTAATGTTAATCTCCCTTAGTTTGCCAGGTTCAAAGCATCCTGTCCCTATGGGGGAAGTTTGATCTCCTTGAGTAGACAATTTCAAAATGATATTCTTTTAATTATCTTTCTCACTAAAAACAAAGCCCAAGAATTCATATAGCTTGTCCTCTGTCTCTCCTTGGTTCTTGGAGCATATTTTTTTTTTTTAAGCCATGACTACATGACTTCACAAATTAATATTAAGGTCATTTCTTTCCAATCACTCAGTGGATGTTCTTAAGTTTCCACCAGGTCGTATTTAACACTGGAATATCATTTTAAAGTTTTAAACAACGACAAGTATATACCACCTCAGTAATCACAAAATGGCGCTGAACTGGTTTGCAGAGAAAATGGAGGCCCAGAGAAATTATATCATTTGCCCAAGATGACAGAGGTAAAGGATAGTAAAGGAGGGCATGAGTCTAAATCTTCTGGTGGCATAACCACTGGTAATCCATTGCTGACAGTTGCTTTACACAAACTACCCTGTCTAGCGGTTTGCCCGATGAAATACTTATGTTCGTATATATCTTTGCAGAGAGTAAAAAAGCAACAGCAGCAGGAAGTGAAGATGTAGTGATGTAGTACCTCACGTGATCATGTCGGGAAATCACACACATGCGCATTTATGCAGAGAGCAGCATGAAAAGAAGATCCCAACAGACTCAGCACTATCTGCTACTCAAGTAGAGTCACAGAATTATAGAGCTAGAGTGAAATCTTAGCCCAAATCTCCCACTCTATAGAGGTGAAGTGACATCACATATTAATTCGTTAATATCAAAGGTAATATTCAAATGCAGATGTCTTCATTCAGTGTATCTTTTCCCACTTGCATCAGAATAGCCATTAAAAGCACCCAAATATCCGTCCTCGAGGACAATGGAGAAAATAGAGTCAATTTTTAAACTGAGTACAAAGCTTTTCTAGAAGTGTCTAGAATCTGGAGCCTCATTTCCAGAGATGTGCTTTCCAATATGGGGGCCACTGGGCACTTATAACTATTTAAATTTCAAGCAGTTATAATGAGATAAAACTTTAAATTTTGCTCATTTATTCTAGCCACATTTCCAATGCTCATTGGTCACACGTGACAAGTGGCTACCATTTAGAATAATGCAGATTATAGAACTTTACCCTTGTGGCAGAAAGTTCCACTGGGCATCACAGATCTCCCTAGAGATCTGGTCACAAAGCCATGAGCACTGCAAGATTTTCCCAACAGCATTCTCTAGGCCTTAAAGACATCAGCAAAAGCCATACAACTTTGTTTTTGGACGTGTCACCCACCATGGTTTGAAAATCATACTTAGGAAGAAGAAGATAAACTCCCCAGAATAAAACACGTTAGATTGTTCACGCAAAAGGGGGAATCTGCTGTTGTCACAGTTAGAATGCTTCTTGTCATTCAGCAGCCCTTGTGAGAAAAGTGAAAAGTTGACAGACAAGGGATAATATTTAGTGGTATAATTATATTTTGAAAAACCAATAATCCTATGTTAAAGTTATGTAAATGAGGATGAAAGAAGGATAAATATGAACAGTACAGGAAATATGAAGTTAGTTTTGCCTGAAAAACAGCACCGACAAAACCAAGTGCCCCCTGGGAATGTCTGGGTTTGTGTGATGAGTGTGAGTGAGTATGTCTGTGTAAGCCTCGAAGGAGGGCAGTATGATACATTGCCAGATTTTCTCAGTTCCTCCGTAATTCTGATTTGATGTTTATTTCAGATCAACGGCGGAGAGAAGCGACCTGCCTCTGATATGGGGAAAAAGCCAAAAACCCCCAAAAAGAAGAAGAAGAAGGACCCCAATGAGCCCCAGAAGCCTGTGTCTGCCTACGCGTTATTCTTTCGCGATACTCAGGCTGCCATCAAGGGCCAAAATCCAAATGCTACCTTTGGTGAAGTCTCTAAAATCGTGGCTTCCATGTGGGATGGCTTAGGAGAAGAGCAAAAACAGGTAAGAAAGAATGCATAGTGGAGTGGGAGCCCACGTGCTTTAAGAATGCACATGCATTCTTTAAAAAATGGCTTTGGAGGACTTGGGGTGAATTTTTCAGATGCCAGAACTAAGGCTGAGAATGTGCCCATCAGAACCAGACTTCAGGAGACTTTCACATCATTTTATAGTTCTTGATCGCTCCTTCATAAATAGCCTGTTGGTTTCCTTTGTTTCAACGTTTATATACTGTAGTTACTTTTGGAAGGGCTTTGGCATGTCCCAGCCAGGATGACATCATACCTTAATGTTGCCAATGTGATCGTAAAAACTAAAAAAAAAAAAAAAAAAAAAAGAGTACTGAAAGTATTTTGAAAACTGTCCACACCTCTCTTTAGCACTTGCTATTTACCCTTTGGTCATCAAAACCCTCTTTGCTCTTTGCTGAAATGAACCTCAGATTTAAGGGGTTCCTACCCTTAGCCATTCCCTGAAGACCACCAGAGTATGTTATTCAAACCCTCATATACCATATTTCTAGGCTACGTTAAATGGGACCAGATGCCTGGTTATTTCCTTCTGGTGTGGATTGCCATGATATTTGAGGACCATGCTTAGGGGAGCCATCCTGCATCTCAGCCATAGCAGAAATAGCCCAGAAGGTCTTGAGGTGGATGGGAATCATGGAGAGAGAGCCAAAAGTTCAGTACATAGATGTAGCCCTCAACAAAGATGCAATATTGATCCCGTATTTCTAAACCTAGGACTACATTACCATTGTCGTCATCTGGAATTTTTTGTCCAAAAAAAACCAAGCATCATCATTATGTTACAGTCATTGAAGTGATTATCTAGACACAGCTGTAATTACTGCAGGATACCAAATGGTAGTAATGACCTATTAGTCTCATAGCTGATTCTTTTTTTTTTTTTTAAGATTTTATTTATTTATTTGACAGAGAGAGAGAGATCACAAGTAGGCCGAGAGTCAGGCAGAGAGAGAGGGGGAAGCAGGCTCTCTGCTCAGCAGGGATGCTGAGGCAGATGCGGGGCTCGATCCCAGGACCCCGAGATCATGACCTGAGCTGAAGGCAGCAGCCTAATCCACTGAGCCACCCAGGTGCCCCTCATAGCTGATTCTTGATAGAGATCTCTACCTTTCTTCATCAGATCCAGGGAAATAGGTAAGAAACAGAAAATCTCAACGCTATATATATCTAGAAGTACCTATATATCGTGAATATCAATCCACATCTAAATGTATACAGTTTCTTCCTCTTTCAGGAACACTTTCCCATAATTTCTCTCATTTGGTCTACTAAATATTCATGGATACTTTCATCTAAATTTTGTAGATTATGAAATAGAGCCAGATAGTCAACTTTATTCATGTAGTCATTCAACAAGTGTTTGTTGAGCATTTTCTATGTATCCCAGGCACTGTTGTAGACACTGGAGATCTAGCAGAGAACAAAAACAGACTGCCTCACTCTGTCGAATGGTTTGTCTAAGATTACTTGGGCTCCTACACAGAATTACTATGACTGGAACTTAGCACGCTGCAAGACCAGTTATGATGGAAATGGTAGAACCAGTAGCCAAGGAACATAGAACCCAACCCCCCACCCCAGTTCTCCCCAAGGCTGCTTCTCTGTAAGCCAAAGCTACCTTTGACAGTCTGAATTCTCTACACATTTTCTTACATCCCTTTCAAGAGTGCCAGCCCAGAGATGATTTCTTAGGAAGGCACAGGGCTACCATGTGGAGCCCCATGTTGCAAGAGTCATCCTCCAGGACAGAAAATACATCACTGAAACATTCTCTGTGCACTCAATGAAAACATCCATCTCCCTAGTAACAGGGTAGTTGACAATGTGTTTTGTGATTCTATTGAAAACCTAATAGAGTTGTTTTGGGATTTTAGAGCTGATTTCTATCCTACCACAGATCAATTTGCTGTCACACTCCCAAAAATAATATGTGGTTCCCAGTTGATGTTGGACATTCATGGTGGGATTCTACAGTGCCTTCACTTTTCCACTCAGCAGAGCATTGCTGAATGAGAAACTAACTACATATGGACCAGGAATCCCAGCCCTATCCCTGCTCCAGATTTCATAGCTATAATGCCCCGCAGTTCCACCCCTGATGCCACACCCCAAGACACACCTATACCCCTGTCTCTACTTTGATCATCCCTGTGTGTATTCTTAGTTACGCACCTGGCTTCAATACTATAAACTCTTTTGCTTGGTGAGATGAAATTTCCCAGAGGAGACGTTCAGAAAGTGGTTTCTCTCCCTTGGGGTTATGCGCAACAAATCCCATTCATCAGAGGACATACGTGATTCTCCTCTCAGGACTCAGCCCCCCCGCCCTCTACCCAAGACTCAGCAGCTAAACTGGGCTTGTTGTTCCAAGGCTCAAATGTGCTCTTTTAGCTTCTACTTTTCCGACAGTTTTCTTCCACAAAACATCAGTAGCCTGAGCTATCATTCATCTGACTCCTCTTCTCTATCTCCCTGACCCCAGATACCTTTTCCTAATTATTTCCCACATTCACTAGAGGAACTTGTGTGGTTTGAAGACCAGTGGTTTAAAAGGGGGAGGTGCACAAAGGCCTTCCTTAGCCCGGGATCGGTCCTTCACGTTACTGATGTTAAAAGTCGGTGTCTACACCCATGTCTCCAGTGGAAAAGAATAATATTCATATGACGAAAATCGGGTAGCTCCTCAAGGCAAATATAAAGCTGCAGGTTGCTCCTACTAATTCTATTATAATAAGGCCATTTATTTTATTACAGCAAGATAGCAAACATTAAGATAATATTCTGCATTCTTTCAGTGTGACCATATAACATATTTACAGACTCAAAGAATATGAGATTCACTATTCTCAACTGTCATTTTAAAAAGGGAAATCACGGGGCACCTGGGTGGCTCAGTGGGTTAAAGCCTCTGCCTTCCGCTCGGGTCATGATCCCAGGGTCCTGGGATCGAGCCCTGCATCAGGCTGTCTGCTCCGTGGAGAGCCTCCTTCCTCCTCTCTCTCTCTCTGCCTGCCTCTCTGCCTACTTGTGATCTTTGTCTGTCAAATAAATAAATGAAATCTAAAAAAAAAAAAAAAAAAAAAAAGGGAAATCACTCCCATTCTCTATTCTCCCTTTCAAAGTGGGCCTGACCCTTTCTAATGCAGAGAGGATCATAGTTACAATGTAACATTTAAGGATTTTTAATTGTATAGGCCTGATGACAGACGTTTTTCTCTTTCTCTTATGCCTTTTATTTCCAATTTAGTAACTCAGTAATGAGTCTACCTTTAGGTTCTCCTTTAATGGAAATAGTCAGAGTTTGGGGGAAGAATTTGTTTTACAAATGAAGGGTGAAATTCTGTAACAGTTGGCCTGTAGAGCTCACTGGATATTACAAAGCAGTTTTGTAATCAGAATCCAGGTGTTAAAAAGTTATGCCAAGATTGTTTGGGGAAATACTTAATAAACATAACCATCTTTTCTTCTTACTAAAAAAATGTATTTTAAAAAATGAAACACATTACCAAAGCGAGGTTATGGGAGCAGGGTGAGCTGCTCTAAAGTGGCCTGTCCCCATTTTATGCTCCTTTGATGTAGCAGGGGTTTAGCCTACCTCATGGTTCCCTCTCAGAAGATGATCTTGCTTACTAAAGGCAGTGGGCTGAAGAGTACGCAAATAAGTATGGTCCGTTACATGCAGAGGATGGAAGCCCGTCCCGGGGACAAGCAGAGAAAGGATCAAATGAATGAAATCAAACACTGTGCTTACAAAAGGGAGCTTACCCCACAGTTCTGCTGCTCCGTGGCAGTGTTTCTCCCACAGTCTACAAGAATCACCAGCAAAGCGAACATGCCCATCTAGAATGCACATTTGGACATCAAGAGAATTTTAGCAAAATATCCCAAAGTGTTATGATGGTGTATTACCACCTGTTCTTTCCCTTTATGTTGACTCATTGTGCCAACATGATACAGTATCTCTATTTGGAACTTAAATTAATTGTATTTTACCCTTCTTTAATATTCAAATTTGGGAATACACCTCCTGCTATGTATTTTTAACTGAATGTTGCTGCAGCAGATTAGAGGCAGACCATTAAACTCCAAAATTTAGGCGTGTTACAAGAGCCCCACATGATGTCATGGGCATTGTGTAGGCAGCTGGCTCAGGCAGAAGCTAGGATTTCACGTGCCACGATTGTTCAAAAAATCCTGTTGTCATAATAACCCCCAATTATGAACAGCTACAAACATAAACACAAACCGGGGAAAATGGATGAAATTATTGATGATTTATTAGGGGCTCCGAAAATTACAATATTTAAGGAAAAACAGCCATTAGTGAGATTACAATTGAATGTTTTCTTGACAACCAGAGGGCACATGACTAATAGAGCTGCTGTATGTTTATATCACATGCTTCCTCATTGTGGAGGATAGGCAAGAATGAGAAGCCACTGCAGAAGGGCAGAGCTTTATTTTGAGAATCTATAGCGAGGGAGCAACTGTACATACTTGGGTTTCTGTGAAGAATCTCTCAAAGAAGAAAAATCAGAAGGAGGCTGAAAGAAGTGGTAAAAATCCTCCAGGAACACAAAACCTCCCTTAGGAGCCATTCCTTACCAAGCTGCTGAACAAACTTCGCCTATCCTCTGATTCCCACCCCCCCCACCCCCATTTTAATACTTTAATACTTTGGAAGATGGTGCTGAACCTGGAAGGGAAGGAGGATTGTGTTTGGGATTTCCAACCAGAGGTTTTAAATGCTAATGAATCGTAAGACAAGGGGAAGCCCATTGCAGAAGCATACTAAGTCTGTTCTGCAGGCACCAGATGGAGAAAGGGAAATGAAACGTAAGTATTGCTGTGATGTTGGTCTTTGCTTCTTATCTTTCACTGACTGGAACCTACAAAGAGTGGAGAATAATAACTTAACAATATCACGCCCTTCATATTATGTTCCTTGGAGTTTCAGCAACCCTCAGCATCTTTTTTATGAGGTTTCAGCTAAATTTCTTGTCTATCCCCGTAATTTCTGAATTCTCTGATTCTGGTCACCGAAGTATAAGATCTGGGTCCACAGTGACAAGAGAGAACAAATCTAGCCGTACTAAATTAAAGAGTCCGTCCAGCTTTGAAGCCGAAGGGGTTGGTCCAAGGAACTAGAAAAGGGTTCTTGGGTCCTTTTTAGCCATGGAAAGGCAGCTCTTAAGTGGAAAAGGAAAGTCACCTTAAATCAGAACCAGATGTAAATTACTAAATGAACCTTAAGTTCCTAATTGGAGACACAGTCGGGCTGTAATACATTTAGCAAATTACAAACAAAATGTTCTTGTTTACATTACATTAAATGGCTTTAAAGCTTCAGCCAAAGAGCTAAATAAACATGCTGTTATGCTAAAAATGGAGTGGAAGGCCTGTTTGGGGTTTGAGTATATTCAGGAGAAACCGCAGCCCACGGTGCCCGGGAAGTATATTTTTGTAAATGTTGGTCCTGTCGTGCATGCAAGAGGAGAGTAGATTTACCTCCAGATCGAGCCTAATGAGCAGATCTCACTTGCAGGGAAACTGTTTGAATACTGTAACATATGCCTTCTTTCAGGATGCATAATTCATATCCAAGGATATTAGCCATAGCAGTTCAGCTCAATAGCAACACCTCATTATTTTATCCCTCAGTATTTATTCCTATGTTTGACGCCTCATGAAATTACTGTTAATGTGTTTATATAAGGGCAGATCTGACACAAGTGGCAAGAATGTAATTTCCTACTCATTCTTTCCTGCTGCTGTGTCCTCTTCCCTTGGTAGAAGTGGCAAGTGTAAATAGTTAATTTGCTTCAATTATGAGCCTGTCCTGCTAAATTAGAAGCAGCAGGGATATGAAGAGCCAGAATTATACTTATGAGGCAGCTGACAAATCCTCTGAGCCCACAGAATCAAATCATTTACTCCTCATTGGTGCTCAAACACCCACCGGAGAGGTGCTGCCGCGGTTTTTCCCCCTTATCTTCCAAGCAAATTTGGATTTGACGTCAACAATACTCAAGGTTAACTGAAACCCTGCTGCACTGTAGCATTCACACATGTGTTTATCTTAGCTGTTTCCTTATAAACAGTATGTGTGATTCCTTTTTTTTTTTATTTTTCCACCCCAACCGGGAGTAAAAAATGTGAAACAATTGTTTATGTTTAAACTGTAGGATATAAGACAAGTCGAATTCCTAAAGATGTGCAACTGAGCAATTAATTTTAAAAATTTTCTTAGAGGAAAGGGTGAGCCTCTTTAAGTTCTAAAATTCAAGTACAGATGTGTCCATAATTGTGGGCACAATGGGGCTACTACCTGCGGGTATAAACCCAGGTGGGGCACGTGCAGAAATAGCCTAGGCTCGTATACAGTGGAAGTAGACATTTCCTTGGAAGTTTCCATGACACTGATGGAGAGAGAATTTGAAGAAGATACTCCTTCAAACCGGTTGTCCTTTATGTATTACTGGTGGAAATATTTGAAGAGGGTGGGATGTATGTCTGTATATCAAAGGATTCATTTCCATTGGTGTCCATTTTATGTAGAAGACGCAATTCAGAATTTTATCCTGCGCACTCATCCTAATACCCACAGAAGGAGAAATCTTGCCCTGGAGACTCCACACTCAATCGCACGTATTTCCTGGGCACCTACTACGTACGTACCAAGTAGGGCTCTGTTTGCTGGGACTTCATCCGAGGACAGTGCTGGTGGGTGTCGGAGAGACTCATCAAGGGGAGTTCTCTCGCCGCTAGGAGGAGCCATCGAGTCGAGTGGGTGTATCTAGGATTCCAGGTCAATTTGGTTCATCTCATGGTTAGGTTATGTTCTTTGCAGGATATGGGGTAAAATAAGTATCCATGCTAGTCTGTGTTTTCTTATCTGTAAAATGAGAGTACTGATACCAACCTTCTTGTTGAAAGAATTAAAGACTATAGTGGACATAGACAAACACAAAAAATGCATGCAACAGAGGCATTTTGTTTGTTTGTTTGTTTAATTTTATTTATTTATTTATTTTTAATTTCACAGACAGAGATCACAAGTAAGCAGAGAGGCAGGCAGAGAGAGAGGAGGAAGCAGGCTCCTGGCTGAGCAGAGAGCCTGACGTGGGGCTCGATCCCAAGACCCTGAGAACATGACCTGACGAAGGCAGAGACTTAACCCACTGAGCCACCCAGGCGCCCCCAGAGGCATGTTTTTAATGCCTTTTTTGATTCTATAACTTCAGTTCCTCACATCACAGCAGGAATACAGTAGGCACTCAATATATTGTTACGTGTGGTTGTATGACCTCAACACATATTTTGTAGCCGTGTTTTCAGACAAAGAGCTTGCCTACCCTTCCGTAAGCAGGTCATTCCGTTACAGTGTTGATCATTTAGGGGGATCAGATGGTCAGCAAAAGAATAGATAGTAAGATTTTTGTCCCATCGTATAATATTTTCAGTCCTCTGAATACCACTTTATAAATGTCTTTGAGTTCCGGAATGCCTAAGAAAACGCTGAGCAAGTTACACATGATGGAAATTTAACCACATTTAAGTACTAAGTTCTATATAAAATACAGATGCACTTGCTCTAGCTGTCCTAAATAATAACAGCATTGAAAGAAGCTGCAAACGTTAATTTCTAAAGGATACAGCAGGGAATTGTGATTAAATTATTATTTCTTATACATAACTACTTCTAAGCATTTTCTATAAATATGAACTTGTAGTGGGGACAAAAAAAAAAAAAAAACCCCTACAATTGAAAGTCAACCAAAAGGAAAAATGCCTTTTACGTTTTTTTATAGTGTTTGAATAGAATACAGAGTTGGAAGAATTATACATTTTTTTTTCTTATTATTACTGCAATGGCTTGGTGGAAATAAACTACGACTATAGAGATTAACTAAGGGCCAGAGCAGAAAAGAAGGAAGGAAGAAGGAATTAAATGGTATTTATAAGATTTTCCTTTATTGTACAAGTCAGATGGATTGTTTGTTTGGGGTAGAAAAGGAAATCGACAGATTATATTAGACTTTTTTTTTCTATTTGAGTTTATCACATTCGTTGATATTGAACTGCTGATTTTAATTAGGGATTAACAGCCTATGAAAACATGTGTCCAAGCTGGTATTTAGTGCATTTCCAAAATGATTCAGTGAATCACTAGATTATATGAACAGGCTTTGGATTCTCTAGAATTGCTATTTGATGTCTATCTAGGTATGTTTTAGATTAGTCATTATATATATGTTTTAGTTTAACCAGTAAGATGCAGTCCTTAGATAGGATATGGTAGCTTTCTTAGAATAACAAACCACAGCATATAACTAAGTTAAGACAGGATGAATTCAAAAGTGTTTGGATGAGCTGGGGAAAATGATAAATGATGTATTATGATTTTTAAATCCTCATCTGGCCAACTTTGCACTTTATTTCAAACAGCTGTAGACCATTTGGAAGCCATTTTGTAGTTCAGCCGAGTACTAATATTTACTGTATGAACCACATATCTTTAAAATATTTGTCTTTCCCTGAGAGAGAGAGAGACTGTTTCTTTCCCAAACTTAACTTTGACATAAATCAGACCCATCCTTCCCAGTTAGAAGGTTTGATCATTGCAAGATTGTTCCTAGCCAAACAACGTTCACATCGTCTTCGGTTTCTGCAAGTAAGAGACTTTGTCCATCCATGAATAGAGGCTTTGAGACATTTTTGAGGAACTCTTTGCTGATGAATTTTAAATAACTGTTCTAAAGTCAGGGCTTCGCACTTCACCTCTGTGTGGAATTCCTGCATGGTTGTATCACTCTCTCATACGTTTGAGTGCTCTCTTCAGACATAGCCGTCAGCTGTGGGATTCTGAAAGCATCCACGTACAATTTTAGACGGTAGCTTGAGAAAGACATACCAGGGTGTATAATACTGGAGCCATTAGGTAGTTCTCAAAGGTGAAGGTTCTAAATTACCATCAGGGAAACCACCTCAGATTTTAATTTCACTCTGGGCTACTCCCCGTTAACCGCAATTACAGAAATCTACCTCCTGAAATGACCACCCTTCCACTCCTCCTTCTGAACATCTACAGCTATGCAGAAAAGAGCGGACCCATCAATCCACATAATATGACATGATGAGTTTACTCTTTTCTAAAGTGGT
This sequence comes from Mustela nivalis, assembly GCF_964662115.1. NCBI lineage: Eukaryota > Metazoa > Chordata > Mammalia > Carnivora > Mustelidae > Mustela > Mustela nivalis. The sequence continues at coordinate 79,935,351 of NC_139021.1, forward strand.
ATGTAGGCACTTTTGTGATGATCCCCCATAGCCAATCATCAATAGGCAATAGGGAGCCATTTCTAGAAAACAGGGCACTCTGAATGCTAGTCAGGTATCCTGTAACAACATCGATCCCAGAGTGAAACCAGGGGCACATATCCAGCCCGAAACATATTGAGTTAGCAACCTTTCTCCAGTGGTTGTTAATCAGCAAATTTCAGGAAAGTTAACTCTTTGCCTGATGTTAACTCCTGGGAGCCCAGCAAAGGCTCAGCTCTGCAGTAACACTGTTGCTGTTCCAGTGGAAACCAAATGCAAGAAAGATGGCAGATGCTCTAATCAGACCATCTGACAACACCATCTTATCTATGGCTACCTAGAAAATGATGCTTTAGTCAATGCTATAGACTAGACTGTTACATTTGTCTTTGAAAGTTAAAGGAGTAGCATATTAATAAACACATGTTAGAACCGAGTATACAAATACGTATTACCATTGAAGATATACTTACCAAATATTTGCTGCCAAGTCCTGAGTAGCATCTCTGTGTGGCGGGGTGGGGGGGAGACCCTCTCAAAGACAGTTTTTAAGGTATTAAAAGTAAATATAAACTTTGTCAGCTTAAGATCATTAATTCCAAATCATGTCTTGGAGAAGAGGTTGAAGGAAAACTGTAAACTACAATCTGTTTCTCAAGGGAAAAAAAGATAAAATCAATAAAAAGCAGGAGAATTCTGTGTTTCCAACTGTGGCTGAACCAAAGCATATACTCTACACACAGACCATACTGTTCAAAGGCATTTGTTGTAGGCTGGCATTTATTTGTTTTCTGAAAAAAGAATCTGAATTCAACTTCCAATGATTAGCTCAGTGAGTTCAGAAAGCTCTTGTACTCGAACCAAGGAATTTACTGGCTTTTTACTAACAGATTTCTTTTAAGTTTCTTTGGCTTCATATTTAGTAAAGATAACACAATGGCTATGTGATAATCTTGCATGAATTCCTACTTGTCTTATGGTGATTGCCTTTTATTTTACCAAAACGTAGAAGTCTAGGCTGAGGACCTCCCACCAGGAAAACAATTAGCACATTCATTTCATAAGGTCTTTTATAATTTTGTTGACAAGGTTAGTCATTTGTTTACCTTAAATGAAATGTTCTGCTTTAATTAATATATTCATGAGTAAATAACATTTCTCGCATCTTGAATTTCGCAGTTGGAGACCAGGCTCAGCAAACCACCTTTGGCATTAGAAACCATAAATTGACCTCTGCTGCCGACTTGGGCAGATATTTGGTCTTTAGACATCATTTATATTTAACGACTCTGACTAATTCTAAAGCCAGTTTTCAATACTGATCTGTGTCTGTTTTGGAGCTCAGCGTTACGAAATATTAGCCAAGCCTCATTCCCTGCTATAAAATTCAAGAAGTGGGGAATTTAAAATAGGTCTATTGATGAAAATACATTTCCATTTACACAGTAAATGGTGAAAAATATTTTACTCTTTAGGACTGATTTCAAAAGATTGCCAAAAACAGACTCGAAAGCCTTGAAAGAATCAACGTAATGGCAGCCGACAACCATGTGTGTTCACTTTGCTAATCTTTCATTTTCGACTCTAATGACTCCTTTCTGTTTAACTTAGCGATGTGACCTTTAGCATACCAGCAAGTCATTTTTCAGTACTTTTGCTCCATTTAGGATGATTTTACTTTTATTTTCAAGACGATTCCCTCTGAAAGATGAAAAGCTTCTGTAAAATGAAATTCATTTCAGAACATCTATACCTCTTCACAATGAGGTGTCCACAGATCCATGTCATTCAGTGTCTTCGTTGGAAAGGGCATGACCAGAGCAGGCTACCCGGCATGGCACGCATGTCGTCCTCAACCCCTCAGCATCCTCATTCCACTCCCCAAATGAGTCTTTGACCGCCATAGCCGATTCCTGAGCCTTTGAAAATGGAACTTCAAGGCTCGAAAGGTTAAAATAGTGATGAACCTGCAAACTTTGTAACTGTTCCCTTTGATTTACTTTTCGCACGTAATTGGTCATCTGTGAATTCTGTCCTTGTTTTTATATTTAGCATGGACCATATATACCAAGATTTTAATGCACTGTAGGATTATCTGCCCATTATATAAATATGAATGGCTTCTTTACCCGCTTGTGGTTTCCCTGGGAACCTTCCTCAATAGTATCTTTCTAAGCCAACTACCTCCACTCTCCAAGTAACCCAGATAAATCCTTTCATATGCTTAATGTAAATGGAAAATTTTACAATTGTTCATCTTCTTCTTATCAAGTCTATTGCCGTACCTCTTAGAAATCTGTTTCCATAAGAAAACATAATCTTTGGGGAGATATATATTATTATATGATATAATTGCTTGTGTGTGTGTGTGAGTGTGCATGCACATGGACAATTATCACTGTGCATTGTACTTCTCTGGAAACAAAAGCAGATGCACTTTCTAATCTAAGATTCTTTGTTGTTGTTATAGGTCTATAAAAAGAAAACCGAGGCTGCAAAGAAGGAGTACCTGAAGCAACTAGCAGCATACAGAGCCAGCCTTGTATCCAAGGTAACGTGCAACTGTGCGGTACCAGGATGACGTGAGGGCATCTTATCGGAGCCTATGATGGTCATTTAAAAGCATAAAAGATCACTTTAGCATTTCCGCACTATCCTCTTTGTTGAAAAAGAAAAAAATAAATCCTAAACAAAGCTATACGCTGTGGAAATATTGTTTCATACCTAAGGTCCAGAGTGGCATCCTTTAGGGCCTTCTGTGAAATATCGTCCACCTGTGGATGATTGGTTCTGTGGGTTAGTACAGCACATTCTTAATCCTGAGCCAGCCTTCTATTTCTCCATACCCCCTTAAACTGCCCCCTGCCCCCTGCCCTATCCCATTGGCCATTAGCTGAGGAGAAGCCAATGGACTGAAATTCAGGCCTCATTATGGTGGCTTTAGGATGTAAGCCTGCTCCCCTTCCCCCCTTTCTCCCCCCCAAATCACGGCATTTCATTTGAAGTGAGAACACCATTTAAAAATACCTTATGCTTTAGAATATCTTAAACACTAGTTCTTTCTGTGATAAATGCTCAAGAGTTCACTCCCTTTGGTCTCAGATTATTAAAGATATAGTTCCCTTTATAGATTGCTCAGGGAGGTGACCTCAGAGAGACAGAGCTGAATCTGTAAGTACTTGACAGGATGTCCTATCAAGTCCAAATTGGACTGTTCCTGGCGGTGAGTGGCTCTGGGCTCTGGACTTCATTCCATTCACCCACAAAAGCTGTTTCCTCTTTCATCCACAAATATCCATTCCCCTTGCTACAACCTTAAAGCAATTTGATAAATAAGTTTTCTGTCAGGGAAAATATATACTGAATATATTGATGCAGAAAAAAAAGAACACAAAATACAAATGCATGAGAAATCTCATTTCATTATTGGTCTAATGAAACTTTATGTTCCAATTCTAAGAAGACTTGATGGGGAAACTTACTATTTATTATTTAACCTTAGAATTTCCAGCTCTCCTGTAGTATCTCACTAAGGATCTCACTTTCTGGTTTATCTCACTCCTTTGGAAAATATTTTTATTTTCTGCTGATACTATCTCCCATTTCAGTATATTTACAGAATTCACAGAATGTGTGTGAAATTTCAACCAAAAAGTGAGGTATATAAAATATATAAATATAACATATTTATATGTTATAATATATATAATTTATACAATTATGTGTAAATATAATAAATATATAAAATATTAGATCCAACAGCAACACAGACAAACAAACAAAAAAAGAGTTACAAATGATTAGATCCATCCAGCCATTGGGCTAAATAGCCATGTTGATATTATTTAGATTAATATGCCCCAAATAGAAGGAGATTTAAAAAAAAAAAAAAAAGTTTTCCGTGGTGAGGGCCGTGAAGTGTGTAAACCTGGCAATTCACAAACATGTATGCCTGGGGCTAATAATACATTATATGTTAATAAAATTTTTTTTTAAATTTTAATTTTTTAATCAAGGTAGAAAAAAAAATAAGTTCTCCTTGTTTCATCTAAGGTAAGTTTCTTTTCCAGCATTTTAGATAGAAGTCTAGTCAGAACTTCTATTTTTCCATAGGAGAAAATCAATACTTGAAGTCCAATCCCAATACAAAGCTCTCTGGTTAATGTTATGCAGATTGCCAGAATGTTATAACACTGACGAAGCCTTTACTTTCAAAACAAGTGTCCTCAGATTTGCTCTTCACTGCAACTTTTCCTACTGTTCATTCTCAGAGTTGCAACCCTCAGTATATGGCAATTTATATAAATGCTGCGAATTGCCATTTCTACATTTAAAAAACCAAGCACTTTTTTTAAAGCTTACTCTGGCTTTTTTTTTTTCCCCCTCTTTGGCAGTAGGAATTTTGCTGGAACTGTTGAATGTCTATTTATGTACAACTATCTATTGTGTGTATACAAATTGAAGGAAAATTACCAATACCCTCTCCAGGTTAGAAAAGTGGCCCTGTGATGTTTTGCCCGAGCAGATATTTGCAGTATAAACTTTCAGGCACGTACAGAATTTTTACCCACCTACCTTCCCATTGTACACCAACACTTACGTAAAAATCCATTTCTTTTCCATTTTAAATAGTGACAAGGAAAATAATAGCCACTCATATTCACACATACACTTCTTCAGTGTTGTAGATTTTTTGTGTGTATTATAAATTATTTTCCTGTTCTGAAAGATCTAAAGGTACAATCCTAAAATGCGACATGATAATAATAGTTACAATTCCAGGTAACCACAGTGCCCCAGCCAAGCTCTGTTTTCTCCCATTCACTCATTCATGTCTTCATCTGGCAGATGTCCCTGAGCACGTGGGTTGTGCTGAGCACTGTGCCAGGATCAGAGGACGCCATGGAGAATAGGCAGATATCTTCCCTAGAGAATAGGAGATATGCCCCCTGGAATTTAAGAAGCTTTCTCTTTTGTCAGGGAGACCAAGAGTGAAAACATAAACTAATAAATGACCAAGAGCTTTGAGAATCTAAGCATTCCGAAGGAAATAAAGGACTGATAGGGATCTGATAGGGGGTCTGCAAAAGTCCTCCTTGAGGAGGGGACCTCATTCAAGGCTGAGAGCCAAAGAAGACAAGGAGCTTGCAAGACCCAGAGGGAGCCTAGGGAAGAGCCAACCAAGCCACAGTCAGCAAGTGAGAAGCCTCCGGAGACGGAAATGTCTCCTTGAAGTCAGAGGTCAGCGTGGCTGGCTGACTGAAGAAAAGGAACATGGTTTGGGGTGAAGCTGGGAAGATGGGCAGGAGTCAAGTCACCAAGACCTTGCAGGACATGGGAAGGAGCTGGATTTTAGTACAGAGGGAAACCACTGAATGGGTTTCCGTAGAGGATGGATACTTGGATTTATATTTTTATTTTTATTTTTTTTTTAGGTTTTATTTTGTTTATTTGTGAGAGAGAGAGCAGGGGAAGGAGCAGAAGGGAAGAGAGAGGGACAATCAGACCCCACACTGAGCACAGAGCCCGACGAGGGGCTCCATCTCACAACCCTGAGACCACGGGCTGAACGGAAACCAAGAGTCGGATGCTCAACTGACTGAGGCACTCAGGCGCTCTGGATTTATACTTTTTAAAAGATCACTTTATTGGGGCGCCTGGGTGGCTCAGTGGGTTAGAGCCTCTGCTTTCAGCTCAGGTCATGATCCCGGGGTTCTAGGATCAAGCCCTGCATCAGACTCTCTGCTTCTTGGAGAGCCTGCTTCCTCCTCTCTCTCTGCCTGCCTCTCTGCCTACTTGTGATCTCTGCCTGTCAGATAAATAAATAAAATCTTTAAAAAAAAAATCACTTTATTTAAAAAAAAATCACTTTATGTGAATGAGTTCCCTTCATCCCCACACCTTATCCCACAAAATAAGCTTGATTATAAACATTCCTCTCAGGAGGAAAAATAACCATATAGGTAACAAGTGCCCAAGCCCGGAGTTGACCTATAGCATCCTCCATCCCTGTTAACAGTGTGTTTGACCTGCTTCCTTAAAACACCTCCTGACCCACAAGTCTTGGTAAAGCATTGACATTCTCACTTCATTATTGTCAATGAGATATTGTATTAACTACAGTCTCTCTTCCTAACTTTCCTTGGGTAAATTTTATTTATTCCTCCAGGCCTAAATATTTTGGTACTATTCTCTCTGCAATGCATTCACACACCAAATAGGACTTTGTTTCCCTAGACCAATAGCTCTTCCCCTAACTAATTGGCAGCCACGTCAAGGCTGCAACTTCTTGCTGCTTCCACTCTGGGCCGTTGAAGACTCTAATCTAAAATTAGCCGCTTCTAACGAAACCAAATCAAAAATAGGAACAGCCGGTGAACATTGGCTCCACCTCTGAAGTGGAGTCGTAGGATTAGCAACACTCCTCTCAATTAGTGACGTTCCTGTACTCTCTACCTTCAAACCCAGCATATTAATTAACATGACTCCAGGTCTGAATAAAATGCCTACCAAAAATAAAAACACTCAGTCATAGTAAATAAATATATTCTAACCTTCATACTTCAAAATGACAACATGACAGATTCTCAGCAAGATACTGTTTCCCAATAATACAAATACAAGTGGTATCTTGCTATTGAGTAGCTTGGGCGTCACATGCTTGCACAGCGTTTTCCATACATCCCTACTCATCATTAACAACCCTACAAAATAAGATTTAGCCCATTTTCTAGATGATCTCTGGGCTGAGAGATTAAGTGATTCGCCCACAGAAATGAGAGGGTCGCAGTGGCAAACAGGGCTGAAACTCTGCTGTCTTGTTCAAAAGCTTATAGGCTTTTTTTCTATGTTGGGTAATTGTCAAATATTTATACCTCTGGAACTACAACAAAAATGTAGTTATTCCCCCAATAAATTGTATGCCACCTCTTACGTATTAGACAGCTAAACTAAAGCTGCCCTGACTTAATGAGGGCGGGGGGCAGAGTGGAGGTGTAGAGGTTTCCAAATCTCGCCCCACCCCCCACTCCCTAACCTCCCACTACAAGGGGCTGGCCAGAGACCCTCAGAGGAATCTGGCCCCTGTGGAGTGTTTGGGAAACACATGCTTTTCCAGCTGTGCTGGCGTGTCACCTGGTCCCAGGGAGCCAGGGACAGACCCAGCCTGCAGAGGCCACCCCACTGTGCAGACACATCGGTATTGAAGGACGTGTGACTAGGGGCACAGAGGGTTGCCAATACAACGTGGGTCAGACCCCGGAATAATTTATTCAACTCTGGGCCCTATCATTTAAAGGGGGACATTGAAGACATTTCAGAAGAAAAAGTCATAAAAGTAACAGAGGTAAAAGGCAGTAAGGTAGTAGCTGAGAAAGAGAATTTGAAATTACTAAGCCTGAAAAACAAAGACTCGGGCATGTTCAAGCCCATGACAGGCCTTAGCCCCAGGACTGTGATTACCCGTGTTCCATTTTCTCCGACTCTAGAACGGAAAAAAGATGCCGTTTCAAATGGGAGGAATTTGATCTGAGCAGGGCATTGTTAAGCTCTTGAATTGGCTGAGTACACAACTTCTTTCCATAGAGAAATTTAAAAGCAGGAAGCAAAGTTTTATAAGTAAGGATAAAGGAAGATCTCTAAGGCAGAGGGCATCAAGGAAAAATCTATTTAAAATGCCACCAACAATTATCTGTGGCCCACCCATAAGAATGCGCCTGATCTCATCTAAAGTGCTACCAACATCACACCAAGAGTCTTCAGAGGGCAGCAAAGTCCACAGACCCTGAGGGCAGGTGGATCTGGGTTCAAATTCCAGGTTTACCTCTTCCTAACTTCCATTTCTTTTTTTTAAAGATTTTATTTATTTATTTGACAGAGAGAGATCACAAGTAGACAGAGAGGCAGGCAGAGAGAGAGAGGGAAGCAGGCTCCCTGCTGAAGCAGAGAGCCCGATGCGGGACTCTATCCCAGGACCCGGAGATCATGACCTGAGCCGAAGGCAGCGGCTTAACCCACTGAGCCACCCAGGCGCCCCTAACTTCCATTTCTTCATGCAAATTATTGAGCACTTGATATCTCAACTTTCTCATCTGTTAAACAGAAGAGACAATAGGACACACATCCCAGAGTTTCCATGAGGATCGAATAAAGAACTCTGTATAAACTCCATGATTCAGAATCCACAAAACAGGAAGCTCTTAATAAATACCAGCTATTTATTATTATTATTATTATTACTATGATTATCATCAGCTTTATTTTTCATGTTGTTGGTAGTTGTTGGTAGGTGTGCAGAGTTTGTGTGTAATAGAAAATTTAACTGGCTCATATTTTCAAATTGTCTGTAAGGCTGCTTTGATATAAAGGAATTTTAAAAGCGACATTAAAACAAGAAAAACTTGCTTCATGGATACCTCTTTTAGAAAGATGAGAAATGACCTAGATATTGAAAAGACTCATCGACACAGCTTTCCTCACTGAAAGGACTTTATGAGCCTTTAGTCATGGGACAGTAAGAGAGTCCGAGGACCAGGAACATAGACTGTTAAGACTAGAGCTCCCTGGCTTGAACACTCTATTTAAGGTCATTTGGGGTTAGGCCATTAAGTAAAGCTTAAGGATATACAGCTTTTCCATAGACTCAGGAATTCCTAGACCTAGATCTAAATTATTATGTTGAAAATAATGTATAACTTTAAACTAGTTTCATTTTACCACATAGACCAGGATTTATATTCCCAAAATGAGTGTTGCATTCAAAGTAGTCACTTTGGGAGGCTACAAACTTATTTTATTAATGCTCCCAGAATTCAAAAGATTTTTGAAACTCCTCTTTTAGAACTGCAGTCAAGAAAAGTTTATGAGCCACTTTAGCAAATCAATCTTGTTACATTGTTCTCACACCTCATTCTTTTTCCCAAACTTCACCCAAATCTAACCCACAGACCTGGCTTCCAGGGACGATTAGCTGTTTCTAAAAATCAGATTCACCATCAAAAGACAAAGAGTTGTCTGAGGATATGTAAAACAGTGTCCTCCAAGCTCTGAAGAGAATTCAAGTAGAGAAATTCCCAAATATTCCAAGTAAAAGCAGCATTATTGAAATATTCATACAGCTTCTTAGGAGAGCCAATCCTGGGGCAGGGGGCGGGGGGCGCCTGGGTGCTCAGTCAGCTAAACATCCTGCTCTTGACTTTGGTTCAGGTCCTGATCTCAGGTTGTGCGACTGAATCCCTATTTAGGCTCCTCACTCAGCAGGGAGTCTGCTAGAGATTCTCCTTCTGCCCCTCCCCCACTTCTGAAAATAAATTAATAAATCTTAAAAAAAAAATAATAAAGTGCCAACCTGGAAGGAGATAACATACGAATGCATACGTTCTGGTATATTGAAGTGACTTTAAGGGCACACATCAGAGAAGAGACTGTTTCTACCTTGAGGTAGGGTGTCAGAATGTACAGGGACAGTGGAAGCTTTTTATAAAAATGTACAGTGAAGGACAATATTGAATCACATCAGGAAGGTTCTCTGTTGCCATGACTGATAGTAAAGAATTACAACATTTAGTTCAAGGGAAGGACAATAAACTCAAATGATTTCTTTTGTTTGAAATAACTTATAGAATTCATGCCATGGAGAGCTATTGAGACAAATACTGGGTCTGAATTTGAAAATGGGATGGATTATTTTATGACTGTTACATAAAATTTGCAGCTCCGAAAACCCAGATCGTGATTTAAAGATAATAAAATCTCATGCTTCAGGGTGTAAGTTAATCACCTGCAAGGACCAGGAAGAATTTCCCTTTCAGAAGTAACAACGCACAATTGAGTAGGTGCATAAATTTTGTTTAATTTCCAGTGCATCAAGTATTGGTCAGTGCTGAAAACAAGAATCAAATTAGATGGACTATTAATCTGATTTGGTTCAACAACTCTTATATTGTTGCTTCCACTGAGTTTTATGTCTTGTGTTTATACTTTGCTATTTTAAATAACAATTGCTTTGTCAATTTCTCATTTTTATAGCACTTATCATCCCAAAATGGGGACATTTATACACTGTGCACTATTGTCTGCTTTATACAAAGTAAATGGATTGAAACTATCTCAGATTATCAACAACATAGTTAATCAGAAGTATCTTAAGGTTTATAGAGTGGTGTCTCTTTTGGAAGATTCTATTGAGAAGACCCAAAAGGTGTCGATTCACAAACACACACACACACACACACACACACTCATTTTGCTGATGGAAAACGTCTTTCAGAGTCAGTGGTCTAAAAGCAAATAGGAAATAGAACTCACTCAGAAACTAATAGCAAAAACACATTCCTTCCATGAAAATGTCAGATTCATGGGTAGATTTTCAGTTGTGTATACAGTGGTAAAACCATATTTGCCAGGTGACCTACCCAAAGCACACACTACTAAAGAAAAGTGGTTAGTGTATTTCAAAATAGAAGCAAATTTAAATTACTTAGTTTGTATGAGAAAACAGTTTTAATTTATGAATGGTAGGTATAGAGATCTTCATAAACAATCTAATTGATTTGCAAAATTGTAGCCTTGCTTTCATAGTTTAATTAGAAGAAAGTGACAGAACAGATTAAATTTATGATTTCTTCATGTTCCCATTTAATCAGATTATTAATTCATGGCACTTTGCTATGGAAAATGAACTTATTCTACCTATCTTTCAAAGCAATAAAATAGCTCTATAATTAATAGACAGTTTGTTGTATTAGTCTGATTAAGAATTAACTAGAAGTGAAGCTAGAAGCAAGTTTTTTGCCATCTAAATGAGTGGATCTTTACATAAAGATAAAAATTCTCAACATACAGTTGGAACACAGTAAGCCTCCTTGTGGCTCGTCATCCACTCCAGATCCAGTGGAGAGTAAAGGGCAGGGTCCCTAACCAAAGGTACCCTGGGGGTTATAATTTCTCATCACTTCTGGAAAGGTATGGTTTATGCTGACAGCACAGAAGAGAATGGAAAAGACCAGTCGGATATTCTGTGGGTTTTCGAAGATTTCAGCTCTTTCCTCACCATTTGGGAAATGGAATGGCATGTCTTGTCAGGAGTCTCAGCAAGGGCAAGTCTTGTTCAAGAACAGTCATTCAGGGCACCTGGGTGGCTCAGTGGGTTAAGCCGCTGCCTTCGGCTCAGGTCATGATCCCAGAGTGCTGAGATCGAGTCCCGCATGGGGCTCTCTGCTCAGTGGGGAGCCTGCTTTCCTCCCTCTCTCTGCCTGCCTCTCTGTCTACTTGTTATCTCTCTCTGTCAAATAAATAAATAAAATCTTAAAAAAAAAAAAAGAACAGTCATTCAGTCATTCAACAGACAAACGTATCTGTGTTCTCTTTGTTTTGTCACCGTACCAGATGCCTGTGACACAGAGATTTAATTTCCCACCATAACAGAGACCATTTCCTTGATGATGCAAGACACTGTCATAGAGGTGAAAGGGAGAGCACCTCCATTGGCGTCCCTTTCATGGGTAGGCGCATGGCTAGACACTGGACATGTTACCCATCTTGTCACATTCAACTATTAGAAAGTAAGGCGAAAACATGTAACTTCCCCCAAAGTCTTCCTTCCTCTGTATTAAAAATTGTACAGAGTGCTCTCTGTACATCATTTTCAGAGATCTATTTAATTTACTTGTCAGTAGTCTTTCTAGGGATTAAAATTTAGTACTATTTCAGAATAGGTTTAGCATTAGCGATCTTTACATGCCTTAGTGTGGAGAATATAAATGATAAAAAAAATGGCTGGATAGACAAAATATTTTTCTATTTACCACGAGAAAACAGTCTTCACAAGGTTGGCAAAAAGTTATCTCAAATTCGGTTGGAATCTATTTTTATGTACTTGTGTCTCTATATCTCCCTCTCTGAAATGATCTTTCTATCATTTCTCTATATAATGGAAGGCCTGCTGTTAAACAAAAGGTAGAATTCAGGAGGACTTGGTTCATTGTTTATTTTGAATTCACCATTGAAGAAAACCATTACCATGTACATGCCTTAGCTCTTCTAGGATGTAATTGGGAAGCCACCAGCTTCCTAATTCTTTCAATAAATTGTGTCACTGTCCTCAGCCTAAAATATGAAATTCACTATGCAGATGGTTTTCCAGGAAACACAGAACTATAGATTAGTGTAATATTACAGCTGGATTGTGTAATTTAAGTATGTCTTTTGTGGCAACAAAAATTAGCTTATTTCAGGCAAGAAATGACTATTTAAATGGAAGTGTAGTTCTATTTGCCATTTAAAGAGGTTTGTGTAACTTATTAATTCTTCTGAACCAATGTTTTCCGTTGAAGACGATTCTCACCAAATGACCCATTGAGAGAAGGTTTCTGTGGTTCTTACCTGGAGATTCACAACACACTGAAGACTCCCAGAAGCCACTGGCTTGTTTCCCTACACATTTCATCCAGGAACCTCGTTTTTTTATAGGACATGTATTTTTTCCGCAAATTCCTCCTCCCCCATACAGTTTCGAACTGCACGTGTCGGGGGCTAAAGTGGATGTCACCCCTAGAATGGCTTGCCACGGGTGGCTGTGCGGTCCCAGAGCTGGTCCTTCTGCTGGCCAAGCGTCTGGACTCACCAGAATTAGGCATTTCTCTTCTACATGTAGCCAAAGTCTATTTCTCCAAGGTTGTTCAATTGGACAAATATCTTTATTTCATTACATGGCTGTAGTTCCCGGGACGATTGTATGATTCTGTCTGAACAACATGTCAGATGCATCTATGTGCACTTTGTTTACGTCCAGACACACATTCAGGTCACCTGTCTATACACTCTAGATCCCATGTTACTTCTTGACGAGGTGATTATTAGCTAGAGAAATCAAAATGCAAACATCTTCCCGTCTATGTGTTTCAGAGCGCTGATGTGAGTGATTTTCAGGGTAATGTGAGTGATTCTTCTTCTGTTTAAATTAAAAACATCTATAAAGCAAGAAATAAAGATGCACTCACATGTATTAAATTTTATAGATATCTATCATGTGTAATAGTTCTGTTCCTGTAGGGAGTTGAAGCCGTATGCGATTAAGTACGAAATTAGCCCTTCTGTGTCAGGCTAAGGAGTGGGGAGGAAAACACAATGAGACTGCTTTCCCGGATGACTTCACGACACAGACACACAATAAACACATAATCTTCTTGGCATGTAGGGAACGATTTTTGAGGCATATCATTGCAGTATATGCTATTCTGATGTAGAACTGGCCACTGTTTACACAGCCTGAATTAACCTATTTGAACTTTTCCTGGAATTGATCACTACTCTGCACACAACAATAAGAATTTTTAAGTAGAAACAACAACAATTAAAAAAATCTACTTAAGTTACTTTTTGTTGTTGTTGAAATCACCTTTTACATCTGCATTTCGCCAAGTTTCTTTCTTTTAAGGCCATCCCTTGAAAACGTGTGAACAATTTCTGACATTTTTAATATTCATACAGGAGACAGGGAGTCTGAATGTCGGTTCCTATTTTGTAAGGCTCCATCAATATGGACACAGATAAATATTATAAGGAGAGGATGCTTCAGAGAGGCTCAAATTCTCGGGGTACACCTTACTTTATACTAGACCTGGTGAAGTCAGAGCCTCCCAGGTCCCCAGATTTCCATGGTCTGGCATATTGTCACAGATGTCAGTTGTGTCCTCTCTCTGGAGAGAGAATGTGGGGCTGGTTGTTCGTTTACCCCAACCTACCTTTCTTGAGTCTGCGTGTAGATGCCCCATGGTCCTCATTGTAGTTTTCATTTCATTTTCCCACACTAATGGAGAAAAACGAGTTGCATTGCTAGTAGTGTTATCTGCTGACTTGTGAAATGAAGTTCGCACATTGTGTTTCGGGTCATCTTGCATGATGACCAGTGTCCCTAATGTTCTGGTCCCTCGGACGATGTTCTGTGTCACAGGAGGGTTTCAGAAAGACCCTGCCACGCTGATAGTAACAGGAGCTCATTTGACTGAAAAACAGAATAAGCATGATATCAAGGTTCCAGAATAAGGCTATTTGCATCCTCAAGGCACTGTTTTGACAAAGCAACTTTTCTTCTCCAGAAGGATATGGTAGCATGTTTCTTCCCCCACCTGGTTTCACTTCTTCCCTTTTGTTTTATCAGCTTCCTTCTCTGAGCAAATGTAGGAGATAGGTCCTTGCCCTGGAAGAAATGCTTCGGGGTTAATTCTTGGTTCTTTTCAACCCCCACTGCTAGGTCTAGTTTTTAAGTCAATGAAAAGATTATTAAGAAATGGCCTTAGGAAGGTATAAAAAAATTAGGGCAAAATTATATTAATTCATGTTGGAGTCAAAAGTTTCTAAGAGAGATTATTTTTATCCAGTTCATTATGAAGGACAATTCATCACCAACTTCTTTAAAAAATCCAGATGAGTTCTGTGGCTACTTAGAAGCTGTATTAATGTGGTTTTATGTAACTTCAGAAAGGTATTTTAGAACTCCTTTTCTCATATTCATTTCCATCAACCAGCTTTGTTTTCTTTGTGCAAATATCTAGGCCAAGGCTCCTTAAGACTGTAAAAAGGAAACATAAAAAAATGAGACATACAATCAATAGAAGAACTCCAGAACTGAATTACTTTCATAGTGAGCCCCACTTGTCTTTCCCATCAGGGCAGTGAGGACATCCATCTCCCCGCCCATCTGGTTCCTGGTGTGCACAATGAGGAAAGTCCCTAGGTTAGAGCTTGCATTGAGGCAAAGAGAAAGAAAATGTCACTGGAGATTGTTTTAGATTCAGAAAAAGGCAGATTCAGCTCAGTCTTCCATGAACCGCATTACAAATACCGGAGGAGGAGTTCTTAGACCAGAGGCAAGCAGAGCAATAGGCGTTGATCCCCGCGAAATCTCCAGACCGTGCTCACCCAGTACCCCTGTGTCCGTATCTGAACTCTGCCCATTTGTTTCCTCAACAGAGCTACAGTGAACCTGTTGATGTGAAGACATCGCAACCTCCTCAGCTGATCAACTCAAAGCCTTCAGTGTTCCATGGGCCCAGCCAGGCCCACTCGGCTCTGTACCTAAGTTCCCACTACCACCAACAACCAGGAATGAATCCTCACCTAACTGCCATGCATCCCAGTCTCCCCAGGAGCATAGCCCCCAAGCCGAATAACCAAATGCCAGTGACTGTCTCTATAGCAAACATGGCCGTGTCCCCCCCTCCTCCCCTCCAGATCAGTCCACCTCTTCACCAGCATCTCAACATGCAGCAGCACCCACCACTCGCCATGCAGCAGCCCCTTGGGAACCAGCTCCCCATGCAGGTCCAGTCTGCCTTACACTCACCTCCCATGCAGCAGGTACGCTCGCACTCTGGACTCTTCTTCAGAAGGGCGGGAGGAGGGGGATTGGGGAACGAAGGGGGAGAGAGGGAAGGGAGGGGGGAGGGGGTTCTCACCATCCAGCAAAAGGTGGGGGCACATGTGTGTTCTGTTCTATTTAATGGACAGAAAATGGAAGGTAGTCAACAAACATCTGCTTTCTGAAAAATAATAATTTACAGGTGGTGAGTTTGGGCAGCATTATAGGATCACGACAATAGATCGCTGCTTCTTTTTCTAAACACCTGCTGGCCTCTTGCCACGTTTCTAGAAATCATATCGCTAATCATCCTCCTTGTTTTCTGCTCCTTGAGTAAAGTACATTTGTAATCATGAAATGACAACTCCTGCTAAAGACCTCTTTGGGACTGAAGGTTTTACATTAAAAAATATATATATATATATTTGGTTTGGAGATTATATATATATAGTTGGTAAAGCCTTGATTAATATGCCTGTTGAGGCCAATAAATGCCACAAAATGAAATCTTGACCCACTGTTATGTAATATTCAGAGCTATCAAATTGGTACAGCCTTCAAAGGACTAAGAAATGAAAATGTTAACCGGAGTTTTGTTTAAAAATGGATATATGGCTTCTGCAAAAATCAGAAAACACAGGAAGTTTGGAAGGCTCTCTCCCAATTATTGAAACAATTTGTGTACGATCTTAGCTGAATTTTCCTTTGAAGTCCAGCTTTTCTTTAGGATTTGGTGTTATTTTAAAATTGTAAAATGAAGAGCAAATAGTGTACATGAAACTAAACGTAAAGCTGTCAAGCATCCTAAAAACTTGTTTTAAAAACATAAATCAAGATTAAAAACTACAAATTGTACCAAATTGTATCAAATTCATCCATCACTTTTACAATCCGATTACTCTTTCATTCCAGAACTGTAATTAAACACGCAAACACAGGTTTCCTGTTGAGCTCCCATCTAGCCCTTGTGGAGTTGAGTCTGCAGTTGGACCAGGGTGGGTTGGAGAGGATGCAGAAAAAGAATCAAATATACTACCCTGGAATTTTTTTTTTTTTAAGATTTCATCTATTTATTTTGAGAGAGAGAGAGAGAGAACTTGAGCGGGGATTTAGCGGGGGGAGGGGTAGGCAGAGCGAGAGGGAGGATCTCAAGGACTCCCTGCTAAGGGTGGAGCCCCACGTGGCCCTTGATCTCGAGACCCATGAGATCATGCATGACCTGAGCCTAAGTCAAGAGTCTGTCACTCAACCAACTAAGCCACCCAAGTTCCCCCCAAATTCATTTATTTATTTTTTTTTAAAGATTTTATTTATTCATTTGACAGAGATCACAAGTAGGCAGAGAGGCAGGCAGAGAGAGAGGAGGAAGCAGGCTCCCTGCTGAGCAGAGAGCCCCACAGGGACTCGATCCCAGGACCCTGAGATCATGACCTGAACCGAAGGCAGCGGCTTTAACCCACTGAGCCACCCAGGCGCCTCTTATTTTTATTATTATCATTGTAGACTGACAATAGCAAACCTTAATATATTACTTTACCTTTTGTTTAATTCCAGAAAATTTATAGTGCAGGAACTAGCATTATCTTCATTTTATAAGCAAAGAAACTCAGGCTTGGCAGAGTTAAGTCATATGCCCATAAGGTCGGTGCTGGAATTCAAAACCCAGTTCTGTTCAAAAATCAAAGCCTGGCTTCTAAAATTCTGGGCCTGCTGCCTCTCACACTTAATCATTCTTATAGACTATTACCAGTTTTGTATTAGAAAACCTGTATCTCCCAAGAATTTGGAGGGTCTTTAAATCTTAGCTAGTTCTAAAATTAAAATGATTAGAGAGAACAAATGGACCTAAGTCTCTTTGCGAAAACTTTTCGTGGTCCCTAAGCCAAAGATTTTGATAAAGCTCTGATGTCCCCCTTACCCAGACTAGCTGCTGATTCACTAGGGAAGAAAACTGGGGAAAAGTCAACTTCTATAATCATGCCTGGTCCACAGCGGTGTCTGTGACTAGCAAGGGGACATTCATAGGATCAAATTTCTGCTCTTTCTATCAGACATCACTCAAATAAAAGGGACACTCTTGGGTGTCCTTGCATAAGAATGGACCAGTAATGTTTGTGTAAAGAATGAATAGTCTGAGGAACACAACCTTGCCTTCTTGGATTGCCTCCAGCCTAAGGTACTGCCTGCTGAGGGCCCGTGTTCTGCTCTCGATGCTCTAGCTCGAGTCTGTTTTTTCCCAGGCAAGAGAAGAGAAAAGGCACAGTCCCCTCCACCGAGTTGAGGGCTAGAGCTCGGTCTAGAGAGGGCGCTGTTTTCTAACTTAGCTGCTCAGAAAAGGTTCCTTTTTCTACTTACACAAACACCTTGGATGAGCTAGCTGTGATCCTGAGTAGCTTTCAAACATTTCACAATTACATAAGGCCACATGTGAAAACTCAAGAGACTCGTCTTTCTGTAGAGAATCGGAACTGAATAGGAAAAAAATAGAACAGATTACACTGGACACGTTTTTCATCAATCTTTAAGTCAGTTCTATTCGTGTATCTCAAAAAGTATTCTTACTGAGATGGTAGGACCTGATTTCAATTTACATTAATAATAGAAGACAAAATGGCATGAACCCCAAATGGAGAGTAAATAGCTAAAAGACTACTGTGACTAACATCACTTTTAACGAGGCCTGGACCATAGTGGGTGAAGTAAAATAATTGTTGAATGGACAAATGAATAAACAAGCGATTCAAAAAAACGAGTAACAAAAGTGTTTAAATACTAGAAGAAATTAGAGGCTAGTTTGTAGCATCTGAATTCCTTGGAATTTTTTCAATTGCATTTATTCAAAAAAAAATTAATGGAGCCCCTAATGTGTACCAGGCCCTGTCTAGGCTCTGGAAGTTGAATGATAAATGAGAACAGGTAATGAGGCCTCTGTCCCCATGCAGCTGTCATCAGAGTTGAGGAGCAGTGGTGGTGTAGTGGTGGTAATAAGATAAACAGATTAATTAGTAAGATCCTGTTGGGGGAAAGACGAACAGGAATTCAAATTGCAGAGCGTGTGGAGAAATAGCAGACCCTTCAGCTGGAATGAATAAAGAAGGCCCCTGTGAAGGGCTGGCACAGACACGTGGAGGCTGAGAAGAGGAAGTAGCCCGTATCAGTCAGAAGGTGGGAGAGGGGTGCCTGGGTGGCTCAGTGGGTTAAGCGCCTGCCTTCAGCTCAGGTCATGATCCCAGGGTCCTGGGATTGAGCCCCACGTCAGGCTGTCTGCTCAGCAGGGAGTCTGCTTCTCCCTCTCCCTCTCCCCGCTCCTGCTTTCTCTCTCATTTTCTCTCTCTTTCAAATAAATGAAATAAAATGAAAGTCTTATTTATTTTTTTTTTTAAAGGAGGTGGGCAGAGTAGGTGGGGAAAATCAGCAGAGGCCAGAAACAGGAAAAAAAGGCTGCAGGCTGGAAGGACCCATTTTGGGGGAAACGTAGCTGGTCTGGGACCTGGGAAGGAGGCCAGTGCGGAGTACGGTGCATTAGGGGAGAGCCTAATGTACCATACTAGAGGAATGAGGTCATTGGGATAGGATCGTCAGGTTAAGGGGACTGGCAGCCCCCAACAAGTTGATAATCCTAAAAGCAGGATCAAAAAGTCCATCAAGCCATGATGTCACTCAATTTATTAAAATCACAAGTCTGTCAGGGCCAAAGTTCAAGTTCTCAAAGTTGGTCTTCAGCCCATGGTTGTAGAACCAGGTTGTGAGTGAAATTCGACCTGTCTGATGGACCATCCAAACCACCTTTATCCTGAAGATGTTTGCTTCTTGGGTGTGGGGGCCATGTTCACATACCCAAACACGAAAAAAAAAGAAAAAGAGAGAAAGTGAATGCAAGTTATTGGCTACCAAATTTTTAAAATAATCTCATATTTCAGTATTATGTTAGCTATTTTCTTATCCTTCTGAAAAATGAATATATCCTACAAAAATGATTGTATAGTCCGCCAAGAATAATAGTTTCATTTTTTTCTAGAATAATATTTTATACACCAAACACACGGAGCTGCTTTTTTTTTTAGTCCAGTTTTCTTCCTTTTTTTTTTCCTGCTCGCTATATTGTCGAATGAGGTCATGAGAAAAAAAATCATTAATATCTGTCAACTTCCTTTATAACCTTAAGAAAAAATCTTTGTATGATATCACACAGACAGATTTTCAATTTCCTTGTGTAATAAACAGCTGCTTTAGGATTTGGGTGTAATTTAAAGGTTTAAAAAAATCACATTGAGATTGATGAATAAATCAGTTGTGAAGACAAAAACATTGATGCCTGTTGAAAATACCTCTCCAGACAGGCAGGAAATGAAATTAGTTCCCAGTAAAGTGTGGATATGAGGATCACTGTTTGGATGTGCTATAGGCTTTTTAGGTCTTGCTATGTGGCACAACAAAAATGCTAAGGCTACAGAAATCTAATTAAAGAGCAAATGTCCCTTCTGACATCAAATCAATCTTTATCACGTTTTCTATTTTTATTTCAATCTGGCACCAGAAAATGAAATTTAAAATTCCAGGCATGCTACAAAACAGTTGGTGATTTTTCTCTTGAGCATTAAAATGCAAAATATTCAGCCTGGCTTAATTAGACCGCTAAGCAAACATGTTCCAAAAATGTGTATCACCATTGTTGTTTCATATTTACATCAATAATCAAAATGTACTTAGCTTTAGGGTCAACCTCAACACCTTTACTAGTGTTAGAAGAGTAATGCATTTTCCAAATGGAGAGCAAGTTAAACGTTACTTCAGGCTTTCTTGTATTTTTCTTGGTTGTTTGGTTGTTAACTGATCTTAAATTAGGCATTGAGGTTGGCTGAACATTAAATCTTTGAACTGTTTAGGTGATACGTCATTTCGGTTTTTTTACACTGAAGTTACTCATTTTATCTTAAACTCAGAGTTCAAAGATTAGTGTTCTCCTGACAGTCTCTCACCCAGCCTTGACATCCATTTGCATCGGATGGGAAAAAAGCCCTTGATGGTTTCTGTTGTGGATTGTGCAGGATTGGGTGGAAAGGAGTTGGTTTGTTTTTATTCATTTTTTGCTCTCTCGTATGTGGTCATGCCTTCAACTAACTCAAGATATTTCCAACTACATTTTTTTTTTCGACACTTGTTTACTGTTAGGTTATGTTTTGTCCATTGTGCAAAAGTCCAATAGGGAGAACTTCCCATTAAAATGACAGGAAAGCCCCTGGCATTTACACATTATACAACCCCATGCCTTCCCAACTGGAGTCTGTTAAACCTTATTCACCAGAAGAGATGACTTATTGAGCCACTACTACAGTAGTACAGTAGTGCTACTAGTAGTGTAGTAGCATTACTACAGTACTACTGAGAATATTCAGTAAACAAAGAAAACACTCCAAGCTGGATGAAAAGCCCATAAAGACAGTATGATAGGGGAGCTCAGAGCTCAGTCAGTTGAGCATTCAACTCTTGATCTCGGCTGGGGTCTTGATCTCAGGGTCATGAGTTTGAGCCCTGTGTTGGGCTCAGCACTGGGTATGGAGCCTACCTAAGGAAAAAAAAAGACAATATTATAGGACCATAATGGAATGAATACATTTCATCAAAGGCAGTGGGACTCCCTGTGTGACAGAGATACAGCATGGTCTGGTCAATCAGCCTGGAGAGGACGGGAGAACCAAGCATCCAGTTACCCCTCTTATTTTTTCATTTTGCTGCCTTGGAAAATGTTTATAGCTTGAGCTACAGGTGTCGTCTACACAAACATGCTTATTTCCCACAAGCCAGTTGTAAAATGAGGAAATACTCTAATCCTTTTAGTCTGTGTGAGGTCAAATAGCCAGACTGCTAAATTCTCTACTTTCCAATGATGTGTTTCTAATCATTCAAAGGTTTGTCTTTCATCCACAGTTTTGGTGGGAGTTAGTGTGGACATTGGCTTGCAGTCTTTATCACTGGAATGGAAAGTAAATTAATATCTTAAAGCCAAAATGGAGAATTGAAGACATTTGATAATAGGTACCTTTGAGTGTTTACCCAAGGGACCCTGAAACACGAATCAAAGTCTGAGGAAATATCCTTAGTTAAAAATCAATCTTCTGATCATTCTGCTGAGCTAAAACAAAAACAGTAGCAAGAACAGTAAAAACTCAATATTATGCCTTCCAAAGCTCCCCGCAAGTAAATAGGGAATGGTTCGTTTTTAAGTCTCTTGATTTTTCTATGGTTAAAAACCATGTATGAAATCCACAGCAGAAAGAGACAACCACAAGATTAATTAAGTTGCTTTTTTGGTCAATTCCAGCAAAGCTTGCTTATGCTGCTCTTGAATTCACCAGATAAGCTAAAAATAAATCTTAGTGTATAATGCTTTTTGTTTACCAGATATAGCTATATACTTCTGAGAGTCTGTCCTTGAATTTTTAATAGCTTTGCAAGGATTAAAAGTCAACACTTCACCATACCAGTGTGTTAGAGGAATCTTCCTAAAGATTATTATTTGCCAGTTAATAGACTTTTCAATTAAAAAATATTTGCTCTGCCTTACACTTTTCCTTCCCTGTGTTTTCCGATGGCAAGTTGCTTTGAATCTCTTCTATTAGTCCCACAACTGTTAGAAAGCTTTGGTTGAAATTTTTTAGCTGAGAAAGAAGTACAAATAAAAGAAGAAGCAGATGGTCCCTTTGTGATTGAATGAAGAAAACGGGTTTCGAGAACAATATGTGAATAGGTGTAGTCTAATAAAACACTCAGCCACCTGCTGCCTGAATCCTTCAAAAAAGATTCTGTTGCATATTCTGAGGATTAACTATTAATGTATCCTTAGGTTTGATAGAAAACATAAACTGAGGGGTTAGGTCCTTTTCCCTTTGTTCTGATTGAGTCAGCTTCTTCATATCATATTTTAAGTTGTTTCTCAATTCAGTTTATCTGCTCAAGAGTATATAAATAAAGGTTTCCTCACACGTGGTTCAATGCAAGAAAGGTAAAAAGAATAGGGTCCTGTGCACATCTCTTTTACCTTTAAGTTTTCTGGGCCCTTGGGATTCGTTTGCCCTTGCAGAGACACAAGGGAGCAGGCAGAAGTGTGTTTGCAAACAATGGATAAATATTTAGGGGCTTTTCTTCCTTAAAAAAGAAAAAAAAAAAAAAGCACTTTGATCCTTATTTGTGGATTTGCTTTCCCTTTCAGGGATTTACTCTTCAACCCGACTATCAGACTATAATCAATCCTACATCCACAGCTGCACAAGTGGTAACCCAAGCAATGGAGTATGTACGTTCCGGGTGCAGAAACCCTCCCGCCCAGCCGGTGGACTGGAATAACGACTACTGTAGTAGTGGGTAAGCGGCGGGTCATCGCCACCTGCTGGCGGAAAGCTCTCATAGCATGCTTGGCGTGCCCTGCTCCCTAGGCGCAGCAGAGATCCCGTCTTTTCTCCCTGCTTTCTGAAAGATCATCTGGAACAGTTCCATGTTCATGAAAGCAGAAGACAGCAATGCAGAAAATTTTAAGCAGTTCTAGTCGTTCCAAGAATAAGCAAATGCCTTTAGATCCCTGTTCGTTGTACCTGGGCCCTGTCCCAGGGCACCGCTCCATCCTTGGAGCTAGAACAAACAGACCTACCTCCCTTGGGGTCACCTGCAGCACCAGTCTTGTAACAAGGCATTGTTTGTCTGTTTTCTCTTAACACAGGGGCATGCAGAGGGACAAAGCACTGTACCTTACCTGAAAGTCTGAACACCTCTTCTTTCCACTGAGGAATTCAGGGAAGTCTTTTCACCGTGGATTGCTTTGTATAGCCAAAGCAGTTCTCCATTTTATTAGAAAAATACAAGTTGCTAAGCACTTAGGACCATTTGAGCTTGTGGGTCACCCACTCTGGAAGAAATAGTCATGCTTCTTTATTATTTTTTTAATCCCTTATGGACATTGTTTTTCTTCTTCCCTGAAGGAAATTTGGACCATTCAGATTTTATGTTGGTTTTTTGCTGTGAAGTGCTGCGCTTTAGTAACTGCCTTAGCGACTGTAGATGTCTCGGATCAAAGTCCTGGATTTTCCATTGGTTTTCATAATGGGTGTTTATATGAAACTACTAAAGACTTTTTAAATGGCTTGATGTAGCAATCATAGCAAGTTTGTAAATAGCATCTATGTCACACTCTCCTAGAGTATAAAATGTGAATGTTTTTGTAGCTAAATTGTAATTTGAAACTGGCTCATTCCAGTTATTGATTTCACAATAGGGGTTAAATTGGCAAACATTCATATTTTTACTTCATTTTTAAAACAACTGACTAATAGTTCTATATTTTCAAAATATTTGAGAAAGAAAAAAAAACGTATTCCCAAATGATTTTAATTTAAAAACAAAATTGGCTTTGTCTCATTCACCAGACAAAAAGAAACTAGTGTTAAGGGAAGCGCAAACACATTTATTTTGTACTGCAGAAAAATTGCTTTTTTGTATCACTTTTTGTGTAATGGTTAGTAAATGTCATTTAAGTCCTTTTATGTATAAAACTGCCAAATGCTTACCTGGTATTTTATTAGATGCAGAAACAGATTGGAAACAGCTAAATTATAACCTTTACATATGGCTCTGTATTATTGTTTCTTCATACTGTGTCTGTATTTAATCTTTTTTTATGGAACCTGTTGCGCCTATTTATGAAATAATAAATATAGGTGTTTGTAAGTAAATTTGTTAGTATTCGAAAGAGGTTTCTTTGATGTTTTAACTTTTGCTGGCAAAAAAAAAAAAAAAATTCACGCTTGGTGTGAATACTTTATTATTTAGTTTTTACAGTGACCTGAATAAAGCCAAACCTACTTTTCATTTAGCAGCAAATTAGAGTAACCAATCCTTTATTTCTACATTTCTTTGGTTGATGCAAACAAAAAACTGATACTTAAGAACTTTCTTTCTTCGTACAATATAACAGAGAATTGCCCTAAAAAGTCACACAAGCTCCAAGACTAAACAGATGGGTTCTCTAGCTGAAAAGTGTTGCTTCTTGGTTCTCAGCTGGTTTTAGTCAATCCTGTAAACTCCCTTCCTCCAAAAAAAAAAGGAAAAAAAAAAAAAAACCATTGAAGTCGAATCAATTAAAATTCCTCAAGCTGCATGCTTTTCACAAAATCCAGAAAATATTTAGGAAGTAAACCAGGGGTGGGTAGGACAGGAAGGCGTACTGTTCAAGAACATATCTCCAAATGAAAGGTGAGTAACCAGACAGAAAAAAAGGGGGGGGGGCATTCCAAATTTGAAAGTTATAGATGGAAATGGAGATTCTTGCTGTCTTTTGTGCCTCTACAAACCACTTCTCTTTCCAGAATTCCGAAGTCTTCCAAGAGAATTCCGAGGGTATTAGAGATTTGCTAGGGAATCAAAAGCATTGAGAATCTGGCTGAAGGTTTGCATAGCTTTTATATCAAAAAGAGCTAGCAAATCACTCCCCTACAGGGGATTGCATAAAGAAAGCTAGTCTGGTTGGAAATCAAGAGGATGGCTGATGTCTCTTTCATGGAATGTGTGAAATAAACTTAGCAATTTAACTAAATACAAATATATGCATTGTGTAATCCAGTCAGAATTAAAAAGACAAAAGGTATGCTTGCTTTGGAATGATTTTAGGCATTGTACAACCTTGAATCACTTGAGCATGTAATAACTAATAAATAATGCAGATCCAATGTGATTATTAAAATGACTGTAGCTGAGAGCTCTAATTTTCCTGTCTTGAAACTGTATAAGAACTCATGTGATTAAGTTCACAGTTTATTGTTTGTCTGTTTAGTATTTAGAAATATACCAGCACTACTAATTACCTAATGTCTTTTATTTATTATATTATGATAAAGTAAAATTTTCACTTGCATTAAGTCTAAACTGAGGAGGTAATTACCGGGATGAGAACAACCAGCTTTGACTTTGACAGGCAGTTTGTACATGGAAGTACAATGTTGTTTACAGCTTCTCCAGAGCAGGTGTGCAACCAGGGTAGAGAGAGTATTACAACTCAATACCAACAAAAAGGGTAAAAAAAATGTAAATAAAAGAAAATACATCGTAAATAAAAATTATTACCATGCGTGACCGTATTCTATTTGGATATCCATCAGTGTCTAAAGGACAGACCCAGTCAGATGACAAGTCCCAAGGAAATTTCATGGCAGGAGTGATTAGCAACAGTAGGGATTAATGCCTGCCACCGCCACCGATGTTCTTTCTGGAAGCACCAAGAATGCCCTCTTCTCAACCTGAGCTCTAGGACTGTAAGCTGTTGCTTGAGAAACCTCCCCCTCGAGGAAGCCGGCATCTG
Organism: Mustela nivalis; assembly: GCF_964662115.1. Taxonomy (NCBI): domain Eukaryota; kingdom Metazoa; phylum Chordata; class Mammalia; order Carnivora; family Mustelidae; genus Mustela; species Mustela nivalis. Next base: position 79,961,075 of record NC_139021.1, read on the forward strand.
GCCTGGGCACAGCAGCTTGTAGCTTGTAACTGGAAGGAACAGTGATGGTGGACACTGGGTTCTCCACTATAGCACTCCGCAGGATTTCCAGATCTCAAAAAAAGTCATTCCAGAAAATTCAGCAATAATGCTGAACATTTAGTATCTTTACCAATATACCAAAGTCAAACTTATAATCAATTAGAAAAGAAAAAAAGTATCCCAGTGGTTCAAAGAGGGTTGTGTCTGTTAAATACTCGAGAAAGAATAATTCAAAATCCTAATTCCCATTATTAATGTGAATGAGTGGACAATGGAAAATTGGTCAAGTAATGACTTCTGGTTAATCAAATTAGTGAATGTAGCTAAGAACCAAAGTTGGTCTCTGTGATTTTTTTCACCTGTTGCCTTAAAGGAACAGAACCTGTCGGAAATGGGGCAAGAGTGGTCCGTAGACAGCCATGGCTCCATGGAACAGTGTGTCCTTATGTGGATTCATCACTAAGACTTTTTTTTATTCATAAACTCAAAATTAAAAAAATAAACACATCAACATTCAGTTTCCTTTTTACATGGACCTCTTCTTGCCCTTTGCTAAAGAGTTGCCCTACTCATTTGAAAGGCAAATTGATTGAGTCATAGGAAATTGCCAATATTTGACCCATTTGCCTACAAAAAATGGCAATTTCAAATGGCTCCACCCAATGTGTTTTTGGAACCAAAGATGATGGGATTTAGGCTATAACATTAAATACAATTTCGCGTGGAATTAGAAGTTCTTTACAAAGTCCTAGGGGAAAATACTCAAAGAAGTAATCAGTTTTGTTTGTTTGCAAGGTACCTCACTTCAAATCAGTCACAGACAGCTACATTAAATTAAGAATATTTTAAATGATCAGATTCCAGTTAATACCAAATAAACATCCTAATGTTTTTGTTAACACAGATGTTTCTCTTAATGTTTATTTGTTGAGAGGGGATTTGAGTTTCACCTTCACATTTCAATCATAACTCTCATTTTAAGGTAACAGTGGAAAAACAGAAATTCAACTCTTTTGCTGATGACTGGCCACTGAAATTGTGGCAAGGCAAGATACAGAATTCACATGATTAGTTTAACCCCCAAATGCTATTGCACTGAGTTACCTGACGGGTAAATTCATGAGTCAGTCACCCCACAGGACAAATTCCTCTTTGTTTTCCTTAAATAGAATAACTCCTTAACTTCCAGAATGTCATAGCACATCGTAAGTGCACAATAAAGGCAATGATATATAGAAAGATAAGTGAAACATTATGGGTTATCCTCAGCAGGAATTGTGTGATGTTTATGTGATGATTTAAAAGCTCTTTAAATATAGAATATAGAAAGGAATTAGATACTGCAGACAAGCATTAGGAGTGATGAAGAATGAAAAATCTCTATTAAGAAATCTAAGCTTACCAAAAGATAACAAAGAATTTCAAAATGAGTTGTGCCTTTTTTTTTTTTTTTTTTTTTTGGTCTATGTTTCAGAACAAGAGTTTCTAGTTGCAAAAGTAAAAGATAGAATACACACTAGTCACATCAAGAAAACAAGAAGCAAAGGAGGAAAAAGGTGCTAGACAAGTAGGAGTGTTGAGTGCAGGAGAGAAATTTCAGGAGGCAAGTGTATGGAATGCTAAATTAAAACCGATGAACAGTATGCTGATTTTTTTTTTTTTTCTGATTGCCAAGTGCTAGTATGACTTGATGAAATAAATAAAAGATCATGCTTCCTGGACTCAGCCTAAATTATGCCAGGCTAATAAGAAATGGTCCTAGCTTTTAAGATCCCCAAAAGGAGATTTAGAACCAGGTGCCATCATGGAAAAGCCTTCCCTAACAGAAAAGTTTCCAAATCGTAACACAAGATCATTGCTTGGAGAAAGGCCAAGGGGCTGGAGCTGGGAGGGTACGGAGAGGTGAGGGAGGGAGGGCTTTCTGAGTCACCAGTCACAGGGGAGGAAGGCCAGGAGGGAGCGAGCCCTCTGAACCAACCTGCACATAACTTGCAATCCATATGCATAGAGAGATGTTAGGCTTTGCCTTCTCATTTCTTAGTTAATGTCTTGTCGTGTGTACCCAGAACCGGATTACATCGCAGAGGTAAGACGTAAAAGATGAAGTTCTTTTCTGGGAGCGGGAGACCACAGAAGACAATGTCATGTTACATTTCTGCCCTGGTCACAGTTGTGCCTCATTAAAGGAGCCCACCAGCACGAACCCTGCGACGGTCGTGATTTCTTTCACATTGTATCAACAGTTTGCTAGCAAACAATGAAATTTCATTCACACAGACCTGAGAACAGAAAAAAAGGAATAGTGCCCAAAAGACAAAATGGAAAGATTTACCATTCTACAGAAGAAAAAAACAAATCCTTCTAAAGGGAGACTACCAACCCAACTACAGTATTTTAAAGGCTGCAGCGTCCCTGTTTGACAATTGTGTGTTTACAATAAGCCTACGCGTAATTGCTCTGATGGGCTGTCAGGGAAAAGATTAATTTGGCAAAGATTAGTATTGACTTGCTGTTTATTAAGGCTTTTAAACAGCTGTATCTGGCAGCATTCCTGTAAGTGCCTGTCATATCGAAAAATCAGCCTCACACCCTAGTGCTCGCCAGCTGTTACTAAACAATCTTCTACCACTTTGAATGTCTTTCTCCAGGCCAAACAGCAAGAGCAAACTATTGCCAAATTAGCCCTTTTCTCCTCCTGTCACTTTTTTTTTTTTGAGGTGGGGGTGGGGAGCTTCTGAACGCTGAAATGTCAGCTCGAGGCCGATGGCTTAGCTGATAAGAGGTGCCGGAAGTCAGTAGGTGGTTTGGGTCCTAGATGAACACATTCCCCACACAGAGAGTGGTAATGCTGTTAGTCACCTCACACAGACAACAAAACCACAGCTTGCAACTGTTACAAGGCCAAAGGTTTTAAAGACAGTTAGAAAGTGGCGATCCAAGGTTTGAAGCCATCAGATTTCCAGAACTAATGTTTTGTATCCTCAGACCAGCACTTGTCCTGTGGACCGTAGCACCGGGAAAGGAGCCCATGGTGGCAAGCTGAGGGCAAGTTCAGGAGCGGCCGTTAGTCTTGCTCACAGGGACCGAGGCTTCTCCCTAGCCCTCGGAAAGATGACAAGTCACTCAGTAAAACATGCACCTTGTATTTTGATTCAAGGGAAACCTGTATGATAAGGCAGGTCTGGATGTTTTGAAGTCTGTGAAAGAAAGGGCAGATCGAGTTTGGTACTGGAGTAAGACATAGGAGTTTCAAATCCAAGTGTGGCCATAAAAGCAATGGAAAGAATGGCATTCCAATGGAGTTAAACATCCCGCTATAAAGGCCCCAGTGTTACGGGAAAGTCACATTAATCTCTTCCAACAGCACTGCTTTTTCCAGCATTAATCTCCACCTCTTTGAGTCACATCAGGCTGGAATAAATTGTCAGAGCAGATGCATGACAGTGCCATCTCACAACTCTTGGTATTTTGTTACCTTGTGTGCAATAGTGAGGGGGGGGAGGGGTCTGGCCGAAAGCCCAAGCTTTCTGGATGGCCATTGAAAGCAGGTGTCTGTCCATGTCTAATCTCCAAATAATATTGTTTGGAAGTCTAGACCATGGGTGCAGGCTGATGCTTAGCACTGGGATTGGGGTCACATCCCGTGAAATTCAAAGGCATACACAAGTAAACCCTACTGCTCAACCCTGACAGTAGGCCATTCCCCCACTGGCAACCAAGAATTCTCTTCCTGATTCTTTCCACACACCATGATGGTGGGTGAAATGTAGATGAGATGTAATACTAATTCACCATTACCAATTAGAGAAATGCAGTGACTTGCTATTGAGAGCAAAAGGCAATATACGTGTTTCAGTGAGCTCCACGGAACCCCACGAGTGGGGGTCACAGCTGAGAGCCTTCACTCCTGGTCTTGTTGGTAGCTAGGCTATGGACAAAGGAAAATCCAGAGTACAGAATTTACTTAAAAATCAATCTGTGACCATAAGTCACAGAGTGCTCTAAATCCTAAAATAGCCCTAGACTCATGGGGCCTTTTCTAGGGCAAGAACTATGGCTGGAGGAGGCTGCCTGCTGAGAAATCAGGCCGAAGGTGGGATTGTGCAGAATATGCTCGCTCTCAACTTGATTGGGTGGTAGATAGACCTTACTCAAAAGGAGCCGCTCTATCACTTGGGTCAAAGCACGACTATTGCTAATTCAGTTAAATTCAGAGAATACAGCATCAACTATCTAGTCCAAAAAAAATTAATATTATTTTTAATAGAATTCAAGAAAGGTCAGGGTGGAGTGGCAGGGAGGGGGAGAGGGAATCACCTTCGGTGGATTCTTACCATGTTTTGCAAAACATTTGGCAAACTTTTTCTTCAGAGCTTTATAGGTCTGGTTGCCTTCCACCAGCCTGTAATTCTTTGATTATTCACAGGACTAAAATGAGTAGAAGAGTGGAAGCAATAAACTGTTCTCGGGACTCACTGCGATGACACAGCACCAAAGAGAACAGGGAATGAAAGGAAGCTATTCCCATGGCACATGGTCCATGGATAAAAGTCCCTCCAGAAACTTCTCATTATTGGTCTGAGGCCCCAACAGGCAGAAATTATACCCTATGAAAGTAGCATGCCCCAATACTCACTGTCAGGTCTATCTTTGATCTAGTAATATCCAGTTTCCCAAGCCTGGAGAAAACCAGTCAGAATTCATCTGTCCAGAAAGTATAACCAATTCTGGGGAGTATTTTTGTATCTTGTTTTGTTTGTGTTTTTCTATCAAGGTAGACCCACAGAAACCTAAATATGGTCTTGGTTAGAGTTTCATACAAGAAGAAAAAAGAACGGTGTATCTAAATGAAACTGCAATTTCCGGGTAGTATTACAAAATACACATATCTCCAAAACCATTCTAGCAGTTGAGTTGGGTCACTTTTAACACCTGGTTTCAAGATGTGGTTTCAGCAGACCAACATAACAGAAGTGACAGTCCTTTATAACACTAAAGTCCCCTGGGGTAGCTCTAGATTGGGGTTTCTTCTCTCTCTCCCTCTCCACTTCTCTCTCTTCTTACAGGGAAAAGAATTTGCTACTTTATATAACCAATCAGTTTCTTGAAAACGATTCCCGCCTTGGGTTTCCAGAACATTTACCTTCAGCACATGGACAGCTGGGGGAACCAGATTGCCTATAGCCAGCATGGTTGGCTCCATTGTTGCTTTGCTGATCACTTTGTTAATTCTCAGATAAATGGAAAGCCACTCCATTTTCTCTCCTCCCCCTCTTCTCTCCAATGCAGAGCAATCAAAGTCTCTGAGGACTTCTCTATATGACTTCCCATTTCACACCACAGATGGTTTAGATAAAAACTATTAGTTTCATTTATTCAAACAGCTTCATTTCACCAAAATGAGCGTATTTTTAGCATTTTGCCCAAAGATTTGTTTCCCTGTCTTTTTTGTAGATGTAAAGGAGTTTGGCTGACGTCTCAGGCTTTGGTCATCAACTCTCCTGTCCCCTTCCCTACCCTCCCCCAACACTCTTGGACTGGAACAGAGTTGAGGAGTCCTCTAAGAGGCAGTTTACTATTTTAAAAGTTATGCTACGTGCATTTACAAATTTCATCTCATCTCACAGCCTCTGAATGTTTGCCTTTCTCCATGAGGTTACCTGTGATCTTTCCCATTGGAGCACAAGTACTGTATATGCCTGATGAACACAGTGATGCCAGCTCTTTATCTTGGTTGTATCTTGATGATGTTACTTGGAAGAATGTTTTCATTTGGACAACACACCTTCCAAAAAAAAAAAAAAAAAGCCTCTTCAGAATACATATTCAATGAGAGGAACTACAAATACACAAGTTCAAAAGTTAAACCACTTTTGATTGTTGTGCAGAAAGATATAAACTGCTTGATAGATGTTACCTATATTCCGACCCTGGGCTCAGGCAAGAATTTTTAAAAATTGTCTTCTTGTACTTTAGGATTAAAATGGCCAGTGGAAGAGCATCTGGGTGGCTCAGTCTGCTAAGCGTGTGACTCTTGATTTTGGCTCAGGTCCTGATCTCAGGGTCCTGAGACTGAGCGCCGTGTTGGGCTTCATGGCCACTTGAAGACCAATCTCTGTTTGAGATTGTCTGTCTCCCTCTCCCTCTGCCCCTTCCCACCACACTTGTGCTCTCTCTCTCTTTCTCTTTCAAATAAATAAATAAATAATATAAAATAAAATGGCAGGTGGAAATATATATATAATGTCACATGTAATGCATGACATGTGATATATGACATAGTATATATAAATATATATCCATCTGCCATTTTACTTCTTAAATAATAGCAGGCAGGGGCGCCTGGGTGGCTCAGTGAGTTAAGCCTCTGCCTTCAACTCAGGTCATGATCCTAGGGTCCTGGGATTGAGCCCCAAATCGGGCTCTCTGCTCAGCGGGGAGCCTGCTTCCTCCTCTCTCTGCCTGCCTCTCTGCCTATTTGTGATCTCTGCCTGTCAAATAAATAAATAAAATCATAAAAAAGGAGGCAATTTGTTTAAATTCTTGTCTTAAAAGTATTACAGTTTTATACATATAATAATCTACTCTGGTATATATAGATTATATTTATATAATCTATTCTGTATATAGATTATGTGTATAAAATCATCTACCCTAGTGAATATGAATTATATACATAATAATCTTCCCTAGTATATATAGATTATATATTTTAAAAATTATCTGCTCTAGTATATATAGATTTTATATAATTATCTATTTAATGACTCATAACTAGAATTATACAGTGATGTGAAAACTAGACAAATTTCTCATAATATAGCGGCAGTAAACTAACCAACTCATTTCTAGCTCTAATTTCCCTCCCCTCCCCCCATTTCCCTTACCTCTTTGGGGATATTTCTGTTTATCTCAAAGGGAGTGTGACTGTGGGCTCAATGGCCATGAATATGAAAATATTCCCTCCTCTTCATATTGCCCCTTCTGTTATTCAGAAACCCTCAAGCCCTCCCATTCCTTTAGAGACTTTAAAGGGACCAAGTATGGATGTTTTATAGGATCAAGCCAGAGCATGTCAGCATCCAAGCCTGGGTTTTTTTTTGACCACTAGGTTTTCAAGTAGCTCTTTGTTTCTTTAATCCATTCAGACATAAGCATAACCATCCACCCCCAATGTAACTTTCACTGGCAGTCTTCAAATCTGGGCTGTACAGTGCTCAACAAGGCCGTCTCGCCCATCGTCCTGTGTGCAGACATTCATCCTCAGTCCTATGGCCTCATTCAGCACTGTAGGAAGGAAGAAGAATACAAAGCAAAGAGGTAAGATGAAAAGGAGCCATGCCTTCAAAGACAGAATCTCACAAGCACATGATGATTCTCTAGATCACAAGATAGAGCAAAATCACCATCCCATGGTAGTCTTTCCCCCAAAACCAATGAAGAAATCAAATTCCTTTTACAATCACGATCACCTTCTAAAGAGTCTGGGTCCTCTTAAAAGAGGGCTTTGCTTGGTTAAGTTTGTCCAGCCAGGATGCCACGGATAGAATGGCAAAAATGAACAGGGAACTGAGTTTAGGTGCAGAGGCTAAAAAGAGCTAAATTGCTCAATCGAAAACAGAATGCAGATAATTTTGAGTGACTGAGAATATTTTACCAAAAGAGGAGTGAGGATGAGGAATTAAAAAGGAAGAAATATTGGAGCAGGTAACAAGAGTCTAGGGGCTCTGAGAGAGTTGAAGTGGCCAGTGGTGGCTTTACCTATGTCCCCTAAGGAAACTCTCATATGGCATCGTGTGTGGTAGCTACAACTGTAAACAAGCTAAATGTTTACTAGTAGGACAATGGATGAATTGTGGACTATTCATATGATGGAATACTATACAGCAACTAAAGAATGAGCAGGGTGAGGCACCTGGGTGGCTCAGTGGGTTAAAGCCTCTGCCTTCGGCTCCGGTCATGATCCCAGGGTCCTGGGATCGAGCCCCCAGGGTCCTTGGGCTCTCTGCTCAGCAGGAAACCGGCTTCCTCCTCCTCTCTCTCTGCCTGCCTCTCTGCCTACTTGAGATCTCTATCTGTCAAATAAATAAAATCTTTAAAAAAAAAATGAGCAGGAACTATATGTATCAATGTTGAATAAAAGAAAATCAAGTTTAAAAATTTCATATACAGTTTGGTATCAATTATGTACAATTAAAAACATGTCATACAGTAACTTCTACTGATTATGGCCACATATATAAGTAAAAGAAATATAAAACCAGGAATGGGAATACCAGTTAATGAGAGCAGCTGTCTACTGGCAGAGGGGAAGGAACAAGATTATATTCTTACATAATAATTATTATTAACAAATAACACTATGTTATAAGCTACTTTTGCCTTATATTTTAAATATTGCAAAATTTGAATTTTCTCCATTTTAATCCCAAATACTCAGTAATTTAAGGACATTTAAATCCAGAAACATTAAGTCTAAAATACCCTGCATTTCAAGATTAAACACTTTGCTCCCCTCCAATTCCCTACCCCCACGAATGGCCCCCACAATTTCATGAAAATTTGCATTCACAGAAATTTGTAAGCATGATTTCTGTGACTATCATAGGAAGGACTTGGGTCCCACATCTGCTGTCAGCACAATGGGAAAGTGACAACTTGCATCAGATTACAAGATAACTAAAATTCTCCCCAAATGCAGCACTGCACTCTGAGGCACCCATGAGGTGTTACCCCCACCTTCCCTCCCACCACCCAAGAATCCTTAGGAATGTGGAAGGAGCTCTAGAAGGAACTCTGGATTTCCGCAGGACATGGAAAGGGGACGTTGAGCAGGTCTGAGCAGGTCTGCCAAACAACCAAGCTTCAGACTGAATAGACATGTGCTGTTGACAGTAATGTCATTAACATTAAAGAAAGAGTCCCCAAATCTTTGGGCAAACATCTAAATATGGCTTGAATGATCAGAGCTTCCTTTTCTCTCTCAGTGTATTTTGTTACAATATTGCACTTTTCTCTCTTACGTGTTGTGGCTGGACTGAAGAGGAAAATGATAGGAAATTTCCCAGATTATTATTTTCTATCTTTAAAAAAGTAGTGCTCTGACTCTAGCTAGCATTTTAGGAAAGATAATTTGAAGCAGTCCTATCAAAACAAACGAGTGTAAAGACAGATCTTTGATACCAACCAAGGTGCCCCCTAGACATTCCCCATTTCTGAGTCTTTCCCAAAGCCAAGGATAAGGCCAGAGAGCAGGATGGGGGCAGAATGAATTGATGTACATGCATAAGGTGACAGGGTCCACCTGACACATTCTCTAGTAATTTGTTAGGAACCAGAGGCTTTACTGTTTGATTTTAAGCCCTATCAAAACGTATCTCTTCAAAATGGCCTCATGAACGCAACCAAAGGCCACATCAGAATGAAGAGTATTCCCATTTTCTGGAAGCCTGGAAGGATAGTGGGCGGGGGGAGCAGAGAGAGGGAAACAGGGGAGGAAGTCCTGATTGAATCACTGAACACAGAATACAGTAACAACTGGATTGTGCGGTGACTGAAATATTTCACACGGTCGTAGGCCTGAGTGTTTCCAATAAGAAATCTTCCAGAGATACTTTTCCGTATCTCCATCAACCTTAACCAGAGACTCCAATCTCTACCCAGTGAGTAATTCAGTGGATGAATAGCAACAGGTAATTGATTCTTTTTTCCTTCTTTCTCTACTTCCTTCTAATCCTTTCTTCCTTCCCATCCTCCCCTATTCCTCCTTCCTTCCTTCCTTCCTCTCTCTCTCTCTTTTTCTTGCCTTTTCCAATGCTTTTGATTCTTAAGTGAATCATCCATTTAATTGACAATTTTATCTTCTACAGCAGTACAGGGAAATGCTACTTGGAAACCCAAGTGATACCAGTTGTTTTTAATAGAAGAGTGACATTTCTGTTCATTTCTGAACCTCAGCCAAGAGAGCGCCTGGCCTGCATTTGGAAAGGGTCTTCTTGGTTTGTGTCTTTTACTTCTGGTGTATTAGTTAGTTTTTCAGTTGGGAGCTTTCCAATTCTCCAATTTAGCGGTGTTAATAAAAAATAAATGCTCGAAAGAGACTTTGCTGTTTCAACACACATAAAAGAGACACCAATTTCTCTCTCTTTCTGCCTTTCTCACTCCAGTAGGTAAAAATCACTTAGAAAAATAAATCTCTTTTTCTCTGTCAACCATGTAATGAAGGAACTATTGAAAACCATGATTTTAATATTTTTTGAAATTAATGTCACCTTAAAACTGCTCAAATTATTCCAAACTAAATTCTAACCAGAAAGTGTCTTTGTTTATACCATTAATGGGAGATGGGGGAATGCCATTTTTAATAAAAACAGAAATTGATGCTTACTGCTAAAACAAGCCTAATCTCTTTTAGATGATGTCTAAGGGAAGGTGTCAAAATTCCTACTATGAAAGTAGATTTCTGGATGTTGAGCCAATCAGTTAGTTATTTCAAAGTGTGAGTCATATTAAAGTAATATTACAAAATTTTTTTTTCTGAAGGCCTCCTCCATTATTGCTTTATAACTATCAAACCAAAGAGGTTTGATAATACTTGGGGTTATGTGAGGGTGGGGAATTTTTGAGATGTTGATCTCGGGCTTGTAGTGTTATGATCTATCTTTCCTCAGGGCAACCCAGGGCAGGCCACCGCTGATGCTAATGCATTTCTCACTATTTAGACACTCTCCGAATGCCAGCCCCACACCTAAGCCACCATCAGAAGAGTGACAACAGCCTTGTACCAGAAGGGTAATATTGGTTCTTCTCACTGGGAGTTGTATTTGTGGTGCCATTTCCTGAGAAAATACCAAGTATCTCTTTGGGCACAGGGCTGAAGACAACTTTCAGAACCTAAAGTACTAATCCACTCACCAGACAGTCTAGCTTAGTTATAAAATTCAGCACAGGCCCAAGGGTCCTGAGTTGAAAAAAGAATGCAAGAGGGCATCTTCAACCTAGTAAAAAGTTACATCTCTCCACCTGACATCACTGCTCCTTTGGGGTCCGATTTTTGTGATCCTATGTGTTCAAAAAAAAAAAAAAATTCTTACTGGAAAAATGGAGTAGTGGCTGGTTGCTCCTGCTCTGTGCTGTGGAGGAAGATGGAAGTCCCCAGGTAGGGCCAAGGACACTGCTCAGTGGAAGGGGCTGCTCCAGATTGTTGGGGCCCCATGAATTTGACAAGCTGTAACTTTCTTATCCCATGAAACTGGGTGGCAAGTGAGTGAACTCAAAAGCCAATGACCTGCCGTCTGAATGAAGAAACTTGCGTGAACAAAAGGAAGGTACTACTAACAATTTGGTCGAACAATGGTGTAAGCGGAGCCATGTTGAAAACACTGGTATGCAGGAGCACCCTGCCTCTAAGTCACACACAGCTTGGGCCACTCAGTGCACCCCATACAGCCTCTCTGTCCCTGTCCACAAGACTGGGTTGAAAGAATTCCCATGTCTCAGTGCTCAATAGCCAGCACTACTCAGATGGAGGGCGCGGCACGCATGGACTGTATTTGAAAACGTGTCAGTCAATAGCAGGATATAGCCAACACTGGAGCAGTTTGTAGACCTTCCGTTTTTACCTCCCAGAACAACACCACAGCCCTCTAGAATTTGGCAGTCCTCCGTGGCTAATGCCTCAGAGCCAAGACTCCTCAGTGAGGAGTGTGTTCCTCTGGTCTAAGGACACATTTCCCTGGCCAAGCTCCACAGAGTGGTCACAAACTACTCTTAGATAGAAAATGCTTTTTTTGGTCATGGTATGGCTACAAACACTCGGCCAGCCAGAGGCTGAGAGTTCTGTGGTCCCTGAGACCACACCTAGACCTGGTAGCAGAGTTTAAACCAGACACATTTTGGGGTGCCTGTATGGCTTAGTCAGTTAACCATCTGTCTTCGGCTCAGGTCATGATCCCAGAGTTCGGGATCGAGCCCCACATTAGGCTCCTTGCTCAGGTGGAAGTTTGCTTCTCCCTCTCCCTTTGCCTGATGCTCTCCCTGCTTGTGCAGGAGAGTTCCCACACACACACTCTCTCACTTTCTCTTGCTCTCTATCTCAAATAAATTAAGGAAAAAAAATCTTTAACTTAGACACATTTGTAAATGCTTATTTTCAAAGCACTTCCTCTCTTACATATAGTACACTCTATATAGTACACTCTATATAAGTATATTATATATATATATAATATAAGTATATAAGTATATTATATATATATATACATATATATATATGTATATATATATACACTCTACAAAGGAGCTCTCCCAGAACTAAGCAAATTTGTCAATAGGGAACAGTCCTATGGGAAAGATGTACCACGGAGATGCCACAGCGTACCACCCAGATCTCTCCCCTCACCATGGAGGCACTCATTCTCTAGCTGTGGAGAGTATTAACTACTGGACTGTCAGCTGAGTTCCTCTTTGGGAATTGCTTTCAGGCCAAGAAAGCTGCCTTGCCCACATTCAGGCCCCCTCTCCAGGGGCCACAGCATCCAGTGGCTGGCACACATTGTTGCCTCAAGCCAGGATGAAGGGACATCCTAGCCCCAGAGCTCCCACACCCTGAGGACCAGCGGGAGCCTTCTCGGTGACCGCAGTCCTCCCTCTGCCCGTCTTCCTTCCCTCCACCTCTGCAGGTGTTGACCACCCCCTGCCCAGCCCTCCCCAACCATATTCTGGCCACAGAGCTCTGTTCCTGGGGGCTGTTTCCTAGAAACCCAACCTAAGACTAGGCACCGTTCCCCTTTTTGGTTTCTTGAAGGAAAGACAAAGAACTAGTAGATAAAAAGAAGCTCTGCTGAAGGTATTCCCTGAGACCTCCAAAGGTCTCAGGAGTGAGCTGATGAGAGGGAAACATTGCCGCCAACCTTCTGCCAGGCAAGAACGAAAGAAGACACAAGTACGACCAGCTCACAAGGTAAAGGCTTGTATCTGAATGGCTTTAGCCTATCAATAAGCACTGAGTTAGGAAGCTGCTCTTCTCATGAAGATATCTTTAAAACCTGGTTTTACACACATATATGTAAATGTAAATTTATATAAAATATGAATTTTATATATTTATATAAAATACTTTTTATATATTCTTTATATATATTTATATATAACTGTGCATGCGTGTGTGTGTGTGTGTGTGTGTAGTCATATTCTTAAAAAAGAAAGCCTATCAATCCAATTATCTGACCTGGCATTAATCATGTCTGGGAACACCCTATCCAGTTTTCATCTACTTGCTCATTCGGGGAAACCTACCTGACCTGCAGGTAGTTCCAAGAAGGAAAGGTCCCTCTATGGAGCTCTGATAGGCAAATAGGAAGATGCTGTTGTATTTTGATAAGGCAAAGATCAGAGGAACAATTCTGTATTCCTAGAATCTAATTCCCAATGCGCCTCTCCACTGAAGAGTTTCCTGCTGGCTCATTTCTTTGGCTGAGTACTGTTGGGAAGGAAAATCCCTCTCATATTTGACCTTTCATCTTTCCTCACAGATCCATGTAAAGAATCTGGCCGGAGGGCTTTCCCTCAGGCTCCTGATGGGACAAAAGTTTTACAGTTTGACAATGGGAATTCTCTAAAGCTGATCAGTCAGAAAGGTGGGCCCCCGGACAAGTCAAAAAGTGTCCTTCAAGACGGAGTGTTTTTTTTTTTTATCATCTGCAAAGCCCTGTAAGCTCAAGGGCAGAGAGACACGAAGGAATAATAGATCCTGAGTCCACTTTTGAAATTGCTGTATGCACATAAATCCTTCCTTTTAAATTATGAACCAGAATACATTAGTAGTGAAATTGAAGCTAGGTGAATGGAATGCAAGGGACCAGAAATTATTACGTCCGATTTGCTACACAGGATTCTGGTCTACCTTGAATACCTAAAGGGACTATGAACAAGAGCTAAACAGGTGAGGCGGTAGCATCCACCCCATGATCTTGTCGTGGGCAGATGTCAAACCCTCCCCCGCACTCACAGACCGTGGAACTCAGCAATGAGCCTCCAAAGCACATGCATTCCACGGGACACCGCCTTACCCTCTCACTAGCTCTTTAGCCTGGTGCACATTTTCTAGGTAGCATCCAAGAGTAGGTTAGGAGTTGAAGCAATTTGCTCCTACGATACTTAATCTTTTATTAAACTAGTGGCTTAAATACAAATTAATAAGCACTGTGTAATATTTGTATTATGGATTGTATTATGGCATAAATACAAATTAACCTCTAAGAGAAGCAAAATGGAGGCCTCTCCCCTGCATGGAGCAACGTCTCCCCAAATCCATTGCTTTTATGTACCTGATGGAATTTATAATTTTTTTTTTTTATTTGACAGAGAGAGATCACAAGTAGGCAGAGAGGCAGGCAGAGAGAGAGAGAGGAGGAAGCAGGCTCCCTGCTGAGCAGAGAACCCCATGCGGGACTCAATCCCAGGACTCTGAGATCATGACCTGAGCTGAAGGCAGCGGCTTAACCCACTGAACCACCCAGGCGCCCGATGGAATTTATAATTTAAAGAAGTTTTCAGGAACGGCTCTTAGAAGCGAGGTGCCCAAGAAATCTGAAATTCTCAGAGTGGAGAAATCAAAATGGCCGCTCACAGCAAGCCTCTACTTTGTGTCTCGCCTTCTTGCTCCGTATATACATCCTGCTTCCTGAATTTTCTCACACCGCAGATGGGGATCTTGAGTCCCACACTGTCAGAAAGACAGTCAAAGGGACACATACTTTTTGAGACGTGACTTCAACAAAATGGTGTGGAATCTCCTGAGTAGCCTCAGCCAGGGCTAGGATTGCTGGAATTTGCTTCCTCCGCACCCTGAGCCAAGGGGACACAACCTCCAGCATCCCGATTTCCATCATCAGAAATCAGGTGGATTCTTGGGATGCCCATTAGGAGCAGAAAGCAATTATTGGGTTCCACCTGGCTGGCAAGTCAACAGAGACAGAGAGTGTTCCAGGCCCAGAGGTAAATGCAATAGGAATCAAGCGTACCCCTCCAGTCTGGGATTCGACAATTCCTAAAACACCAACCAATGGAAAATGGGTTTGTTTACAGTAAAGTTTTCTGTTTCTGTAACAATTTGAACTTTTTTAGAGCATTCCCATGTATGATTTCATTTCACCGCAAGACAAACAGCACAAAAGGGCAACATGACAATGAACATAGATCAAAATAGTCTTATGTGCATACAGCTGAGAAAGGGCCACTGGTGACTTTGAGATGCTTATGGTCACTAAAAGGCCAGACCACAGTGTCTGACCATGATGTTACCTAACAGATCATCTACTCCATCTCCCAGCAACTTCTAGGTACAGGCAGCTCATTTTCTGATGTCTTTTTAGCATTATAGTCCAGATTTTACTTCTACTTTTGAAGGACCATCAGGGTTCTGGTTGAAAGTCTCTATAGAGTTTTTTGGACAACCCTTTCATCTTGCTGTTAGTCATTCATTTGAACCATAGTCTCAAAGATAAAACCAAAACTGGGGAAGTTAGAGGGAATTAGGAAACACAAATTTTTAACACAAAATTTAAGGAATTTCTCCAGGTCACTCTCCTGACCCTCTGTGGACTTGGAAAGCATCTTATCGCAAACAGAACTGATTTTTTTTTCCAGGCACATGACAGGTAGACACCATTTTACAAAGCCCAGAAAGGAAATGCCTAAAGATTGGTTCACATTGGCTTTGCATTCAAGCCAGAATTTCTCAATCCATTGTGCCATGAGGCCCAGATAGTAGCTCATGAAAGATGGGCTGTGGCTTCATAATATAACCAGTACTAATCTCTTTGAAAAGGTAAGTAAAAAAGTTGGTGCCATCAAGGAAAACAAAGGTGATGAGACAGGGATTTTAAAGGCATGGAAGCTCAGTTTTGGAGGGTAGTCTTTGTATGATGCAATTCCTTCAGCCGCCAGACTTTCAACCATGCTGACTTATTACATTAGAAGAACTTCATCCCACATTCTGAACAGGACTGTTTTTTACAATCTCTGATCAACATAAATTATGCAGCTTACAAGTAGCTTCTAATTTCTCTTTTATTATATGACTTAGAGTCAAGGTGATATTTTGATCCCAATACACTCACAATTTTAGCTTTACAAATAGAAAGAGAGAGGAAAGAAGAAATGAGAACAAGGGAAGACCGTTTCCTTATAAGCAGTAAATTTACTACACCAGACGAGAGCTGTGCACCTCAGGACTCTGATTCACATCACAGAAGCTGTGGTAGGTAATGACAGGATATGGGAAGAAGCCCCATCTTAAGTCATAACCTGTCATCATGGAAAGAGTTAGAGAGGAAAATATGAGAGCTTACATTCCTTAGGGAACTTGAGCATGTCATTTCGGGAACAGGGAAAACCTGAAGCTTCTCTTCCTTTCGTTGTCCTTCATAAACCAGGGGAAATGATAGGTTTCTGAAGCTAATGGGGACCCGTCTATGCAGCTCTCAATAGGTCGAATGCAACAAGATTCTGGTTGTTCTGCAGATCAGGACTGTCTCATAGCTGCCGAAAAGGTATGGCTGGAAATTAGAGGTGGGATAAGGAAAATCCCAGCAGGAGGTAGTTCTGTGTTCTCATGATAAAAGCTCAAGTACCGTTCAGGTCTATTGGAGCACACAAAATACATAGCTCCTAAAATGTGCTGGGACTTCGGAGGGCCAACATATTCCTTGACTGGCCAAGCAACAGGACCCCGGGTGCAAACATGGTAATCTACAGTCTACTGCTAGCAGGGAATCTGGCTTCAACCACTTCCCACACAAAGAAAAAGGTGGGGATTTAAGCAGTGGTAAGAGCCAAAGGAATAGTCCGTGGTGTGCCTGACTCAGGAATGAAAAGGACTTTAAGAGTGTCAGTAAGAAGGAAGAATGTTGTGCCGGCATCTTCTCTCTAAGGCTTTCGGCAGGTGTTCAAGGAGGGGGTTTGTTTTGAAAAGAGGGCTACCACAGCAGCAGGCCAAGCCACCAAAAGAAAGATTAAAAGGTGCCAGATGGGATTTCTTTGGGAGCAGGTAAGTCACATGTAACCGTTTACGGCAAGATGCTGCCAAGGTGATGGCATACTGTGCCTGGAGAGAGGGAGATCCAGTAGTGTTCTGGGCAAGAACAGCTGCTGGAGGGAAACATCTGTTCACGATCATTCATGGGCTTAACTGTGAGGTCCTTATCACCTAGAAATGTTTGTCTACTCACCACATGCCTGGCCTTATGTTCAACATCAAAGAAACACCACAACCAATACGAAGCCAATCCAGAGCACTGATTAATCATTTGACTCCTGGCCTACAGCTTTCAACCAATCTGATTAGCTTCTTTGATAAGGAGGACAAACACAGAAGGATGGACTTTGGAATTTGAAAGAATTGCCTAGAATTTTCTTTTCTTTTTTTTAATGGCAGTTTGGATCAGGCAGGAGGAGTTCAAGACCAGAAAACGAAGTCTATTTTCTTGTTCCTGTTGCCCACTGGGAGTTTCTCCCTAGATGAATCTACAGGTTCCCAGTATCGAATGAGCACTTGACAGGTATAGTCACTCAGTCATCCCAATTCTAGCAAAATGTTCTACCCAAACGCGGGCAAAATAAAGCTGTAAACCATTTGTCCCCTGATAAATGAAAATGGCCAATTTTTGACATTTGGGGGCCCTGCTCCCGGACTCCCAGGGAAGCTACACTTTAACACTTACCAAGGTCAAAATGACAGCAAATCCTCAAAGCATGAGCTCTATTTCTACCCCAAACACACATCATATGTTTGCTTTGTTCAAATAACAATAATATTCCAAAAGATGCATTCCAAACATGAAGATATGAAAAACAAAACAAAACAGAAATCTCCCTGGTTCCCATAAGATTAAAGTCATACAGCCTTGCGCCCACTAAAAACACAAAGCCTGTAACCTTCTGGAACGTCCTCTGTCAAGATGGTTTGTTAACTCTGTAAAACTCATGTACAACTCTGCCCCAAAAGCCCCTTCCCTGGAGCACTCTCTTCTTCGTGAATGTTGTGTATCCTGGACAGCTGACCTAACTTGGACTGGAATAAAATTCTTTTTCTTTCTCTTTAAAAAGTTTTTTTAATGTGTTCATTTTGCATGGACGCCCCTTCCAGAGACTTTCCCTCCCTTACTATTCTGCCTCCACTTCTTTGTCATACTGACCAGCAGGGATTCAAATTGAAGGCATAATTCTGGCCCTCCCCGAGCTTACAATCCTACTGGAGACACACAAAAGCAGGCTTCTCTCTAGTTTTTCCTGTAATCCTGCAGACTCGGTAGGAATCCTTTGCCTCAGAGATGCACCTTGAATCCCTAGTAACAGAAGAGGGAGAAAGGCTCTTAACTCCTGCCTCCTGTTGTCCTCTGCTGTTTGAACCCAAATGACCTTTGTCTTGTCCTCTGAAGCCTGGCCCGACCACCTACACATTGTGTACCTCATTTCAGATACTTACCCAGCAACTCTTTGGTTAACCCCACACAATAAAAATATTTGCTACATTCATTTATTTTCTTGTGGAAGAATCAAGTAGCCACGTCTGAATAGGAAAATATCTGCTGAGATTAATAGAGGCAAAATCACCATAGAGAACCCGAAAGAAATTTCTATCAAAAAAAGTCTATGAACTCCACTACAGCAGATGAGGTTTTATATGCCTACCTTCTCTAGGGCTTCTATTATGTAAATATAATTCAGTTGATATGGGTACTTCTGAGTTTTTTGGCCTGAGTTTCAAGTCATTCTGCCTTCATACTCTCCCTCAGATAAAACCCCGGCTATGGAGAAGTGGTAGTTTTGTAAGGACACAAAAATCTTTCATTAGAACATCTGCTCCTCATAGAGTTTCCTCTCTCTTTCTCTCTCTCTTTTTCAATCCTAGAATCCTGTAAAGGTTTTTTGTTGTGTTGTTGTGTGGGTGCTGTTGTTTTTTTTAATTCCAGGAACAATTACAAGTATGACTGAGTTTGGGAGACTTGAGTTATTTCTACATTAAAATGAAAGCCAAATTCTGAGCACGTATCAATTAAAAGACAAAGTCATTCACAAGTGGCCTGCTGTGGGCTGTCAGACCATGAATCTATCAACCCTTCCCTTATGAAATAACAACAAAATTATTCACTGTGTTTCTTAATAGTAGCACAGGGCTAACATAAGGGCCAGATGCTCCTTCTTTTAAATCTCCAAATTCCATTTATGTGATCTTATTTCCTTAGACTCACTCCTGAAAGATAATACCATAGTGACTCCATGGATTTTTTTTTTTTTAAGTTGCATAAAAATTTTGGCAAGTATTTCTGGAAGGACTGAGTCCACTTCCTCATGGAGTTTAACCCTCTGTCTTTCTTAGTTCAAGATTTACTGGATACATATACAACGATGAAGAGACTAAGGGCCAGAAGTACACAATAAACTAGAAAAAGATTGTCCATTCCCTCCTGGGGTGCCCTGTGCATTCTTGTTTTCCTCTCTCAGTGCTTCTCTGCTGTTCTCAGAGTCTTTCCATCTCTCTCTCTCTCTCTATCTCTCTCTCTCTCGGTGGATTTCCCAATCAATAATGCATCCAATGGTAATATTTTCATTAATATTCAACAATGAGAGCATTATGTCCATCCTTCCTAAACCTACTAGTTTTCCCATTAATTGAGCCCATGATTCAATTAATGACCCGTCGCCAATCATCCTCACTCTCTTCTCATTGATCCCAAACCAAAACATGGACGCCATCCACATTTCCTCTTTATCTCTTTCATCTCTTATAATGAGATAGTCACTAAAACCAGCTGTAGCCCTTGGCAAGGTGCTGCCAAGGTGATGGCATACTGTGCCTGGAGAGAGGGAGATCCGTAGCGTTCTGGGCAAGAACAGCTGCCGGAAGCAGCTTTTTGACTATTCTGATCTAACTTTTTGCTGCATTTCCACTGTCACTGCCTAATTCTAGTTGTCATTCTTTCTCATGGAGACCCTTGCAGTAAACAAAGGATCTTCATGCTAGCTATCCCTTCATTCTGCTCCACCGTTTTGTGTCACTTAAGAGGTCTTTCTTAACCATTCATGTTCCTTTTAAACTCCGGAAGATGAAAATCACGTGATCCTCTTCTCTTCTACCACAGCACATGATTTTAACATGCCATTTTACCTCACTGCCTTTGAGCTATTTTTCCATGTCTCTCACACCATATTGTAAGTTATGGGAAGGTGAAATATTTTGTGTGTGTTCTTTGTATTCCTCGCATCCAGCTCTGTGCCCCACAAATAGTATGCTCTCATAAAGCAATGTCTAAGTAAATGCTGATTTTCAACTTCCTCACAGTCCTACAGAATTCAGCACAGCTGACTGCAAGTCCTTCTAGAATTTTCTAAGCACCTGTTTTGCAAAGCACTATCTCTTCTTATTTCCCCCTACTGGACCGTGCTTTATCCAGATCCCCTGGGCATGCCTATTGTTTCTCTTATTCCTACAATATTTGACATTTTAGTGATTCTACTTCCCTTCTTTCCTTCTCTCCCCTGAATCCTTTCTCTGCTTAGTATATTGAGACCATGGTCTGAAAACATAGTCTCGGATGTAACTAGCTTTATCTTAAGCCTGAGGTAACCATCCCTAAAATGCTACTTTTCTGATGTGTCCCTCCCTTTTCAGAGTATTTCTTCAGCCATGAGGTATGTTTTCAGTCTTTCATCGTCCAATGAATACCTATATTTTAGACATATCCTAGATTGAACAAAAGAATTATCTTTTTGTCATTTATGAGGAACCAATAAATCAAAGGCTTAAAGGGATTTCAAGACGATAATAACCATGAATAGATAACCAAATAAAGATTGTGTATATCAGCACCAAAAATATCAGTGTAGACCTAAAGGAATTCAGATAGACACTAAATACAGGTCACCTCTGTTTCCTGTTTCTGTTTAAGGAGCCATTGATGGCAATTCACTGTGATCTTGGAATGATAACTCATTTTACGATCCCACTGTTGTGGCCTCACCTCATAAGGTGTGAGAGACTTTATCAGAGTTTTTATCAGATTTTATCAGAGTTTTGAGTCCAAATGTTGAGAAAACTGCTTAAGTCTGGTGGAGGGAAAGCCAACATTATGCTTTCCTTTGGAGATGCCAGACGGGGGAGGCAGAGCAAGTGGGAATTCTTCTCCTGGAAGGATAGGCTTGACTCTCTCAGTGATTGATTTTTTTTCTTTTATTTAATAGCTGATCTTTCACCAGCTGTTGTGTTTGTCTTCTTGGGATTAGAGCAGGCAAGAATCACATTCACTCAACACTCAATTCATAACCTTATCTTTGGCAGTTTGTTTAGTTTGGCATTGTGCTCAGGTCTCGGCCTTAAAAGGGAAAACTTAAGGATCTGAAAAGGTAGGGATTATCTCACAATTTAGTTATTTCCCCTGATGGAAAGAACACCATTTACCAAGAGTTCTAATATTTTATTGTGCATGTATGTGTACGTGTGTACACGTGCATTTGAAAGCAAATGCTTTCCCTTAACTCCACAGCTTGAAGATTAAAGAAAATCACTGATCTTTCCTTTGACTCACCATGAATTGTGCCTGGCCCTGGCCACATAGCTCTCACCAGGGCTGATTTAGTGTAGTAGTGAGGTCCCTGCCTGTTCATTTCCAGCGACCGATCTCTTCCTGGATGCTCAGTGTCCTCAACCTTGCCCCAAAGCATTATACTTGAATCCTGTTATCATAATTCATGCTCTACAGAGCCATGGAAAAAAAATAATAATTCCCTATAAGAACTCCCTTCCACTCACATCCTAAGTCTGCTTCTCTTAAACTGTCCAGTCAAAGGTGTAGCAGGCATTTTTGGTCACCTATCTAACATGCATCCCGCACCCCCCCCCAGCTTCCTCCTCTCCATCAGAGCTCCAGTAGGAGAAATCCACAGCCCCTCCATGTGGCCATGCAACTCCCCTCCCACTACAGGTGACTGGCTTAGAAACATGTGGTATTATAGAGGGCACGGATAGCATGGAGCACTGGGTGTGGTGAAAAAATAATGATACTGTTATGCTGAAAATAAATAAATGAAAAAAAAAAAAAGAAAGAAAGAAACATGTGATATAATCCTGACCAAGGAAGGTCTGTTGGGGGAAGCAGTAGTTTCTCAAAAAGGTTTCTTTTCTGGCAAAAAGATAGATACATAGATACCCTTTTCTTTCTCTGGGTGTTCATGTGACATAACATTTATTTTGCAAAGTATTAAGACAACAGACATCAATAGACATGGATGTTGTATATAACCCTTTGGCAATAGAAATTTGAAGAGGCAAGTGTTTATGTGAAATGCATCCATTTATTTAATATTTTTATCTTTTGATTAGCCATGATGAGTGTTAGAAATTAATACAGATAGAAGATTTCATTTAAATTTATAGACTAATAATGGGTCTAATTGTGTTCTCATAAATAAGGGAAGTAGCCCTAACAAGGAACTTGAAAAATCTTCCAATCTTAATATCCTAGCAACTTATGGTGTTGGGTGTAGAAAGGAACAGGCCCAGTTTTCTAACCACAGAACAGATCCACTTCTCTAGCTCTACCATGTGGGTAGAAGTCACCCCACAGCACTAACGGAGCATTGGCATGAAATGAGGAGACCAAGACTCTAAGCCAACACTGTGTTGGACCACTAGGACCATGGAGCACATTTCTTTCCCTCTTAGGTAGAGAGTTGAACTCACTGGTCCAGAAGTTCTTTCAGTTACAGAACCTTTCAACTCAAGGGTATTGACTGGTAGCCCACACTGGAGGGAGAAGTTTCCAGGCCCAAGGCATTCAGAAGTACAGGAAGCATGAGGAAGGGACTTCTCAATTGCTGGGACAATTCCAGGGCATCTCTTGCTTTTTTTTCTGAGGGGATAAAACACTTAATGAAATGTGTTGCCTCCCATGCTCTGCTCTCCTCTCCACTTCTGTCCTTTTTCTATGCTTTGCTGCTTCTTGGCTGGTTTTAATCTCTCTGCTCCCCAAAACAGTACCCAGCACAGAGAGAAAGATGAGACCTGTGTCCAGGCTCACGACAGGAAGCAGCCTAGGTGTTCCCTCTGCCCAAATCCTCTTCAAAGCCACTAACTCTCTCCCATAGCAGGATGCTTGTTATATTCCTACAGAGATGAACCCTAAAAGCACCAGCTCCTTTTCCCTTTGGTTTAGTAACAGATCTGCTTAAAGGGAATGTACATTTCTTGTGGCAATTAATTTCAAGTGTCAACTTGGCTAGGCCGTGGTACCCCATTGTTTGGTCAAACACCAGTCTGAACATTGTGTGAGGTTGTATGTTAGATGTGATTAAATTTAAATCAGTACACATTGAGTAAAGCAGATTACCCTTCATAATGTGTGTTGTCTTCATCCAATCAGTTGAAGGCTTTTAGAGAAAAAGACTGAGGTCCTCTGAGGAAGGAGAAATTCTGTCCCTAGTCTACCTTCAGACTCAACCTGAAATATTAACATTTCTCTGGGTCTCCAGGCTGCTGGCCATCCTTGCAGATTTTGAACTTGCCAATTCCTTAAAATAAATGAGCTGATTCCTTAGAAGTAAATCTTGATAGATACTTACATAAATAGATAGATACATAGATGCATAGAGCTAGAGATATCTAGATAGACAGATAGAGATATCTATAGACAGATAGAAGGAAGGTAGATAAATAGTAGATCAATTGATAGAGACTCATTTATATATTATATATAAAGACGTATTTATTTATTCTTATGAGAGGTATATACACACATAGACACCACATACATTCCTATTGGTTCTGTTTCTTTGGAGAACTACAACTAATATACTGCTTAAAAGCACAAATCCATGGCCTCCTGAAAACAAAGAAGATAATCCATAGAACCAATATATCTTTTGGCTCATTGGTCTCTCACCTGGTTTTTATGCTCCACCAATTATATTGAACACTTTGTGAGTGGTTATCCAGAGGAATTTTAAGATCTCCCTGGAGTAACCACAAGATTACAATGAGACTGAAGTAGGAAATTTGATTTTATGTCTAAATTAATTTTTCAGATATGTTGTTTTACCAAAGCCCTTTCTCCTTTCTGAATTTTTTTTTGAAATATTGTCAAACTCACATTTTGTTTCACATTCTATTGTAAAGAGCAATTTCTCTTTGTTTTCTATAAAATTTCCCTAGTCGGTTTTAGTACTTTTCCTAATGTCTGTCACTCTCTTTATTTTTTTTTTTTTTTTTTTTTTTTTTTTTTTTTTCCAGATTTTATAAACATATATTTTTCTCCCCAGGGGTACAGGTCTGTGAATCACCAGGTTTACACACTTCACAGCACTCACCAAAGCACATACCCTCCCCAATGTCCATAATCCCACCCCCTTCTCCCAAACCCCCTCCCCCCAGCAACCCTCAGTTTGTTTTGTGAGATTAAGAGTCACTTATGGTTTGTCTCCCTCCCAATCCCATCTTGTTTCATTTATTCTTCTCCTACCCACTTAAGCCTCCATGTTGCATCACCACTTCCTCATATCAGGGAGATCATATGATAGTTGTCTTTCTCTGCTTGACTTATTTCGCTAAGCATGATACGCTCTAGTTCCATCCATGTTGTCGCACCTCACTGAAATGGACAGGTCATCCAAGCAAAAGATCAGCAAGGAAATAAAGGCCTTAAACAACACACTGGACCAGATGGACATCACAGATATATTCAGAACATTTCATCCCAAAGCAACAGAATACACATTCTTCTCTAGTGCACATGGAACATTCTCCAGAATAGATCACATCATCGGTCCTAAATCAGGACTCAACCGGTATCAAAAGATTGGGATCATTCCCTGCATATTTTCAGACCACAATGCTCTAAAGCTAGAACTCAACCACAAAAGGAAGTTTGGAAAGAACCCAAATACATGGAGACTAAACAGTATCCTTCTAAAGAATGAATGGGTCAACCGGGAAATTAAAGAAGAATTGAAAAAAATCATGGAAACAAATGATAATGAAAATACAACGGTTCAAAATCTGTGGGACACAATAAAGGCAGTCCTGAGAGGAAAATATATAGCGGTACAAGCCTTTCTCAAGAAACAAGAAAGGTCTCAGGTACACAGCCTAACCCTACACCTAAAGGAGCTGGAGAAAGAACAAGAAAGAAACCCTAAGCCCAGCAGGAGAAGAGAAATCATAAAGATCAGAGCAGAAATCAATGAAATAGAAACCAAAAAAACAATAGAACAAATCAACGAAACTAGGAGCTGGTTCTTTGAAAGAATTAATAAAATTGATAAACCCCTGGCCCAACTTATCAAAAAGAAAAGAGAAAGGACTCAAATAAATAAAATCATGAATGAAAGAGGAGAGATCACAACTAACACCAAAGAAATACAAACTATTATAAGAACATACTATGAGCAACTCTACGGCAATAAATTTGACAATCTGGAAGAAATGGATGCATTCCTAGAAACATATAAACTACCACAACTGAACCAGGAAGAAATAGAAAGCCTGAACAGACCCATAACCAGTAAGGAGATTGAAACAGTCATTAAAAATCTCCAAACAAACAAAAGCCCAGGGCCAGATGGCTTCCCGGGGGAATTCTACCAAACATTCAAAGAAGAACTAATTCCTATTCTCCTGAAACTGTTCCAAAAAATAGAAATGGAAGGAAAACTTCCAAACTCATTTTATGAGGCCAGCATCACTCTCTTTATTTTTAAACTTGGTATAATGTCTGGTGCATTATAGGTTCTCTCTCTCTCTCTCTCTCTCTCTCTATATATATATATATATATAAAGGCTGGAGAAACTTAAAGATAGATATATAGATCTTCTTACAGCTGAAACATCTAGGATTTTATAGGAGAAAGATGCCTGGGATTTTTTTCCCTTCTGTTTTAAAACTTACTCTAACTCTTGAGCAAATTATTGAAAGAGGGAAAAGTCATGTGTCTTTGCTCCATCTTAATATATTGTTTTAATTCTTCCATCGAATCTGGGGACTTTTTAGAAACTGAGACACCAGCTAAAAGTCAATATTAGGAACTAATTTAATTTCATATCTGCTTAATAGGGTTCTGAATATTTTCACTGCTGCAATGTCGGATTCGCTCAACAAATCATGGGCTAGGTAATACGGTGGGGACACTTGCCCTTCTCCTGCCCAAGGGACACTTGGATAGGTGTCTCCTGTCTGTTTGCATTGGGACCACTGTCCTGTCTGTCACTGAGCATTTTGTTCTCTTCCTTCTGGGGCACAGCATTAATTCTACAATTCTAGCCCTGCTTCAGGTCCTCTACAAAGCTACCTTTGGCTATTTCAGTGAAAAATGACCTCTGTATTAGCTCACCTCCTCAGAGGTTGATTAAAAGTTACCCGTAGGTGGATTAATATTTCATTTTCTCTTGTACATTCTAAGAGATCCTGACCCAGTGTGCAAAGCCATACTCTGAAGTAAAGCCCTAGAAAAAGTTGCTAAGAGAAAACCATGCTTGACAAGCTGTTGTCACTCACCCAGGATGATGCCTCTTGCAGTGGCCTCAAGCTTTCAAGGCTATTAGCAGTTTATTTCGAAAGTCTGGAGTTTAAGACCCTTAAACATATCTACTTTGCTTAAAAATTTCTGAGTTGTATGGACATTATCCCCCTACAATTACCTCCGGCCCTCCTTGGACTTTGAACCTTTCCTACCCTCATATGGGTGTTCCAACCACATCCCAAGACTTGTTTTGTGAAGGCATGGACCCTTCCATTGGATACAAAGCAGTGTTTCTCAAGTTTTGTTTATTGTAATTCTGGGTTTAATTAAAAACCCATCCCCCTCAGGATGTCGACGACTACCATGTTTATCCTTAGGCACTGGAAGACACCAAAGAAAGGAAACAAAGTGCCTGTTCCAGTGAAGCTTTCTTCTGGTGAAGGAAGACAGATAATAAGTAAAGAGTCAAATAAATACATCATATGGTGGGGACAAAGCTGAATAACAGTTGGGAAAGGCCAGCTTCTTAGGCTTACAAACCTATGCAAGCTAGACAAGCGCTCGTAATTGCCTCACAATTGGTGATTATAATGCCCTGTGATCATGGCTTGAAATTCTTAATAATCATATTTTCAACTTTCAGTTTTACAAGCAGAGTCTGATGGAACAATGAAGCATGCAGTGGGGGTTTGAAGCTTCAGCCAGGTCCTACCTCTGGCCCTCGCCAAGACAAGCTCTATGTTGCCTCTCCCTACCTCTGTCATTGCAGGCCCCACCTGGCCTTTCCATCTATGCCCTGACACCATGACCACCACCAGCCCAAGGTCCCCATTGAGGACCTGGACACAGGCATAGGAAAGGTCAGGCACGCATGCATGCCCTGTAACATCTTAGGGCAGGGCATAGGGATGGTTGTCCCCCTCACTGGATTTATAGTGCCACGGTCACTGTGTGGGTGACTCATTGGGGGTGAGCCTCTCTCCCGCCCCTGACTCAGGTATGTAGTGCATCAGGGCACTGAACTTGTAATACCCACTCCAATGCCCACGTGAAGCTCACGGATTACCAGATTCCCCCTCCCACTGGTTGCCAGGCTGCCATGCTGTGCGGGATGGGGGTAGGGAAGACAAGCCAGATACCTTCCCTTGCTACAGGCCTATCAACCTGTGGACAGGCAATTCCACTTCTGAGGATGTGCTCTCACTCTACAAACATCCCCGTGATTTAGGGAGCATAACATTAAATAACAAACAAACAATATGACAGGCTGACAGAGAGGTCATGAAAGAAAGGGAAAAGCTTCCTACTATAGTAACTTTGACATTACATTTTTCCCCAGGGATCCCAGATTTTCATTTTATGATAGGCTCCACAAAGTATGTAATTGGTCCTCAGGTCAGGAGAAAGAAAGCAATGAAGGAAGGAGCTCTGGTTTATTTAGTGTTGTCTGTGAGGGCTTCTCTGACAAGATGACATTGGAGCAGAGTCCAAAGAAGTGAGACTGAGCCACACAGGTACCTGGGATAAAAGGGTTCCAGACAGTGAAAAGAGCAAATGCAAAGGCCCTGTGGCAGGAGCTGCTAGGGAGACTGTGACTTGAGCCAAGGAGATCTGGATGGAGCAGTAGGTGAGGTCATGGTGGTAGTGGGAGTGGAAGCCAATTATGTAGGAAATGGTAGGGATTATAAGGACTTTGGGTCTTACTCTGAGTGAAATGGACAGCCAATGGGGATATTTTAATATTTTAAGCCACTGAGGTCATACCAAGAAACACCTTGGTATGACTTATATCAAACCAAGAAACAACTTGGTATGACTTATATTTCAAGAGAATTATCTGTGAGTTCTTACTAACCGTTAATATAAAGTATTGCCTTCCCTCTATCCAACATCATTCTTCATCACTTTACCCTGCTTGCTCCTTTTTCATGGTACTTATCATCACCTAGTATATTGGATATATATTTTCATTTGCGTATCTCTCCACATTAGCCTATAAACTTCACAACAGCAAAAACTTATTCCCTGTGTCCCTAGAGCCTAGATCAGTGTCTTACACATAGTGGGTTCTCAATGATTTATGTGCTGGGTGAAGGAATGAATGTATCTCTTAAGACAAAGTATAGAACATCTTCAGAGACTAGATAATTGAATGTTCTCTTTCTTCTCAATCAATTTGACAGATCATCATCTCGAACCATGAAGCCAACCCAGTCCATTCCACCCATGAAAATGTATCACTGTTAGCTGGTTCTTCCAGATATTGACCTAAATCTAAACGCCTCAGACTCCATCGATAGTCCTCAATCTGTCTCCTCACCCTGTTGCTCACTGGTTTCCTTTAAAAAAGATGTTTTCCTTAGATATACATACCATGTTTTTGTTTACTAGAGAACATTTGGAAAAAATGGTGGTGGGGAGGGCAATAAAGTGTAATGGCCAAGACTGTAGCCTCTAACATCTCACAGAGCTGGGTTCAAACCTTAGCTCTTTCCCCTACTAGCTGTGTGAGCTTGGAAAAGCCACTTACCTGCCCAGCCCCCAGTTTTCCCATCAATAACATGGGGAAAAAACTATTGTCTCACCAGATTTTTCTAAGGAATAAACAAGTGACATTTGTGAGGTGTTTGACACAGTGCCTGGTGCAGTGCCTGTAAGCAGTCTAAGTAAGGTGTATATTTTAAATAAAAAGAAAAAAAGAAGAAAATTAAAAATGATATAATGACACCACCTAAACACAAACACTTTATGACAACTTTCCTTGTGGTTAAAGACATTTCTAATCCTTCCCCAGGTCTTCATATCTCTGAGTTTACTGTTCCCAGGCCCTGAGTCAATATGACATAGAATGGTAGTAGTTGAGTTGAAGTAGTTACCAAGCCATTCTGGCCATCCTCCTGGATCCTTTCCAGTAGTTTATCAGTGGCTGTTCTCCTAAAATATGGTTCCCAGAACGGGGCCAATGTGGTCTGATTAGCACTCAATGTCCACGACTGTCACCTTGACACTAGACTTTCAGGAAAACAACCTAGGTTGCAGTGACTTAGTTTCCTGGAATTTTTTCAGACCCTCATCCTTTCTTACATAATTTATTTATCTTCATTAAAGTCCAGTACATTTATTCTGCTGGGTGATGTTTCATCGGTTAAGCCTATAAATCTAGCCCCTTGAGATCATTCTGAATCTCAATTTTATCATCCAATATTGAGCTGTGTATTCAACGAGCATATTCTCTTTATAACTATGCTCTTGACACAGATGTTAATTAACCTCCAGAACCAGTGGCCTCTCTCGAGTTTGATAATTATCTATTAATCCATATATTTTGACTCCAAAAAAACTTACCATTTACTAAGGTATGGTTTACCTAAACTTACCATTTTCTAAGGTATGTCTTTTGTTGACCTATAGTGATAACATAA
This sequence comes from Mustela nivalis, assembly GCF_964662115.1. Taxonomy (NCBI): domain Eukaryota; kingdom Metazoa; phylum Chordata; class Mammalia; order Carnivora; family Mustelidae; genus Mustela; species Mustela nivalis. The sequence continues at coordinate 79,991,029 of NC_139021.1, forward strand.
AGATATTTTTATCAAGTATTTTGTTAAAATCAATTTTTCCATTGCTATGGACTGAATTATGAACTCCCTAAAATCACATGTTGAAGCCCTAATGCCCAATGCGATTGTATTTGGGAATAGACTTTTTAGGGGACAATTAAGATTAAATGAGTTTCTAAGGATGATTTCCTAACCCAATGGTAATGGTGGCCTTATAAGAAAAGGAAGAGAGAGATGGCTCACTCTCCACATGCATAATCCAAAGAGAGGCCAGGTGAGGATACGGTGAGGAGGTAGCCATCTGCAAGGCAGGAAGGGAGTTCTGACCAGGAACTGAATTGACTTATACCTTGATCTTGTACCTCTAGCTTCCAGAACTATGAGAAAATAAATTTCTGTTGCTTATGCCTCTCTGTCTCTGATATTTTGTTATGACAGCCCAAGCCAACTAAGACAGCCACCTTTGTAGCAGTCTCTACAGATCACAGAATAATAACCCTATTGAGAAAGGGAACAAATTCGGTTCAGCAAGATCTTTTCGTGAACTGACTCTGACTTCTGGGAACAAACTCTCTTATCTAAGTGCTCATAAAACTTCAAATAATAATGATTTCTAGAGTTTTTCATGGTATCAACATTAAACATTAAATATACTGGTTTGCAGTTTCAAGAAGCCACTTCATTTTCCTTTCAAAAATCCAAACTTTTGTCCATGTCTTATTTTCTGGCAATATTCCAGATCAAAATTATTCTTGGTAGTTCCATAATCACCTCCACCATTTCTTTCAGTAGCTTGCGACTCAGCAAGTATATGACTATGTAAGTAATATCTTTCTAAGTTTTTGATGCTTCATATGTCATCTTTGCATCCCCTGGGTCCAGCACAGTGCCTGGTTTATGGTAGGCACTCAACAGTTGTTTACTCAAATGAAACTGATCTCACTGAAGAAGGAATGATGTTTTCTAGTTTGCCAACAACTCAAACAGTTGTTGAAGGATTCAAGAGATGATGAACGTAGGCATACCCAATAAACTATAGAACACCATACAAAGAGTCACAAATTGTAGGTACCTAAGAAAGCCTCACAAAAATGGGTGACACATTAGGATTGTTTTAAGAGTTAATATGGAGTGGGTCACAACACACTAGATATTTTGTGATCCTTATTACAGAACACATTAATTGGAGTCAACTAACTGTTGTACCAGATGGACCTCAACATACCCACTGACTGGATCAAACAGAAGAGAGATTGTTTCTTGCTCACAAAGTCTTGTTCTACATTGGCTCCGGGTTGTGGGGAGGGCAAAGGGTGGGAAAGGAGACTCTGCTCCATACCATCATTCAGGGAAACAGACAACTAGGTTGCTATTGGAAGAATAAAGAGCTGAGAGAGTTACTCATTCATGGTTGGTTTTTATGGGCCAGACACAGAGAAGGTGCCCATAACTTTCATTCACATCTCACTGACTAAAACTCAATGACATGGGGCACCATGGTGGTTCAGTCGGTTAAGCATCTGCCTTTGGCTCAGGTTCTTGATCCCAGGGTCCTGGGATAGAACCCCATGTCAGGCTCTCTGCTCAGCAGGGAGCCTGCTTTCTCTTTTCCCTCTACCTGCCATTCCCCTAACTTATACTCCCTTTCTCTGTCAGATGAATAAATAAAATTTTCAAAAAATTTAAAAAAACAAAACAAAACAGAACAAAACAAAACAAAAAACCCTCAGTGACGTAGACCTACATACTGCAATGAAGCCTGAGAAATGACTCCAGCTGTGTGCCCAGGAAGAAGCAGAAGTCATTTGGTGAATCGCCAGTCTTTCTGTGATTTTAAATCTGAGTAAGCACTAAAAACTTTTATAAACATTATCTGGCCCATGCTGCATGAGCCAAACAAATCGTATCTGGAGGCTGAATGTAGCTCAGGGCCTCCGGTTGCAACTCTGCACTGTATATAAATGTTAAGCTCCATCATTATTGGTTAAGATGCCATTCTTTGGGATAATGAGATCTGAACTCATTTAAAGTAGCGTACAATTGCTTTAGAATCCAGTGAGGATTTTGGTTTTTTGTTTTTAACTTATCATTCTTTTCATATGGAAACTTTCTAGTTCTTTTTTTTTTTTTTAAGATTTTATTTATTTATTTTGCCAGAGAGAGAGAGAGATCACAAGTAGGCAGAGAGGCAGGCAAAGAAGGGGGAAGCAGGCTCCCCACTGAGCAGAGAGCCCAATGTGGGGCTTGATCCCAGGACATTGAGATCATGACTGGAGCTGAAGGCAGAGGCTTAACCCACTGAGCCACCCAGGCACCCCTAAACTTTCTAGTTCTTGTACTGTCTTCTACATTGTGGACTATACCTCTGTCATTTGAAGGGCAGCATGTACTAAAATACTAAAATATGTGCGTGCCTCCACCCCATTTCCAGCAGTACCAGCCAGCCAGCCAGCTTCTCTCACTTGGAACCACCCCTCACCCCTGCCTAAGTCTTTTGTGCAAGGATGACTGGGCAGAGGGCTTCTCCAGTTGTGGGAGACGGTAAAACACAGTAAGGAGAGGTATAGTGGGACAGTTTGCTGGGAATCCCCTCCCTGCTTGCTGGCAACCTCTCAGACTTCCCTCCGTATCCCACCTCTAACCTTTTTAGCTGTGGGCACAGCATTTCCTGCTTTAAATCTATCATACTCTTGTAAGAGCCTATTTAGCCAGAGTGATTCCATCCTGTTAAACCGTGATTTTGTTGTTTATGCAGTAAAACTTAAACTGACCCTGCCCGTTCCCCCCAACCCCCCCACCCCCCGCCCCGGCCCGCTCCAGGGGACTTACTTAAAAGCAAGTCTGGGAAACCAGTCCCAGGTAACAGAGCCCAAATACAGGGGCAGTTCAGGCCAGGTGGAGACATCCAATCAGTGGGGCATGCATAGTGTCTCCCTAGTTACCAAGGAGTGTGGGCCCTGCCTTTTGGGCACCAGTTCTGACCAAGGTGATAGGTTAGTTCAAGTATCTACTATAGGGTAAATTGTGATTCAGTTGGTCACCTGTGTGTGACCTAGCATGACTGTGCAGCTTTCTCTATGTGTTACAGTCTCATTGGCCACCTGTGCGTGGCCAGGCTCAACCACATGGCCCTTGCCCTTTAAAAGTTAGTCAGTAAGGCAGGGAGGGGTCACCCTCTCTGTAAGAGACAGCCCCAACCAGTCGGTTTGATTCTCGATACTTGGCGCAAAATAAAGCTTTGCTTGACCTTCACTTTGTATCAGTCTCGCTCCTTTGATTACGGACCTAACAACTCTGAAAATGCCAACAGGAAATTAAAAAAAAAAAAAAAGTTACAGTTGAAAGGAAAGGAAATTGTAAATGTAAATCTTCATTTCTAGCTACTTGAAACCATCTCTGTCTCCAACCACTTGTGAACAAGTAAACAGATAACTTTGTTTAAGGCTTGGATCTGCTTTAAAGCAGGAAGAGTTGCTAAGGAAAGTGAACTGCCTGTTCTAGATTCCAATAGAATGGACTGCTGACTAATGGACACTACCAAAATGAATGAAGGTTTCTTTTCCTTCAAGAAGTCCATCAGTTTACAGGAAATAAAATCACATACATTTTTTTTAAAGGCTGTGTTACTAGGGATATTTTGATAGGTTAAAAGGATAGATGAAAAAATAAATCTTGAGAAAGATGCGAAGTCTTGATGGAAGTTTAGTGCTGGAAAAGATGTGTCAATAGGAATGGTGCCCATTGGTAAGAGTAAGGGTAGGCGCAACCAGCCCGGAGGGTAAGCTATCAGTATGCATAAAATATATAAGCGTATTTCTTTTATCCAAGCAATATTACTTCAAATCATTTATCTTAAAGAAATAATAAGATAGGGGGTAAATGTGTATATATAATTTCCATTTGATTATAGTGTGGTGTATAATGGGGAAAATTGGAAACATTTGAATATTCATTTATAAGAAACTGATTAAATAAATTATGACACACATATATAAAAAATGCTATGTAATTATTTTAAAAGACGAGGCAAATCTATATGGGCTGAAATTTAAAGATATCTATTTACAGTAAATGATAAAAGAAGATTAATTAAACAGAGTATAAGCTTAATTAGAGCAAATGATACTTATAAAGACCTTAGAATGTTCAAAAGGATATTACCAAATGAGGTACCACAGTAAGAAGAGAGGGGTCTAGGGGTGCTTGGGTGGCTCAGGTCATGATTCCAGAGTCCCAGGATTGATGCCCACGTCTGGCTCCCCGCCAGTGGGGAGTCGGGTTCTCCCCCTGTCCCTCACCCAGTTTTCATGCTCTCTCTTTCTCAAATATATAAATGAAGTCTCTAAAAAGAGAGAGAGGGAGAGGTTCTAGGAATTGTCAGACTTATAATTTTATCACCAAAAAAAAAATTTTTATCACCATCATTATGCTTATCATCATCCTCATTATCAACATCATCATTTGGGGGGCACATACTAGGTATCAGACATGAAGCTAGACAATTCATAAATATTGCCGCATTAAATGGCTATGACAACTCTGTTGGATGTTATTATTCAGAATTTAAAGGAAAAATATTGTACAGAAAGGTAAACTGCCCAAGGCTCACAATTAATGAGATACAGAGCTGGACTCAAACATTCCTGCCTGACTTAAAAGCTCACAGTGTTTCCAAAACACCACAAATATATAAAGTCTATTACCCAGCTCCAAAAATAATAATATAGTAATAATAAATAATACATTTATAATCTAATGGAGGGGCAGAGGAGGAAGAAAAAACACATTCAGCTGAGAATGATGGTGGTGATAACAACGATAGTAATTACTAAAGCTTATTTAAGTTCTACAGTTTCTCAAACTCGATTCTAAGTGTTTTGTATTTAATAGCATGTTTGAATTTTACAGCAGCTATGTGATAGAACTACCATTATCCCCACTTCACAGAAAAGAAAACTGAAGCCCAAAGAAGATCAGAAACTTTCTCAAGGTCACAGTTTCAGGATGATAGTGGTTTAGCTACTCCAACGACACTCTAAAAGTAGCATAAGAAAAGGACCAATGGAGGAACGCCTGGGTGACTCAGGCAGTTAAGCATCTGTCTTTAGTAGGTCATGATCTCAAGGTCTGGGTTAAGCCCCATGTTGAGGTCCTGCTCAGGGGGGGAGTCTCTGTCTCTCTCTCCTTCTCCCTTCCACTCATTCTCTCACTCTTTCTCAGATGAATAAATAAAAAAATCTTAAAAAAAAAAAAAAAAAAAGGACCAGTGGATTTTCTTGAGACATCAAGGGACAGATTACTTCCAAATACTTGTAAGCTCTCCGGGAATGGGGATCTTGTCTGCCTGTCCCCCCACTCCATGTGTTTCCAGGGCCTAAAACAGAGCCTGACAATTGGGTCTGCCATCAATGGTTGTTGAACAAACATGCTGGAGAAAGCATTTCATGAGGACCTTGCAGAACAGTTAGATTTGGGCCAGGATGAAGGTTAAGAGTGGTAGGGAAGAGCAATGAGGACATATATTTCAGACAGAAAAAATTCTGAGTTCACTCACTGAGGCTGTGAACAGTGGGGTCCAGAAAGGAAACAAAGTAAGGGTACTTGGCTGAACATTAATGCACACAAAAGAGGCTATGGAAGATAAGTTTGGGAAGTTATGTTAGCTTTAGGTGATAAAGGGCTTTGAATGGCAGGCAAAGGAATTTAGATTTTAGTAAATAAAGAGGGCTTTGTTACTTTTTTTTTTTTTTTTTTTTAAACAAAAGCTTGACAGATGCAGAGCCTGGCATTAGTTAGCAACCAGCAATATAAAATGAAGGGACTAAAACTAGGAACAAGAGATCAATTAAGAGTATTATCTAATGATCCAGATGTGCAGTTGTGAGAATCCAAGCTAACAAAGTTGCACGAGGATGGGGAAGAACAGAGTGCAGAAGATACTGAGAATGTAGAATTGGCAAAAGTATCTCTGGATCTGCTCTTGTGTTTTGTTTTGTTTTGTTTTGTTAAATGGCTGCAAATTCTTTAACATTCCTCCCTCTGGAGAGGAGTCTATATTCCCTTGTCTTGAACCTGAGCAGAGTGAGTTGGGAGAGAAACTGTGATTCCAAGGCTAGGTCATAAAAGGGCATGTGTCTCCCATGGCCTGCCACCAAACTGGAGGTCTGACTACCCTGAGACCACCATCTGGGGAAGTCACTTGGGGGCGCTCCTGTCAACAGTCTCAGAAGACCTGGGTCTTCCAGCTATCTTTACCCAAGTCCCAGAGTCTATGAGGAGAGTAAGCCCCCCAGAAGAACCTGGGAGTTGAGTACCACCAGCTGACTGCATTCAAGAGGTAGAAGAATTGCTCCAGAAGAGGCGTCCTTGAATTCCTTACCCACAATATTGTGCACTATGTTAAAATTACTGTTCTTTCAAGCCACCAAGGTTTGGGGGTAATTTGTTACATAGTGAATGATCACTGGAACATAGGGCAATAGTATAATTTATCACCCAAACCAGGATATTTTGGGGAAGGCTGGTAGGTGTTAATAATAATGGCAAAGCAACGACTTAGCTAGGATATGGTTATCTTATATATAAGCTTCTTGAGATCTTGTTCATTATTATATCACCAGCATCTAGCATTGCACATAAGCAGACGTTTATTGATTAAATCAGTCAATTTTTCTCTTTCAGTAATCTATAACTTCACTAAGATTACAAATCTCAAGTGTACACCTCAAGCAAATTTTAATAGAAATAGACCCATGCAAACACTACTCAGATCAAGATAGAGAAAATTTTCACCTCTCTTGAGGTCTCCTTTTGCTCTGATGCAGCCCACTCAAAGTCAGCATGATTTTAATCTTTAAGTCCATATGAAATTCATAAAAATGAAATCATAGAGTATGTACTCATTTAAATTGTGTCTGTGAAAGTCAGTCATATTGTTATATGAAGACATAGATTGTTCTTTTTTATTGATGTGTACAATTCCCCTGTATGACTCTGTCATAATTTACTTATCCCTTCTACTGTGGATGAAGATGTGGGTTAATTTCCCTTTGGGCTATTATGAATAATCCTGCTATAAGCATTTTTGTGTATCGCTTTTGATCCATCAGACTGATGATTCTGTAAGTGCTTCTTTTTTTATTTTACCCAACTTTTGGAAATCACTAGCTCTCAGATTCATTTACTTTATCGATATCTGGGAAGAACCTTAAAGATTTTACCAACATTTAGCAAGCAATTATTAATTCACCTGCTACTCATTCACTGAAAGATGCTTCTTCTTCTTCTCCTTCTTTTTTTTTTTTTTTAAACCCAGTATATGCAGAATGGGAGAGAGGAATTACAACAATGTTATCTGGTTGGGCCGCTGCCTTCAGCTCAGGTCATGATCCCGGAGTCCTGGGATCAAGTCTCGCATCTGGCTCCCAGCTCCATGGGAAGTCTTCTTCTCCCTCTGACCTCCCCTCTCATGCTCTCTCTCTATCTCTCAAATAAATAAATAAAATCTTTTAAAAATAAAATAAAATTAAATTTATGCAACTAAAAACCCCCGACCTTTGTCAATATTATATTGTCCCAAGTTAATTGTTTATAGAGCCTACTTTCACTCGCAGGAAACGTCTTTGTTTGGATGTTAAGTTTTACGGTCACTTGAATTTCTCTATTCCAGGCAACACACCATAGTAAGATCTATACTGAGTGAGAAACATGCCTTTCTTTCATAAAATGGAAGGAACACATTAACAGTAGTGAAGGTGGTTTGCATGTGTGTTCTCAGAAAAACTGATTTTAGGAAAAAAAGCATATGTGGAAATTGAAGATCTAAATATTGATTATTTTAAAATGTTTTTGTTTATGGACCGCTTGGAAAATCTTTTCCATCCCCAGAAGTTCTTGGATTCGAGTATAAAAATGACTATCTCAGTTCATCTAAAGTAGATCTGCCTCAGAAACCAGACAACTGAATTTACTGATTAAAAAAAAACTTAAACCAACCAGTTGTTGAAGAATTTAAACTTATTAATTATGGGAAAAAAAGTCCTAACCCAAGAACTTTTGTTGAATTGTGATACTTTTCACAAAGCCATTTATTCATTAACAAATACTCCCTGAGCACCAAGAATGGACCAGGCATGGAAAAAGACCCTCAGAAGACAGCAGTGAACAAGATCAACATGTCCCCACATGCCAGGAGTTTAGTCAATGGAAAATGCCAGAGACATAAGTAAAGAGGATTAATGTAGCCAAAGAATCCTAGAGAAGGAACTTCAAGAAGAAGTTTTTCAATATATTTCCAGTTATTATCCCCACATTAAATATGTCCAATGGAATAAAAAGGACATTTTCATTGCTTTGGCTTACAACTTAAAGAAAAGACATGTCTTATTCAAGTGCATATAAATATATATTTAAATATAATTTGCTGATGAAAGCCACCAGCCCTGTAATAGACAGAACATAACTGACCAACATGGACCTGAGAACCTGCAATGTTAGTAAGAGTCCTGTTTGCATTTGTATTGGGGTCTTTCATTGTGTGTTGCCTGTCAATGAAGTTGATAGACATGTTCAAATTTTTACAGATTTTACTGTTAAAATTAGGAAGAAAGTAATATTTCACATATTAACACTTAAAACCAAAGCCATGGTGTTTTATTTAAATTTACACATTATGATCCTTCATAGAGCTATAAACAGAACTCTGGTTCATTAAATTGGTAATGACTCTTCCCTGCTGAGAACATTTATTTCTATTTAGTTGTAAGCCACAGTTCATTCCTACTCATAAGCAAAGGGACATCCAATGAGTTGTTATCTGAGGTTTGCCAAAATGTTTGTCCTAAAATAACTATTCCCTTTAGCCTGTTGAGCACTACGAAGTAACCAACATTGCACTTAGCATGTTTTCAAGAGCACGTGATTCTAAAATCATCTAACACATGTCCGGTACATAAATGTTTATAAAACATAAATGGAGAAAATAAAGATTCTTTAATATTGCACATTTATTTACCCAAAGACCATTAAGCTCTTATCAATCTAAGTGAGGTTGTATTATCATTTTAACCGTTCAGTTACTTAATAAGGACTCAAAAGAAGAGGGGAGAGTAATAGTCCTTGTCCTAAAACCTCTCTTCTTTAATGCTACAAAGCCTGATTAGAAATTTTGGAAGGAGACTGGGACTGTTCAGGGAGTTGAAAAAAAATCACTAATTATAATGGTTCCAAAGAGCTGCACCTGAATTTCTTCCCTCTAGCCTCTGATGTGCTATAGACTAAAAAATGTTTTGTTCCCACTGAAAGGTTTTAGTCCAGTCATCTGGTAATGACTGCAATGTGGACCCTGCTGAAATTGATTCCTGCCACATCTGGGCTCTGTGAGTTCTGGAATCTATTAGTACTGTCTGCTACAGGCATAGCAGGGAAGACAAACAAGACATATGGCACACATCTGCCATTTCTGCGTGCCACAATGATGTTTCTGGCAATGAGACTTGTGTTGGGTAAACTTCAAAGTCCAGGAAATTAGAACCATTATATCCCTAGTAAATGAGATTAGATTATCAGATAGAGTATTTGATGTCCCACCATTCTCTCCTTTAGGTGAGTCATCCAACGAACTATTCATTCATTATAACTTGTCTGGATATTTTTTTCCTTAAATAAGGTTGCAAAATACATTTTTAATAGAAAAAAATCTTAAAACTTGATTGAAGAGTCTTGTCATTTTCTGACTAACATCTGTCAGTCCTAAGTAACACAATTTCGTGATTCAGAACATTTAATTAAACCACCAGTTCCAGGGTGCCTGGGTGGCTCAGTGGGTTAAGCCTCTTCCTTCGGCTCAGGTCCTGATCTCAGGGTCCTGGGATTGAGCTCCACATCGGGCTCTCTGCTCAGCAAGGAGCCTGCTTCCCCCTCTTTCCCTGCCTACTTGTGATCTCTCTCTCTGTGTCAAATAAATAAATAAAATCTTTAAAAAATTTTTAAAAATTTAAACCACCAGTTCCTACAACGTAACCATCAATTAAACAGTTAATTGGTGAACTGGCTGATTACATCCACATGGAATAGGCAGGGACATTATGAGCTCTCAAACAAGTCACTTGGGGTCCCTCCTGTTTCTTTCACTTCCTCCCTTCCTCCCTTCCATCCTTCCACCCTTAAGTTTAGATAACTTGTCTCAATGCCTATATTTTGTATTTCCTTATTGTAAAAATTAGTATTCTAATAATTCCTTCTTTGCAGGTTGTGTTGAGGAAATACTGAGATAATCGTAGTAAAGTACACATGACACATTGAAAGTATTCAATAAATATTAACTATCATCATCAAAGTTTAGAAAAACCTGGGAGACTTAATTTATTTTTATCTCACTCAAAAGCCAGATGGAAATATAATTAATTTGGTGTTATAAATTATTTCACATTTCCATTTGTCTTCTTCTTTCCATAATCACCAACAACTAACTTCTGCCTGTTTTGAAGGTTTTAAACATATTTATGTTAAAGAATGTTCTACATGCGAAAGATCCCCTAATATCCAGATACAGTAAAAGCCAAAATAAGGTAGGAATTAAATCGTATTATAATTTCCTTAATTCTCTTTTGCATGTAAACACAACCTCAAAATACACAAGCACAAAACATATTGATAGAGACTGTGATGATTGGAAAGATTCCTCAGATGTGCAGAATTCTTCAGGGAAATTTGAAGATTCCAAAAGCTTTCACAGGGACAGGCAGAAGAATCAGAGACACAACTATAATTACTCAAAAGAGAATATCTATCTTTAAAAGGTAACTATTCAGTTACCTGGAAGCTCCCATGTTGGCCTATTAGCACATTTTATCTCAATTTCCATATAACTATAGAACAGGTCTGATGATGGATTAAACTATTGTCTTAGGATGTTTATGCATGGTTTTTCTTCTTGTAAGCCCTTTTAGATTGCTGTCTTCATTCACAGTAGGAAAGGATGTTCCTAGGGGAAGCATACAAACATACAAACCATACCTCCCTTATATAGAATAGGTTTACCTGCATTACAAACACTACAAATTTTACAGCAAAAGTTTCTATTCATTCTGTGGCATGATTTTTTTTAAATGAAGGATATATGTATTTTTTTATTTTTGAAGATTTTATTTTATTTTTTATTATTATGTTAAATTAGCCAGCATAAATTAACTATCATTAGCTTTTGATGTAGTTCTCAATGATTCATTAGTTGCGAATAACACCCAGTGCTCATCATCACATGTGTTCTCCTTAATACCAATCGTTTTTTGTTTTTTTTTTTAATTATTAATTTTTTATTTTTTATAAACATATATTTTTATCCCCAGGGGTACAGGTCTGTGAATCACCAGGTTTACACACTTCACAGCACTCACCCAAGCACATACCCTCCCCAATGTCCATAATCCCACCCCCTTCTCCCAAACCCCCTTCCCCCAGCAACCCTCAGTTTGTTTTGTGAGATTAAGAGTCACTTATGGTTTGTCTCCCTCCCAATCCCATCTTGTTTCATTGATTCTTCTCCTACCCACTTAAGCCCCCATGTTGCATCACCACTTCCTCATATCAGGGAGATCATATGATAGTTATCTTTCTCTGCTTGACTTATTTCGCTAAGCATGATACGCTCTAGTTCCATCCATGTTGTCACAAATGGCAAGATTTCATTTCTTTTGATGGCTGCATAGTATTCCATTGTGTATATATACCACATCTTCTTGATCCATTCATCTGTTGATGGACATCTAGGTTCTTTCCATAGTTTGGCTATTGTGGACATTGCTGCTATAAACATTCGGGTGCATCTGCCCCTTTGGATCACTACGTTTGTATCTTTAGGGTAAATACCCAATAGTGCAATTGCTGGGTCATAGGGCAGTTCTATTTTCAACATTTTGAGGAACCTCCATGTTGTTTTCCAGAGTGGCTGCACCAGCTTGCATTCCCACCAACAGTGTAGGAGGGTTCCCCTTTCTCCGCATCCTCGCCAGCATCTGTCATTTCCTGACTTGTTGATTTTAGCCATTCTGATTGGTGTGAGGTGATATCGCATTGTGGTTTTGATTTGTATTTCCCTGATGCCGAGTGATATGGAGCACTTTTTCATGTGTCTGTTGGCCATCTGGATGTCTTCTTTGCAGAAATGTCTGCTCATGTCCTCTGCCCATTTCTTGATTGGATTATTTGTTCTCTGGGTGTTGAGTTTGCTAAGTTCTTTATAGATTCTGGACACTAGTCCTTTATCTGATATGTCGTTTGCAAATATCTTCTCCCATTCTGTCAGTTGTCTTTTGATTTTGTTAACTGTTTCCTTTGCTGTGCAAAAGCTTTTGATCTTGATGAAGTCCCAATAGTTCATTTTTGCCCTTGCTTCCCTTGCCTTTTGCGTTGTTCCAAGGAAGATGTTGCTGCGGCAGAGGTCGAAGAGGTTGCTGCCTGTGTTCTCCTCAAGGATTTTGATGGATTCCTTTCGCACATTGAGGTCCTTCATCCATTTTGAGTCTATTTTTGTGTGTGGTGTAAGGAAATAGTCCAATTTCATTTTTCTGCATGTGGCTGTCCAATTTTCCCAGCACCATTTATTGAAGAGGCTGTCTTTTTTCCATTGGACATTCTTTCCTGCTTTGTCAAAGATTAGTTGATGTAGAGTTGAGGGTCTATTTCTGGGCTCTCTATTCTGTTCCATTGATCTATGTGTCTGTTTTTGTGCCAGTACCATGCTGTCTTGATGATGACAGCTTTGTAATAGAGCTTGAAGTCCGGAATTGTGATGCCACCAACGTTGGCTTTCTTTTTCAATATCCCTTTGGCTATTCGAGGTCTTTTCTGGTTCCATATAAATTTTAGCATTATTTGTTCCATTTCTTTGAAAAAGATGGATGGTACTTTGATAGGAATTGCGTTAAATGTGTAGATTGCTTTAGGTAGCATAGACATTTTCACAATATTTATTCTTCCAATCCAGGAGCATGGAACATTTTTCCATTTCTTTGTGTCTTCCTCAATTTCTTTCATGAGTACTTTATAGTTTTCTGAGTATAGATTCTGTGTCTCTTTGGTTAGGTTTATTCCTAGGTATCTTATGGTTTTGGATGCAATTGTAAATGGGATTGACTCCTTAATTTCTCTTTTTTAATGTGAGTTCAGGTCTTGTGTAAGTGTTTCTTTCTTTCTTTCTTTTTTTAAATATCTTCTTTCTTTCTTTTTTTTTTAGGATTTTATTTATTCTTTTGACAGATAGAGATCACAAGTAGGCAGAGAGGCAGGCAGAGAGAGAGAGGAGGAAGCAGACTCCCTGCTGAGCAGAGAGCCCAATGTGGGGCTCGATCCCAGGACCCTGAGATCATGACCTGAGCCAAAGGCAGATGCTTTAACCACTGAACCACCCAGGCGCCCCTATGTGTGTGTTTCTTAATCCAAAAAGGCCTTAATCTACTTATTCAGAACTCTAACTTGTTTTATTTTTCCAATGTAATGGCATTCAGCATTTCACTAAGTAACTTAAAAATCAGTTCATTCTTTCTAGGACATTAGAGAACCTGGTTTCATTTGTTTTGATAATTTCTTGAGCTATGTCACCATTTCTGTTTTCCAGAATCAGATACTAAGATGGAGCCTGGCCACAAAAATTTTATTGTGAGTCCACAACTGTATGGGGAAATATGTGGAAGTAGGTTTGGGCTGAGAACGTAGAACCTCAATGAAGCCCTGACAAAGCCTCAGCTACCCTGATGGGAAAGTGCAGAATGAGGGATGACCATGAGATGTCCCATGTCAGGCTCAAAGGGCCAGAGTTTCATCCCCCTTATCAAGCTCAGTCACTGATGCAGGCTGACCTAGGCAGGATGTCACCTCCTCTAGCAGCTGACAGTTGGATCTTACGCTGACCCACACTTGTTACGACTGGGCCAAGTCCTTCCTTGAAGGGAGAGCTGGGCATGTGGATCTGTGTTCCTCACATGCTGGTGTCAACATACATTAAAACCAACAGTCTCCAGAATGAGGTGAGTAAAAGTAATCCTCTGAAGGCAGGAAAAGAATGGTCAAAACTCGCATTTATCTTTTACCTTGGTTTTTTTTTTTTTTACTTATGATAAAAGGCAGAGATAAAAGGCACATTTATCATCTTAACCATTTTTAATGGTACAGTTCAGTAGTGTTACATACATTCATATCGTTGTACAACCACTCTCCAGCACTTTTTTATCTTAGAAAACTGAAATTCTATATCCATCAAACAACCCATGATTCTCTTCTTCCCCTATCTCCTAATAACCACCCTTTTACTTTCTGTTTCTATGAATTTGACTATTCTGGGTACCCCACCTAGCTGGGAATCGTATGGTATTTTTCTGTTTGTGACTCACTCAGTTCACTTAACATACTGTCTTTCAGGTTTATCCAGGTTGTGGCCTGTATTAGAATTTCTTTCCTTTTTAAAAAAGCTTTTATTTATTTATTTATTTGAGGGAGAGAGGGAAGGAGCGGAGGAGACAGAAGCAGACTCCCTGTTGAGCAAAGGAGCCTGACATGGGCTTGATCCTGGGACTCCGGAATCATGACTAGAGCTGAAGGCAGACATTTAACTGACTGAGCCACCCAGACATCTCAGGATTTTCTTCCTTTTAAAGGCTAAAAAATATTCCATTCTATGTATCTACCACATTCTGTTTATTCATTAATCCACAAATGGACCCTTGGGCTGCTTTTAGTTCTTGACTGTCATGAATAATTCTGCTATGAATATGGGCATACAAATCCCTGAATCCCTTCTTTCAGTCTTTTTTAAATTTATGCCAGGAAGTAAGATTTCTGGATTATAAGGTAATGTTATTTTAAAAATTTGAGGAACCTCTACACTGTTCTCCAACTGCATGATTTTACCCACTGACAGTGCACAAAGATTTCAATTTATTCACATTCTTGCCAATCGCTTTGTTTTCTGTGTTTTTTTGGTAGCAGCCATCCTAATGGGTATGAGGTGGTATCTCATTATGGTCACTCCAGCTTTTTAACTTTTTTCTGTGATTTTTTTCCTAAGATTTATTTATTTATTTTAGAGAGAGAGATAAAGAGAACATGAGCTGGGGAGGGGCAGACTGGGGGAGAGCGAGAGAATCTCCAGCAGACTCTCTGCTGAGCTGAGAGCCTAACTTGGGACTTGACCTCACCACCCTGAGATCATGACCTGAGCTGAAATCAAGAGTTGGACACTCAACTGACTGAACCACCCAGGTGCCCCTTATCTGTGATTTATAACACAAAAGCTCAAATTATTAGAGTGGCACATATATAAATTCACTCACTTATAACAAGGCAGTCAGAGCATAAAAGGAGCCAAAGTATGCAGCCCTATACATTCTGGGGAGGGCATTCTAGCATCTCTCAGCCAACTTGAAAGCTATTGGATCATAGGTAAATATTGGGTTGGTGATTAAATATTTTATCAATGAAGTTTTAAGATCAGAATCTTCCAAATCTTCTAATCTTCTTAAGATCAAAATCTTCCAATACTTCCAAAGAGTATTCTTTCGGGGTTCCAGAAAGCAGAGTCTAGAATCCTTAGACAGTTATCTGCCTCCTACTTTTCAGTCAAAAACACATATAAAATCTCCATTATTTGGCTCATATAAAATCACACCACACACACACACACACACACACACACATACACACACACATTAAGACCTAATTTAAAATGTGCAAAATTCATTTTTTGGTAAATGAGTGAACATCGCATACATAGTACTAAAACTAAACAAAACCTTAAGACATTTCAATTACTTACTAAAAGAGAGGCAACTCTCCTTAACTTTCTAGTTGTTCTCAAAGGCAAAAACCCAAATTAGTGTGGAGAAAATGTCAGTGTTTAAGTGTCCGAGGCAAACTTGAAATGACCTGCACAAGATTGCCCAGTTTTTTGGAGACTGGCGACTTAAATGAGCACATGCCAAAAAGAGCCCTGCAAGATGATAACAAAAATAAATAGAATCAGACAGTCCTATTAGACACGGCTCTCTTCCATGTAAGTTCATCTACTGAGTGAGTGTCAAAAAATACAAGTGCACAAATGAACTGCCCAAAGGCTCTCTGATGGCTTTTGTACTAAAAGCCAAGTCATCTTTTTCCATCCAATTCCTTTCAAACAATAGAGTGCCTTTCCAAGATTGAAAACAGGCGATTTCTAAGAGACACTTAAAAAGCATAAATGTTAGATATAATTATGAGCTACTTTAAAAACCATGAAGGACTCATTTGGATTGATCAGTTTATGCATTAAGTTCTACAGAAGGGTTACATTTATCCCCCCTAAAATCAAGAAGGTGACTTGAGACCAACACAAAGGGCACCAGTGATGTGTTCCAAGGAGAAGTCTTCGGTTCCATGGCAGCCAATAAGCTCCCAAGATGTGACTCGTTGCTTAAAAGAGTACCAACAGTGAAATAAAGTACAAATTTGGTTCCTAAGACTTTCTTTGCATTTATTTCCCGTATGTTTTTAGAAACCCAGCTAGCTCAAATGATCTCTAGCTTCTGAACATCTTATGAATAAAATGCCATCAGTGAGGTCTGAACCATTTATGAAGATCCAGGTGCCTGAAAAGTGCCTAGAGTTATTGAAACCATTGTAATAATAAAGTAATCTTGATGTCTCCTAGGGTGCAGAGCTGGATATGTTTTTCTCCACACTACCAGATGCAAAACCAAATGTTCCATGTTCATAAAAAATGCATCTAGAGCTGCCCCATACTCATAAACAATATCTGCATGCATGAATTTTCCATTTCTTATAATATTAGAGCTATGATAAAGTAGCAAAAACATGCTCTTAGATCATGGTTAAAAGAAAATAAACCTTTACAATTAGTATCTGAGATAAGGGAGGTTTTATGGTGTTTTTCATGATTAAATTGACACAGAATGGGAAAAGCAAAGGTAAGCCCCAATTTAAGTTCAGTTCAGTCCTCCAAGGGCAATCATATCATGCAGAAGAAGATAGGCTATTTAGCACTGATGATTTTATGATAACCAAATTGTTTCAAACTGTTATATAATCATGGATAGAGTAATTTAAAAAGAAAAAAGTAAAGTCAAAATAAGAAATTTTGAAACTAGCCTAAGACCATCATATATGAATACCAAACAGAATGCCTCAGACTTGTCATATAAAATTCAGCTAACCCCTGTGCTTTGGGCCCCAGTCAAGGGAGTTAGCTCCTACCAGAATCACAATAGACAAGGAG
Source organism: Mustela nivalis (assembly GCF_964662115.1). NCBI lineage: Eukaryota > Metazoa > Chordata > Mammalia > Carnivora > Mustelidae > Mustela > Mustela nivalis. The sequence continues at coordinate 80,008,271 of NC_139021.1, forward strand.
CCTTGATCCTGGACCACTATGTTCCCGAGCCTGGATCTTAACAGCAAGGGAGACACAGGGTATAGTTACTTAAGGTTTAGAGGTTGGATCTCATTTACTAAAGGGATCAAGACATACCCATTTTTTAATGGTCACAACATAATATTGTTAATGAGGACTTCATTTATTATGAATTTTTTTACTATGTGATAAGCAATAAGGCAGTGTGCTAAGTAAGTATCTTTATATATGGATTCTTTTTTTTTAAAAAAGATTTTATTTATTTATTTGACAAAGAGAGATCACAAGTAGGCAGAGAGGCAGGCAGAGAGAGAGAGAGAGAGAGAGAGAGAGAGGGAAGCAGGCTCCCCGCCGAGCAGAGAGCCCGATGCGGGACTCGATCCCAGGACCCTGAGATCATGGCCTGAGCCGAAGGCAGTGGCTTAACCCACTGAGCCACCCAGGTGCCCCTTTATATATGGATTCTTAAATTTAATTCTAAAAAAATATGAGGTAGGTATCGCTATTGTTTCCATTTTGCTAATAAAGAAACCGATACTTAGGGCAAGTAATTAGGGGGTAATATTTACCACCTGCCTGATCTTTTTAAATTTCTATCTTGTAATAGAAAAAAGACTCTGGCAAACTGCGTTCAGAGACCCAAGAGAAAGGAAGTGCATGTAGATTAAAACACATTTTTAATAAATAAATAAATAATCCCCCCCGAAATGTCTTTTTAAATTTTTGTTTATATTTTTATTCCAATACAGTTAACATACGGTATTATATTAGTTTCAGGTGTACAATGTAGTAATTCAACACTTCCACACACTTCTCAGTGTGACACATGAGCTCCTTCATCCCCGTCACGTATTTCACCCATCCCCCACCCACCTCCCCTCTCATAACCATTCGTTTGTTCTCTAGAGTTAAGAATCTGTTTCTTGGTTTGTCTCTCTCTCTCTCTTTTTTCCCTTTGCTCGTTTGTTTTATTTCTTATATTCCACATATGAAATTATATGTTATTTGTCTTTCTCTGACTGACTTATTTCACTCAGCATAATACTCTCTAGATCCATCCATGTCATTTCAAATGTCAAGATTTCATTCTTTCTTATGGCTGAGTAGTATTTGATTTTATATCTATGTTTTTTTTTAATTTTTATATGTATTTTATACATTATATATCATATATTTATATATATATATATATATATATATATATATATATACCCACACACACACACATATATATATATACCTCACAAGTTCTTTATTCATTTCTCTACTGATGGACACTTGGGGGCTTCTTCTATAAACATAGGGGTGAATATTTCCCCGTGAATTAGTGTTTTTGTATTTTTGTAGAGCAATTGCTGGATCATAGGGTAGTTCTATTTTTAAGTTTTTGAGGAAGCTCCATACTGTTTTCCACCATGGCTGCACCAGTTTGCCTTCCCATCAATAGTGCACAAGGCTTCCCTTTTCTCCACATCTTCCCCAACACTTGTTTCTTTTTTTTTTTTTTTTAACTATTATGGCTGGTGTGAGGTAATATCTCATTGTAATTTTGATTTGCATTTCCCTGATGATGAATGATGTCAAGCATATGTTCATGTGTCTGTTGGTCATCCAGATGTCTTCTTTGGAAAGATGTCTGTTCATTTCTTCTGCCCATTTTTAAAATTGGATTATTTGTTTTGGGGGCTGAAATGTCTTGTTATAAGTAGACATTCCTTTTAGAAAGAACTATCATCTCAAGTTCATCTGGGGGATCCTTTCATTTTGAAGTCCTAGTGACTAATCCCAATTTATGTTTTTCTTTTGCCATCAATCTCTAATTTCTCATTGTCCAAGATGTCCCAAATTCTTCCTCCAAGATTTCAAAATACATTTGGCCCATATGAAACACACCAAAATTTCCAGAACCTCTGAATTCACAGATCTCTGATGATGGGAACCTACTGCAACTTGTGGTGGGTCGTGGACACAGGCCACAGCCAACCAGTTCTCACTACATATAGGAACTAACTATCTTATTAGAGGTGTTTTTCAGTTTATCCTGTTTGTTTCTGCAGGTACCCTCTTGAAATGAGCTTTACTTAGATTCAATGAGAAGGTGCAACACATAAGGAGGCAGAGCTCTTGCTGAAGGAAAAGACCTGGGTTTCCTATCTGAAACTTCAATAAACAGTTAAACATTTTAGTACAATACCAAGAATACAAGGGGTTATTGAAAATTATAGCCAGTCTGCTGGATAGTTCATCCACACATCACCACAGCCTTCCCTTACTGCCCTGATACACTCATATTTGCACTGCAGAGGAGGACTTGGAGGGAGGCTGAACCCAAGGGGATCTCCGTGCTGACCTGGAGGGCAGCCATCTTGTCATCATGAGTCACAGCAGACTGCATTTGGGGACTATGCCAAAAGTGGTTCTTAAGAGCATGGGGGCAATGAAGCAGAAAGCCTGGATTCAAGTCTCTGTTTTCTCCTTACCATATGTGTGGTTTGGAGAAAATAACCTTTCCAAACCTCACTTTTCTCATCTATACAATAGGAATACAAATATCTTTCTCATGGAATTTTTGTGAATATTAAAGTAGAGAGTGCATGAAAAATTAATAGAAATCCTAGCATGTGGGATCCACTTTATAAATGATCCTTTTCTTTCTTTCTGTTTCTTTCTTTCTTTCTGTTTGTTTGTTTGTTTGTTTCTTTCTTTCTTTCTTTTTAATGCTCTAACACTAGTTTTGGCCTATTTTCCCCTCAGTAAATCAAACTGATTTATTAAATGCTCTGACATCATCACAACGCAGATTTTATCTTCCTTTCACACAATTAATTATCTCTTATTTATGTTTAAAATAAAGGAGAGATCAAGTTTGGAATGTTTTAAGTAAGTATACTCTCAGTGATGGTAGTTACTTTGGTTCTGACTGTTGAATAATTTTGTACAGATCAAGAGAGACTAAAAAAAATATTAAGATTATTATGGGCAGGATTACATTTTTGAAAACCCAAATATTTAAAAATTTTAATAGTCCTACCAGTTTTTGAAATTTCTGCAGAAACGATTTTCTTTTCTAAAATTGATAAGACCCTTAAAATTGATAAGGTTACTTTTAGCTTTTCAGAAATAGTACCGCATGAATAAAAGATGTCAGTCTGAACCATTTTTGTCCTCAAGGGCAAAAAAGAGAAACTACATTCTAGCTTTCCCTGCATCCTCCTTCAGGACCCAGTGCCTGGTACTGAGCTCTGGTCTAGAGGGTGCTAAGCTGTGTTCCCACACATATGACTACCTTCCATTCCACTAAGCACGCTCTCTGCGCTTCGGTCTCCCCAGATCCTATTTACTTTCCAAGACCCCGTCCAATAAACCTTTCCCTACTACTGAATCACCCCTTTCAACTTCTACATCAGTATAGTCTGCAGCATACATTCAAACCTCTTATCATCCACTATAGGTCTCAGTAATTTAGCGTCATCATTGTCAAGCAGATTATAAATTTCCCTGTGATAGAGACTATACCTTTCTTCTACTCACCACTGATAGAACATAGCAATTTGTGAAGTGCTTGGTCTCTGAAAAGGTACTGCTCCTACTTAGTAACTGTGACTTTGAACAAATTGCTTAACCCCCTGTGACTCAAGAATAATCAAAGTACCTGCCTTGTTTGGTTGTGATTTAATAACATAAAATCTTAGGAAAGGGTCCAGAATATCATAAGTCTGATGTAATTATTAGCATTTATTATAGTGCTGGGCCAGGTATTTAAGTCTGCTAAGACCCTATCTCAGGAAACACAAAAAGTGGTAGATGAGGCAAAGAGTAGAATCGATAGATTGCCCAGAATACACTTTGAGAAAAGGCAGCAGAAAAGACGGCCTCTGCCCTCTAAGAGCTTACAGTCAACCTGTCATTCATGGTGTAAAGAAAAAACACTTCATAGGCAAGGACTATGTGAGTCTCATATTTATTTTCTGGGGCATAGTATAGTCTATGGCACATGGTGGGTATTCACCAAATGTCTGTTGAATTAAACAAATAATTAGACTGTAAAAGAAAGTCTATGGGGGGAAATACTCATGAAGATACATTGCTGCTACACGACAGTCCAAAGGCAATTGGAAAATGAAAAACATCATTGGACTGAAAAAAATGGTGGTGTTTAAAGATGGACCACCAAATTCATTATCTCACCAGCTTTTGCTTGGCTCCATTTATGTCCTTGGACTCGTTCTGCTGGGGCTCACTAGGATAAACTTAGGCAAAGCTAGAGCATCAGGCTGGTCCCCATAATGACAGCAGCAAAGATGACAGAGGTGGTATCACAAAATCATGGTATTATCCTTCTCTCATTACCCTCCCCCCATTTCCCCAGTCTATCAGTATTCCCCATCCATAACAGCTTCTATCAGGGACACAGCTTAGAGATGTCCTTCTGGTTAAACCAATGAGAGCTTGGATCCAGCCAATGATGTTTCTGAACTGAGTCTTAGCTGTCACTGGCTAAGCCCTTACTTGTTCTGAAAAGGTGGCTTTAACACTTGATTTCCAAAGTCAATTTCCCCTACACCTCTCTACCCCATTTCAGTTAATAATATAGTGACCCATCTCTAAGCTCCTTCTCTGCCCTGACAACTTCTTCCTTGTTCCCGAATCCCACACATTCTGGAACCCTGCTGCCAAACTGACAGACCTCTCTAGACGTATCTCTTCGCTGAATACCTGACTGGGTTGCTCATCTATTGTCTATACACCTGAGAGGACACATTTATTTCCTTGGTTGTTGCCTATTGACAGAAACTGACTTCATGTGGATTTCTTTAGATAACCACACCATACCTGTCTGAATCTCTGTTTTTACCCAGGCCAATCCCAAGCACTAATGGCAGCCCAGGGTGTGAATTACATGACAGAGGCCATAGTCCCTCCCCTATATTGCTCCCTCAGCACAGAATTCCAAAATATCAAGGCAATGTCTCGCCTTGAAGGCTCCTTTGCTAAAGGAGAACTTCCGAAAGACCAGAGCCAAAGCTTTAGTCATAGACTGCTCACCATGAATGTCATTTCCCAAATACTTAATGGCCACGAGAGTTCAGCCTTCCTCTTTATTTCTTCTTTCTTTCTTTCTTTCTTTCTTTCTTTCTTTCTTTCTTTCTTTCTTTCTTTCTTTCTTTCCTTTTAGCCATGTCATTTACTAAGAAGGAAATGTTGCCAACACTGGCATAGAAAATCTTTTGTTTTTTCAAGTCCATGGATATACAAAATGTATTTATATATTAATCATTTATGGATGATCATCTTTGTTGCCCAAAACTGTGTTATCCTAAACCAATCTACGATAAGCAGCCTTTTAAATACAAATTTACACAAGTGTCCATTTATTTCCTTAGGGTATGTTTATGAAAGTGCAATGGCAGAGTCAAAATATCTTATCCTTTTTAGGGCTTTTTGGTATATTTGATATATATGGTCCTTCAGAAGGGTTGTAGCAGTTCAGAATTCCAACAGAGTATGTATTAGTCACAGAATTCTAAGGCTAGTATTAGAATCTCAGGAATCACCTGCTTAACCTTTTACTTCAAAGGTGAGGATACGAAGACTAAGCCATTTACCCAAAGGTGGAAACCAAAGTGTAATTTTTTAACCCCTAGTTTTTATGACACTTTTTCTTGTCTTCTAGCATACCACTAGCATCACAAATTAAGCAACCCAAATTATGCCTTTAAGGATGTAGTGTGGGCAACCAATCTGTGTTCTTACCATCACTCCCATTTCTAAATTTTAATATTTGATATCACAATACAGACTTGTGAAATACTTTCAATATTCAGGGAATATCTCAACCTTCAAGCTACCAAGAAGGAAATTCTACTTGGAAAAATGCCTGTAGCTTAATCCCCACTCCCGCCTTCTGGTCTCTCTTTCAAAACCATCTGTTTTATTGATGGACAGGGCTGGGCTCAGAAACCAGATGTGTTTTCCAAAGAAGTTGCTGTTTCTAGAGGACAGAATGTCTGACACATGACAAAAGGCAGGAATTTTTTTGTTTACATTAGTTGTTAAATATGAAACAAACCAAAAATCTTTTCTTAAAAATACTTTGGCAGGTTAGCTTTTGTCTATTTACAGATCTTTGCTAACATAATTAACAGATTGTTTTCCTTAAAAATCTTACTCTGAAGTTAGCTAGCTTGTAGCTCTCATAGCAGATCCCAGAATCCTATGTGCCCTTGTGAAGATTTTTGCAAATACAGCACTAATAGTGAACAAATGTGTCTTCTCATTTTTGCTCTCAAATACTAGGGCCCAAGGACAGAAAGAATAACTGGATGCAGCAAGTTTCTGATGGTCACATTAACATTTTGAAGTGTAAGGCATCAGAGGAAAGGTCAGTAGGTTGATCATTATATACATTCATTCAGGAAACATTTATTGAGTCCTAACTATAAATCAAGTACTGTGCCAGATCATTGGGCTACAATACAAAGGTCAATAAAACAGACATGAACATAACCTGCAGGAATGGAGTTTTCTTCTTTGAGGGGTTTTCAGTTGCTTTGCTTACGTCTGATTTATAAAGAACTTTGTCAATTTAGCTTTGGTTTCCTTGTAATGCCAAATATAACATTATAAACCTTTCATAAACCCTTACTGAGGTCTGTGGTGGACATGTCCCTCTCTTGCAGCCTAAGAGCTTGAAAGCATCCGTATGCTTGACTCTATCAGATAGAAAGTACACAGGGCTTTTGAAAATTCTCCTCCAGGATGAATCTATTTCAATTACTAGGACAAGATCCCAGTCACTAACATCTGCTTGGATTTGCATAGAATGCAGAATCCACTCTAAGCAAAAAAAGGGCTCTTGGTATAAAGATTTGGCTTACTATGTACACTGCCAGGAATTTGTAATTCCAAAATATATTCTGTAGATGTTAGCTGATTCGTGCTTTTCTAAGTCCTAAAATTTCTCATAAGAGGTCTCTTTGTGAACCACTGTAATAAGCTGTTTTATTCTACATTGTGTCCCTTTAAAGGTTGTTTGTTGTCAAGCCAATCAGCAAAAGTCCTACAGGCTCAAGCTAAAGTATAATTAGCCAAATCATTCCTTGACTTAAATCCAGACAATTTCCTCTCGGTACATTCTTTAAAAAAAACAAAAACGAAAACACTAATGACCCAACTTTCTCTCCCCACCATACACCGAATCCATACAAGACCAGCTCGTGGACAAACAGCTCCAGAGAGCCCCGATCCCCTTACCTCCTTGTCGATCAATCACAACGCCTGGAGTAAAGAACCGGTCTTCGGTGTTTCATTTCTTTTAACGTCTTCGAGTGAGTCTCATGTCATTGTAGGAAAAACAGGTCCCCATTTGTTCATTTGTCCATTTACTCTCATTGGTTTACCCATTTTTTGCAACATATACTGGGGGGCAGGAGAGGATTTATATACCCGACAATGTCCTTTCTTCATAGTGTCTTGAGTGATTTCAGAATTGAAATTTTAGCCTTGAAAAGCTCATCTTGCTACATCTCACTCAGTACCAAACTGTACTAATAATTTCAAGGATGCAGGTTATCATGAGGCACAGGCAAAGCAGGAAGAGGCCTGCCAACCTCATGGGGCTCTATGGGGTTTTCCCTGCCTTAGTGGGCATGTTCTGACTCTTTTAACGTGGAAGATCCCTAAGCTCTGCATGTGTTCACATCACTAACCCGTGAAGGCATGAGGTTTTTCCTCTAATGCTCGGGGTTACGTAGCTAGACTTCCGTGAGGGAGTCTAGGGCCCACGCCTCACATAGCCATGGATTCCAGGTTTATTTACCACCAGCCGTCTTACACAGATAATATATGCTCAAAACCATTTCACTTGTTTTCCAGGTCTGCCATGGGCGTGTTTACACAAAGATGACAAAGAGGTCCCATTGGAAGAGAACGGATGGCAAACGTACTGCTTAATCAAATGACTTTCCGTTACTCAGCGTGAGACAAACTCTGAAAGAGAGGTAGGAGCTACAGGGTGAATTTGATTATTTTTGTCCAGCCTCACCCTTGACAAATCAGACTGAATCTTAGTGTGTTTGCATGCAAGTCGAGACAGAAAGAGACAGTATACGGGTACCTTCCATGGGTGTTTTGCTATAAACATTTTCCATAGCCAAATTCCCAAAATGTCAAACATTCCCTTCCAGAGTTTGGAATCAACAATGCTACCGTGAGTGCTGCTGCTGAGCACTTAGTGTGTGGCAGGCACTGAGCATTTACGTATAAAATCTTGTGTCCTTCTCACAGCCCTGTGAGACAAGGACTATTGATCTTCTACTATTTCTGAGGAACTGAGGCTTAGAGAAGATACATACACCAGTTACATGTCTATGCTACCAGACTGGACGGGCATCTGGAATCTCAGACAGTGCTCTCACCCCATCAGGGTGGAAGACTATAGGACGAGATGGCTCAGGAGATCCAGGAGCTCGTTGTTCTCCAGAGGACCCAGAAGCTCCCAAGAGAAACCTCCCCAAAGAGTGTGTTCTCTTTCTGGGCCATTCCTTGGGTGATGTAGTGCCTGCACATACATTTCTAGGGAGAACTCGCATTAATGAGTTCTAGGAAGTATAGTATTTGGCTAAGTCCAGATCAAAAAATGGCAGGTGAGGGTCTTAGAGTAACAGATTTTGGTCAGTAACAGTCAGGAACCTTTATTCACCTCTAAAAGTTCTCCAGAAACCGTTTATAACTTCCTCTATTCAAGTATCTTCTAAACTGTAAATTCATCCAAATACAGCAGTGTTTGAGGGAATGGGCACCCTGAGGTGGTACCTAGCAGTGTTCAGTCATCTTCTGACAGAAATTTGGGGTGCCTTTTTTCCTCCTCTAGAGGACACAAAATGTGGTGATGACCTCATTGTACAAATGAGCAAAAATAGAAGCCCCTCTGTATCCATGCCCAAGGGTAGTGGTGTTTTAGATCATTTCCTTGAATTCCAAACCCTAGATATTCAATAAACTCATATTATACTGCAAAAGGCCCTGCTGGCATTGTTCTTAAGTTTTAAAGAACAGCATAACATGGGATTTTTTGAGGTAAATGATAATACTTTTTTAAGACTCATAAGAAAAAAAAAAGATTTAATCATATAAATTTTGTAATTGAATTTGGGTTTTTTTTTTTTCTCCTGCTGGAATAGAGACAATTTTTAGAAATAAATTGGATGTATGCAACCAAGACAAAGAACATTTTGAGGCACCACACATCTGTGGCTACTGAGTGCCTGTTTTGAATTACATTTAAATTGCCTGAAGAGCATTTGGCAAATGGAAAATTTTAAGTTGGTTTAAGCTTTTCCATGGACAATTTAGGTTTTGTACTGTTATTGTTATATCTGTGCTTTTGCATTCAAATCTTTTCAACCAGCATGGAAAAGAGAAAAACATTGTGTTAAAGGCTTTTTAATGACATAGTAACTCCTCTTGACAAACAGTGGATCTGTTCCATTATCTTATCTGCCAAAAAAGAAATATCTTCCAGGAGAATAATATGTGCTTAATCATGAAAGGCTTCAGCTTTGAAAGCTTCAAATGATAGAATCAGCAACAGAAATAAGTACTCTACATCCCCAAATTAGATGTGTTCTTTTGATTATCTTGCAGTAACATCTGTGGTAACAATACTTTCTGGAAACCACTGCTGATATACTCAAATAGCTTGACTAAGTTGGCCTGGCTTGTCCTGTAAAAAAAAAAATCAGTGACTTAACCAAGCGTGGAACAGCCCCACCCCTCACCATTTGCCCTTTGACTTGGCTGCTCCAGGAGAAGCTTCCAGAGGCTGCTCTGTGAGCTCTGATTTCAGAACACAGCAGTGCTCTGATTCCTGCATGTGTCCCAGAGGGAAAATCCTCCTGTGGGCGCGGAGGCCCATCAATGCCAGTGAAGTCATCCTTACTTTTGTTGCCCTGAGGATTACATAATCACAATTAAAAGACAATTTATACGTTTTGGAAAATGCACCCACTCAAAATAGATGTATTGTCCTGCTTTGAGACGATTCTCATTAGAACTATTCCTACTCCCAAAGCCAGGCGACCTTGCAGGTGAGAACTGAAGGTCAGAGCTCTAAAGCCCATCTTGCCTGTGTTGGCCCAGATCAGAGGTTACACGAACCCATGGATCTCTGACAATCTCTGATTATGAACAGGAAACTCTATGATTTGACCTCATTAAAAAACAGCTTGCATTCTTTATCTGCATTTGTGGGGTTTTGTATTATGGGTTTGTGCCTTTTTTTTTTTTAAGATTTTATTTATTTATTTTAGAGAGAGAGAGAGAGAGCATGAGCGGGAGAGTCAGAAGGTGAGAGAGAGAATCTCAAGCTGACTCCACACTAAGAACAGAGCCCAACATGGGCTGGATCTCACAACCTTGAGATCATAACCTGATCCAAAACCAAAACAGATGCTTAACCAACTGTGCCACCCAGGCACCCCATCACGAGGGTGATGGCAAATAGAAAATCCATCTAGATGAGCTTCAGGGTTGGTGCCTTCACAGAAGATGGTTTGCTAATTTTAGAAGGAGGTGAGTGGAGAATCTGATGACAGGAATATTAGAATACCAAAGGCTTGGATTCAAATGTGCTCTTGGTTGTCAAAATGCTGACAGATACTAAATTCCTGGGAGACATTGAGCTTGTGGGATACTCAAGAAGAGAATGCTGAGGATTTACTATTACTGCTTTAAAACTTTTCATTCTTACCTCTGAAACTAATAATACAGTATATTTTAAGTAATTGAATTTAAATTCTTTTTAAAATGAGAAAAAAGTTAAAAAATAAAACTTTTCAATCTCCACCCTTTCACCTCTGCATGAGGGAGGGAACCTATGCTGTACAGCAGAGCTAGAAAGAAGCACTTACCCTCCCGGAACTACTAAGTAGTTTACTATTCATGGTTCCCATCGTCCCCAAGAGACAGAAAAAGCTGTCCTATATCTTAGATGAAATATTATCAGGGCTGGAATAGAATCAGGAAATGTGGTTCTCACAATGTTATACTTCATATGAAAAGTATAGAAATAGAAATAGAAAAATAAAACCCTGAACAAATGTTACAATCTAAAAATAAAATTTCATATACCCTCCCTCCTCCTCCTCCAAAAAATAGATAACACAATTAAAATATAACCAAACAATATGATACATGAGAAGGATTGCAGTGGTCTTTGTACATGTCTCATTGGTAAGATCAGCTACAGATAATTTTGCAGAAAAGAAGAACGTTAATATGAAATCATTCTGATAAGAGTAGTTTTTTAAAAGCATGCAAAAATCTAGGTTGTGAGCATGCTTAGATGTGTGAAAAATAAGTTCAATTTACTTAGGAATTTTTTTACTCTCCTGTAATTCATGGTAAGGAGTATGACAATAGTGATGGAGGTAGCAACATTTTTGACAAGTTGTGGCAGTGTGTTCACACACGGATTTCATTTTATTTTTTTTCTGTTTTACACACAGATTTTATTTGATCTATGCTCCAATCCAGATGCAGAAAGATTCTACCCAAACTTGGGGGAAAATATATAGCTATTCAAAATGAACCAAAGTACAATTTTTGAAAACGATACTAATAATATGCATGCCTTTTATACCTGAATTTGTAAAAGCAGAATAAAAATGAAACTCAATTGAGAATGTTTGTGGGAAATTTAGTTGTTCAAAACATTAATTAATTGGCTAAAAAACAAAGAGAATCTGCTAAAGGGACTATGTCTCAAGTAAGGGTCTATTTTACTTAAAAACGATCACAGTCTTAATGGTTTAAAGGAAACTATGTGATGCTCTGCACTTGAGCAGGGTTAATATGGACAATTGCCAACATTTTTGTGCCTTTCTGCAAAGATCCATTTTTTAAAGACTTTATTTATTTGTTTTTGTGAGAGAGAGAGAGAGCACAAGTTGGAGGCGGCGGGGCAGAGGGAGAAGCAGACTCCCGGATGAACAGGGAACCCAGTGAGGGACTCCATCCCAGGACCCTGGGATCACGACCTGAGCCAAAGGCAGTCACTTAACCAACTGAGCCACCCAGGTGCCTCTGCAAATAGGCATTTTTAACAGCACTTTGCCACACTGCTTATAAAGCTCGACCGAATACATCACAGTTCAGTAGTATTTTCCCTGTTGCCATAGAAGCTGATCACAGAGTCCTCAAATCACTAGTTAAAGGTCAATTTGATATGAATGCTAAAATTATCTGGGCTGACCATATTGTGGCCCAATTATTTTGGTAATTGGAAATGGTGAATTATGTGTTGATGTAAACTGTGCTATAATTACCCTGAAAATGGTTGATCTCCAAAACTTTGTAGATGTACGAATTCTCATCCCGCAAAACGCATGAGCGAATCAGAAGCATTACTGAGTTGTGGCTTATCAGCTCCAAGGTTCTGACTGACACTAGTTATCTTTTGCTCTAGATTTCCAACTTTCATTAGGAAAATCAATTAAACATATTTCCTAGAAAATTTTTCTGATTCAAGATTTTTCTCAATGGAACTAGTTCCCTGCTGATTAAAACTGACTTAGAAAAATGCCTTAGGGCCCAAACTAACACTGTTCCCTGTTTTTCCATCATTTCTCATTATGGAAAGACTGAATAGTTTTATAGGTAGGTCAAAATGCCCCCATATGTATTTACGGTCACCACTGGGCGTGTGGCGGAGGAATGAGAGAACTCACCCAAAAAAAGTTTACTGCTCTTCACAATGTCCTTGAGGCCAGCGGGGCCAACAGAGCAAAGTCATGGCCATCTGGAAAAGGCCCAGTATAAATAAGAAATAAAAGGCAACAAACCAGCAACTCTTCTTTCCTTGGCCCAGAAGGAATGTTGGGCAAGAGCTCAATGAATTCTTCTCCCACTGGTCTATAATTGTGCTGTCCATGGTAAACTTAGGGCACGGGGTGAATCTGTTCAGTGTTCTTTGTCATATTAAACTCACGCAGAAAAGCCATCAGAGTTGAAAGTGACATTTTACCATTGCTCCAGAAGTCCTAGTAAAAAGTGAACCTTGGAATTTGTGATAAAGAAGGAACATATCTTTAGAGGAGTGAAATCTAATAGCATTTTCCTTCCACGGGACAGGTAGTCAATCAAACAGTATCTAAATCCAGTATGGGAAGAGGGTATGGAGATACACTCTAAATTCACTCCAAGTGATTGAATTTTGTTGCCTATCCTACTTCGCTAGATGGGCTCTTGAGAAAAGAATGAGTTAAGACTCAGTCCTGGTGCTCCAAAATATTACTCTTTTGTTGTTGTTGTTTTACTTTACACACACACACACACACACACACACTTTCAACTTCTGTTTTATCTTACCATTGCGAATGTGTGGTTTAAATAAAATTAAATTTATAAATTGGATAAGTCAGCTATCTTCCATTCTCCCTTAATTATGCTGTGCTTAATCAATATGAAAGAGGATCAGGAAATTTCTCTTCAGTGTTGAATAACTACAAAATTAAACAGAGTGAGAGGTGGCTGTCTCATCTGGTATAATAACCCTCCTAAGAATTGCCTTATTACAGAGCGGCTCCGTTATTGTTCTCAGGGAAATGTCTGAAACGGTGAACAATTTAGGAGGGGAAAGGAGCACAATGACAAGGGAAAGCTTTCTCCTGAGATTGTTCAGTTGCTGTTGTAAGAGGAAGACGGTGACAAACATTTATTATCCCTGAGATATGAAAAGCCGATCTGAGTACCGACATCAACTCAGTAATTAGCCAAAAATTGAATGTGCTCTGATGTCCTGATTTAGAATTCTTGTTACTTAACCATCCAGAGGGAGAAAGAATTGGACAAGATGAAGGGACAGAAAAAGTCCCAGAAACGGGTTTCCTCACATTCCTGAGTGGAGAAATTTGGTGAACAGAACTGGGTCTGATCCTATGCCTTGCCCTCATCATGTGTGGGGAAGCCTTGGCTATTTGACCCAAGTTGTATCTAGCGTGGGAAGAGTTTGAAATCAGAATTGACCCCTCAAGGGACAATCGGTTCTAAAAAAGCAATTCATCAGGAAGGATGAATGTGGTACTTATCTCTCAGTGGGTCAAACATCTAAGGGGATGTCCTTTTCCTGGCACTTACCTGACAAGGTCAGCCATTTGAAGACATGAACAAAACAATGGCGCCACAGTAAAGGATGTTTTCCATGCTCAAAAGGAGACCACTCCAAGAAGACCACTGAAAGGGTATTCCAGAAGCTGGCTGCTTATGGAAATCCACGGCTAATTATCCTAAATAAGTGTTCAGAAATGAAACCAATATTATCTTCTCTGGGTACTAAGGAAAATGTCACCATGGACAAGTAGCCTCTTCCATGACATACATCTTCCTACATTGCATGCTTCACAGAGAGGAACTGCTATGGGCTCTATCACTGATACGTCCTTTCCTTCCAGTGGATTCCACCAATAGATGGCATCAGCAAGAGGTCAGAGGACAAGAGAAAAGAGAGACTAAGATATTTCTCTCCCTTCTTGTGCTCCAGGGCTGGCTGGGTCATTACCTTTATAACTGTATCTCTTGCCAAACCACCCTTCTTCCATCACTCCAGCCCTTCTAACTCTAGTAAAACTATTTCTTCCCTCTACTCCTGTAATCAGCTCGGCTTCCCCTAACCATGCTTGTGTCTTTGTGAACAATTAAATTATAATCAGTGAAGCCCATTTGCTTCTTGCTGTAAACCTCACTGATACAAAAAGCTTCATTTGTCAATGAACTTGTTGACTTTCAAAGTTTCATATTCACCTTAGACCACATTCTTATGTTCAAGGTCATGTATTTATTCAACAAATAATTGTTGAACATCTATTGTTTGTTAGATGTGATATTTACAACAGTTAACAAGACAGTCTGTTTAACAGTCCAATGAAGAGCAGTCTCATTCAGAATATGCTTAAGTAGAGAGGTCACTAGAGATGGTATTACTTCCTGGATATCCATCTAGATCCTCACGAGCAACATTTAAAAATCTGAGCTCACTAGCCCCCAAACCTTCTCCCCACCCTTGTTTGCCTCTCTTTGTTGATGGCATCAACACACCATTGAACCACTTGTCAGAGTTAGAACCCCCTGGAGTCATTCCAGATTCCTCCTACTCTCTTTAACTCATCAATTAAACTCAGTCCTAGAAATTACAGCCTAAATAGCACTCAAAAAAGTCTGATGCTCCCCATTCCCTACTGCTCCTCCCTGGTTCAGATACCCCAGCAATTCTCTCCCTGTCTCTAATCTCCTTCTACAGCATTTTCCACCATCAGACCCTGACAACATGTAAACATGACCAGAACTCTATTCTAGTCACAGTATTTTATTTGACCCTTTCACAGGTGAGATGAAAATATATACTCCTTACCTTTGTGCAAACACTGGGAAAAACAGCATGATGGTTCCTTAAAAATATCACAAAGAGAATTACAATATGATCCAGCAGTTCCGCATTGGGTTATATGTCCAAGAGGATTGAAAGAAGGATCTTGAAGAGATATTTGTATATCCATGTTCAGAGCAGCATTATTCACAGTGGGATATGAAACTGATGGATGAATGGATAAGCAAAATGTTTCATATATGAACAATGGAATATGACTCAGCCTTAATAAGGAAGGAAATTCTTATACATGCTACAACATGGATGAAAGTTAACGACATCATGCTAAGCGAAATAAGCCAGTCACAAAAGGGACAAATACAATAGGATTCCACTTACATGAAGTGTTGAGAGTAGTCTAAATCATTAGAAACTAAAAGTAGAATGGTGGTTGTCAGGGGACGAAGGAAGGGAAAATGGGGAGTTAGTGTTCAATAGGTACAGAGTTTCAGTTTTGCAAGATGAAAGTTCTGGAGATGGATGGTGGTGATAGTTGCACCTCATTATAAATACCCTTAAAACCACTGAATTATGTGCTTAAAAATGGTTACAATGGTACAGCTTGTATCATGTATATGTTACCATAATAAAAATGTGTTTTAGGGCGCCTGGGTGGCTCAGTGGGTTAAGCCACTGCCTTCAGCTCAGGTCATGATCTCAGGGTCCTGGGATCGAGTCCCACATCGGGCTCTCTGCTCAGCAAGGAGCCTGCTTCCCTTCCTCTCTCTCTGCCTGCCTCTCTGCCTACTTGTGATCTCTCTCTGTCAAATAAATAAATAAAATTCTTAAAAAAAATGTTTTAAAAAAAAGCATACTCCTTTGTGTTCCTTAGATGATATGGCCCTTAAATACCTATCTAACCTCATTTCACCCCATATCCCTGCCCAAATACTGCCTGACTCCTCACAATGCTAAAGTAATTGTTCCCCAAACATAAGCCATGCCTTCTCTTGTCATGTCCACTGACAACATTCTATTTTTCTTTCAAATCTTGCTTAGACGTGGCCATCTCTATGAAGTCCTTCCTGTCTCCTACAAGCACCTCTGATCTCCCATCGTACCTAACCCACATCTCCCATAGCAATACTCTCATTGTAACCATTGAGTCACACACCCATCTCCTAAGGCTAATTCCTTACCTGCAGGAGCTATGTCTGTCCTTCTGTGACTCTATGACACAGGCATTCAGGAAATAATATTTAAGAAACCAATAAATGAAAGCTTGTTTTACAATATTCTGTTCTCATTGGCTTCCCTTGTGTCATTTACTCCTCCCCAGAAATGGCAGTAGTTATTGATTAATAAGGAGTTCTTTGGAGCCAATTTGTTGTTGTTGGATTTTTTTTTTTGATTTTTCATTCCTAAGTTTATTGATGAATAATTGACAAATATAATTGTGGATATTTAAAGTTGTATGACATGATGACTTGATATACATAGACATTGTGGAATGATTACCAAGACCAAGGTGATTAACCCATCCATCACCTCACATAGTTTTGTTGTTTTGTTTGTTTGTTTTTGTGGTGAGGACCTTTAAGATCTGCTCTGAGCAACTTTCCAGTATATAATGCTGTATCATTAATTATAGGCACCATGCTGTGCATTCGATTCTCAGAATTCATTCTTCTTATAACTGAAAGCTTATACCCTTTCACCTACATCTTCCCATATACCCCGTCCCCTTAACCTCCTAGCAATCACCAATCTATTCTCTGTCTCTATGAGGCTGGCTTTTTTGTAAATCTACATGCAAGTGATACCATATAGTATTTGTCTTTCTTTGTCTTACTTATTCAGTTCAGCATAAAACTTTCAAGTCCCATCCATGTTGTTGCAAATGGGAGGATTGCCTTCTTTTTTAAAACTAAGTAATATTCGTGTGTCTGTGTGTGTGTGTGTGTTTCCCATTTTCTTTATTCTTTCATCAAAGGGCATTTAGGTTGTTTCTATTTCTTGGCTATTGTGAATAATGTGGCAGTGAGCATGAGGGTGCAGATATATCAAGATACGATTTCATTTTTTTCAGATATATACCCAGGAGTGGAATTGTTGGATCATATGGTAATTACATTTTTAATTTTTTGAGAATCTGACATACTGTTTTCCATAATGGCTGTACCAATTTACATTCCCACCAACAATTTCTCCACATTCTTGCCAATACTTGTTATCTCTTTTCTTTTTGACAATGGCCATCCTAACAGGTGTGAGGCAATAGCTTATTGTGATGAGATCACAAGTAGGCAGAGAGGTAGGCAGAGAGAGAGGGAGAAGCAGGCTCCCTGCCGAGCAGAGAGCCCGATGTGGGGCTCAATTCCAGGACCCTGGGATCAGGAACTGAGCTGAAGCAGAGGCTTTTTTTTTTTTTAAGATTTTATTTATTTATTTGACAGAGAGAGAGAGATCACAAGTAGGCAGAGAGGCAGGCAGAGTAGGGGTGGGGGTAGCAGGCTCCCCGAAGCATAGAGCCCGATGAGGGGCTCTATCCCAGAACCCTGAGACCATGACCTGAGCCGAAGGCAGAGGCTTTAATCCACTGAGCCACCCAGGTGCCCCTTCAGCACCTTTTCATGTATCTTTGGTCATTTGTGTGTCTTCTATAGAAAAAATATTTTATTCAGATCCTTTAACTCATTTTTAAAAATGAATTAATTTGCGTTTTTGTTATTGAGGTTTGTATGAGTTCTTTATGCATTCTGGATATTAACCCCTTAACTTTTGGTCTGCAAATATTTTTTTCCCATTCAGTAGGTTGTCTTTTACATTTATTTTTTCCTTTGCTGTGCAGAAGCTCTGTGGTTTGATGTAGCTCCATTTGTTCATTTTAGTTTTTGTTGCCTGCAAACATTGTGAATGTTCCTAAAACCCACCGGACCTTCTGCAAGAAGTATGGCCCCACAAAGTGACACAGTATAAGAAAGGCAAAGATTCTCTTTATGCCCAGGGAAAGTGGCATTATGACAGGAAGTAGAGTGGCTATGGTGGGCAGACTAAGCCAGTTTTCCGGAAAAAAAGCTAAAACTACAGAGAAGATTGTGCTGAGGCCTGAATGTGTTGAGCCCAATGGCAGATCTAAGAGAATGCTGGCTATTAAGAGATGCAAGCATTTTGAACTGGGAGGAGATAAAAAGAGAAAGGGCCAAGTGATCTAGTTCTTTTTTTTTTTTTTTTAATATAATTTTTTATTTTTTATAAACATATATTTTTATCCCCAGGGGTACAGGTCTGTGAATCACCAGGTTTACACACTTCACAGCACTCACCAAAACACATACCCTCCCCAATGTCCATAATACCACCCCCTTCTCCCAAACCCCCTCCCCCCAGCAACCCTCAGTTTGTTTTGTGAGATTAAGAGTCACTTATGGTTTGTCTCCCTCCCAATCCCATCTTCTTTCATTTATTCTTCTCGTACCCACTTAAGCCTCTAGTTCTAAGCTTCATATTATATTATGAAGACAATAAAATCTTGAGGTTATGTTTACTTCATTTGGTTACAACTGGTCTTCTAAGAGGGAAATAAACTAGTGCCATCAATAAAAAAAAATTAGTTGACCATATATACATAGGTTTATTTCTGGGCTTTCTAATACGATCCACTAGTCTATGCGCCTGTTTTTCGTCTAGTACCATACTATTTGATTACTACAGCTTTGTAATATAGTTTGAAATCAGAAAGTGTGGTACCTCCAGCTTTGTTCTTTTTCTGAAGATTGCTCTGGTGACTTGTGGTCTTTTATGGTTCCATACAAATTTTAGGATTGTTTATTCCATTTCTGTGAAAAATGCCACTGGAATTTTGATAGGGATTGCATTGGATCTGTAGATTACTTTGGGGAATATGAGCATCTTCACAATATTAACTGTTCCAATCAAGAACAGGGGATATCTTTCCATTTATTTGTGTCTCCTTCCATTTCTTTTATTGATGTCCTTTAGTGTATAGGTCTTTCACCTCCGTTAAAGTTTTTTCCTAAGTTTTTTATTGTTTTGATGCTATTGTAAATGGGATTGCTTTTTCTATTTCACTTTCAGATAGTTTTTGTAGTATAAAGAAACACAACTGATTTTTGAAATGTTGATTTTATATCCTGCAACTTTACTGAATTCATTTGGAGCCCATTTGCTAGTAAGCTTAGCATAGTAAGTACAGTTTTGTGACCAAGAGCACAGATATGGAGACTCCACAACGATGTAATTTTAGGACCATAAGTCAAGAATCCATAGATTCTTGAGATGTAAAATAATAATGATAATGATAGTAACTATCACAGAAGCTATTGAGAAATACATACTTAGTACATAAAATATCTGAACTACAGTGAGTCTCAATAAATGATAGCTATTACTTTCACAACCCACCACACTAAAAGATGTTGCACATATTGTCAGAAGACACAGAGACGTGCAGTTACTTTATGCATACATATGATATTTCTTTGACCTCTCATATTTTTTTAATAAAGATTTTATGTATTTATTTGAGAGAGAGCGAGCTCTCAAGGGAGGGAGAGGAAGAGCAGTGGGGAGGGCAGAGGAGAGAGAGAGAAACAGTTGCCCCACAGGGATCCCAGACGCTGGGCTTGATCCCAGGACCCTAGGATCATGGCCTGAACCAGAGGCAGATGCTGAACCCACTGAGCCACCCAGGTACCTTCTCATATTTTCACACATATGTGACTATCAGAGTGTCAGCAGTATTCATAATCTGCCCTGAGCAAGAGTCGTACTTCATTCATCATGCATGAATCTCATATGTGGAAAGGGGCAGGGGAAAGAAGAAGAAATGGGAAGTGGTAGAAAGTGAGAAGCTGATAGCATGATGGGGAAGGATAAAATCAATTGTCAGTCTTCCTAATCTGCCTTTTAATAGAAAGGGCTCAGTCAAGTATATAATGTTTACTTTACAGCTAAAACACATCTTTCTGCAATTCCTATTGTCGAAATAGGTAATTGTGGTTAGCTGGCAGAGCACCAGATTGGGCTGCTCAATTCAGACTGCACAGGCCTGTGTATTCTCTTTTTACGTAGCCCACATCTTTTTCCTATTGTCAACCTTTATTATAACTATCTTTAGCACCTCTAGCAATTCTAGGAAGAACAATTAATACCTCTTTGTTGAAGAAGCAAAACACAGTATGAAAAATCGAGCCATTTTTTCCTTGAAAATTTACATTAGGATAGTGTGCAATTAGAAACTTTTTTACCACAGCTTTTGTATATCTTCATCAAACATACATTAAGGATTTGTCTGAACTTTCAGAGCAACTTTTCATTTTTCTTTTGTCAATACAAATGTTTCCATTACACTTATGGAGCCACCTAATGATCTCTAAGAAGGTAGTAGAGGAAGTGATAGTAATGCTTGACATACTTCTCATTTAGCTGATGGGTTTCCATTAAACACGCTATTAAAGTGAAACAAGATGGTTCAAAAGACGAGTAATGGGCCACGGAACTTTTCACCCATGTGTCAGTGGGGCCAGCTTTTCTGTTAAGAAAGTCTGACGGTATGACGATTTTTCAGTAATACAAAAGCATAGTTCCAGTAGGGTTCTCTGTAGAACAGCCCATTTTCCAAATGACCACTTAGAGGAAAAAGCACTAGACCAGGGGTTATAAGACCTGAATTCTAGTCTCAGTGATCACTAACTTTATTTCTCTCACTGACCTTCCCAGGTGCCTCAATTCCCTCATCTGTCAGAACACATAATAAAAGCCCTATAAATATTTCAGAAGCCCTTTAAAATTGCTATAGAAAGTATTAATTGAAATACAAATTGTAATCCTGTAATTTCAGAGCAAAATTATTCTGACCTGCTCCACCGGTCCCTAAGGTCTTTGAGCTGCAGAGCTGTGTCTCACATTTCCTGTCAGCCAGGGTTCCTAAACGCAGACATGGAACCCACTTTAGTTAGCTTATACAAAGAGAATTAAATACAGGATATACATGACACAACATTTAGGGGAGGGCTGAAGAAACAGATTCCAGCTGAGCTTCCAGGAATAATTCCCGCTACATCACCGTTGTTGTGAGTCACCAAGATGACTGCTGCCTCTCCCACAATCTGGGAGACACTGGAGCGGCCAGATCTTTGCACACATTACTTGAACCACATTCACACATGCAATACCAGGCCTCATATTCTGCTTCTTTCCCCATCAAGATGCCTTTCTAAGTCAAAGTCTTGAGTCATTTTATGTTGCTGATGGAAAATCAATCATAACCTTCTCAAGAGCATCTGGAAAGGGTTGTTTTTAGTTTTTAGCATTCTAGAAGGGAGTTAGGATGGGTATCACCACAAACAAGAGTCAGATTCTACCATATGTGCCTGAAAAATCCCTGGCACTATAATAGGTATTCTTGGCTGAATTTCATGTAATTTAAAACAATTGTAAAAGCAATCAGGCAACAAATAGCAATTGGATGCTGACTATGTGCAAAAGATACCCAAAGGAAAAAATCTAAATTAGCACAACCATCTACTACAGAATTGCCTATGCTTTCCCAAGTATCCCATGTCCCTTCGTATTTCTAAGATTTTCCATAAGCCCTTCCCCCTGCTTTAGGTGGGCTTCTCTCACTCTCCTGGCTCCAGCTAACTCTCAGGGTCCTTAAAGACAATACTCAAGCTTCACTTCTTTATATCAGTTAGGATGCTTTTGACTCCAAGTTATGAAATAGCTGAAAGAGGCTTAAATAATAAGGACTTATTATCTCATATATCAAAAAGAAAAAATGATAGATATAGAAGATTCCAGGTTTGTTATTCAGCAACACTGTGTTATAAGTATATATGTAACAAAGACCCAAATTTCCTATCTCTACTATTCTAGTTTCAGCCTATTAGAGCTCACATTCTCAGGCTGTCCTTGCTTCATCACAACATAGATGTCACCTCTCAGGTATGTTGTCACACAGTTGTGATCAAAGACAGGAAAGAAGTTTCTCTTAGGATGTCTCCTTCTATCAGGAGAAAAGTCTATTTAGAGTCGCATCTGTAGAATAATTCTTAAAACTCCCTCTCCAAGGTCATGTCACAGGCCCTCATCCAAACCAGTATTGAAAGTAAGCACTGAAGCGGCCAGATCCACTGGCCAACTAGGGACAACTATGTGGCTCAGTCAGTTAAGCTTTTGACTTCAGCTCAAGTCATGATCTCAAGGTCCTGGGATCAAGCGCCAAGTAGGGCTCTGTGCTCAGCTTGTAGTCTGCTTCTCTCTCTCCCTCTCCTTTTGTCCGTTTCCTTGCTTGTGCTCTCTTTCTCTCTCTCAAATAAATAATAAAATCTTTTTTAAAAAGGTAGTAAGCATAAGCACAAAAGTACAATGTTTGACAATGATTGGATTAGACTTGTGAACATTCACTTTCTGTGTCCAGCAAGAGAGAGGGAGAGTAAATACCATCATTAAATCAGGACTCTTCCAGCAAGGAAGAAAGAAAGGAGCAGGTAACCCATTGCATCAGCTCTCCCTTCTCAATCACAACCGACCATTACATCTTCTTGAGCTGTGTGAGTTGCTTCACCTCAGGGTTCTCATGGCAACTCACAATTAGTGTAATTGTAGCACTTATCACATTGTCAACTCACTTATCAGTTCTGCCTCCCTATGAGCTCCTCTAGGGCAGAGGCTATTTATTATTCATCTGTGTCTCTAGAGTTGGCTCAGTGTCTAGCATATAGAATGCACCGAGTAAATGTTGGTTGAACTCAAATAAGTTGAATTATGCAGGTCATAAAATTCTATCTATGTAAATGGGTATTAGCCATTCAGAAGAGTTATTATTTTATTATCTAACTAGATCACACTTAGACAGATGGTCTAAAATGTTTTTGCACAATTAAATCTAGCTATTTCAAAATGCCAGTGAAGCTACTGGTAAAATGGACATAAATAAGCAAATGGAGCACTACTTTGTGTACCTCAATCCTGTTAAATAGCAAATCTTTGTAGTTAATCATTTCATTTTTAGTTCTTTTATTTATGTCACATCTACATGAGGAAAAACATAAGTTTTGTAGCCGAAGTTAAAACAATTCTGGATTAAGTTCAGAAACATGTGAAAAGTCACACTAAATTTCTGTACTAATATGTAGGGCAACCTGAAAGTAGAACAAACATTTTATGATCTTTATTTAACAAGTGTTGGACTCACACTTATAGCCAAAATATAGGAGCAGGAACCAGACTTAGCCTCCACCTGAAACGGCCAATAAACAAAGGTAGGTGAAATGGTGATTCATAAGACACTATGATTTTGAGAAAAACAAAAAAATGAGGTCAGCCTTACAATGGCCCCAGCATAGGGCCTTGAGAGAGTTTCCAGGCAATAGTGCTGCTTGGGGGTCTGGTAGACCTAGAGGGCTTGCTTGATTGAGGAGATGAAACTGAAGGTCTAGGGAGACCTAGGCAGTTAGCGTTCACAGAACAATATTGGAGAAGAAACAAAGACAGACTCAGAGAATCCCATTTACAAAGTCAGCTGGGTTCATGAGGACATGCAAAAAAGGGAAACTCTCAGGGGCTGGGAAAAGAACCATTCAAAGGATCAGAGGTAATAGTGTCCAGCATTTACAGTGTGCCAGAAATAGTGCTTGTTCCCACCACCCAGACAGAAAAACTTTATAATTCATGGGACTTTGAGTGGAATACCCAGAAGAGACTTGCCTCGGTAGTGGGGGAAAAGTATGACTGGACGGAACATAGCTCTAATCCTACCTGACAGGCATTAAAATCAAGATCTGAAAGGATCAAACTGTTTACAAGTAACTTAACGATGATCCAGGAAAAAACAAACACTCCAAGAATATTTATAAGAATTGAAGAAAACCATACCCAAGAAAGAAAAATTTACAGTAGCATCCATCTAATCAGAAATTACTTGCAGATTCAATGCAATCCCTATCAAAATTCCAATGACTTTTTTTTTTTTCCCATAGAAGTAGAACAAACCTAAAATTTGTATGGAACCAAAAGAGACCCCAAATAGCCAAAGCAATCTTAAGAAAAAGAGCAAAGCTAGAGGCATCACACTCTAATTTCAACCTATATTACAAAGCTGCAGTAATGAAAACTGTTGGTACTGGCATAAAACAGACACTGAGATCAGTGGAATAGAATAAAGAGACCAGAAACAAACCCATGCATACAAGGTCAATTAATTTACAACAAAAGAACCAATAAACAACGGAAGGAGAAGAGTTTTTTCAATGTTGGAAATGTTGGAAAAACTGGACAGCTACATGCAAAACTATGAAATTGAACCCCTATCTTATATCATACACATAAAACCAACTCAAATTGATTAAAGACTTGAACATGAGATCTGAAACCATAAAACTCCTAGTAAAAAATGTACAGGGTAAACTCCTACACATTGGTCATGGCAATGATATTTTGGGACTTGATATTAAAAGCAAAGCTGACAAAAGCAAAAATAAACAAACGGGACTACATCAAACTAAATAGCTTTGGGACAGCAAAGAAAACCAGCAACAAGGTGAAAAGACAACCTGTGGGAAAGGAGAAATATTTGGAAATCGTATGTATAATTAAATGTTAACATCCAAAATCGATAAAGAACTCAAACAGCTCAATTGAAAAAAATAAAAGAATACAATAGAAAAATGAGCAGAAGACTTGAATAGACATTTTCCGAAGATGCACAAATGGCCAACCGATGCACAAAGAGGTGCTCAACATCCTTAGAGAAATGCAAATCCAAACCACAGTGAGCTATACCACCTCCACATATTATAATGGTTATCATCAAAAAGGCAAGAAATAGCAAGTGTGGGAGAGGATGGAGAAAAGGGAACTCTTATGCACTGCTAATTAGAGTGTAAACTGGTACAACAAGTATGGAAAACAATATCGAATTTCTGCAAAAAATTAAAAATAAAGCTACCATATGATCCAGTAATTCCATCTATGGGTATTTATCTGAGGAACATGAAAACACCATCTCAAAAAGATATCTGCACCTCTGTGTTCATTGCAGCATTATTTATGATAGCCAAGACATGGAAACAACCTGAGTGTCCAACGGATGAATGGATAAAGAAATATTATTTGGTCATGAGAAAGAAGGAAATCCTGCCATTAAAAACAACATAGATGGACCACAGAGGCATTATGTTCAGTGAAAAGGTCAGACAAAGTAAGACAGATACTGTATGGATCCCACGGCATTTATAATAAAGATGAACTCATATTTGCCAGAAGTGGGGGAGTAAGGGATGGCTGAAGTTGAAATGGTGCACATTTCTAGTTAAAAGTAACTTCTGTAGATATAATGTGCAGAATGGTGACTACAGTTAACAATACAGTATCACATAACTGAAAGATTCTAAGAGTGGATTTTTAAAGTTCTCATCAAAAGAAATAATAAACGTAGGTATGTGAAGTGATTGGTGTTAACTAAACTTCCTACAGTAATCACTTTGCAATTTACACATATATGAAATCATTATATTTTATAGTTTGCACTAATACAATGTTATATGTCAATTTTATCTCAATAAAACTGGATAAAAGAAGAAATGATGCAAGCAGGAATTCTATAGAACAAAGGTTTTAAAATATTAAAAGAAAAAACTGTAATTTTATTTCTTTCAATTTCACTTTCTTTCCAAAATGAAATAAAAATAAAGACATTTCAGATATGCAGAAGCTGAAATAATCATTACCAGCAGACTCACACTATAAAAAAATATTAAAGGAAATCCTTTAGGCAGAACAAAAACAATACCAGATGGAACTCTGGATCTACACAAAGGATTGATGAACATAGAAAATATATAAGATTTTTCCATTATTTAAATCTCTTTTAAGAATAATTGACTATTTAAACAAAAATATCAGCAATATAGTATGGGGCTTATAACATACAGAAAAATAAAATGTATAGTAATAGTGAAGTAAAAGAAAAAGAAAATAGTACTAAAGTTGGGGGGATGGAAAGTTGACTATCATAAATTCTTATAATATATGTAGGGTGACCAACTGTCTCAGCTTCACTGAGAGGTTTCCTATGACACCAGACTTTCAGTGCTAAATTAAGACAGTTATAGGAAAACTGAGATCATTAGTTATCCTAACACACCAGGTGGTGTAATATCACTTAAATGTAGATACCAATAGCCAAGCTGACTTTAACCTACCAAGCCCACTTCGGTGTGCTTTAGTTTACTCATCTCTAGAATCAGGAAAAATAAAGTCCTCTTATTACTTTTATTATAAGAATTTCATCATATGATGCATGTAAAGTGATAAGTAGATACCAAGGATTAATAAATGTTAGCTGTTATTATGATCTAGTTACAGATTTTAAAAAATCAAGGTTATAGAATAAAGAATGAATAAGAGAAAACATGACTGCAAGCAGAGAGAAAATTTAGGAGGCTCAAAGAGTAAATCGACCAGGGACGATGAGGACCAGAACCAAGAAAGTGACATTGAAATGGAGACAAATGGAAGGACTCAAGAGAAAGTAGAATCCACAGTGTCCAGTGGTCCTTTCTTTAAATAAATGTTTATTGAACACCTACTGTGTTCCAGGCATTGAGGACATACATCCAAATCAGGATACTTTGGACTGACTAAATCCAGTGTTTAGTGCTTATTCTGTGTTTCAGATTTCATCCAGAATTTCAAATACTCATTACAGATTCAATCAATGAGTACCTTTTTTCCTCTGTGTATTAAAAAAAAATGTGGAGAAAGAAACAATATTTAGATTCAAAATATGAAAACATTTTTTGACACAGTCAGGAAAGACCCATGTGAACCATCAAATCTTAGCAATTCCTCTCTTTTCATATATAATAAAATCATTTTAGATTTTAGATAGTCATTAAAATATATGATTGCAGTATTTGACATTGCCTGTGAAGACTTTTTTCTGTATTAGAAGAGACTGTCATTAAAGATGGGAGATTTTTGATTCAGAGCTTTTAAATTGTATTTTGTTCGATTTTAGGAAATACACCTGACGCTTTCCTATTGTTCTGATATTTCAGAAAATTTGTGGGGACTGCATGAAATACAGATTTGGCTCACATAGCTTATCCTAGCTGAATTAAGATTAAAATTAATATCCCTCCTATATAATAATATTGCTTTTGACATTTTGGTAAATGGCTGATGATTCAAGGAACATAAAGACAAAATGAGACCTACATTATAAAAAAGGATCAGATTTTATGTGCTTTTTTTTTTTTAGCTTTTTTTAAGATCAGATTTTACTATGTGGATTTTCATGTTTTCTCTTTTTCAAAGTCCAAAAGGTGTCCACTTATTCTATTGTAGTACATTTATTTTTTGTTTCATATGGACAACATTTTAAAACATAACAGACAACTCCAATTGTTCCCTATTGTCAAATAATACTGAAGGAGTGCTCACTTAAACTCTTTCAGTTCTTGAGGGAAATGAGCATTATCTGTATTATGGACAAAGCTGTGCTCCTTTGCAGCAAGAGGAAGGAAGTGGTAAGGAGAGCACAGTGTGGTACATTATTTTTAAAAGTACAACATTTAGACTTAAAACCCTGTACAAAATGCATTTCATTTCCTAGCCAGTTGTTGACCTTTAAGACATGGTGACCTGAATTTATGTATGGACCTACTAGACAACCAAACCCTCACAGAAAATTTTGGAAGATCGGGTCTTAAGTTGAACAGAATGACAACTCATCATCCTCGTGTCATTGAATATCCATTTCTCTAAATCATTGGGTTTTCTGCTGTGAGGAACAGAGAAAATAAAGCACAGTGTCTGCTCTCAGAAAGCTTTCTGTCTCCCTCTGGAAACAGAGTTTCCCTCCTTCTGAGGTCATTGATAGGCAGAAACCACCCTGAAATCCTCACACAGAAAGGGAAACCCTTGCAGGATTTAGTTTAGGAATTTAAATGAAATATCTTACTTGGCGGCAAATCAGGAAAAGAGCCTGTTAAGGTTAATCTAAGAAGAGAGACCCTTGTAGCTTTCTTTTATGACCATTACTGGTACTCTGCGTAACACCAACAGGTTTGTCTATAGTTTTGTGATTCCAAATCCTGATACAATTAAAGAAAAATTATTTCACTCAGAGCATGCATAGGACAACTTCTTTCTTTATAGCCGTATGTAATGTGAAGTAGAAGTCAAGGCTGCCTAATTTACTCCTTTTCAGTAAATATACCCAAAAAGAATGGTAGCCTCTTGCATTTCTTCTGTGTACCAGTTATCTTCTGTAGCCAAGAATCACTGCCCGTTGTTTACAGATAAGGAATAAAGCAAAGAGAGCCTTACTCTGCTTTAAGATCTAAGGGAAGATGCTCCTCCAAGAAGGAAAGTATCATCTCCTCCCCCTCCTTTAAATTACAGAACACAAGCGAGTATGACTGTATTCTCATTGCCAGATGATTCTTCCCCTTTCTGCAGTGCATGAAACATGGCATTATGGACTGAATATTTGTGTCCTCCCCAACAAAACAAATTCATATGTTGATATCCTAATTCCTGATGTAGGGCCTTTGGGACGTTGACAGTCATGAGGGTGGAGCCCTCATGAATGAGATTAGTGCCCTTAAAGAAAAGCCAGGAGAGCCTGTTTCCTCTCTCGACCCTCTGCCATGTGAGGGTACAGGAAGAAGACGTCCATCTGCAAATCCGGAAACACATTCTAACAAGACATTGGATCTGCCACCATCTTGATCTCAGACTTCCGGCCTCCACAACTGTGAGAAATAAAGGTTTGTTTTTTAAGCAGTTCAGCTGGGTTTGACTAAGACACACAGGCAAAATACTCTGCATTTCATTCTCGCCCCAAAAGAATTCAGTTAAAAATCTTGCAGGGCGTATCTATAAATATCTATCAAGCCTGATCATCTGAAATCTTAGAGCCAAAGTTATTTTTCTAGGGTTCATAATTTGGAAGAAGCAAGAGGCAAAGGGGCATGAAAAGTTCTATTTGTCCCATAGAGTTTTAATACATCTTTCTTTAATTCTTAAAACCAGCTTTAATTCTTTGGGAATTTTTAATCCTTCCCCCCCCCCCCTACAGAATATATCTAAAACTCTCAGCCAGAAAAGGCCTTTAGAATTCACAGGGTCTGAGATTATGAAAACACATTAATGCATCAAACATCTGTGGAAGATTAGCCTTCATCTGATGTTAGTATAGTGCCATCAAGTGGACTAGTGGAAGAAGTGTCATTTTTGAAGCTTTTTATTACAGTCTGACTTGTAGACATTTCAGCCCCCTCTTATGCCTGAAGGCATTTACTGAAAATGGAGTAAATTAAGGAAAATCTTGACTTTTAGTTTCACATTACATATGGTTACAATAAAAGAAATTGGCCCACATTTTCTGCAAAATTTGATAAAACAGATTGTCATTGTCAACAAATTTTGTTAAGACTCTTTTCTGTCTGCAACACTTATGAGAAAAAATATACGACTCTATCAAAGTTCAGAAAAGCCTAAATATGCAGGATTGTAAAAAATTAAGTATTTGGGCACACTGCGTCATTTATCAATATTTTTGTGACACTAGGAAATAGTGATTTGCCTAAGAAAGCCTGAATGACTATCATTCTTTCTTTTTTGCATAAATGTATAATTTAACAATTATAAAATAGTTATGTAACCAATACCTAAGATATAAAATAGAACATTCTCAGGACCCCAGAGGGGTCCTGGTTGCCCCTTCCCTCTTGTTTATAATTTAGCTTCAAAGTAAGTATCTCTAAATAAAATATTTTGCTTTTGCCTAAATACAATCACAAAGTATGTGGGGGTATGCATGTGTGTGTTTAAATGATTGGCTTTTTCCACTTAATCGCATGTAGATTCTGAAGATTCATCTACTTTATGGGTGTTTAATGAGTTCATTTTTGTTGCTATATTATCTTCCATTGCATGAATTATTAATCCATCCTGCTGTAGGTGAATATCTTGGCACTTCCTCAAGGATCTTATGAATAATGCTGCTGTGAATGTGTTCATCTGTTTTGGAACATCTACATTCAATTCTGAAGGTGCAACTGAAGGATATAAACATAGGAGCAGAATCACTCTGTCTTGGAGAATGCATGTCTTCAATTTTACTAGGTTATGCCAGGAAGTTTTCTAAAGCAGTTGTATAAATTTACGCTAGCAATATGAGAACTCCTGGGGGTTCAGATCATGACCAAAGTCACTGTTAGATCTCTTTTTTCATTTATTTGAAAAACTCTGCTGTAATGCTATTTCATTTTGGGTTTAGCTGGCATTTCCTTGACTAACAATGTGGTTAAGAATATTTTCACATGCTTCATAACCATTTTGATTTCTCATCTTCTCATTTATCGGTGCAGAGCCCAACATGGGTCTCAATCCCAAGACTCTGAAATCACGACTTGAGCTGAAATCAAGAGTCAGCCACTCAACCAACCAGGCCACCCAGACATCCCTCAACATTCTTCAAAGATTTAGTGATATTTTTTAATGAACTAGATGATCTATTCCCTCCGCTCTTCTATCTAACGCTCTCAATTAGAAAAAAGATGTATCCAAACACAGATAGCAAGGTCTTATTGTCCCATCAAGGAGTGGCTTTAAAAAAAAAATACTTCTATTAAAAAGAAAGGCTTCAGATAATCTATTTCAAAGTCAATGTTGTGCTTTTCAAAGATACTGTTTCACATTTAATGGGCTAGAAGCCTATTGCCTTATTGAGTAAACTACCACCCACTTACCAGGATATACATTACCCAGCCTGTTAACCTTGAAGTGTACTCTAGGTGATAGTGTTCAAAGATAAAGATTCTATGAGTCTTTTACTGAGAGTGTTTCTTTATGAGGGGTAGATGTTTGCTTAAAATTTCTTTGAGAAATGTTCAAGATAAAATGCTGCCACCACATTCTCTGCAATTCTGATTGTGTTATAGCAGACATCAAATAATTTTGAAGGATTTTTTCCATCATAAACTTGATAGATAGACAGAGATATATGGACATATTCACTGTAGATAGTACCCATAGACAGAGCAAAATTAAAATATTCATAATCCCAGAAACAAGAATAACCATTTTTAATAATTATCCTTACATATATTTTTCTATGTATATAAAAGTATTTTTTAAAGATTTAATTTATTTATTTGTCAGAGAGAGCACAAGCAGGGGGAGTAGCAGGCAGAGGGAGAAGCAGGATCCCTGCTGAGCAGGGAACCAGACCTGGGACTGGATCCCAGGACCCCAGGATCATGACCTAAGCCAAAGGTAGATGCTTAACTGACTGAGCCAGCCAGGTATTCCTAAAAGTATTTTTTTTTTAATAGGATCAGGGCATATTGTTTTATATTCTGTCTTTAAACATCAACCAGTATCAGTAAATTATTATCTACAAAGTCTATTCATTTTTTTTCCAAAATCTATTCTTTTCAAGATGGCTTTATTAAGATCTCATTCATATGCCACATAATCTATCCAAACTGTACAATTCAGAGGCACCTACATGGCTCAGTCAGTTAAATATCCCATTCCTGGTTTCCACTTGGGTCATAATCTCCACTGAGCATGGAGTCTGCCTGAGATTCTCTGCTCCTGCCTCTCCATCTGCCCCTTCCCCCGTTCGCGCTCTCTGTCTAAAATAAATAAAATCTTTAAAAAATAAAGTGTACAATTCAATAGTTTTTAATATATTCACAGATATGTGCAACTATCACCACTGTCAATTTTAGAACATCTTCATGACTCGAAGGAGAAACCCTGTAACCTTTAGCTAGTACACTCCCAGCTCCCTAGACTCCCTTCTGTGTCTTACCCCTCAGCAGCCCTAGACAACCACTAATCTACTTGTTGTCTCTACAGATTCCAGTGTTCTAGACATCTCACATGAATGGAATCATGTACTATGTGACCTTTTGTTAGAAATGTCTTTCAGGTTTTGCTTGTTTATATTATAGCATCTACCAGTACTTCAGTCCCTTTTATGGCTCCGTAATATTCTATTGTATGGATCTATCATATTTTGTTTTTCCATTCATCAGTTGACAAACATTTGGATTGTTTCCTCTTTGGACTATTATAAATAATGCTTTAAAAAAATAATGCTGCTATAAATCTCGTACAAGTTTCACCGTGGATATGTTTTCAGTTCTGTTAAGCATATACCTAGGATTGGAATTTCAGAGTCATATGATAACTCTATATTTAATTATTTAAGGAACCATCAGATCGTTTTCCAATATGGCTGCACCATTTTACATTTCCACCAACAATGAATGAAGGTTCTGATTCCTCTACATCCTTGCCAACACTTGTTGCTTTCTCATTTCTGTATTCTAGATATCCTAGTTGGTATATCTTTCATCTTTGACTTGCATTTCTCTGAAGACTAATGATATCATGCATTTAAGAAGGCTTGGGATGCCTGGGTGGCTCAGTTGGTTAAGCAGCTGCCTTCGGCTCAGGTCATGATCCCAGCGTCCTGGGATCGAGTCCCACATCGGGCTCCTTGCTCCGCAGGGAGCCTGCTTCTTCCTCTGACTCTGCCTTCCACTCTGTCTGCCTGTGCTTGCTCTCTCGCTTGCTCTCTCTCTGACAAATAAGTAAATAAAATCTTTAAAAAAAAAAAAAAGAAGAAGACTGTATATTCCATGATTGCTGGGTAGAGGGGTTCTACAGTTGTCTGTTAGGTATTGTTGGTTTATAATGTGTTGTGTTCAAGTGTTGTCTCTTTTTTGGTTTTCGGTGTAACTGTTCTAACCATTGTTGAAAGTGGGGTATTGATGTCTCTGACTCTTGTTCTTAAGCTAGCTGTATCTGCCTTCATTTCTCATGGTTTTTACTATTTTGGTGCTCTGTTATTAAATAAATGTAAGTTGATAATTCTTATGTCTTCTAGATAGATTGAACATTTTATTATTTTCCATCCTTTTATTTTCAATCTATTTGCATCTTTGAATCTACAATGGGTCCCCTACAGACCACTTACACTGGGATCATATTTTTATCCAGTCTAACAACTGTTTTTTTTTTATTATCTATTCCCTTCACATTTAATCTATATTAATACAGTCATATTTGTGTTTTCCCTTTTTTTCTTTTTTGTTCCTCTATACATTCTTTATTGCTTTCTTTTGCAGTAAATGGAAATTTCAAATGTAGCACTTTAATATCATTACTGATTTTTTTCACTGTATTTTTTAGAGGTTTTTGATATATTTATTTGTTTATTGGTTTCAGTGGTTGTCCCAGGGTTTACAGTTTACTGTATCAAAGTCAGTTTCAATGTTATATAAGCTTAATTCCAGTAGTATATAGAAATGTTACTCTATTACCTTTCTACTCTTTTATGATATTACTGTTATAATGTTACACTCAACTCTGCTCCCTCATACCTCCTTTGTGGCTGTTCTTGACAAATATACTACACGTGTGTTGGATTTGTATATGTTCTAGGCCCAGCAATATATTATATACGTACTATCCTATGAAATTGTTTTTAAAGTCAGTTTACAGGGAAAAGGAGGAAAATACGCATTTGTACTATCTTTTATAATAACATAATTATCTTTACCAGTGTTCTTTACTGAGTTGGGATGGGGAAGGATTCAAATTGTCATCTGGAGTCACTTGATTTCAGCTTGAAGAACTACTTCTAATATTCCTTATAAGTCAGATCTTTCAGCAACAAATCTCTCAGGTTTTGTTTACTTACAAAGTCTTTATTTCACCTTCACCTTTATTTCACATTTGGAAGATAGCTTTGCTGAATACGGTTGATTGTTGTTATTTCTTTCAGCACTTTTAATATGTTATCCTATTGTTTCTGCTGAGAAGTCAACTATTAATCTTATCGGGGTCCCTTGTAAATAATGAGTTGTTTTTCTCTTGCTGATTTTCAGATTTTCCCATGTCTTTGACTCTCAGGATTTTTACTATAATGTGTCTCTTAATAGATCACTTTCAAGTTATCCTACTCGGAGTTTCTTTAGCTTCCTCCATGTGGAGGTTATTGATTTTTAATTAAGTTTGGGAACTTTCAGCCATTTCTTTGAACATTTTTCTGCTTCTTTCTCTCCTTCCTCTCCTCTCCGATTTTGTATGAATTGTGTCATATTTCTCTGGGGTCTCTTCATTTTTGCTCATTCCTTATTCTTTCTGTTCTTCAGCTTAAGCCATCTGTACAGTCTATCTTCAGGTTCATGTATTCTTCCTTCTGCCACTTCAAATGTACTGGCGAGCCCTCTAATGAATACTTTTTAATTAGTAGACTTATTTTAAGAATATTTTTAGGGGGGCACCTGGGTGGCTCAGTGGTTTGAATCCTCTGCCTTCGGCTCAGGTCATGATCCCGGAGTCCTGGGATCGAGCCCCGTGTTGGGCTCTCTGCTTTGCGGGGAGCCTGCTTCCTCCTCTCTCTGCCTGCCTCCCTGCCTACTTGTGACCTCTATATGTCAAATAAATAAATAATTTTTTTTTTAAAAAAGAATATTTTTAGGTCTACAGAAAAACTGAACAGGAAGTACAGAGTTCCCAAATGTGCTTTCTCCCTCAGCAGTCTTCTCTACTACAACATGTTGAATTAGTGTGGCACATTGTTGCAATTGATGAGTCAATACTTACACATTACTATTAACTGAAGCTCATAGTGCACATTAAAGTTCATTCTTTGAGCTGTACACTTCTGTGTTTCTGACAAATATATACTGTAGCCACCATTACAGTATCATATAGAATAGTTTCAATATCTTGCTCCACCTCTTTGCCCCTTCCTGCTGAAGTCTTGGCAACCACTCATCTTTCACCATCTCTAGAGTTTTGTTTTTGCAGACTATCATATAGAAAATCATATTTGCCCCTTTCACTTAGCAATATGCCTTTATAGTCTTCTGTGTCTTTATATGACTTGAGAGCTCATTTCTTTTTATTGCTGAATAATATTCCATTATATAAGGGTATCATAGTTTGCCCAAACATTCACCCAAGATATCTTGGTTGCTTCCAAGTTTAGAACTAGGAGCAGAATTATGAATACTTATGGATAAAACTGCTATAAACGTTTGTGTGCAGTGTGGATATAAGTTTTCAACTCATTTGAGTAAATACTAAGGAGTACAATTGCTGAAGCATATGGCTTCTAGTGAGTTTTTTATTTCAATTATTTTCTTTTTCAGCTTCATAATTCTCATGTGGCTCTTTTTAAAATTTCCATTTCATTATTGCTATTCTCTATTTGATGTGTTAGTGTCATCCTATCTTCCTTTACTTCTTCAGTCATGATGTCCTTTGTCTATGAGCATGTTTATAAAGGCTATTTTGAAATCTTTTCCTGCTAAGTCTAACATCTAGTTACTCTCACTGAAAATTTTCATCACTGTTTTTCCCCCAGTATATAGGTCATGCTTTTCTGGGTTTTTAAGAATTCATAATTTTCTGTTGCAAATTGGATATTTTAGATAAAATAAAATAGTAACGTTCGGTACTAGCCACCCCTACCATGAGACTTGTTGTTGCTATTTGTTTATTTGTTTAGTGACTGTCTGGATAATTTTAGAGAAGTCTTTTCCACCCTCACACAGTGTAAGTTTCTGCTGTTTCTCCTCAGAGAGCCACAGACTTGAGTATATCCATAGTCATCTGGGATGACAGTGGTTGTGGTTCAACTTTTTTCCTTTTCTTTTCTTCACATCCAAATGACAATCTCCACCAATTAACAGCTGATTGTCCAATTGTTTTCAATAATGCCCTGGGTCATGACCTGTTTTGAAAACAAATCCAACCAAATTATGGGTTCTCAGAATAGTTTCTGAGTTCTATTTTTTATATTTGCTCTGACCTCAGGAGGAGTCTTAGTTGATTCAGGCTGTATGACAGAATGCCATAAACTGGCTGGCTAAAACAACCGACATTTATTTCTCACCATTCTGGAGGCTGGAAAGTCCACGATCAAGACATAGGTAGATTCACCTTCAGGTTAGGGCCATCTTCCTGGATTGTAGATAGCTGCCTTCCTACTATATCCTAACATGGTAGAGAGAGAAAGAGGAGGCAAGCACTCTGGTGTTTTCTTTTACAAGGGCACTAAGCCCATCATGGGATTTTCCACTCTCATGACTTCATCTAAACCTAATTACTTCCCAAAAGCTTAAGCTCCTCATATATGAATATGAGCTTCAATATATGAATTTTAGGAGAACACAAACATTCAGTCCATAATGAGAGGTTTTCTGCCAGCTGACTTATTCCCTAATTCTCTTCTTCAAACTAGCCAGCCTACAGTTTAGTTTGTATCTTGAATCTCCTCCAATTGTCTTTCATCACAACCTCCACCATTTTTGAGGTCACCCCTAGACTTGACTTTTTCCATAGTCTATTGCAAAAGGAGTTAGTTCCTTTGGGAAATGATTAGAAGCTATTTGTTTTATAGCTTGTCTCTCCATGTCAGACAAAACTCTAAGTCAGGGCCCTGGAGCTGAGGATAAAAATAAGGGTAAGCTTCTCTCTGAAGGACACATTCGCTATAGAAGCTGAGCACTGGGGTAGGGGGAGGCAGGCAGCTGACAAAGGCCCTTTTGGCTTTCCTTTCCCAACATGTAACCACCATCTCATGAGCTGGGGTAAAGATGATCAGCGTCCCAGACTTCAAAGTCTGCTGTACACAAGGTATAGCCTACATTCCATGATGGAAGAGAGACAATAGAAGGGAGCTCCTACCTCTCAATCACACTAACTCAGGACTTACCCCAACAACAAAGAGTTGTGAGCAGAAGGAGAAATGCCAACACCTTGCTCCTCCTTGAAAAAAAAAAAAGTTCCCTTTTTTAGAAGCATACCATAACTCTAGTTTCCTCTAGCCTTCCTGTTCACCTAAAGGGAAAGATACCAGGAGGCAGGGCTTCAAAGAGACAGATGGGAATGCTGCAGCAGGGGAGGAAATAGTAGGCAGGGGACGAAAGATAAGAGAGAAACACTTGTGAAGCCTTAAGAAATGGACCTATTCTAAAACTAAATGCTACTCGTCCCCCCCACACACACACGTATAGCCTGAGTACACTACAGTACATTATAGCTAAAAGGGATGAAAGACACAGAGTCTCCAAAGAAGAGTGCATAGGGAAACCCAAAGTCAAGAAAGAAGATAAAATTTAAGACGCTAGAGAAATTTGAACTTTCTGGTATGTATACCAACAACAGACATAAAACACAGTCCAACTCCTAGCCAGGTTAACATAAATCCCCACACTAAAGGGATATATACCTCAATTCCTTTTATCTGGTATATCATGTCTTGCTTTTGAAAAGAAATTACAAGCCATGTTAAAAGGCAAAAGGAAAAAAAAAAAAAAACAGTCTGAAGAGAGAAGATAAGTATCAGAACCAGATTAAGATATGGTAGAAACTTTGGAATTACCAGACCTGGAAATTTAAATAATGAGGGTAATATGCTAAGATTTCTGGTGGAAAAAGTGGACAATATGCAAGAACAGATGCGTACTCTAAACAGAGACATGGAAATTCTAAGAAAGAAGCAAAAGGAAATGTTAGGAAGTAAAAATGCTGAAACAAAAATGAAACATGGTTTTCATGAATTCATTAGTATACAAGGTTGAAGAGAGAATCAGTGAGTTTGAAAATAGGTCACTAGGACCTTCCCAAACTGAAATTCAGAAGAAAAAAGAGTGAGAAAAAAAACAGATCAGAGCATCCAATAACCGTAGAAAATTTCACTAGAAGAAAAAGAATAAGGAGTAGAAGAAAAATTTAAAGAAAAAATGACTGAACATTTCTAAAATTACTGACCAACACCAAACCACAAATCCAGGAAGCCCAGATAACACAAAGCAGGATAAATACTAAACCAAAAAACAAAAACAAAATCACCTCAGTTTAAATATCATAGTCAAACTACAAAACACCAAAAATAGAGAAAAATCTTGGGTACCTGGATGGCTCCGTTGGTTTAGCATCTGCCTTTGGCTCAGGTCATGATTTCAGGGTTCTGGGATCCAGTCCTGCATTGGGCTTCCCCACTCAGCAGGATGTCTGCTTCTCCCTCTCTTTCTACATTCCCCCTGCTCCTGCTCTCTCTGTCTCACATGCACTCTCTCTCAAATAAATAAATGAAATCTTCAAAAAAATAGAGAAAATCTTAAAAGAAGCTTGTTGGGGAGAGGGGAGCATCTTGGCCATGGAGGAGGAAGGATAGGAATTATATAATCTTTTTCTCAGACCCTGTGCAAACAGAAAGTGGAATAAAATATTGAAAGAAAAAAATCTACCAACCTAGAATTCCATATTTAGAGAAATTATCCCTCAGAAGTGAAGGAGAAATAAAGACTTTCACAGAGAAAAAAACTGAAAAAAATCATGGCTAGCAAGACCTGTCTTTCTTTTTCTTTTTTTTTTTTTCTTTTTCTTTCTTTCTTTCTTTCTTTCTTTTTTTTAAGATCTTATTTATTTGTTAGAGAGAGACACAGCGAGAGAGGAAATGGGAGAGGGAGAAGCAGGCTTCCTTCCGAGCAGGGAGCTGGATGCGGGACTTGATCCCAGGACCCTGGGATCATGACCTGAGCCAAAGGCATATGGTTAACAACTGAGCCACCCAGGTGCCCAAGACCTGTCTTTAAAGAAATGTTAAAAGAAATTCTTCAGACAGGAAGAAAATGATATAAAGTGGGAAGTTTACATCTCACATTGGATGTAGAGATTACTTTTAAAAAGAAGAAAGGAAGGAAGGAACGAACAAACTTAGACCCAAGTAAAGAAAGAAAGAGTGCTAGAGAAGGAATAAATAAGCCAAAATAAAATACTTCATTTTAATTCTTCTTAACTGATCTAAAATAAAACTGTTCAAAGTAATGATAATAACAAAGATCGGACAATTCTGCCTTATGGATAAGTGAAATGAATGACAGCAAAGTTGAAAAGATGGGAGTTGAATTGGGCATTCTCTGTCATAAAATATCTGTACCACACATGAAACAGAATAGTGTTATTTGAAAGTGGACTCATATTAATTTAAGATCTACATCTTAAACTCTAAGATAACCATTAAGAATATTTTAAAATAAGAGGATCCTAGATAGCACAGTTGGTTGAGCACCTGACTCTTGGTTTCAGCTCAGGTCGTGATCTTGCGGTCATGAGACCATGAGGACCCAGTGAAGAATTCTGCTTGAATTTCTCTCTCCCTCTCCCTCTGCCCCTAGCCCCACCCCACTCTCTTTCAAATGAATAAATGAATAAATAAATCTTTTAAAAAATATATTTGAAAGGAGCACCTGGGTGGCTCAGTGGGTTAAACCTCTGCCTTTGGCTTGGGTCATGATCTCAGGGTCCTGGGATCGAGCTCCACATAGGGTTTTCCGCTCAGTGGGGAGCCTGCTCTCTCTCTCTCTCTGCCTTCTTGTGATCTCTGTCTGTCAAATAAATAAATAAATAATCTTAAAAAATATTTTAAAAAGAAGTATAATAACATACTGAGGGAGAAGATAAAATGGAAACATAAAATATTTAACACTTGAGAAAGCATAAAAAGAGAGAGAAAAAGGAAACAAACAACAAACACAAAACTTAAGGACAAAGAAATTCATCTTGAATATCAAGAGGCATTACATAATGCTACAGAGGTTACATAATTATCCAAGAATACATAATAATCCTCAACATGTATACACCTAACAACAAAGTATTGAAATATAAAACTACTTTTAAAAATGGAGAAGGACATGGATGGAACTAGAGCGAATCATGCTTAGCGAAATAAGTCAAGCAGAGAAAGACAACTATCATATGATCTCCCTGATATGAGGAAGTGGTGATGCAACATGGGGGCTTAAGTGGGTACGAGAAGAATAAATGAAACAAGATGGGATTGGGAGGGAGACAAACCATAAGTGACTCTTAATCTCACAAAACTGCTGGGGGGAGGGGGTTTGGGAGAAGAGGGTGGGATTATGGACATTGGGGAGGGTATGTGCTTTGGTGAGTGCTGTGAAGTGTGTAAACCTGGTGATTCACAGACCTGTACCCTTGGGGATAAAAATATAGGTTTATAAAAAATAAAAAATTAAAAAATTAAAAAAAAAATGGAGAAGGAATAGATAAAAACCACTGCTGTAGTTGGAAACTTCAACACTCCTCTGTTAGTAATTAATAAATCAAGCAAGCAGAAATCAGTAATGATATAGATGATCTGAATAGCACCATCAATGAAATTACTTTGACATTTGATTGACATCTAGCAACTACAAAATACACATTCTTTTCAAGTTCACAGGGGATATACAGCAACATGGACCACATTCTGGCCATAAAACAGACCTCAACAAAGTTACAATATAAAAATCATATCAGGGACACCTGGGTGGTTCAGTTGTTAAACATCTGTCTTCAGCTCAGGTCATGATCCCAGGGTCTGGGACTGAGTCCTGCATCAGGCTCCTGCTCAGTAGGGAGCCTGTCTCTCCCTCTGCCCTATTCCCTGCTGTGTGCATTCTCTCTCTCTCTATTTCAATTAAATAAATAAAATCTTTTTAAAAAAAATCATACCAAATTCATTCTTAGACCATAATAGAATTAAGCTAAATATAAATAACAGAAAGATAGCTAGAAAAATCCCTACATAAACAGCACACTTCAAATTACCTATGACTCAAAGGGAGTTTTTTCTCAAGGGAAATGTTGAAATATTTTGAACTAAAGAAAAGGAAAATATGAAATATCTAAATTTGAAATGAAAGCAATGCCTAGAGGGAAACTTATAGCATTAAATATATCACAGTGTATTTAAGTAAGTCCTTTTGTTTAGATATTTAGATTATTTTTATTACTAATTATTTCAAGCATGCAAACAATGTTATATTAAATAAGTTGAATCTTAATTATTAAGATTATTAAGGCAAATACATAAAAGTATACTTATTGATTAAGGATATTTTTAGGTTCTCAATACATATTAACAAATTGCCCAGGAGAAATAATGTATTGGTTTGTACTCCCACCAGAAATTTCATTCAATTAAGATTGAGTATTAATTTTCTTCGTCTGTGCAAAGTAAAAAGATGAAACATGGTAACTCATTTTTCTTTGTATTTTCATTTTTTAGGTTACATGTATACTCATTCAAGAAATGCTCTTCAGAAAAATAGGAGTACAAATGAAATCAGGACAATATAGAGTCATCATAGCACAGTCCCAACATTATATATTGGCAATTGTTCTTTTGGTTGCTTAAAATCACATTATCATGACAAGTTTTCTGTAACAACTCTTCTAGCTAACTTCTAGCTAGACAATAAAACAGACTTCAGATATTTATGAGGACTCTTACAATATTAATGAATTTCTACCAGTCCCTGGCTGCACACTAATCTACTCTTTCTGTGTTAGTCATTGACTGCTGCTTGACAAATTACCCTCAAAATTTAGTGGTTTAGGG
Organism: Mustela nivalis; assembly: GCF_964662115.1. NCBI lineage: Eukaryota > Metazoa > Chordata > Mammalia > Carnivora > Mustelidae > Mustela > Mustela nivalis. Next base: position 80,050,114 of record NC_139021.1, read on the forward strand.
ACACCATCCTGACTCAGTTGGTAGACCATGTGACTCTTGATCTTGGGGTTATGAGTCCAAGCCCCGCATTGAGTATGGAGCCAACTTTATTTTTTATATTTTCTTTTTTAAAATATTTTATTTATTTATTAGACAGAGATCACAAGCAGGCAGAGAGGCAGGCAGAGAGAGAGAGAGAGGGAAGCAGGCTCCCTGCTGAGCAGAGAGCCCGATGTGGGGCTCGATCTCAGGACCCTGTGAGCATGACCTGATCATGATCAGTCTTAACCCACTGAGCCACCCAAGCACCCCTGGAGCCAACTTTAAAAAACAGTTAGTGGGGTGCTTGGGTAGCTTGGTTGAGTGGCACACTGGATTTTGGCTCAGGTCATGATCTCAAGGTTATGGGGACAAGCCCCTTCACAGGCTCCACACTCAAGTTGGAGTCTGCTTGGGATTCTTTCCCCTTCCTTTTTTCTCCTCCTCTGTTCCTCCCTCTACCCGCACACACTCTTTCTCAAATAAATAAATAAATAAATAAAAGCTTTTTAGAAATTAGCAGTTTAAAACATTTATTATCTTGTGGTTTCTGAGTGTGAGGAGTGTAAAAGCAGTTTTGCTGGGTGGTTCTGACTCAGGGTCTCTCATGACATTGCAGTCATGACATTGGGACTCAGGAGTCTGAAGCCCTAACTGGGGCTCAAGGCTGCATTTCCAAGGAGGCTAACTGAGACTTATTAGCTGTTCTTCCCCAGTTGTGGGCTGGAAGTCTTATTTTCTCACCACTTGGGCTTCTCCAAGGGCTGTCTGATGGTCTTCAGGACATGGCAGCTGGGGTGTCTGGGTGGCTCAGTCAGTTAAATCTCTGACTGCTCAGCTCATGATCCCAGCATCCTGGGATCAAGTTCCACATCAAGGTCCCTGTTCAGTGGGGAGTCTCCTTCCGTTCCTTTTGTCCCTCCCCCTTGCTTTTGCCCTGTCTCTTTCTCTCTTTCAAATAAATAAATAAAATCTTAAAAAAAAATACATGGAGGCTGGATTCTTCCAAAATGGTAAGTAATGAGGGAAAGAGAGAGCACATAAAATGAAAGCCTCAATCTTTCATAACCTTATCTAAAAAGCATCATACCATCATTTCTACTGTATGCTATTGGTCACATAGACCAACCATCCCCCCAGTTCAATATGGAAGAGAATCAAGCAAGATTAGGAGAAATGCTAGGAGATAAGGATTATTGGGGCATTGTGGCAGGCATAATCATGTACCTCTTTGATACTGCAGTTTATAATAAGGATATATATTTGGTCGTTTCCCCATTCCTGACACACAGCTCCTAAAACCCCTAAAATTTCTTAAGGGACAGCCCTAGGTAAACTAAAGCCCTAGGTAACATAAAATGGCAACTGGTCACCAGAGAAACCAACTCTGTGATTAGAAGGTTGGAGTTTCTAGTTCCACCCCGACCCCCCAATACATACAAACACATCTGCAAGGACAGGGTCTGGAGATTGAGGTCAATCATGAATGGCCAATGATTTCACCAGTCATGCCAACATAACAAAACCTACATAAAAACCAAAAAAGGCAGGATTTGGAGAACTTCTAGGTTGATAAATGCATGGAGATTTGGGGGACCAGCACACTCAGAAAGCATGCAAGCTTTCTGCCCCTTTCTCTATACCTTGCCCTATGCATCTCTTCCATTTGGCTTTTTGTGAGTTACAGTATATCTTTTTATAATACACCAGTGTAACCCCTTATAATCTAGCAAGTAAAATGATTCTCTGAGTTCTGTGAGCTGCTCCACAAATTAACTGAACCCAAGGAGGTGCTTGTTGGAACCTCTAATCTAAACCTCTAATAGCCCGTTGGTCAGAAACACAGGGAACACAGGGAACAAACTGGTCTTGCAATTAACATCTGAAGTGGAAGGTGTGGACAGACTGTGAGACTAAGCTCTTAACCCATGGGATCTGACTCTATCTCCAGGTAGGTAGTGTCTGAATTGAGTTGAATTATAGGACACCTAGTTGGTGTTCAAGAATTGCTTAATGGTATGGCTGGTGCGCATGCACACACACACACACACACACACACACACACACTCACACACTGTAATTGGTGTTAGAATCATACACCTCTCCCTCCCTTCCACCTCCACTCCCACCAAAAGTTATCAAGTCCTAATTCCTGGAAACTGTGATTGTTACTTTGTCTGGCAAAGTCCTTGCATATGTGAATAAGTCAAGGATCCTGAAATAGGGAAACAATTCTGTACATTCCAGGTGAACAGCATTACTAAATGCCATCACAAGTGTCCTTATAAGAGTGATAGAGGGATTTTTTAGAGACTCACAGAGAAGATAATGTAAATGTGGAGCACAGAGAGATTTGGAGATGTGGCCACAAGCCAAAGAAAGCTGAGAAACACCAGAAACTAGGAAAGGCAAGGAATGGATTCTCCCCTAGCCCCTCCAAAGTAAGTATGGCCTTGCAAATACCTTGATTTTGGCTTACTGGTATATTTCAGACTTCTGCCCTCCAGGATGGTAGACAAATACCTTTCTGTTGTCTTAAGCCTCCACATCTGCAGTACTTTTTAAAATATATATAACAGCTACAGTATACAAATACATCTATCCTAAAAGCTGACTATTACACACTCTATATCCTCAAATATTTCCTAAAAGATACATTAAACAACTGCTATGCAATTGGCATTTTAATACTCAGGAATGCTCCATCTTGATTCTTTGCATAATTCAACACTTTTTTAGCCATTATAGGTAAAAATTATTTTCAAACACAAAATAAATTGGGAAGCAATAAATATCACATTTAGCAGACTATATTTAATTTGGCATAGCATTCACTGGTTTAGAGCTCAGCATAATATACCCAAATTCATGTCTGTGTATATGATCCATTCTGTTTCTAGCTTTTTTTAGCTGAAAGTGTAACACAGACAGTAGCTGTTCTAGAAATACAAACTGAGGGTTTGGGAGGGGAAGAGGGTGGGAGATGGGTGAGCCTGGTGGTGGGTATTAAGGAGGGCACGTATTGCATGGTGTGGTGCATAAACAATGAGTTCTGGAACCCTGGAAAAAATTAAGTTAAATTAAATTTTTTAAAATGCAAATGGCTAGTGAAGAAAAATCCAAGACGAAGAGCATTGTAATCAGTTCTATTCCAGGTAGTATTATTTGGGGTACACGTATACTAAACCAGATAAACTTCTTTTTTTTTTTTTTTAAGATTTTATTTATTTGACAGAAAGAGATCACAAGTAGGCAGAGAGGCAGGCAGAGAGAGAGAGAGGAGGAAGCAGGCTCCCCACTGAGCAGAGAGCCCGATGCGGGGCTCGATCCCAGGACCCTGGGATCATGACCCGAGCGGAAGGCAGAGGCTTTAACCCACTGAGCCACCCAGGTGCCCCACCAGATAAACTTGTTAAGGCTATTTTTGGACATTTGTATTTTCAATTCATGAGTTGCTAATTCTTATCTCTGGTCCAGTTTTCTATTATATTTACCTTTTTCATTTTTAAAAACAGTGAGCTCATGTGTCTTAAATTATTGTTCAGATATTTTTCCCTACCTTTTCACCTCTTAAGCTCACTTAAGCTTAAACAAGGAATTTTTACCTTTTTTGGGTTGGGGCGGGGCAAAGGGAAAAGGAGAGAGAGAATCTTAAGCAGGCTCCAGGCTCACAACCTGAGGTCATGACCTGAGCCCAAATCAAGAATCAGAAACTTAACAGACTGAGCCACGTAGGCACCCCCAAATTTTACCTTTTTATGTGGTTATGTTGATCACTTTTCTCCAATTACAGATTTTGCCTTTAGATAATCCTTAGAAAATCCTTCCCATTAACTGCAAACTGGGGAAGCTGCTCTGGAAAACAGTGTGGAGGTTCCTCAAAATGTTAAAAATAGAACTATCCTATGATCTAGCAATTGTACTACTAAGTATTTACTCAAAGAATACAAAAGTACTAATTCAAAGGGATACACATACCCCAGTGTGTATAGCGGCATTATCTACAATAGCCAAATTATGGAAATAGCCCAAGTGTCCATCAGTTGATAAATGGATAAAGAAGATGTGATATCTATATCTATATCTAGAGAGAGAGAATAGAATGTTCCTCAGCCATAAAAAAAAGAATGAAATCCTACCATTTGCAATGATAGGGATGGAGCTAGAGAGTATAATGTTAAGTGAAATAAGTCAGTCAGAGAAAAACAAATACCATGTGATTTCACTCATATGTAGAATTTAAGAAACAAAACAAATGAGTGAAGGCGGGGAAAAAGAGAAAGAAGCAAACCAAGAAACAGACTTTTAACTCTAGAGAAAAAAGTGATGGTTACCAGAGGGCAGGTGAGTGGGAAGACGGATGAAATAGGTGATGGGATTTACGGAGCCGCTCTTGTTTTGTTGAGCACTGGGTCTTGTATGGAAGTACTGCGTCACTATATTGTGCGCCTGAAATTAATTTTACACTGCATGTAAACTAACTGGAATTTAAATCAAAACTTTAAAAAAAGAAAATCCTTCTCATGAATAGTATGTATATTCATATTGGCACATGTGTGCACGCACTCACATAGACACAAACACATTCACATATAGCCCAAACTATTCCTAAGAAATATCTGAAGTCAGCGTTAGGAAGTTCCTCAGTCGGCTACCATGTAGAAATATAATGGCCTCCTCTTCCACAAAGCACCCAACTTTCTTAGACTCCTCACTGTCATGGGAATATGTCAGCTGAAATAGGAAGCCCAACATATACCTGGTAATATAGACTCTGTGCGATGGGTACTTTGTTTGGAATGTGTATTAATCAGTTTGGGCTGCCATAACAACATACCATAGGCTGGACAGTTTATCCAGAAATGTATTGCTCACTATTCTGGAGGCAAGAAGACCAAGATCAAGGTGTTGTCAGGTTTAATTTCTTCTAGGGCCTCTTTCCTTGGCTTGCAGTCAGCTTCTCACTGTATACTCACATGGTCTTTTCTCCGTGCACAAGCATTCCTGGAATCTCTTTTTCATCTTATAAGAACACCAGTCTAATAGGATTAGAGCCCCACCCTCATGATCTTATTAAACCTTAATTTCTGTTTTCTTAAAGCTATATCTCCAAATACAGTAGCACTGAGGACTAGTGCACTAGTAGCACTGAGGACCTATAAATTCTGGAGGGGACACGATTTAGTCCCTAACAGGGCATAATCTGAAACTGACTGCCCTTGAACACTTATGAAAAAAAATAAAAAATCCTTTTTATTCCTTTTGGAACCCAAAGGAATAAAATTAGAGGACTATAGAAAAAAATTATATTATATCAACAGGCATGAGATGTAGCAAGAGCAAATGAGAAGTTTCAATGAATTGGTCAGACATGGGAAGCAGTTAGAGTGTATTGTGAGACGAAATATGGGAGAGGGACCAACCATCAAGAATATACCCCCAGGGTGCTGCCAGAGAAATGAGAACCAATCTGTCTTAGGAATATAGGACTTTGGACTCTGTATCAAATCTGAGAGAGGTCAGGAGTAAGAAGTGGGACCAAAAAAGGGAATTTATGAAAGGTTTTTGTACACAACGGATATACCCTCTGTGCCCCAGCCTGTCTAACAACTCAAAGTATTTAGAAAATTTAGCATTTAGTTCTGAGGAGAAAATGCTTTTGGGGAATTTTTAAATTTCTGGTGTGGGGGTGGCTGTTCTGATCTCAAGTGAGGATCTGTACTGATGGACCTGTAAGCCTTCTCTTAAAACAAATTGGTGGACCTGTAAGCCTTCTCTTAAGTACAAATGTCAATCAGGGATCACTAAAAATAGGAGAAAACCCTGTAACATAAAAGTCAACTTGAAGAAAGAGAAAACAGATTTTTAAAAAATGTTTTTAATATATTCAGGAGGAACTGATATTACAACAACAACAAGAACAAGAACACCATGCCATGAAGGGGAATAATCACAAAGCAAAGAAAGAGCCCTTGGGAAAGAGAATCTTGAATGTTAACACCAAAAGCAGAGTTTGTAGAACACAACAAATGGGTAAAGAAATCTTCTGAAAAGTATGGAATGAGAGAAAAAAGGCACAAAGGATCAATCCAACAGAGAAGGTTGGAAGATAAAGTTAAGTAAATATCCCAGGAGGTAGAGCAAAGACGAGAAAATGTGAGAGGAAATACAAGAAAAATAAAGGATCATTTCTGTCAGCTCAACATTTGAATGAATTCAGAAGGACTCGGTCTGAACAAGACCAACTGAACAGGGCCATGGAATGAGTGGGGAGAACATCTCCCCTTATTGTTGTGAAATTTGGATCATCACGGATAAGGAGAAATCCCTAAAAGCTGCCAAAAACAATAAATGGTTCCCTACACAAACTCAAGAGTCAGACTGATATCAGACATCTCATCTTGAACACCAGATGTGAGAGTCATGGAGCAAGGCCTTCAACGTTTGACATAGAATAAGACTTAACCTAAAATTCTGAACCCTACCAAGTTACCAATCACATAGGAGGGCATGATAAAGACATATTGAGACATGCAAGAACTTAAATTATCTCCTTAATGCTCTTCCATAGGAAGCTGCTTGAAGATTGAAGGAAATACCAGAAAGACAAAAACCCTGGGTTTGGTTAAACCTTGAGATGTTGAGCAGTGAAGACACACGCGGAGGTGACACAGTTCAGCTCATGGCCAGGTGGGAGGAGAAGACAAAGGGCGTGGGGAGAGCTCCCCATGGAGAAAGGGGGTCCCAGCAGAAGGACAACAGGTAGCATAACTGCAAGAACATGAAAATATAAGGATATTCACACTACCACTATTTTGTGAACAAAGGAATAAAAAAGTTTTAGAAACTCTAAGCAAAACCAAAAGCTGTAAGAGAAAATCATGGCCCATTTTAGCAAGTTCAAATGTATGATTTTTAAGTGCTTTGAAGAATGAATTCCAGCAGACTGTGATGTTAAGGACATCTTCCTTCAACTGGCTTATGGATGTGACCCACCAGGAAAGAAATATAATGCTAGCATACCAGTTGGTCTAAAAGTGAATAATAATTTAATAACCATAATAAAGTTAGCTGTTTGTTTTTAATTAAATCAGCATATGAAAAAATAGAGCAAGGTCACAGAGCATAATACAATGATAGCAACCTTCAGCGATATTTACAATGTGAACATAGAAGTATAATTCATAAAAGAAGGTGGATAAAAAGGGAGGAGATGTAGAGATGTCAGTATTTCCATGCTAGAGGGGAACTATATAATGATAGAATATGAAATACTATACACTTTTAGAAGAACTGAAAATAGTTATTAGTAACCTTAAAAATAAAACTGCCAGTTATTTTACCAGTAAAAATGGGTTTATTCTGAAATAGCAGAGAATTAGAATCCAGTGCAAGCAAGCTACAGCAAGAACCATAGGCAAACTGGCTGAACAAAGGGGTGGAACGCTCTTCAACAGAGAAAAGGGAGATTTGGTAGAGGCTGTTATAAACAAAAAGTCCATTGGAGTCAACAGGGACTCAGAAGTATAGCTGCTTCTCATCGGCTGAGTTGTGACTGTCTCTCATTGGCTGAGCTGTTAGCGAGGGGCGGGAAGATGGGAGAGAAGGAGGTGAGCTTTTCTTTCTCCTGGCAGGATGGTAAAGTGGTATCCACCTGCAGATTCCCTCAATTCCTGTTGGATTTGCAATCGACTATGAGTGGTAGGGCATGAAAGCTCCCCCTGTGGAACCTCCTGATTCGTTTTAGTGGAGGTTTCCCTTCATTCATCTTCATGTTATCAATCAACAAAGAACAGTGTCACTTAGTTAAATCTAAAATTAAAATTTAGACATTGTCTACAATTTATAAATCAAGAAAGATCTTTTTACCTAGTGTTATGAAAGTAACCACTCGAAGAATTTGATACTCTGTAATAATTGCTTCTGAGGAATGAGTCTAGAAGGAAGGGAGGCCTAGGAGAAGATTTTTTTTTTTTTAGAAGATTGTTGCTTATGTCAAAGCTGTTATCTAGTATTTGATACTTAGCTAGATGCATGTATTATTCTGAGAGAGCTTATAAAAATATTTATCAGGAGTTATTAAAGGAAGCTGTTTTTGTGGAAGATTGTCAATCTAACCCTTCCTCCATCCATATTCTTATGGGCATCCTAGAGCTGGCTACATGGGCCATATTGCTTGGGTTCCCCAACCAGAACATCTCTTTTATTGAGCTGGTTAAGCATTATAGTATGAATCTCTGATAAGATCTTCCTCTCCATAAGAAACAGCCCTGAGTAAGTAATCTGTGTTTACTATATGGATATTTTTAAAGACCTTGTTCAGTCCATTACCCCTGATCTGATGAGAACCCCCAGAAAAACATTTTCTTTGGACTTGGTGCCAAAAATAAATGTGCCTCTCCTAAGCATTCACTGGCTCGTATCTTATGATCACTGACTCAGTTAATACACACATTTCCTACTGTGTGCTCAGAGTCCAATAAGTGGTCCACATCTAAATTCTCAAAGCAGTGTCAAGCATTATTTCAATTCATTTTTCCTCCTTTGAGTCCCTCTTTGTCCAGATCTACTCCTTAATTATCTTTACATTTGCCTCGTTTTACTTGTTGCATGTCCATAAACTGCCTTAAACCCTTCCTGGAAAGACAAGAAGAGAAGGGAGGAGGCAAGGGGGAATATCCAGTGTACAGACTGAATAAATGTTCTTAAAAAAATCCTAACACATTCAAGAAATTACTTACAAAGAGATGATAAAAAATAATCTCTCTTTATTCTAATATGAATATGTTTTCTGTCTCCATATAAAAGTCTTATTAACTTAGCTCCACCAATTAAGACATTGTTAGAATTTAATACATGAAAAAATAAACGTCTATAGTAAGAAAAAAGTCTCAGGATAAAAATAAGTAATGTATGACCTATAAATGGTATTTATGTAGCCGACAAATTCTCTGAAACTACAGGCAAAATTTTGAGATCATATCCATTTTCCTGGTGAAAGAGTTCATAATTTTCATTAAATTTCAAAAGGTTTTTTAAAAAACTGATCAAAACTCACCAAAAAGTCCATTCTCACCATATATATTCTTTAGTAAGAACATTTAGTAAGGCATTTGGAATAATTTCTTCCTGTATATATTTTCAAGAACTTAACCACAGCTAAAAAACAAAACAAAACAGAAGAACTCCTTTATAGCTCTTCAATCAAAGTCTCGATTCTAATATGCTAAAAATGTCTTTAAAGAAACCACAAACTCAGGGAAATGCGAATTAAAACTATAACGAGGTAATACTAGCCACCTAGTAAAACCCAAAACAATGACAAGCCAAACACTGGGGAGGAACTCTCTTCCATTGCTGGTGAGAATACAAAATGGTACAGCCACTTTGGAAGACAGTTTGGGTGTTTTGTATAAAACTAAACACGCTGTTACCATATGATTCACATTTCTTGGTATTTACTCAAAGAAACAGAAACATAAAAACCTACACACTGATGTTTATAGTAGCTGTATTCATATTTGCCAAAACCTGGAAGCAACCCAAGCTGTCCTTTCGTAAATGAATGGATGAATAAACTGTGGTGTACCAGACAATGGAATATCATGCAACACTAAAAAGAAGAGAGCTTTCCAAACCATCGAAAGACAGGGAGGAAATTTAAATACATATCACTAAGTGAAAAAAGCCAATTTGAAAATGCTACATACGTATGATAGGATTCCAACGATATGACATTCTGGAAAAGGAAAAACTATGGAGACAGTAAAAAGATCAGTGGTTTCCAGGGGGCTTGGGAGACAAATCGTTAGAGTAACCGAAGATTTGGGTTGGGGGGGACCGTCAGCAAAAATACTCTGTATGATACCAGAATGGTGGATACATGTCATTCATTATACATTTGTCCAAACCCATAGAACATACAATACCAAGAGTGACCCTAATGTAAACTACGGACCTCAGGTGATTATGACGTGTCAGTGTAGGATCATCCACTATGACAAACGTGCTGATGGCTGGTGGAATGTCGGTAATGGGAAGGCTATGCATGTGGCATAGGGGATATGTGGGAAATCTCTATACCTTCCCCTTAATTTCACTGTGAACCTTAAACTTCTCTAAGTAAATAAACAAATAAAACCTCAATAAAAAGGAAAGATACTACAGTTGTGAACTAACTCAGCAATTAGTTCTTTTGAAATTGATTTTACAGGGGCACCTGGGTGGCTCAGTCAATTAGGTGTCTGCCTTCAGCTCAGGTCATGATCCTGGGGTTCTGAGATCAAGCTGTGGATCAGGTTCCCTGCTCAGCCAGGAGTCTGCATCTCCCTCTGCCCCTCCCCTGCTTGTGTGCACACGCTCCCTCAAACAAATAAATAAAACCTTTAAAAAATAAAATTTTTTTAAGATTTTATTTATCTTAAGAGCAAGACAGAGAGACAAAGATCACAAGTAGGCAGAGAAGCAGGCAGAGAGAGAGGAAGGAAAGCAGGCTCGGCTGAGCAGAGAGCCCGATGCGGGGCTCGATCCCAGGACCCTGAGATCATGACCTGGACTGAAGGCAGAGGCTTAACCCACTGAGCCACCCAGGTCCCCCCAAAAATAAAATTGATTTTACAAATGACACCTTTTTCTGATTATCAACACATACCTGTTTGTTGTTTCAAGAAGAAAAAAATCATGTTACCATTCAACTATTAACAATTAGAGAGAAATATTCTTAAAGTCTCTCTTCCCATCCAACACTTTTTGAATGTTATGAGATTTATAGGTTTATGATAGGGGTATCAATATTTTTTTAATAAAGCAAAAATAACATAAGCTCTATCCCAAAGAATATGCCTGGAATGGCCAGTCACTGAAGGGTCATGGGAGTGCTAGAAGATCCCAGCGTTTGGTGTCCTGGGTTCAGATTTACCTCTCCCACAATGAACAGATGCAGCAACTTTAATAAAACACTGTACTTCCTCAGGTCTCCATTTTCTCATCTGTGTGTTGATAATTAATTATAATTATTATAATAATAACTAATATCTCTTTCACATACTTTTTATGGTTTGTTATGATCCTGTGAGAAAATATAAGTTAAAATGTGTTGTAACTTCTAAATAGCTTGCCCACATTTTTCTCTTGATTCCAAAAATGCTGCCATTTCCCTAGATACTTTTTAATTTCCTCTTTTGGAATGGCTTGAAAAATCCATTTACAAGTTATGTGGGAAAAAGACATCTCATTAATTAATAGTTGGGTTTTATTTTTGATCTAAGCACACAGTACTCAGCATGATTGTCTATTTTATTAACTAGTTCTCCTCTGTCAGTCTCCAAAAGTCAAACCTACTTCCAAAGACACATTATTTTTCAGCAATGAGAATATGACTAACATTTTAACATGCTCTCCAAAGTAAAAACCACAACTCTATTTTACTTTATTTTATTTTTAAGAGGGAGAAGTGGGTAGGGACAAAAGGGAAATGAGAAAGCAAATCTTAAGCAGGTTCCATGCTCACTCAGCACAGAACCCGATACCAGGCTCAATCTCACAATCCTAAAATCATGAGCTGAACTGAAATCAAGAGTCCAATGCTTAACTGATGGAGCTAACCAGGCACCCCAAAAGTCACAATTTTAGGTGAAATTTTTCTAAGTGTTTAACTTCCCAATATTGTGACTTTGGAAAGGGAAACACTTGTGTTGATACATATCTAGGCTTATTCTTTCCCTTTTTTTAGTTTTTCACATAGTTTTCTGGTTACATCATAATACAGGCCAATTTATTATTATAATTCTTATACATTTTATTTAAATTAAATATCACTTCTTAAGTTTTACTTTATAACTTGTATGAAATGACAAAAAGAAGGGTGTGATAGAACAGGTGGGCAAAGTCAGAAAGGCACAGAAACTGCACTTTAAAATGGTCAAGATGCTAAATTTTATGTGTTTTTGCCAGAATAAAAGGCAAATAAAAAGAAGGGCACGGGCATTTAGATCAGAAGGCAAATGAGTAATTGTGAACACAAGCTACTGAGCTCTTTCTACTAACATTTCATGAAGAAAAATAAAAAATCTTAAAAGGTGTTAATAATCATATTGCCCTATTCTATACACTTGTTCTGAAAAAGGCATTACTATAAGCAATTAACATGAGTGTTCATATTAATATGAACATAACACGAAACTAAAGCCCTTTATCTGCCTTCACACCATATTAAAAATGTAGCCAAATTCAGCAAACAATAGGGATACAAAATGCCTCCTTTAGAACGTGTTAGTTCCAGGGAGCAAGAATTGCCGGTTTGTTAGAACGATTGTAACCTGCCTCCCAGAATCTCTCCCGTCCTTTCTCTGATGGTCACAAGTTGGATGATTATTCTTAATTTGTAAAGCTGGACATCATTCTTTCACGTTCTATTGCAAATATGACTTCTGCGATTCTGTTTTGATGATTAGGTCTTAGCAATCACGGTGAGATTGAATGGATGCAGCTGCCGCAGATGGATGTGTCATAATAGCTTTCAACCACCAGAAGGAGCTCTAAAACAGACCATTGGGAAGTATTAGACCCGCTGGCAAAGAGGGGGAAATAATATATTGTCTACAGATGGAGAGCTTAAACCACATTAAAACTTAATAAAGGATTACAAAGTGGCTGAGGGAATTATAACACTAAAAAGTCTTCAGAAGACAGAATACAAGTGCCTGAAGGCATTAGGTTGGTACTGTATTTTTGTGGGTTTCTTTTTTTTAGAGAGAGAAAAAAATACACAAAAAATATTGATTCAATTAGAGAAGCCAAACAAGCCATGAGATTGCAAATGAGAGTAAATTGACACAGGGTTTCTCAACTCCTCCATCTGCCAGAATATTCTTTTCAGTGGAGCCAGCCTGATGCATGAGCTTTGGAGGATGTTTCAAAAGATGCCAGAAGTTTTCCTTCGTCAGACATCTCTCTTCTGATTAATCCCTAGTACCTAAAATTCTTAAGATTCGCATCTTACCTTAAGATCTGCAAGCTTCGTTATGTTTTAGCATTCTTGCATGTTTAATGGTGCTAAGGCTTCACCTGGACTTGGATTGCTAATATCGATGATAGCAGGATTTAGCTTAAACAACCATGATCTTTTACTATACATCATCATATGGTGGGAAGGTAAGGCTTTGAGGGTTAACATGGTGATGATTTTTAATTATGGGGAGAAGACCAGGTGTGCAAAGCATGGTCTTTAGCCAGCGGAATATTGCCTCAGGAAATCTGCCAAGCCCAACCATGGGCACCTGGGAAAAAAGAACCAAACAGCAAAGAAACATAAAGATAGTAACAAACTCCCTATATTGGCTTGTTCCGGCTGTCACAACAAAGCACCAGAGACTGGAAGGCTTAACTAACAGAAATTTCTCCTCTCACAGTTTTGGAGACCATAAGTTCAAGGTCAAGGTGTCAACAGAGTTGGTTTCTTCTAAGTCCTCTCTCCTGTGCTTGTAGATGGCCATTTTCTCCTTGTATCTGCACACGTACATGCCTATGCCCAAATGTCCTCTTCTTGTAAGGACACCCATCCTGTTGGATTAGGGCCCACCCTGATAACCTCATTTTAACTAAATTACCTCCGGACAGGCCCTATGTCCAACTATGGTCACATTCTGAAGTACTGAGGGTTAGAATCTCAACATGAATTTGCGGGGGGGACACAATACAGTTCATGACACTCTCCTTCTTGCCCATGTTTCCCATCCTTCTTAAAACACCACAGGGCAGGGGCACCTGGGTAGCTCAGTTGATTAAGTGTCCAACTCTTGATTTCAGCTCAGTTTGATATCTCAGGGTCATGGGTTTGAGCCCCTCATGGAGCCTACTTTTAAAAAAATGACCAGGGCACCTGGGTGGCTCAGTGGGTTAATGTCTCTGCCTTCAGCTCAGGTCATGATTCCAGGGTCCTGGGATCGAGCCCCACATCAGGCTCTCTGCTCCTGCCTCTCTGCCTACTTGTGATCTCTGTCAAATAAATAAATAAAATCTTTTAAAAAAAATTAGAAAAAAATTTTTTTAAAAGACCAAAAAAATCATAAAACTACACAGTGTAGTGGACTAGCTATGAAGCAGTGGAGAGGGCCTGAGTGTGGGAGTTAGGCCTCTGTTAAGAAGCCAGCTTCACCATTTCCTAGCATTTCCCCTTGCCCTGGGGAAATTATTTAGCCTCTTAGCCTTAGTTTCGCCATTTGTAAAATAAAACAAAAAATACCCTCCTCACCAGGCAGTGACAAAGTGGAAAGTGATGACTATTGTGAAAACATGGGCACAGACTCTTTCACATATGGGCGGAAGCCATTATCAGGCATTCATTGCCTTGGAGATATGACCTCCAAATCCTTTGCAAAGCCGACTAGATCCTGTGAGACCTGACTCCCTTCTTTTGTCAGCAAGCCCTTCTGAGGTAAGAAAGGCCTGAGCCACATAGATTTTTCAATGTCTCTGACAGAAAAGGACCACCCCTTCCAAATGATAAAACAAGGAATCAAAAACCACGGTGTGTTTTTAAATGTTTATTTAATAAACCAATTTAAACCTCCACAAATAGTATGACTGTATGTAAAACCCCAACTGGGGATGAGATCAGAATGCTAAATTGGAAGCTGTTAAGGAACTTTCGTCACACGTCTAAGCACCTCACAGATTCTGGGCTCCTGCAACTCCAGCTTCATTCACTTTGTTTGGCCAGGCTCCTGTCTGGGCTGAACGCACTTTCCTCACCAGACTAGACAATGGATCACCCGGGTAGAGACTCCAACAGCTGTTCCTGAAGAAAGGCTTCCATCATGCCTGCAGCCATTTCCCCTGTATGTCAGGGTGTCACCCACACAATCTCAGTCAGGGCACATGATCTCGCAGAAGCTCAGTACTTAATCTTTTCAGCAGTGACCACAATGGCAGTGAAATAATTCACTCCATAATTGGTTGGTTAATCTCTGTCTCTCCTGATAGAATGTAGGCTCCCTGCAAATTGGAACTTCATCCGTCTTGTTCCCCAGAGTCCAGGGAAGGGCCTTTCCTACACAGATACTCAAAAACTCTACCTGAGTCAATCAATAAGTGACTTTAAGGTGAATGTAACTGTTTAGGGCTTCATGCTGTGTATACAGACTTTCGATATTCTCAACTACAAATGTCAAGCTATAGCCCTCCCCCCATTTAATCAAAAATAATCCCTGAAAACCTCCAATGTTTGAGATACCCTCATTATATATATTTATCCACATATATCATTTACTCTAAGAACAGGCAGTTGTGATGACTGGAGAGAGGGATAAAATATCACCAACAAGACAGATGGTGTGACTTGGTAGTCACTAATGATGAAGCCTTCTGGAAATTGTATCATCCAAAGCGTGTCATCTTTAGCATCTGTTGGATGATGAAATCTGTTGTTGCAAACATGTTCCTGGTCCTGTTTTCTGTTGATGGTTTCATTTTCATAGTGGTAAACTTGAACATCAGGAAGATATATATCTATCTGTCCATTTTTTAGGAAAAAAATGTATTTATGAATGAAGGAACAAATACCAAGCTGCTGGAAACATAATTGCCACGGAACAGTGTTTCAATCTGGTTCTCAGAGCCCACCATCCAATCTGTAGGCAGAACATGTCCTCCACATTCTTTTTAAAACCGAGATAGCTCACACAATTGAACTGGGAACCCAACAGGGTCCAAACAAGCAGTTACTCCCATTCTGCACCAGTGGCTCTGTTAATGAGTATCATTTAAAAACCATAATGAAGGGGTGTCTGGACGGCTCAGTGGGTTAAGTCTCTGCCTTCAGCTCAGGTCATGATCTCAGGGTCCTAGGATCGAGACCCACATCAGGCTCTCTGCTCAGCCAAGAGCCTGCTTCCTCCTCTCTCTCTGCCTGCCTCTCTGCCTACTTGTGATCTCTGTCTGTCAGATAAATAAATTTAAAAAAAAAAACATAATGGAAACAAAATGCAGGTAATTCCATCATTTTCAACTGCTCAAAGTTAACTCTAGAAACTGGAATATACCAACAGAAGAAAATGAGAGTCTGGCCTCTGTGGTAACATGACTTAGAGTTATCTGCAGTCAGCCTAGAGAAAGAGGGAAAGAAGGAAGGATTCAAGACATGACCAACTCATTCATTCAGCAAATGCTGACTTTGAGCCCACTAAATGCTGGGTTATGTCCTAGACCTGACAGTGAAAACGTGGCCCCGCTGGCACAGACCACACACCACAGTGGAGAGGGACCAGAGAGCCCCTGGAGCCATCACAGAGCTGTTTCCTAGCTGCCATCCAAGAGAATCAGGTCACCTTAACTCGCTCCTTTCCTCCTCCCGCATTGTGGGTAGCTCAGAAGTTTGTTGGGGTAGCAATACCTTCCTGTCCTCAACAGAATTGTTATCTCCTTTTCCCAAACTTGCACATCATCCTGTTTTTTATCTTACTTAGTGATATCACCACCCATTCCAGCACATTCTGTAGAGATTTTGTCTCCTTTCTAGCTGGTCTCCATTTCCTGTGAGTTACTTTTATAAACTACAGGATTGGTCATTCTCTTGACTCTCTTTTCCTATCCAAAGCTGCGTCCAGGCTCTCCACAGCCCGTTGCTCAAAATCTAAACTCATCATTACTCCTGCACAAACACCCACAAGCTCTTCTCATGTCCTGCTCTGGACCTTTTCACCTCCCGTACTCATGCCAGCCACTCTGAACTTCTCGTTGTTGCCCAAACAGGCCACACTCTTCCATGGTCTGAATTTTTAATCTCCCTCTGTGTTCCCCCTGACTGAGATACCTCCCTCTCCTTCTTGAGCTCCAGAAATTCAATTTATTTTGAGGACTAGCCCCTTCTGGAACTTGTCAGCAGCAGGAAATTGCTGCTGCTTCTGGGACCCCCACAGTCCTTTGTTCATACCTCTATTGTAGCATTTACAATCCTGGTTCTGTATAATTGTGTGTGTCTGTTTGCTCTGCTAGGTTATAAGTTCTTTGAAGATGACCCACCATTTTATTCTTATCTCCATTATTTCCGTATTTCCAATATCTGACTTTAGGATAATGTGCGATGCAGAGTAAGTAAACTACAGTGATTCTTGAATTAGGTCCTTTGTGCTCATGGGTACTCGAGGTGTTGGTGTTGACAGAGGTCTGGGGTATTTCAGCCAACACTATCTTGCACACGATTAATCCTAGTGCTCTTCAGTCAGCATGAAATTACACACGCAGTTTTGAATCGCAGGTTTAAGGTAGTAACACATGTATAGACAATTGTTTGCATTGGGGTTCCTTGGTTGCAAGTCCAAAACTGGATGTTTAGGCTTTGGTTACCATAAACAAAAAAAAAAAAAAAAAAAAAAGAAATTTTCTGGAAATTTATTAGGAGTACTGAGAAGCAATCAGCAGGCTGGAGGAGCAGGGTTTTTATGGGCAAGAACCCATAAAAGAACCCAGGTGCCTCCAGGGACTGGTGACCAAGAGAAGCAGGAATGAAGTGGCAGCAAGACCAGCTTTTCCTCGTTAGGGCCGCTGGAATCAACTGATTCATCATCTTCAGTCTGTAGTCGACTCGGGGTTTAAGTTTCATGGCAGGTGCATCAAGTTTAGGTTATGTGTCCAGCCATTAACTTGGTGAGGAAAGAACATTAGACTAATGAAAAATGCCCCCAGAGTAAACTCAACAAGAGATAAAATAATCCTCATAAGGAATTCTTTTTAAAGATTGTGTTTATTCATTTGACAGAGAGAGAGCACAAGTTAGGGGGGCAGCAGGCAGAGGGAGAGGGAGAATCAGGATCCTCCCTGGGCAGGGAGCCTGATGTGGGACTCGATCCCAGGACCCTGGGGTCAGGACCTGAGCCAAAAATGTCTACTTAACCAACTGAGTGACCCAGGGGCCCCCCTCGAAAGGAAATGAATAGTGATCTATGAGAAAGAGGCAGGGGATGCCAGTTGCCAAAAAGCCACCACTGGTCTTCTATGCTTTTATCCTAAAATTAATTTTAGCTCAACGCCGTAATAATTGTTACAATATGATCATCCCTAAACGATATTATTTTTCATCCATAGCCTTTCACTAAGAGAAAATAGACCCTTAACCCAATTTAAAAGCAGGCTTTGTATTTCTTCTAAACTACTAACTTATGAGACACCACATGTGCCGTGATAGGGCCTAAGTGAATGAATGAGTAGTAAAATAAATGGCCGGTGGTAGGCAACCGCAGTAAGTTCTAGCCATCATCATCCGTCTGGATCCCCATCAAACCGTCATCGCTGCGGCAGAACCGTGTGTCGCCGTGGAATACTTCGACAGCCCTTCCGGGCCAGTCCGATGTCACAGCCCATTTAGCTCCAGCGTGCGGCTTGCGCAGCCTGTGCGCTGAGGGAGTCATTGGCTCAATTAACTGGCATTAAAGTACTGTACCTCTAGAATCATAATCGGGGGAACATGATCACTGACTCCCGAAAATACCGGAAACGTCTTCCCTGCTGGATGGAGAGGGAACATTAAATTACATGCAATAAACTCCCAGTTCTCCGTATGTGAACTCTCCACATTGCAGACTGCGGTTCAAGAACTGCGATTTGTCACCAGGGCCGTGACCATGACCCCGCTGCTCTCTGACATGCAACTGAGAAATTATATGGATCAGAAATAGGTTTTCTCTGCTGATTTGCATTGACAGTATACTTTATAGAAACTACAGGAATAAAGAATGTTTTTTAAACTAGAGGTTTTATTTAAATGGACAGATGACTCTTGTTTCAAAGATGACTTCAACCCCGTTAGAGATTCCAGTTTTTCTATAATCTATAATCTTGTTTATCACAAGTTTCTTAGTGACTCTTTTCTCTTAAGTGAGTCCCAAAGTCTTACCTTCTTATGTCAATTTCCATTCATCCACCCCCCCCTTTCTTTTTCATAAAGTTTCGTTTTCTCTGATAGTGAAGGACCAAAATGTCTTTCATACTTTGCATGTTTTATTACTTACAGGATAAGAAAATCTCTTTTGTATTAATGTAACTCATTTGTAATTCAGCTTATCATATCAACCAGAAGTCTTAGTAGTCATGTGGCTAACTGGAACCATCCTTAGAGCTGAGATGTTTTTAACCCTTCCTGAAATGAAAAAGGTATCAAACAAGACATCTCTAGCTAACAGTTTTTGACGTCTCTCTGTCAGAAATTGCTAGGTTCTAGAACTTCCTGACGGTTTTGGTTTTTTAGTAGTTTTCAAACTTTTTGGTCTACCAACCCATTATGCTTTTCAAAATTATTGAGAATATTTGTTTATGTGGGTTATAGTTGTTGATATCCACCATATTAGAAATTAAGAGAGAAGAATATTAAAAACCATCTTAAAATAACAATGGCATACCCATTACTGGTGACTAAAAATAATATAGTCACAAAAAACCATGTTTTTTAAATAAAATTAATTAGAAGAATTGGGTTTTTTTTTTTTTTGTATTTTGGCTATTCCTTTAATGTCCAGCTTCATAGAACAAAGTTGGAGTCCCACAGTCTGCTTGTGCATTTAATGCATGTGATATGTTGTTTGGTTGAAGTAGATGAAGAAAATCTGATTTCACAGGGATGTGTAGTTAGAAAATGGAAGACTACTTAAGAGTTTCTTGTGTAACTGAATATTCTTCTTTGGTACTACATTAGAACTCAATAACTGGCAACTTTTAAAAGAATGGTTGAATGTGGAAACCAAACCTACGTGAGACAAAGTGCGCTTTTCTTCCCCTCGTTCCATGAAAATTCATCACTCTCTCTCCCACTCTGAATGGATCTTTGACACATGTGATTGTGTTACTTCCAAATGCTGACACATTTCATTATTACAATATCAAAAAAAGTCACACTTGCTAATATCCTCACTGATTTCACCAAGAAATTCTTTTGAACATTAGGAAACTATCAAGCTTTTGGTTTTATATGAAGGTTTTTAAAAATTCTAATTTTTGCTTCAGAGATGTGTGTGTGTGTTGCAAAGTAATTATTTTTTAATTTTAGTTTTTATTTTATTTTATTTTATTTTTTTGCAAAGTACATAAAAAGAGAATTTCTTACTGACTGGAAAACTTTCTCATGAGTCATGATTTTGAGTATGAGTGACCTTTGAACCAGATCTTTCTGTAGGCAAATCATTTCTTTTTCTGCCCACTTCCATTTTTTGCCAGATATTTTGTTAATATACAAAGTGATGTATATTTATCATAGAAAAATTAAAAATTAAACAAAGGGCACCTGGGTGGCTCAGTTGCTTTGGCATCTGACTCTTGATCTCAGCTCATGTTTTGATCTCGGGGTTGTTAAGTTCAAGCTCCATGTTGGGTTCCACGTTAGGCAAGAAGCCTACTTAAAAAAAGAAAAAAATAGCAGGGGCACCTGAGTGGCTCAGTCATTTAAGCATCCAACTCTTAATTTTGGCTTAGGTCATGATCTCAGGGTCCTGGGATCAAGTCCCATGTTGGGCTTCCTACTCAGTGGGGAGTCTGCTTGCCTCACTCCCCCTGCTCTCTCTCTCTCTCATAAATAAATAAATATTTTTTTTAATTAAGGAAATAAAGAAATGGGAAAATAGATAAATAAATAAATATCCATAATCTCACTAACAGATAATGCTGTAAACATTTTAATGTATATTATATATTTGTTTCTATTTTGTCTTAAGCAGTCATTAGATCTACTTAGTAAAAGAATAATCAAAGGTAATTCATGCTCTAAGGCACCTGGGTGGCTCAGTTAAGTGGCTGCCTTTGCCTCAGCTCACGATCCTAGGGTCCTGAGATCAAGTCCCACATTGGGCTCCCTGCTCAGTGGGAAGCTTGCTTCTCCCTTGCCTTCTTCCCCTCCCCCTGCTCATGTTCTCTCGCATGCATGCTCTTCCTCCCTCTCTCTCTCTCTCAAATAAATAAATAAAATCTTTTTTAAAAAAGATAATTCATGTTCTAAAGCTATTTTCCGTATTTCCATGTAAGTCAGATACAACGCTTAACCAGATTTTCTTTTTTTTTTCCTTCCTGGGAAACAGTTTCTCACTTTTTCAAAAAAGTCATATGTTATTTTCCCATAGATGCTATATCAAGTTACCATGAACCTGTGGCTTAAATCAGCACAATTTTTTATCTTACTGTTATGTAGGGTCTCACTGAACTAAAATCGAAGTGTCAGGAAGTCGATGTTTCTTTCTGGAGACTCCAGGGGAAAATCTGTCTCTTTGCCTTTTCTGATTTATAGGGACCTCCTACATTCCTTGGCTCGTGCCCACCCCCCGCTGTCTCCAAAGCCAACCGGGTGGCTTTAGTTCTTCTCATACTGCTATCTGTCTAATTCTTTCCCCCTGGGCACATCTCTCCCTGAACACAGCTAGGAAAGGATTCACGTGATTAGATTGGGTACATCCAGAATATCTAAGATAATGTTGCCATTCTCTGCTCTTTAATTTAATTACATCTTCAAAGTCTCTTTTTCCATGGAAAGTAAATATTCACAGATTTGAAGAATTAAGATGTGGACATCTTTGGGGAGCTATTATTTTGCTTCCCCAATTCTGGTAGCATCTGAGGAGGTTTCATTATTTTCAAAAGCAATTTATATCATTTTAAAGGTAATGTGCCATACATGCATAGTGTTCACTGGATATCTTATTCATAAATCTGTCTTGAAGTAGACTTGCATGTTTTGTTTTGTTCTATGATTATTTTAGGGTTTAAGTTCTAAAGTCCACATTCTTTATGTGTCTAGAGACAGATAAGACACCTTTAATCTTCATCTCCGCCCCCCACCATCTTTTGTCAATACCCTGTAAATAAACGATTGCATTAAATATGGCCAGTGACACAATCCTTAGTGATTTAAGAAAAAAAAAATCTGGTCTGTTTTGTAACTAAAATCTCTTGAATGTCAAGGCCATGTGTACAATGGTATTTTGCATCTCTTTCATATGGACGACTGGGCCTGTTTTCGGTCAGCTTTTCAAGTCGGTCTTAAGGCCCAGTGAAGAAATTAAGAAATAAATGTAGAGTGGAGCAGTTACTACATTTTTACCAACAGCACAAAGGGGTTCTGTACTTAATTGTAGAGAGAAGGGAATTGAAGGGATTGGAATAATGGAAAAGAGAAGCTCCACTGAAAGAACGAGCCACAAAGTGTGGACTCTGGGATTTGCCAGGATAGAGACTGCATAGACACAGAGCACACAGATCTAAGCCCTGTGAGAAAAATAAGATAGATTTGATAGCTAAGTTCAGAATACTATTGTGAGGGGCACTTTGAAACTTGAACGAGATAAGTACAGTAAATAAGAGAAAACAGGACAAGACAAAGCAAGTAAAGGACTACAGGAGCTGAATCATTTCCTCAACCTTCATTGATGAGATACGGACAGGACAGAACTCTACTAATCCCTAGGAATCAGAAAGGAATAAAGTGATTTTGTCCTTGAAGAGATGTGACTGGAGTAAGGTAAACAGGCATGTGAACAAATAGTTACATTATAGAATGATCTAAAATTAGACTAGGAACAAGCAGCACTGAGAATGCTGGGCATGCAGTATCTCCTGTGTTGGAGCTGGGGTGTGGCTGGGTAAAATGCGGTTGGCTCAAGGAGGAAGTGAAATTGGACTTGAATAGTGAGTGTGAAGTTGGAGGACAAAGAAGTTAAAGAGGCCAAAGCAACTTTGCAAATGCTAGGGTGTGTGAGTAAGTATGCTCGTGCTCCCAGGACAGGCATCCCTCCTGGGTTTCTGAAGCTTGGGGAGACGCAGAAGTGAGCACTAGCCAGAAGTCAATGAGCCATGTATTCTGGACAAAAGACTACACTTTTTCCACTCATACCTCCCATTTCTCATCTCTTCACTTCTATTATAATAAGAAACCCAAACTCCTCATGTCATTGACTCCAAATCCGAGCCCATCTCCCATCCCTTTTTTCTCCCCCAATTCTTAATCCTTTGTGCTGTGTTAATCCTGAGTTCTTACACCCCAAGTACCTTTGGACAAGAGGTAATTTGTAATTCAGCTGTCTTTGTGCAGCTGAATAGTTTCTCAGGAAAAAATTCCTAGGCGTGAATTCAGTGGGTCTTGCCACCTAACTCAGTTGCCCTCCGGAGGAGCTAGCTCTCTTGTGCCCTTCTCTTCCCAACTCTGTCTTCAGTGACATCATGTTGGTAGCTTGAAATTGGCCGTGACCAGGAGTACTTACACTGTGGTTATTGGCAAGCACTACAGATCAGTCTGTTTTCTCCCAGCTTGCTAGTTGCTGAACCTGTACCAACACACACTTGAAACAGGTACAGAATTTTACTATCAGTCATGTTTCAGAATATACCCAATGCTTTTTTCACAGGTACCCAATGCTATCATTAAAGCACCGATTATTTGCTAATTTGATATATGAAAATGGAATTTCATTTTGTTTTACTTTTCATTAATTTTTAAAATATTTTTAAAGATTTTATTCATTTATTTGAGATAGAAAGTGAACAAAAAAGAGCACAAGCCAGAGAAGGGGCAGAGGTAGAGGGAGAAGCAGTCTCCTCGCTGAGTAGGGAGCCTGATGTGGGAATCCATCCCAGGACCCTGAGATCATGACCTGAGCCGAAGACCTGAGCACTTAACAAACAGAGCCACCCAGGTGTCCTTTTTCTAAAATTAAAAAATATTTTATTTAGGGCGCCTGGGTGGCTCAGTGGGTTAAGCCACTGCCTTCGGCTCAGGTCATGATCTCAGGGTCCTGGGATCGAGTCCCGCATCGGGCTCTCTGCTCAGCAGGGAGCCTGCTTTCTCCCCCCTCTCTCTCTCTGCCTGCCTCTCTGCCTACTTGTGATCTCTCTCTGTCAAATAAATAAATAAAATCTTTAAAAAAAATTTTTATTTAGTTATTTATAGAGAGCGTGTGTGAGCAAGAAGCGGGAAGGACAATGGGAAGAGAAGAGAGAGAATCTCAAGCAGACTCTGCACTGAGCACAGAGCTGAACGCAGGGCTCCATCTCAGGACCCGGAAATCGTGACCTGAGCCAATATCCCAAGCCAACACTTAACCAAGTGTCACCCAGGTGCCCCTACTTTTTATTTATTTACTAATGGGGTTGACATTTCTGTATTCTGAAGGATATAACATACATCTTAAAGTCACTGTTTCATTTACCATTCGATGCTTGCCTTCTAATCTAATCCACATTACTCTCTAATGGGCAATGTGCCTGGTTAAAAAAAAAAAAAAAAAGTTGCTAGATCGATAAAGTACTCACTAATGCAGGGAAGACGCTCCGTGCAGATGACAGATTACAGGTGCCCTCTGACAAATGTATGCTACCCGAGGAGAAGAAAACTGATGTAGTGGTGGGGGTATGCAAGTCCTGAGCACACTGGGATTTTGCAACTGGCCATTGAAATCTGAATTTCAGAAACAATATTAACTGTATTGGGGGAAATCAGTTAAAGGATTTTAAAATCTCACTTATGAGAATGGCCTGGCAAGAATGTAAGGTATTTATTGCTCTACTGACCTCAACACTAACTCCTAGTGTTAGTGCCTAGTAGGCACAAAAGGGAATGGAAGAGGTACACGCCACATTACCAGAATGGAAAAAGGCAAGTGCTTACGTGTCGTGCTGCTGTGAATGACAGAGCTAGCATCTCTTCACTGCCCCACAATCCGGTCTTTCTCCCATCCTTTCCACTTGTTTTTCTTCCCCTTCTTCAGTTAGCCACGCGCTTTGGGGAAAACTCACTCCTTATGTTAGCTTTAGAGGTGGCCATGGTCTACATCCCATAGAACATTCCATTTTCCCAAAGTTTTTGATTCAGAGAAGTCATGTGACCTAGGAGGTCTGATTGAGGGGAATCCCTGGGTTCTTGCTAGGACGCTGGGCTAGTTAGGGTCTCTCACCCAGAAGGAGAAAACCTATACCACCTGTCAGCCCCATGGGAAGGGGGAACCAAACTTACTAATTGGCTAATGATGCTGAAGGCCTAACACAGATGTAGAATAACTGTATCTTTGAGGAAAATGTTGAGCCATTGGATCAATAAAGCCCAAAGCCCGCTCTACCTCTGATTTCTGGCTACCCAAGCTGAATCTCCTTGTTATTTAAGGAAGAAACGAAAGAGGAAATAGCCAGTAACTATACCTATCTAACTTTCAAAGCTGTCTACATAGGTTCTGAGCTTCTATCAGGCTAGTTACACCATAGGAAAATTTAAACATTTAAATCAGATCAGGTCACTCCCCTGCTCTTAATCCCCCAGTGGCTTCTGCCATGCATTGTTAACAAGGACAATAACAATAGTGATGAATAGTCCAGTGCTCTCCCTGGCTTCATGGCTCTGGCCCCAACTGCCTTAGCACCCCTCCCTTGTGTGCTGGGTTATTTTACCTCGTGTCTCAGTGCTGCTGTGCTTACTGTCCCTTCTGCCTGAGATGCCTTTCCCAGGATCGTCACATTTATGTCTAAATCATTCATTTACTAGCTCAAGGATCAGCCATCCTTGAGGGGGTTTCAATGATGCCCTTACTGAATGCATTACCTCCCCGCCCTTTACACTCGATCCCTTGTTCTGCTCTGTCCCTGTCTGTGATTGTCCCTGCCTGAATTTATATTATTTGCTTTTTAACCCTGTCCATGTCTGCAGAATGTAAGCTCCATAAGGGCAACGACTTTATTTTATTTACAACTGTGTTCCCAGCACCTGGAGCATTTCCTGGCACACAGCAAACAGTCAGTACATATTTGTTGTAGAAAAAATAAAGGAGAAAATAATAATCACGAAGAGTGGTGGTTCTTAAGAAGAACTATCAAGGGGCAACTGGGTGGCTCAGTCAGTTAAGCATCTGCCTTTGGCCCGGGTCATGATCCCAGGGTCCTGGGCTCCAGCCCACATTGGGCTTCTTGCTCCGCGGGGAGCCTGCTCCTCTCTCTCTCTCTCTCTCTCTGCCTACCCCCCCACCTGTTTGTGCTCTCTCCCTGTCAAATAAATAAATAAAATCTTTTAAAAAAAGAACTATCAAAGAAATGTCCTTGACTATTTTTTATTTTAGTAATGGGGTACATACTTCTGGTTGGGTGACTCAGGAACCATCCCCGGCCTGCTTCTGTCTGGCTGCCTTCCACGATCTTGCCTTCAACATTTAAATACTTCTTTTCTTCGTCTCCATTGCTGCCACAGGCCTGCCTATATAACAGTTCTGGCCAATGAGATATAGGTGCAAGTCTGGAGTATAGTTCTGGGGGTGTGTTTGGTTGCCCTGGTAAAAGGGACAAACAGCACTGGCTCTATCTTTCTTCCTTATTTCTGTTCAGATGCTGGGTATGATCATGGTGATCAAGCAGTGATCTGCGGACCATACAGCTATAAACCCAAGAGAAAAGTCATATCATACCACTGAGCTGTTCAAACAAAGCCAGTAGTGAGAAAAAGAACTTCAACTGTTGACTGGGTTTTCTATTACTCATAGTGCAACAAATCATAGCAGACACAGTGGTGACAAAAACAGTTACTGAGCAACCACTGAGTGCAAGACACTGTGATGAGCGGTGAATGTCGCCGTTCCTGTTTCCAGAGAGTATCCAACCTAAATGGAGAGAGAGACCCTAATACTACGAAGTAGACTGGGCTCACTGTTAAAATCTTCATCTGACCTTGATCTAGAGTAAAGTCACTATCCAGTGCCCACTATGATGTCTGACATATACTGGTATGAAATACACATGTACTGAGTGAATGGAGGTGAGACGAATTCCACCTGTGTGCATTAGGGAAGGCCTCAAAGTCTTTAGTGGCAACTTAAGTAGGTAGGATTTCAACAGGGAGAAATGTTGGGTGAAAGGTAAAATGGCATTTCAGGCAGAGAACAGGAAGCTTCAAATCATAATGGTAGCAAAACATAACAAATATAAGAGAACGATGATTGGGGGTGCCTGGGTGGCTCAGTCAGTCGGGCGTTTGCCTTTGGCTTGGGTCTGATCCCAGGGTCCTTGGATCAAGCCCGCATCAGCTCCTTGCTCAGAGGGGAGCCTGCTTCTCCCTCTCCCTGCTGTTCCCCCTGCTTGTGTTCTTTCTCTGTCAAATAAATAAATAAATAAAATCTTAATTTGAATCTCCCTGATGGTTAGTGATGATGAACATTTTTTCATGTGTTGATAGCCATTTGTATGTCTTCATTGGAGAAGTGTCTGTTTATATCTTCTGCCCATTTTTTGATATGATTGTCTGTTTTGTGTGTGTTGAGTTTGAGGAGTTCTTTATAGATCCTGGATATCAACCTTTTGTCTGTACTGTCATTTGCAAATATCTCTTCTCCCATTCCGTGGGTTCCCTCTTTGTTTTCTTGACTGTTTCTTTTGCTGTGCAGAAGCTTTTGATTTTGATGAAGTCCCAAAAGTTCATTTTCGCTTTTGTTTCCTTTGCCTTTGGAGACATATCTTGAAAGAAGTTGCTGTGGCTGATATCGAAGAGGTTACTGCCTATGTTCTCCTCTAGGATTCCGATGGATTCTTGTCTCATGTTGAGGTCTTTTATCCATTTTGAGTTTATCTTTGTATATGGTGTAAGAGAATGGTCGAGTTTCATTCTTCTACATAGAGCTGCCCAGTTTTCCCAGCACCATTTATTGAAGAGACTGTCTTTTTTCCACTATTTATTTTTTCCTGTTTTGCCGAAGATTATTTGACCATAGAGTTGAGGGTCTATATCTAGGCTCTCTACTCTGTTCCACTGGTCTATGTGTCTGTTTTTATGCCAGTACCATGCTGTCTTGGTGATCACAACTTTGTAATAAAGCTTGAAATCAGGTTACGTGATGCCCCCCCGCCGTTTTATTTTTGTTTTTCAACATTTCCTTAGCGATTCGGGGTCTCTTCTGATTCCATACAAATTTTAGGATTATTTGCTCCAGCTCTTTGAAGAATACCGGTGGAATTTTGATCAGAATGGCATTAAAAGTATAGATTGCTCTAGGCAGTATAGACATTTTAACAATGTTTATTCTTCCGATCCAAGAGCATGGAATGGTCTTCCATCCTTTTGTGTCTTCTTCAATTGCTTTCAGGAGTGTTCTGTAGTTCCTCGAGTATAGATCCTTTACCTGTTTGGTTAGGTTTATTCCCAGGTATCTTATGGTTCTTGGTGCTATAGTAAATGGAATCGATTCTCTAATTTCCCTTTCTTTATTTTCATTGTTAGTGTATAAGAAAGCCACTGATTTCTGTACATTGACTTTGTATCCTGCCACGTTGTTGAATTGTTGTATGAGTTCTAATAGTTTGGGGGTGGAGTCTTTTGGGGTTTTCCATATAAAGAATCATGTCATCTGCAAAGAGAGACTTCTTCATTACCAATTTGGATACCTTCTATTTCTGTTGTCTGATTACTATTGCTAGGACTTCTAATACTATGTTGAACAAGAGTGGTGAGAGTGGGCATCCTTGTCGTGTTCCTGATCTCAACGGGAAGGCTGCAAACTTTTTCCCATTGAGGATGATATTTGCTGTGGGTCTTTCATAGATAGATATCACCTTACACCAGTTAGAATGGCCAAAATTAGCAAGACAGGAAACAACATGTGTTGAAGGGGATGTGGAGAAAGGGAAACCCTCTTACACTGTTGGAGGGAATGCAAGTTGGTGCAGCCTCTTTGGAGAACAGTGTGGAAATTCCTCAAGAAATTAAAAATAGAACTTCCCTATGACCCTGCAATTGCACTCCCGGGTATTTACCCCAAAGATACAGATGTAGTGAAAAGAAGGGCCATCTGAACCCCAATGTTTATAGCAGCAATGGCCACGGTCGCCAAACTGTGGAAACAACCAAGATGCCCTTCAACGGACGAATGGATAAGGAAGATGTGGTCCATATACACTATGGAGCATTATGCCTCCATCAGAAAGGACGAATACCCAACTTTTGTAGCAACATGGACGGGACTCGAAGAGATTCTGCTGAGTGAAATAAGTCAAGCAGAGAGAGTCAATTATCATATGGTTTCACTTATTTGTGGAGCATAACAAATAGCATGGAGGACATGGGGAGTTAGAGAGGAAAAGGGAGTTGGGGGAAATTTGAAGGGGAGGTGAAATGAGAGACTATGGACTCTGAAAAACAATCTGAGGGTTTTGAAGGGGCGGGGGGGTGGGAGGTTGGGGGAACCAGGTGGTGGGTATTAGAGAGGGCACGGATTGCATGGAGCACTGGGTATGGTGCAAAAATAATAAATACTGTTATGCTGAAAATAAAAAAATAAATTTAAAAAAATCTTAAAAAAGAATGATGATTGGCCATTTTGTCTGGGTAAAAAAAGTATGTGACCACTTCTAACTTAAGAAGGAGTGATAATTAAATATATATGCCTTCATAAGTTTTTTTAAAAAAATAACTCAAGCAGACATTCTTCAGAAATATGCATTAGTGAAATCTATTTATTTTATAGATAAGGACAATGTTTTTGTTTACGCTGATGATGGATTCCTTGCAAATGGGAGTTACATAAATGTACAAATCTTTATCTGCAGCCAAACATAATTTTATTTTATTTTTTATTTTTTTAAAAAGATTTTATTTATGGGGCACCTGGGTGGCTCAATGGGTTGAGCCGCTGCCTTCAGCTCGGGTCATGATCCCAGAGTTCTGGGATCGAGTCCCGCATCGGGCTCTCTGCTCAGCGGGGAGCCTGCTTCCTCCTCTCTCTCTCTGCCTGCCTCTCTGCCTACATGTAATCTCTCTCTGTCAAATAAATAAATAAAATCTTTAAAAAAAAAAGATTTTATTTATTTATTTGTCAGAGAGAGTGAGCACAAGCAGACAGAGTGGCAGGCAGAGGCAGAGGGAGAAGCAGGCTCCCCACTGAGCAAGGAGCCTGATGTGGGACTCCATCCCAGGATGCTGGGATCATGACCCAAGGTGAAGGCAGCCGCTCAACCAACTGAGCCACCCAGGCGTCCCCCAAACATAATTAAAAAAAAAACACCAATGTTTTGTAGTTGTTATTATTGAGTACAAAGTACTTTGTTTAGTACAAAGCTCTTTGAAATTTTTAGAGTCTGTAAAATAAAAATATTACGCAGAGTTCAAAAATGTGTTTTGTGATTGCAAAATAGCTCTGAATGGAAACTGTTTCCAAAGAAACTCCGAACTGTTTCTGAGTTTTATGAGGATGATAGTGGGGGAAGGGATAGAGAGATGAGGTCTCTCCCAGAGCTTCGCCATATTTCCTGGGATGCAAAATCACCTTCATTTGAGGTGTGCGGTATCACCTCAAACAATAGTTGTAAGCAACTGAAGATCAAGATAAGATGGCCTTAGGGCTTTACTTGGTCTTATTGGAAGTCCACTGTTCTGTCCCAAACTTCCATTTCCTGAGGGACACACATTTCAAAGTAATCTTTCACTCATCCTTCACGGAAGTCGTTTACTGTGCTGCATCTCCTGAAATTTTCCCTCATGTCTTCCGTGGTCAATATTCACATGGTAGAGCCTTGGAAATTTGGTACTCAATTTAATTCACACACACCTAGACCTAAGACTTTGCACTGGTTCCTACTGCCCTTACCCCATCCAGTCATGGCACTGGTTGGAATGACCTGTACAGTGAATGCAGAGAATCAATGTTATGAAGTTAGGCAGAAGAGAAACCAACCAAGGATACTGAGAAAATGGAAGAAGCAAGGTAAGAGATAAACAATGAAACTGTGGGATCTTGGAAGTCATGGAGGGAAGGGCTCCTAGCAAAGATCTCTGTTGAATCCAACATTCAAGGATGCTGAGTTCTGCTGAGAGTTCAGGGGAGTTGAAAGTAGAAAAGTGACCAGTGAAGGCTGTGACTTGACAACACCCTGGTCAAGCGGTGGAAACAGAAGCCCAGCTGGGATGGCTTGAAGGAGAGGAAATGAAGACAACATGTATGGACAGATGTCTCACAAAGGTTTGCTAAGAATGGGGGAGCTGGAGGGAGTTAAAGGAACATTTTTTGAAAAGTATATTTATATTTGGTTGGGATGATTCAAAAGTGAGGGAAAATAGACAAAGCAAGAGAGAGAAAGGGAGAAGAGACAAAGCATAATTACAAAGGCTAAACTGTTGAAAAGGAAGAACAATTTCACAAATTGTTGAAAATTGTTGAAAAGTTGCCTTTTGTAGGAGCAAATTTACCTCAAAATAGCAGTAATGAAGGTAATGGATGATTCAGTGGCAGGGGGAGGTGTGGGAATGCTGAGGAGAGTCCCACCTCAGTTCCGTCTTAATTCTCCCAAACACAAACTCTGTGACAGCAGAAACATCTCTCTTCTGAGCTATTGTTCAAAATAATCTCTTTGAGTACGTTTCTGCCCCTCCTCTTGTCAAAGATAAAAACCAGGGAAGTGAAAAATTACAAAGGGTTATTCAGTGTAGACGCTGTATCTCTACCTTCTAGCCGGCAATTATCTTTGGGGACTGGGAGATGGAAGCCGATCCTTCCTGATGACTACATTTCAAAGGAATGGCTTTCAAGTCCTTGAGAAGGCACTCCTGAGTTGTAGAAGGTACACATATGTCTACCTCAAAGGTACAGAGAAAGAATTTACAACTGTAAGCCCTTTTTAGTAAATGTTCCAAAAAACAGCAGTCCAGGGCTTATGTGAAGTGTTACAAACAGTAAATTCTTTTGGCAGCCTTGAGCTTTCTCAGACAGGGACCTTACAAGGAGGCTAGGCTCATCCCAGGAATGAGGCCTTGAGCTGTTAGAAACTATGTTAGTGTTGGTTTAAGTATTTTAATGTGGTGGTGGCGGGGAGTGTGGACAAAATCATTTTTGCTGGGAGTTTGTAGTTTTTATAGGACACAGTTGAGGCCCAGCCGAGAAAGCTCAGAGAGGCCTGGCTCAAGTTTGGTCAAGAAAAAATTGTCACTCTCCACCTAGCAGAATCACATGACCCTTTATTGTTTAAAAGGAGAAAAGCTTAAACTGCCTGGGTGACTCAGTCAACGAAGCATCTGCCTTTGGCTCAGGCCATGATCCCAGGGTCCTGGGATCAAGTCCTGTGTCAGGATCCCTGCTCAACAGGGAGCCTACTTCTCCCTTTCCCTCACCCCCTCCGCCGTTTATGCTATCCCTCTCGAAAATAAATAGAATCTTTTAAAATGACAAGAGGAGAAAACCTGCATGCTGTTTTCTTGCCTTATTCCAGCCAAAGTGATGGCTCTCTTCTGAATTCATACTTATTATAGTACTTCTCATATAGAAAGACATCATGTTGTGCCTCTGTGCAACTTTTATTATCCTGTTTCATTGTGTATCTGTTCATGTATTTTTCTGGATTCCCCAATTAGCCACAATTTCCAGTCAGTGCACTGGGCTAATATCTCTGACATGTTTTTACAGTTACAGGTTCTGCACAGCACCTGGGCACATGGAAAGGACTCAATCCAACTTACAGGTATCCATTCACCTTCACTCATGCCAGAATGGTTGTCGTGGGTGCCCACTTCATGCATTTCATTTTCCCAATGCTGCTGGGATGAAGCTCAGTAAGATCTATCCCTGGCTTTTAGTCTTGGTTCTCCCTTCTCTCTTCAGAGTCCTGCCATGTTCTATCCAGTAGATATACACATTTACTTGAAGCTTTTAAAAATTAGATTCTGGGGCTGGCTGGGTGGCTCAGTGGGTTAAAGCCCATGCCTTCAGCTCAGGTCATGATCCCAGGGTCCTGGGGTCGATCTAGCCCTGCATTGGGCTCTCTGCTCAGCAGGGAGCCTGTCTCCCCAGCACCCCCCCCCCCCCCGCGCCCTGCCTGCCTCTCTGCCTACTTGTGATCTCTGTCTGCCAAATAAATAAATAAAATCTTTTTAAAAAATCGAATTCTGCAGAACCTGATCTGTAAGACAATATTAGATGGGTCAGCATATATACAATTTAGAAGTCTGTTATTCGAGAATCCCTTTACAACCACAGGCTCGGACTCAGGATATATTAAAGTCATAACCACAATGAGATACTACTCATGCCCACTAGTATAGCTATAATGGAGAAATCAGAAAATAACAAGTGTTGGCAACTGAAGAAATTGGGAACCCTTATATACTGCTGGTGGAAATGGTGCAGCCACTTTGGGAAACAGTTTGGCAGTTTCCCAAACATTTCAATACAGAGTTATCACATGACTCTCCTAGGTATGTAATCAGTAGACATGAAAACATCTGTCCATGCAAAAACATATACAATTTCTTTTGCAGCATGATTCATAATAGCCGAATGATGAATGAATTAACAACATGTGGTATATCCACATACTAGACTACTCTCCAGCAATAAGAATGAAGTACAGATACATGAATGAATCTGAAAAAGTTATGCTAAATGAAAGATGCCAGGCACAAAAGGCTACATAAGGTATGATTGCATTTGCGTGATATGTCAGGAATAGGTAAATTCATAGACACAGAAAAGTTCATCAGTGCTTGCTAGGAGCGTGAGGGTGATAACTGAAGGGTATTGGGGGAGCTATTGGGAGTGAGGGGTGACTATACTAAAAGCCACCGAATGGTACACTGTAATGAGTGAATTGCTTGGCACATGAGTTCTATCTCTAGAAAGCTGTTAGGAAAAGCGAAAAAAAAGTCATGCGACCGAGTATTTCAGCTACAAGAGATCGAGAGCCCAAACAGTTATTTCGAGTCCCCGCAGCCAGCAGAGCGGGGTAGCTCATGGGCAAGCATCTGTCTCCGTGCGTACAACAGTGCAAACGCCGCGGTGCCGCGGGTGGCGAAAAGGGAACGCTCGCCGTGCAAGGACAGACCGCTGGCTGGCCCCGGCCCTTCCCCGGCCCCCGGGGGCCCGAGTGCCTCGGGGTCAGCGAGCGCCCCTCCTCCGGCCTGAGTCACGGCGCCGCCGGAGTCCCCGCGCGAACATGCTCCGCTGAGCGCGGCCGGGACGCCGCGGGCCCTGGGGCGCAGCGTCGGGCGGTCGGGCTGTGGGGCGCCCAGCGCCGCCACCGCACGCGAAGCCAGGCCCGGGCCCGCGCTCCCCTCCCGGCCGGGACCTCGCAGGCCGGCTCACCGGACCCGCCCCCCAGCCGCGTCCCTGACTCCTCGCGGACGACAGCGGCGCCCGAGCCGTGCGTCCCCGCGCTGCCCTCCCTCCATGGCGTTTATCCGGAAGAAGCGGCGGGAGCAGCAGCTGCAGCTCTACTCCAAGGAGCGGTGAGCGCCTGCCCGGGACCCGCGGGCGGAGGCGGGGAGGGCGGGAGCGGGGTCGGGGCCGGGGACCTGCTCGGGGGCGGGAGCGGGGCTGCCGGCGGGGGTCCGAGCGCCCGGCCCCGGTGTGGGGGCCCCGGCACAAAGGCCGAGGCCCGGGGCGTGCTGGGCGCCCGGGCGGGGGTCGCGGCCGGAGCCCGGGAGCCGGGGCAGGGTCGGGGCAGCGTCCGGGCCGGGTCGGACGCAAGCCGAGCCCGGGCGGAGCGACGCTGGTCCGGCTCCTGCGG
This sequence comes from Mustela nivalis, assembly GCF_964662115.1. NCBI lineage: Eukaryota > Metazoa > Chordata > Mammalia > Carnivora > Mustelidae > Mustela > Mustela nivalis. Next base: position 80,084,611 of record NC_139021.1, read on the forward strand.
CCCGGCTCACCCGGAAGAGGCCGCGCGTCCCGGCGTGGACTCCCCCGCGGGCGTCCGGCCCGAGCGCGAGCCCGGCGTTCTCTGGAGGGGAGCGGCTGGCGGTGCGCGGGCCGGCGGCCTCCCTTGGACCCCGGGTCACCGGCGCCGGGTCCCCGCACCGCGTGGGAGCCACAGCGTTGTTCCGCCCGGGCCGCACCGTGCGGGCACCGACCACCCCGCCCGCACCGGGGACGACGCGGATGCCTCGCTTCCCTGCGCCTTTTTCTGCCAACTTCTTGGGACGGAAGGCCGAGGCCTGCCCAGCTCCCTGCCCGGCTGGGCCGCGAGGTTGGCCAGAAAGGCCTTCCTTCCCCTGAGAAAAGCCAAGAGCGACCTCACAAACTTGTTCTGCCGAGCAATGGGCCTCATTGTATTTAAGTGTATTTGAAGGCTTTGCATTCGAACGCTCCGTGAGGCACAATAGTCATTATCCCCAGATCCCAGTAAGGGGACCAGTAAGGATTTGGGGTCCCAGGACGAGCCCAAGCTCAGATGATCTCAGAGCAGCACCGTTTTAGTTTCTGATCCTCAGCCTCCAAAGGAAATCGTTTGTAAAAACAAAACAAAACAACACACACACACACACACACAAACCCACTTCTGCTCTAAGTGTATTTCTGGTGAATGAAATAACTTGGCTGATTTTTGGGTCTGTGGTCCCAGGTGCCAAAAGGAACTGGGAATGAATCGCTTTACAGTTATTTTGATTGCAGAGCAAGTTACCCAGGAGTGCTGCTAGCCTGTCACCTTGTTGTGTGATGGATGGTGTAGGGAAGGAAAAAAATCTTTACCTTGGAAGGTCTTCCAGGTGGACTAAATGAAATATATATAAAACAGATTAACAGGAGAAGAAAGCCAAAGTTTTATTACATGTATGCAGAGGCCCAATATTAAAATAGAGGCCTAAAGAAATGACCAAGGCAAATAGTATTTATCTATTTTAGACAAAGAGACAATACATTTGTGAGACATTGACAGGGTACAGAAAACAGATGTTTGGGAGCTTTAATTAGGAATTCTAAGCAGAATTTAGGCTGAGGTCGTAGATTAGAAAAAAAAAAATAGTAAGAAGGTTTGTTTCTGCAGCTTTCTTCGCTTCTAAGTCCCTATCTCGGGTGTAAAGATGTCTTTTTACTTCTTAGTACAGGGAGATTTGTTTCCTGCTTTCAAGGGAACAGAGGAGAGTCTGAGTGACCTTGTACTGGCTATTTCTTAAGTAACTTTTATTCCAAAAAATATGCTAGAGGGGCACGTTTTGGGGCAGCCTGCCTTTGGCTGCCTGCAGTGGACACCAACAAAGCCGATTATATGTGGAAATACAGGTGTAGGCTTGAAGGTCTGTGTGCTCTTGCAGCATCCACACTTATTTTATAGGTATTGACTTGACCCGTTTCGTCCAAACATTCTTATCCTTTTCTAATCCCTGTTACTGGCCTGGCCAGGAGATCCATAGTTTAAGATTTTATTCTTCACTGTAGAGAAGTGGATAAGAGGTATCAAAAAAGCATATCTTGGATATGGCTTCTGAGAACGTTTTGGTTTTATGATTAGGTTTTATCCACAGAAAGACTTACTTTTAATGCTAAATAATAACTAGACCCTAAATAAAGTACCTCACACTCGTGGAGGCTCTTCTGACTTCATTTATAGTGCCTGTTTTTGTGGAAGGACCTCGAGGAGAGTTTCTTTGTTCTGTACCAACAACATTAAGAATTGGGGGTATTCTGTATTAAGTAGATGGATGTGCAAATTTGCATCGTAAGAACTTAGAAACACTTGAATTGCCATCGTGTTCTGTGATCAAAGAGTCATTTGTAACCATTCTGTGGCCCCTTTGATATAAAGAGAAACCTGTTTTCTTTAGATCTGCCAGTTAATTCCATAGCTGTCATTTTTGTTTAATTTGGTTGGTTTATATAGCTCGGCAATGTCACACAAATCTTAAAGTCTGCTCTTGGGTTTCAGTGTATAATCTGCTTTGTGTGTATCTATTGGTCAGACAGTGTGACAGGCTAGCAGCGCACTGCGATAACTGTAGCTCTCAAAACCAAAACATTTATTCATCCGTCAGCAGGCAGCCAATATTCCTGAGCATCAGTAATCTGAAGAAGTTGGTGTCGCATAGCTTCGATATATTTGAATCCTCTTTGCTGACTGCTCCAATTTTTTAACTCTCGGCTCCCTAGCTTTGCAACCTTAGGCTGAGGAGCAGACTTCTACCCAAAAGGTTTCTACAGAATACTAGTTGGGTGAAAGGACTCTGTCTCACAATTAGGTGTGGGTTGGAACCATGCTGTCCCTATAAACCTTAGAATGCACTCTGAAAGAGAGAAATATTTTAAACCGACTTTGTTTCCACACAGATTTTTCCTGGGTCATCCCTTTGAGGCAATAAACACCAATTAGCACAAGAATTGATAAAGGTCATTGGCACAGGCATACCCATCAGAACTGTTACTTTCTCTGGGACTGCTTCAGGGCTGACCCAGCAAAAGGCCTCACTTATTCAGAGTTGTGAGTTCATTGGTCTTCCTCTCATGCTGCTTATGAGATTTTAGAGTTCTACCACTACCAGATAATGACCCCAGGAAATGAGAAACCTGAAGTTAGCCTTTATTTCTTTTAGTATTAAACTGATGCTACTGCATTTAGAGTAAGCAGGATTTCTACAAAGGTAGAAGCAGAGAGACCGGTTGGGAGTTTCTTGGATTGGTGGCTTAGACCCAGATGGGGGCAGAAGAAATGAAGAAAAGTGGATGGGTTTTTGATATTTTGGGGAGGTAGAGTGAACAGGTCTTGGAGTGGTAGATTTCATATAAAAGGTAACAGAGAAAGAATCCCAGCTAGAGCTGTCAGGTAAAATACAGAATGCCCAGTTAAATTTGAATTTCAGATGAATAGTGAAAAATATTTTCATGTAAGTATGTACCATGCAATATTTGGTACACTTATATTGAATTTTTTGTAGCTTATCTGAAATTCAGATTTCACGAGGCATCTTGTATTTTCATTTGCTCAACATGGTAGTCCTCTCAGGTTTCTGGCTTAAACAACTGTACAGTGGTGCCACTTACTAGGAATGTTTCTAAAGAAATGCTTTGTATTGTTTGGTATTAGAAAACAAAAGATACTTAGTCATTCAGGTTAAGTACACTAGTATCCCGGTTAAGATACAGATGCCAGAACTATATTAATTTTACTGGTTTTTAAAAATTCATTGTGTAGGTGTTAATGAAGGTAAATGGAAAAAAATTTCAAAAGACAATTCACATAGCTTTCTTTTGAATTGTTGGGAATAACAAACATGTAGAGAAGGAAATAAACATTGGCAGATAAGGATATTTTAGAAACGGCTGCTATTTAAGATATTTCTATTTTAAGATTTAGAAGTGGGCTAATAGTTAGATATTTTTTATCTTTACATTTAGAAGTGGTGTGATGGAAGAATGGTTGTTTTTTCTTGGATGACTAGAAATTTAGAGAGTTGAGGCATGCTCCTACTGGGGGAGAGTCAGCTTTTTCTCTTTATAATATTGTACAACAAATTACTTAGGTGTAGCTTGTAAGCTGTCATCCCAGGATAAAACATTAGTAATCACGAATTATATATTGAGCACACATATTTCCTTAATAGTTTTACAGGCACTTGATAGAATTCAACTTTGTTTTCAAACATTCCATGTGTATATATTCTCTTGGTTACGCTTATATTAAGTTTCTTGGCTGATATTAAATATCTTCTGCTTAATATGTTATTTTTTATTTATTATACTATAAGTACTGGTTGAGAGGGAAAAGTGCTTTGCTATCCTCCTGTTTATTCTCTTATTTCTAAGACTGACCGTCCTGTTCTTGTAATATCTCATTGAGATATGCCAGGGTTTGAAAATGGAAATAAACTGTAGAGCCACAGTTAGTCAGGAATGCTGAAGGGTTGAAGGAAATCTACCAAACTTTGACTCAGAAGTAGGGTTTATTTTTCTCACATAAAAAATAAAAAACAAAAAAAAATTGTGGGAGGAGAAATAAATGTTGCAGATATTTTGATTAACTTAGAATTTACACTGTATTTACTCAAACTACATTACTAGTCCTTCACCTTATGCCCTTATGGCTGCCTAAAAATAGCTTCTTCCAAAATGGTTACCATTTAAGAAGACACAAGAAGGGGTGCCTGAGTGGCTCAGTGGGTTAAAGCCTCTGCCTTCGGCTCAGGTCATGATCCCAGGGTCCTGGAATTGGGCCACGCATCGGGCTCTCTGTTCAGCAGGGAGCCTGCTTCTCTCTCTCTCTCTTCCTGTCTCTCTGCCTACTTATGATCTCTGTCAAATAAATAAATAAATAATCTTTAAAAAAAAGAAGAAGAAGAAGACACAAGAAAACAACCATAAAATTTGAATGGGTTTGCTCTATGATTTTCATTAAAATTTTTTTTAATGTGATATAAAGTTGGGTATGGTCACTTAATGAATTCATTACTTGTTTTTTTCTTTTTTCTTTTTTTAAAAGATTTTATTTGTTTATTTGACAGACAGAGATGACAAGCAGGCAGAGAGGCAGGCAGAGAGAGAGGGGGAAGCAGGCTCCCCGCTGAGCAGAGAGCCAGATTCAGGGCTCTCGATCCCAGGGTCCTGGGATCATGACCTGAGCCGAAGGCAGAGGCTTAACCCACTGAGCCACCCAGGCACCCTTTAGATATTTCATTTTTAATGAATTTTTTTCTGATTGACTTATCAGTAATTGGAAGTTTCTTCATGATGCAAACTTTGACTTATATTTCTATCAATTTTTGCTATACATATTTTCAGAGGATGTTATTAAGTCTAGGTAAATTTAAAATTGCTGTCTTCTAAAAAAATTGAATCTTTTGTTGATATACAATGACCTCTTCTTGTAATGATTTTTTTCTTCTGTTTTGTCCGATATTAATATAACTATATCAGTTTTCTTTGGGGTATTTGTATTATATGGAATTTTCATTTTTTTGCTTTCCAATTTTTCTGTATCCTTAAGTTTTAGGTATATTTCTTATTAATAGGCTAATATAATAGTGGGATATCTTAATAATTCATTTCCCATAATTTTTGTCTTGACAGATTAATTTTAGTCCATTTATATTTATTATATTACAGATATATTCGGATTTTTAAATTTTGTTCTTTAGTTTTGTCTTATTTTTTCCTTATTTTAGATTAAGACCCCCTTGCTCCTTTTACCTGGAGATTATGGTACCTGTGTGTTCTGTTTCTGTTTTTCTAGAGCTTACCTAGAAATTTTAACATTATATTTAGCTTAAGATCTGAAACTAATCATTCTCATAACCCTCCTCCCTAACAATATAAGGACCTTGGAGTAATGCCTGTTGTCCCATCCTAAATTATAGTCTCTGTTGTCTAGTATTTTCTATCTAGATTTAAAATCTAGATTTTTAAACCTATAAATTAAACATAGCAATTATCTAGTTAATATATTTTTACATGCATATTTACCATTATCTTAGTTCAGCATTCCTTCTTGACAATCATATGTTCTCTGTGGAATTATTTTCTCTTTCCTGAAGAATATCTTTTAGAGGTTCCCTTAATGGTCATAAACTGTTTTTGTCTGTTTGAACATGTGCTTATGTTCTTGTTTTGGTGATCAGTTTTCCTAGATATATATTTTTGGCCCTTGAACAACATGGGGGTTGGGGAGCCAGTCCCTGTGCAGCCAGAAATCTGTGTATAAATTTTGACTTCTCCAAAACTTAACTACTAGTAGCCTGCTGTTTACTGGAAGCCTTCCAATAACAAACAACCAATTAACATATATTTTGTATGCTATGTGTACTACATACTGTATTTTTAAAGTAAGCTGGAGGAAAGAAAATGTTATTAAGAAAATCATAAGGAAGACAAAATACATTTACAGTACTGTATTTATTAGGAAAAAAATCCACATATAAGTGGATCAGCACAGTTCGAACCCATGTTGTTCAAGGGTCAACTATAATTTTCTCAGCATTTTGAATATTGTGCAAATGAAGACAGTTAGCCAGGGAATATGCACCCAACGTGTTGGAGCAGTTGTTGGTGGGAGAAAACCCAACTTGAAAACTCCGAGAAAAGGTCAACAACAGGTGTGCTCTGCCCTCCATGGTGCAACTCTTAGCTACCTGACAGGGTCATGCTTCAGACTCCAGGAGAATCCTGTATCTCATCGAGTGCCCAGGAGCCAAGATGCCTAGAGCTATGCTGTGATGGAACCTTGGCTCACCATGTCCAGCTCGGCATCTGTGGCTGTGCATTGGCCTTGTCTCTCCTCTGGCCTGAGTGGGACTGTCAAGCCTTGAACTTGAGTCTGTATGATGTGGCAGGATTGGGGCAAAACTTGGTTTATCTGTGTTCATGTTTAGAGAGCCACCAGCATGTTCTCTGGCCGTAGTTAAGACATTGGGGTCCAAGCCTTGCATTTGACTGGGACTGTTTGCCCTTGACCCGGAAGCATAGCAGTTTTCTGTGGAGCTTTGTAGAAGGCCACTTTCCATTCTGAGGGAGACCAGCCTGCATTTAAGTCTAACAGTTCTTTGTAAGGACTCTGTCTTTTAAAAGCAGGACTCTGGATACTTTTAAGATCTCCTCCTTTTAGTGCTTTGCTGTTTGTCTCTATAGAAATTTCTTTTTATTCACCTGTCCTGATTGGTATTCCTAAAGCTGAAACGGTTTCAGAAAATTTGGAGCTGAGCCTTTGGCTCTTAGAATATTGCTTTTATGTTTCATAAAGACTCTTTAACATTTATCTGTACTTTTATATGCTGCATTCTGCATTATTTAAATCCATCTTACAACTTAAATTTTTTTTTCTCTAGTGGCCTAATTTGTTGTCTATATCACTCATTTGCTTCAATTTCAATTATTTTTAAATTTCTAATTCTATTTGGGTCATTTATAACTGCCTGATCCATTTTGATAAGAATCTCTGCTATATTTTGATATCCTTCTATTTCTTTAAATTTATCTCTTGAAGTGATCAGATACAGAAAATAAATTATCTGTAACTTTTACAGATACAACTGAATAGTTTGTTGCTTATATTGACCCTCATTTGGTAATTTTGTTACTTGTTTGTTTTAGGATTTTTGATTTTGGCTTCTTGTTCTTTGGAAGCTTATCTTTGGGGATTCTTGCAGGCCTGGGTTTCAGCTGGATTTTTCCAGAAAGTGTTTGCATTCATTTGGGCCTGGGATGCTAGGAAAAAAAACCACCCTGGTTTGTCTTGAGTTTTACTGGGCTACATTAGTAGTGTGAGTTCTAGCCCCAAATGTGTGTCAAGGCAGGCTGGTGGTTTCATATTCTCAAGGGAGACTGACTTTGCCCCCAGCCCAGAGCCCAGGGCCTACCATCTCCCTCTAGGGAAGGGAGGGTAGGTGGTTTTATTTCCAAACTCCAAGGGTGTTAACTCTAGGGATTGTAGCTTTTTCTGTCCCTGCTTCCTGCACCCCTTTCCTCCCCCCACCCCCCGCCATCCTCTCAGGGCACATGGCTCTATGAATGCAGGGTCTCTAGTACTCAGAGTTGGACAAAGCCCCGAGGGGAAAAGACTGCTCCAGTACCTGCTCACTTCTCTCTTTTGTGACTTTCCCTCACTTTCCCCGTGTCCTCAGCCAAGCATTTGAAAAAAAAGATTGTAGTAATTTGTCTAACAATTTTAGAGGCTCTGTACCTGTAGTGAGATTGTTGTTCTGGACATGTAATCTGCCATTAATGTCTGAAATGGGATTCCTGCTGATTTGTGTAAGCCTGGATTTATTTAGTGTATCTATAAATCCACTGGTTAATAAGAGACTTTCAAGTTTATCTAATTTGTCTCTCTCGCTTCAGTTTTATAGTTGAGGCCTAAATAGATAAAGTGATTAGACTAAAAGTCTAATAGCCAAGTCACAGTTGAACTAAGACCAGAACAGATGTTATCTGATCCAAGGCCATCCTGGGGGCCACCATATGTGTGGCTTCTGTTTTAGATATTTGGACAATACTTATTTTTATGGTATCTCAGAAATTTAGAATGATTGAGGAATGATGGAAGCCTGGTTTATGTGGATATGAGTTAGAACCTTGTTATTCTCATCATGGGCCTGCAGCCTCACCATTGCCTTGGAGCTTGTTAGAAAATGCACAATCTGGGTGTCTGGGTGGCTGTCGGTTAAGCTCAGGTCATGATCTCAGGGTCCTGGGATCAAGCCCTGCATAGGGCTCCCTGCTCAGCGGGGATCCTGACACCCCCCCTGCTTGTGCACTTTCTCTCTGACAAATCAATAAAATCTTTTTTAAAAAGAGAGAAAATGCACAATCTTGGGCTGCACCCCAGATGTGCTCCATCAGAATCTGTATTTTGATGTGATCCCCGCATGTTGTACACACATTCACATCTGAGAAGCACTTTCCAGATAACAGTAATTAAACATTTCTCTCTCTCTCTCTCTCTTTTTTTTGGGGGGGGGGGGCTCCTTTGAACTACGCTTCCATGTTTATCTTCTCCATAGTTTAGAGAAGACTCGTGGCGTATCCTCCCTCGGGCTATGACTCTTGATGAGTAAATTGAAAGATTTTGAAAGCATACATGATCTTTTTGCTATTTGTTCTCATAGATAGTTGAGACTTGAAAGTAGAGATGACTGGCCTTATGGATGGTGTCAATGAAAGGGATGTCGATATCTGAATCATCTTGTCCAGGAAGAAACTACAGTTTACACAGTCAGAGGAGAATGTAATTTCCTAGAGTCTGGCCAAGTGGTAGATTTTAAACTTAGCCCCAAAGGAGAGGATCACAAGGCCAGAGGAAATGGTGACATTGGTTACACTGGAGGACAACAGGTAGAAGATGAGATGCGACTCCAGTGGAAAGAGGAGGCAGTAATTTACATGAGAAAACAATCAGTTCCGTACCTAGAAATAACATTCAGTCACTCAGATGTCTCTCTGTGAGTATGTATAACTTGAATAATAAAATGAGTTACATTTTATTACAGAAGAGGATTAGTGTGTGTCTTAGATGTTACTGAAGCTTATTAGGATGGGGACTCAAGATTGGAATCTAGGGACTCCTGGGTGGCTCAGAAGGTTAAGCGTCTGCCTTTGGCTGAGGTCATGATCCCAGGGTCTGTACACTGAGTCCTGTATCCTACTCCCTGCTCAGTGGGGAGTCTGCTTCTCCCTCGGCCTCTCTCCCATGCTCATGCACACGCGCCCTCACTCTCTTTGTCTCTCAAAAATAAATAAATAAAATCTTTTTAAAAGAATCTAGTGCTGAAAAGATACAAACCTGCTCAAAAGGAATGACATGACAGAAGGTGAGGCCCTGAATGTCAAGGAGTACAACTGCCAGGGAATCTTTGAATAGAGGGGGGAAACCTAGGGAACTTTCTAGAAAGAGGATCAGAGATAATTGCATTCCTTTGTTACAGGCCACCTAAGTGAGTATAAAAAATGGCGGGTATGTACCTGATGTAGATTGAAAACAGGAAATAGCAACACAGAAAGTGACGAGAGACCTTACTTAGTCAATGCCTAGTGAGATAGAATTATAGTTTCTTGAGTTCCCTTGTTGAAATTTTGATCTATTTTAAGGCAGAGAACTTAAGAACTTTGCAAAATTCTGAATATTAAAAAGAAACTAATTAAGTAGTAGTGCTGGTAACCTTCAGGAAAAGCTGTCCATATCCAGTTATTTGTCACTGAAGCCCCGGGAGGGGGATCAAGCTAGATTCTGTCTTAACACAGAAGTAGATTTTTTAGAAGGCAGATAATGAAAGTTACAAGGGAAAAAAAAGAGATAGTTGTTATTACTGGGCAGTTCTGGAATGGATATTGATCCCTTAAGTTTTGAAACTGAAAATTCAGAACGTCCAAGCCAAATGGTCCTTGGCAAAGAGTCATAGTAAATGAGACAAGCAGTTAAACCAAGGATGGTCATACAGGTAGTGTTCCTCTGAGCTTATAATTTTTTTTTAAAGTGTAAAGCTGGAAGGACAACAGCCATGGACAGATGAAGAGGAAGCACAGACCTGCACAATTAGCATCAAGAAAGTTGAAGCTCCAGTGAGCCGTGGCTTTAAAAAATGCTACAGATTAAAAAAAGTTTGTTTGTTTGTTTGTTTGTTTGTTTTAATTTCCTGAAGTTGAATTTAAAAGCAGCTTGCTGCCTTGGGCCCAGGCCGGTAGTGGAAAGTTGATGTATAACAGAGGAAGTGGGTTTTGTACTCTGTTAATGATACTGACCTTCAGACTGGAAATGACAGGATCAGCGAGCGGTCCTAAGATGTGTGCTACCTCCAAGCTGCTGGGAGAATTTGAGTTTGGGACCACAGAATCGTTCAGTGATCCAAGAGCTTGGAAAGGTGGAGAAAGAACATATGAGCATAAGTCAGTTCAGTGCTAACTCTAGCTCAGACAGGTTATTTATAAATCACTAGAAGAGGAAGTTGTTGCCACCAGGCTACAGCGTGAATCCACTATAAAGTCATGTCATGCTAATCTCTTGACAGAATTCTGGCTGGTAAGTCAGGAGAACACAGCAGCTTAATTCATCACAACTTTGTCAGAGAATAAGGGTCAGTTGTTGTTGTTGCTGTTTATGTCTTAATAGTGGAATTGAGAAAGGAGAAATTAATGTTAACGTAGGTAGGCGGGATACTATGTGTCTGAATGACTGTATTCAGAGGTTCCTGTCAAATGTATTATGAGGGGAACATTTTCACGTTGAGTCACAGCACTGTGTTCTCACCCTTGTCCATTCAGCATTTCCTTAATGTCTTTATTTCAGAGCCATTTTAAGAAGCTCACAAAAAATGCCCACTTTGGTTACACCAATTCTCTAAGTGGTAGGGTCCCTAGAGTCTAGTATGACCTGAGGATAGTGGTAGGGGATCTAGAGTAGAGGTGGCAAATGCTGGGCTCTCGGGCTTTTCCCATGCCCGTCCCTGCACACATCACCACGGCGTTGGGCCATTTTCTCCCACTGAGCACATAACAGTTCTCCTCAACACAGCGCCACCTCTCCAATCCAGAGAAAGGATGGACTAGCCGAGTCTTCTGGATCCATTATAAATACTGTTCATCAGTAGAGTGTTGGGTGATGGGTGAGTATGGGCACAGATGCAGGGTTATTCTGAGGGCCACCTTGAGTGAACTTGTTTCTGACATGAGGATGTGGCAGCATCTTTTCAGGAAAGTTAAGGTGCTGAATGAGTAAATTTATCAAAGAGGAATCCGAAGAGCCCACCACAGCTCTGTAAAGACAAGACGAATTAAGCTAAGGAGTTCCCAGGGGCAGGGCCAAGAGTCTCCTAAAGAAAACATTTAAAAAGTGATTTTTCAGGCGCCTGGGTGGCTCAGTGGGTTAAGCCACTGCCTTTGGCTCAGGTCATGATCTCAGGGTCCTGGGATAGAGCCCCACATCGGGCTCTCTGCTCAGCAGGGAGCCTATTTCCCTTCCTCTCTCTCTTCCTGCCTCTCTGTCTACTTGTGATCTCTGTCTGTCAAATAAATAAATAATTTTTTTTTTTTAAATAGGGATTTCTCAGAACCTTTTTCCTCCTGAGAATGTGGTTTGAAAATCATCGTGCAAAATGCCATGAAACTTTATTGTAAGAATTTGTGTATACAAAAATTTTAAATCAGGTGTAACACTTCAGTAGAAAGAAAATGTACACTCTGAAAAATTTCTTAATCCTTTAACTTCAAATAATATGATTTGGTTCTGTCTGTTTACCTTGTATTTTACATTTCTTACAAAATACGTGTCTTGGTAAATTAAGGAGGACATAAGTTACTTGCCAAGATCATTATCCAGTTCTACAATAGTTGATATATTTTTTGATTGTTATAAAAAAACATAACGAAGGCTTACCGTCATAGCCTCTTTTAAGTGTGTAGTACAGTAACGTTGTGGATGTTCACTCACACTGTCGTGCAACAGATCTCTAGAGCTTTCTCATCTTTCAAAACGAGCTCTCCCCCCACTGAAAGCAACTCCCTGAAAAGGAGCTCTGCTTTCCCCGTAGGACCAGCTCCTAGCAGCCACCATTCTGTTTTCTCTTGGTAAGAGTTTGATGACTTTAGATACTTTATGTGAGTGGAATTATGTAGTATTTGTTTCAGTGCAATGAGGTTATTTCACTGGCATAATGGTTCATCAGTGTAGTAGCATGAGACAGGACTTCCTTCTTCTTCTTTTTTTTTTTTTTTTAAGATTTTATTTATTTATTTGACAGACAGAGATCACAAGGAGGCAGAGAGGCAGTGAGAGAGAGAGGAGGAAGTGGGCTCCCTTCTGAGCAGAGAGCCCAATGCGGGCCTCGATCCCAGGACCCTGGGACCATGACCTGAGCCGAAGGCAGAGGCTTTAACCAACCCACTGAGTCACCCAGGTGCCCAGGACTTCCTTCTTTTTTTAAAGCTGGATAATATTCCACCATATGACTATATGACTATAGTCATATATGACTATTCCACATATGACTATACCACATTTTCTTTAGCCATTCATCGGTGATGGACGTTTAGGTTGCTTCCCCCTCCTGGCTATCATAAATAATGCTGCCCTGAGCACGGTGATGCAAATACCTCTTTTGAGATCCTGTTTTCACTTCTTTTGGATGAATACCCAGAAGTGGGCCTGTGGCTTGTGTGGTAGTTGTATTTTTAATTTTTGAAAGAACCTCTGTACTGTTTTCCACAGCGGTTGCACCATTTTACAGTCCTACCAACAGTGGGCAAGGGTCCCAGTTTCTCCACATCCTCACCAACATTTGTTATTTTCAGGTTTGTTTTGTTTTGTTTAATAAGGTATGAGGTGATCGCCCCCTTGTAGTTTTGGTGTGAGTATTCATGGTGATAAGTGATATTGAGTATCTTTTCAAATACTTTTTGGCCACTTATATATCTTCTTTGGAGAAGTATCAATTCAAGTCTTAGGTCCATTTTTTAATTGGGTTACATTTTGTTTCTGTTGAGCTGTAGGAGTTGTTGGTTTGTTTGTTTTTTTTTTTTAATATATCCTGCGTAGTAACGCCTCATCAGATATGTGGTCTGCTCATATTCTTTCCCATTATTTAGGCTGTCTTCTCATTCTGTTGATCTTTTTCTTTGCCACACAGAAGTTTTTAAGTTTGATGTGGTCACTTTTATTTTTGCTTTTGTTGCCTGTGTTTTGATGTCCTGTCCAAAAAAATCATTGCCAAACACAGTGTCGTGAAGCTTTCCATCAAGTCGTCTTCTGGAGTTTCATACTTTCAAGTCTTGCATTTAAGTCTTTAATCCATTTTGAATTAATTTTTGTATGTGATCTTAAAGTAAGGGCCCAACTTCATTCTTTTGCATGTGGAAATCCAGTTTTCCCAGCACCATTTTTTGAAGAGATTGTCCTTTTCTTATTGTGTGGCCTTGGAGCTCATATTTGAGCATATGTGAGGTTATTTCTGACCTCTCTTCTGTTCCATTGGTGTATATGTCTGTCTTTTTGCTGATTTTGATTTTGTGTCGATTACTGTAGCTTTGAAATATGTTTTGAAATCAGGAACTGTGAGGCTGCCAACGTTGTTTTTCTTTCTTAATCATTTTAGCTATTCAATTCCATATGAATTTTAGGATTTTTTTTCTATTTCTATATTAAATGCCATTGATATTTTGAGAGGGATTCCACTGAATCCGCAGATCACTTTGGGTAGTATGGACACTTAATAATAATATATTGTAATGTTATATATGTAATATATAATGTATAATAATAGAAATATATTTTTATTTTTTAAATATATAATTGATATGTCTAAATAAAATTATTAATATACTATTATATATAATAGGATTGCATATTTTTTACTTTTTAAAAAGCTTATTTTTAATTCAAGTATCATTAACATAGAGCATTATATTAGTTTCAGTGTATAAAATAATGATTCAACAGTCCTGTACATTACTCAGTGCTCATCCCAAGCGTACTCCTAAACCCTTCACCTGTTTCAGCCATCTCCCCACCCACCTGTCCTCTGGAAACCACCAGTTTTCTGTAGATGAATCTTTTTTTTTTTTTTTGGTCTCTTTTTTTCTTTATTCATTTGTTTCTTAAATTCCACATATGAATTAAATCATATGTATTTGTCTTTCTCTGATTTATTTAACTTAGCTTAATACCCTCTAGACCCACTCATGCTATTGCAAGGAATAGGACTTTATTTTATTAATTATGTGGAAGAGCTGGTTGTCTATGAAGGCTACCTGTGCTTCATAGAAATAAAATTATGCCATTGTCTTATTAAAGATACTTATTTTCTTTTACCTTCTCTCTAAGAGGAGGAGTGGGAAGATAGGGTTAAATAGCTCCAGCTCAGGTCATTAAGGCATGACCTAAAAATAAGGGTCAAGGTAATTCAAAAGGATCTCTCTGAGTTAAACCTTCATGGAAATTATCCCATGCATCAAAGGATTGTTCTAGCAATCCTAACTCTTGTGATTGTATTGAAATTCAGAATAAGTATTAATAGTGAGCATTTTTACTTTGAGCTCTGGCATTTTAGCCCGTGACTAATTCTTGTTCATGGACTTAAAGACATAAATAGGCTAATAAAAAGTTACCTAGTAGGATGGTAAAGCTGGTTCCTGCTGTCATTAGTCTTTATGAGTTATTTTTCTTTTGGCTCAGCTTTCTTTGTAATGAGCAATGTCTTCTTATTCCATGAATATAGATTCTTCTTTGTAAGGATATTTATTATAGGCTTTTGACCTCCTGTTCTCTAGAGAGAAGTTCTCGAGAACTTCAAGTTGTGTCCTGCTTGTTTTGGTCTAGTTCTTTCATAATAGAGGCTGGTGATCTTGGGTTATCCATTCTTATTTAAGTGTGAAATATGTAATTTCTGTGTCACTGTGGGCAGACCTTTTCTGTTGGGCTTCAGTATGGGATCATGCTATAAACACCTGACTCTTTCAAATATTCCTATCCATGGGTCTTTACAGCTATTTTGTGTTTTCTAATAATAATCTATCAAACTGTTACTTGGAATGGTTATGTCTTCCTACTTTTTACTCCATAGCCTTGCTCTCCATGGGGCTTCTTTGTACCTAATATCTTTGATTTGGGGACTTTTTGGAAGTCCTATGATTTAAGTTGGTTTTCTCCTGATAGGTACTTCCCACTGGAGGTGTGTGCCGTTCTGATTTCTGATTGCTGCTGATTCCTCCCATCTCTTTTCTATTTCTCACAAATTTGTTGCTCTCATCTTCCTCTGTGACTCGTCAATTTTCTTTAGTCTGTGGTTTTTTAAAAAATATTTTCTACTCAAATTTTAGTGGTTCTTCTGGAGGTAACAGAAATAGACACACATGCTCAATCTGCTATGTTTATTGGAGACCCTGTCCCTAACACAGCAGAATTCCAGTCCCACACTCCCTCTGAGAGCTTTTCCTGGAACTCTGGATGCCACTGGTTTCCTGGATGAAAACACTTGTTTCCAGTTATTTGCCACATACTTGTTTCTGTGGCCATACAACTGAATTAATACCTTTTCTTATTACCTTATTTTGGTTGTGTGTGTGTGTGTGTGTGTGTGTGTGTGTGTTTAAGATTTTATTTATTTATTTGACAGATGGAGATCACAAGTAGGCAGAGAGACAGGCAGAGAGAGAGAGAAGGAAGCAGGCTTCCTGCTGAGCAGAGATTCCGATGCGGGGCTGATCCCAGGACCCTGGGATCATGACCTGAGCCGAAGGCAGAGGCTTTAACCCACTGAGCCACCCAGGTGCTACTTTATTTTGTTTTTAAAAGTTTAAGACACTTGGGCGCCTCAGTCTGTTGAGCATCTGCCTTCAGCTCATGTCATGATCCCAGGGTCCTATGATAGAGCCGCTTATTAGTAGCTGGACTCCCTGCTCAGCAGGGAATCTGCTTCTCCCTCTCCCTCTGCCTGCTGCTTTTTCTGCTTGTGCTCTCTTTCTGTCAAATAAATAAATAAGATCTTTAAATAGAAAAAGAAAGTTTAAAACACATTAAATTTTAAAAGGAACTATATTTTAATCCTATTCTGTTCAATTTATTTATTTGTTCAATACCAAAGCATTAGACTTGTTATTACAGGGAACTATCTAGAGATCTACCACTCAGAGGCATATGATCTTGTGGAAGTAGCAGGAAAAGTGTAACTAACAATGAGGCAGAACACTAGACCAGGAGGGGTGTACAGCCTGGAAGGGGAGGTAGGGAAGTCTAGTGGCCAGCCAGCAGAAACAAAGGATGAAAACTCCAAAGGTGGGAAAGCCCCAGGGTTGGATCAGACGAGAATAAGTTTTATTTCATAAAATCTGGGGTTTCTCTTAAAGGAATTTTAAAAGTCCATCTATAAGTAATTTTATTTATTGTATCTTTTGCTCAGCTAGGCAAATCTGTCTGTTGCTTTCTCCCACTGAATAGAGGACAGCATCTAATATATAATACACACCTATAGGTATTTGATAATTTAATGAATAATCACTTCGGGAACAGATGCTTTAAATATTCTGCTTTCTTGTGCTTAAAAAAATAAACATGAGGTTTTATTTTGTTCTGCTTTTCCCAAATTTAGATTTTCCTTGCTCCTACTTAACTTGGAGGAATATTACTTTGAACAACACACAGCTAATCATATTCAGAACAAAGGCGGTCAGTATGAAAGGTAAGGAAGATGTTTGGATCTCTGTGAATAGACATTTCCCTTGTCTGATATTTTTAAAATGAAATGTATGGTCATATAGATTTGTCCCCCTTTTGTACTGGGAGAGTAACGAGAAAGGAGGACTTCAAAGTTGTTGCTATAACTTCAGATATTTTCTAAAGCTGAGAAGCAGTGTGTACGAATTCCTCTAATGTAAGTGTCTAACTCAGCTGGATAGGACTGATTCATCCCAGCTCTTTTTTCTTGTATCACTTTTGTACTTACACTCTCAATTATTTGGGTTATGGTGTTATAAAGTCATAATCATAAAACACCAGAGTCACATAAAAATCAGTACTTTCAAAATGAATAATTTGATTTGAACTGGACGCAAAGTCAATTTTCTCTATATTGGATTCATTACTGTGTATTGCTATAGAAACACATTTGGTTTCTTTCACCACACTTTTTGAAAGCTGTGTACAATAACGTGTAATGAAGTATTTAGTTTAAAATGCCAACTTGGAATTAACTAAGATCAGAATTGTTCCCACAAAATTGTATCTGCTGATGATTTCCTTTGGGGATGTCCCTTAACTGTAGGTCATAACTTGATCACACTTTGATATTAGATAAACTCTATAATTTTTAGTGTTCCTCAGCTTTTATCTTGAAAGGACCACCACAGCCATTTGATATTTGTTTAAACACAACCTAAAGAGAGAATTACTTAGCTTTTTGTTAGGGAACTTATGGCATGTCTGTTTCCTTAGCAGTCAAATTAGACGATTCTTGTTCCTTGAGATCAGCACCTTGCTTTCTTCTGGAATTTTGCTCATATTCTTTTCCCTAATTCCATACCTCTGTTTTTCCTCCCAGTACTCCTCTGCTGTATACCGTAAAACATTTTGATTAAAATTAAGTGCATTTGTTTATTATTTTTTTGCATTTGTTTATTATTAAAACACCAATATAAGCTAGCAACCCAAAACCTGTTTTTATAATTTTTAAGTTATTAATGGAGTTCAGTGGTACGACCCATGGAAGTAAATTCGTGATATCTAGCAACATTGCATGTGCATTTACCTATTGATCTAGCAGGTCTACTTGTAGGGAACTATCTCACTATCTTACCATGGGAAATATAGAAATGGAAATATGTACAAGGTTATTTATCATAACACTACTTGTAATTGTAAAATGCTGAAAATAATCCAATAGGGGACTGATTGAATAAATAATGGAATGTCCTTGTAATGGAGTACTATGCAGCTGTAACAAAGGAATGAAACAGGTGTAGTGCTGTGGAGTGATCTCCAGCATATATTCTGTGTGAAAAATAAGAGGCAGAGTACTGTGGATTGCATGCTATCTTTCACATAATTATGAAGGGAGAAGAATCATTTTTTGGTTGTATTTTAAAAAATTAAAAACATTTTAAATTATATATTTAAAAAAACATAAACTAAAAGCTAATGAAAGTGATTATCTACAGAGAAGGATCGATGGGGAAATAATATAAAATGGCAACTAGACTTCTCTGACTGTTCCTTATTTTATAATTTTGCCTTTGGAACTGTAGAAATATTTTAAATATATTTTAATATAGACTTAACATTTCAGAAGAAACAGTAAATCTTATAAAATCAAAGAGAAAATGAAACAAGTGAACTTAACTATATGTATGTTGGAAGGTTAACCACAGAGAATTATTGTAATCAGCTTCACAACATAGTAATTTGTGTCTCTGGTGAGATACGGCCTAAGTTGAAAAAGAATTGCAAAAAGAGGTTGTAAATGTTTTAGTTGTAATATTGTTGTTAGTAATTTGGGTATTATTATTTTGAAACTGGCTTATTCACATGTGCACATAGATTTATATAGTTAAATGAAGCAAATGAATAATATGTCTATGAAAAGACAAGACTTTCAGGATGAAAGACCTACAAATCTAATAGTAAAGGAGTTAAATTAAAAACCTAATGTTATATTTGAATTGGAAATGTTTGTATAGGTTCATATACTTTTCTTTTAAAAGAAAGTATTTGCGGGGCGCCTGGGTGGCACAGTGGGTTAAAGCCTCTGCCTTCAGCTCGGGTCATGATCCCAGGGTCCTGGGATTGAGCCCCACATTAGGCTTTCTGCTTGGCAGGGAGCCTCCTTCCCCTCTCTCTCTTCCTGCCTCTCTGCCTACTTGTGATCTCTGTCTGTCAAATAAATAAATAAAATCTTTAAAAAAAAAATAAAAATAAAAGAAAGTATTTTCTAGCTCTCCCCTCTGGAAAGGCCTAGAAACAACCCGGTAGCCCTGAGCACTGAGACTGTGCTGTCCGTACCACTTCCCACAAAAAAAGAATGAGGGCTCTTTGAGAAGTTGCTGAATCTAAGTCTGGGGCAGGAAGGGTGCAAGGTGAGCCTGGCCCGTCTTGTCCTACTGGCAAGTAAGGGAGGTGTCAGAAACTACTGCACATTGAATGAAAAGGGCACAAGAGCCCACTGGAAAAATTAGGCAACAAGTGGGAAAAACTGAACACCGAAAAAGAGCAATGCCTGTAGTGGTGGAAGTGTGTCAGAATCATTAGAATCCACAAGTTCATGAGATGTTTATATCACCTGGCAGGGCTCCTAGGACACCAACTCATTATTCTAAAACTTAATGAATGGGAGATAAAGAATCAAGCTATTTTTTCTGCTTCCTTTGTACAAATTGTACTTCAAATCATAGATAAATACTATACTCCAGATTATATATATATATTATATAATATATATATTATATAATCATCAACAAAGAACAACTTTACAGTATATATATATATACTGTATATATATATATATTATATATATATATTATATAATCATCAACAAAGAACAACTTTACAGTATATATATATATATATATATATACTGTAAAGTTGTTCTTTGTTGATGAATTCTGGATAATAAACAAAAGGAATGATAAAAATTTCAGTTCCTAATAGGATTGGGTTGGCAAACCATCGGCCTGGGGTCAATGTAATTAAAATAATTATATTGTTGTTCTTTCAGTTAATGCTTTAGTTATCTACTTTCTAGTTAAAATATATTATGATTCTTTTTTGACTTTCACTGTGTTCATTAATAATAATCCTTTGTACTTCGATCCTTAGGAAAATCAGAGGCTCCTTAAAAATATGTTCAAAATCAGTTATTTTTGAACCAGATGTAATATCCCAGCCCATCATTAAGGTAAATGCATTTTAAATTTGAATAGAGACATTCCTACTTTTTGTGTATATTTTATCTTGCTTATTTTTATAATATTTCTCTCAATTTTTATCCAGATTCCTTTGAGAGATTGCATAAAAATAGGAAAACATGGGGAAAATGGATCCAATAGACACTTTGCAAAGTATGTCATTCTCACTAACTGTTTAATTTTACTTCTACCAAAATAAGTTTATACATTAATGACTTTTTTCTGCATTGTAGGGCAAAATCCGGGGAGATTTCACTCATTTTCAGTCAGGTAAGAAACACATAGTAAATATTTTTTTCTAACCTGAGTGAAAGCAGGCACACAGACACAGACACACACACACTTTTTTTTTCTTTAGCACTGACATTATTTGTAGAAATCTCAGATGAAGACTGTTGGCATAGATGTTTACATGTTTTTAAGATTTAACCATTGAGAACTATATTTTTTTTAATATAGTTTATTTAAAACTCTGAGATCCTTAATATTTGGGTTTGGTTTTTTCTTTAAGATTTTATTTATTTGAGAGAGTTAGAGTAGCACAAGCAGAGGGAGCAGCAGACAGAGGTAGAAGCAGGCTCCCCACTGAGCAGGGAGCCCAATGCGGGACTTGGTCCCACGATGCTGGGATCATGACCTGAGCTGAAGGCAGATACTTAACTGACTGAGCCACCAGGTGCCCCAAGATCCTTAATGTTCATAAAGTTGTGTGATGCCTACAGGTTTATGGCTTTATCCTCAGGAGTCCTGCTAGAGTGTGGGGGTTGAGCTGGAAGCATTGCAGTCTCTCCTGCAACTTCTGAGCCATTCAGAAGGTGGGAGGCCAGCAGCACAGCCTTGAGGGGGATCTCAGGGTGACTGCTGGTGACAACCGAGGCCCCAACTCAGGATGTGCCATCTCGTAAAAGTTAGGAGGCTTGGGGTCCTGACCTTTTCTCATCCCAAATTTATTCGGCATACATATATGTTCCCAGTGTCATGCTTAATACCAGCAACACGGAGAAAAAACACAGTTTTTCTCCTGTCATATATGGAGTTCATCTATTTTAGTTTAGTTTTGTTTTTTTCTTAACTTACAAATAAGATGGGAGTGGAGGGACTCTCTCTCGTGCTTTTTGCCCTGGATTTTTACCTGTTCATCTCTAAGGTGAGAGGGTTAGAGATCATGTTGCCCCAACTATGTCCAGAGCCCTAGTTCCATGAAGTGTTCCAAGGAACATCCTTCCGCGCTCAGGTAAATGTAGGAGAAGCTGTGGGAAGCAAAGATATGGCTTTCTCTACTTCGGGACCTGACTCAGTGCCTCAGCAAATAGAGAGAGGGTCTGGAGGAAGCGCCGTGAGCATCTCAGGGAGGAAGAAGGCTGGGAGCAGAGGTGCTCCCAGTGGTTTTTGGACCACTTACCTCTTCTTTTCATGGAGCACTTTTTAACGTATCTTGAAAAATATTTTTTAAAAGTTGGGAGATACCACATTAGGTAGTTTTCTAGGTCTTCCTTCCACAGGTCAATGAATCTTAAGGAAGAAAGCATTTCACAGCCTATCTTTGACTTCATGTTGTTTTAACCGGCATAGAGGCAAATGCTTGTAGCCATCTGCTACTCTGGGTTGTGGGGGCGGGGGGAGCAGAACACAATTATTAATAATTCAGGCCTGTACCTGTGCTCTTGTTGTTTCTGAAGTATCCTTCTGCTTCATGGTCTCTTGTTAGAAAGTCCATATCTGGAAAGGAAGAAGTACTTTTTCAGTTAGAAGTGTGGTTTCCATTATAAAAATTACCCATTTTACTTTATTTACAAACTTACTAGAGGAGGTGTCATGCCAGGCAAACTCAAAACCAGCTTCACATTTAGGGGTGACCAGTCATTAGTTACTCTTTCTAGAATTATTTCAAGCTTCCTGGATTAAGTATACAATCAAAAAAAAAAAAAAAACAAAACAAAAAACAAAACAAAACCTCAAAACTCAACTTTTTACCTTAAGTGGTCACAGTGTTTCAGAAATAATGTTATGGTCCTTTAGGCTTTTAGAGGATTTTGCTTCTTTTGCTTCCAAATTTTCTTTCCAAATTTTAGAAAGTTTTCCAAGTATTAGAGAGTTTTGCTTCCAGATTTGCTTTCCAAATTTTAGAATAAAGAAGGGTGTATGTGTGTAAATAATAGTTTTTGTCATGCATTTTTATATCCAGGAAATATATTTAAGGTTATGAAGCTATGGGAAAAACAAAATACCAAAAGCCCCTCTCCCCAAGGACTTTTCCTTGAGATCGGGGAAGAGACAGTAAGCAGACATCTTCTATAATGAAGACAATGCCGACAGGACAGAAGGCTAGAGGATGAGGAGCTCGTGTGCTGCGGTGGATAGAACCGCCAGGCGGCGCGTGAAGGCACACCGCTGGAGGGCTGAGCCAATGAGCCAGGCAGTGCCCTGAGCTGCAGAGGCCCTGAGAGGGAGCATCCTGGTGGGCGGCAGGTGCGGTGAGGAGGAGGGTGCCGGGGGCAAGGCACAAAGGTCTGAGCGGTGGCAGGGACCATGTCACAGAGAGCCTGCGGGCCAGAGTTAAGAGTCCAAATAAAGGACAAAAGCGAACCCCCCCTGGAAAACTGAGAAGAGGAGGGGTGCCCCCTGCTTTGTATGTATTTGCACAACTCTTGGAGGCCAGGTAGAGAATATGCTAGGGGCAGGGGGCATGAGCAGAAGCAGGAGGGCCTTTTGGGGTGCTGAGAACTCAGGGGTTTTGGATCAGGATGGTAGTGATGGCAGGGTGAGAGGTGGTCAGCGTCTGCATGTATTCTGAAGGAAAACCCCATAGATGCACGATACAAGGGAAGTTGCAAGGTACAAGGGAAAACCATCAGGAATGATTCCCAGCAGGGTGGATAGCCATGCCCTTTATTGCTGTGGAGAAGCCTGGAGAAGAACAGGCTTTGTTTAGAATGTGGCCTCTGAGAGGAAAAGCCTGGTCGGCATTTGGGAGCATTAGTGTGGGGGTCTCCAGGAGGAGACGGAGATGAGAAAGAGAACGGGTTAGCGTGGGTAACACCCTGGGGCTGGTTGAGGACTCCCAGGGGCTGGTGTGCACAGAGGGTCTAAGGGCAGAGGCCCAGCAGCTCTGCCAGGGCGTGGTTGGGAAGACAGAGGGTCGCAAGGGAGACAGTAGGAGCAGCGGGTGCGGTTGGGGAGGGTCAGGAGCCAGCGGCTGGAAACCATCTGGGAAACTGCTTTAGGAGAACTGTGAGCTCTCTCACATGCTCTGAGAAGCAGAATCGAGGAAGACCTTAGAACAAACTCCTGGGTTTGGTGACATGGAGACCCTCTGCACCTTTTATGACCTTCTCACGACTGGGTTTCCATAACATGGTGCAGCTGAAAACCTGTCTTAAGCCCAAGACACAGTACAGCCATCTCTTGCAAAGGGTTTTGCCACAAAGAGGAACAGAAATGGCAAAAGAAGGATATAAGACCAAGGGAGGGTTTGTATCAGTGGTTTGTTTCAAATGGGAGAAAGTGCAGCGAGCATATTACACAACCAAAGTTTTTGAATAGCTGACATGTAGAGGGAGGTCTGCATTCTGTGGCCTAGTCCAGTGACTGGCTTTGAGGACCCAGGCACATCCTTCACCGAAACAGGAGGGAAGGCAGGGCTAATGGGACCAGCTCCATGTTGATGGCTCTGGGGGTGACACAGCTTGTTGGACATGGTTACTGACCTACAATGTAAACAGCTGGCTGTGTGTATGAGGCACTGTGTGCCCAGATCACCTCTAGAGAAATTTCTTGATGTTAATAAATGTATTTCATACCATAGTAACTCTGTTTCACCCATTTCTTAGAAAATAGGCAGTTAGATTAGCTTCTTTCACCCATCTACTTGGTTACTTGGGACAAGTACAGAATTCATAAAACATCTTAAATATTTTATTTATTCAAAAATTGTTGCTACTGGGGTGCCTGGGTGGCTCAGTAGGTTAAGCTGCTGCCTTCGGCTCAGGTCATGATCTCAGGGTCCTGGGATCGAGTCCCACATCGGGCTCTCTGCTCAGCAGGGAGCCTGCTTCCTCGTCTCTCTCTGCCTGCCTCTCTGCCTGCTTGTCATCTCTGTCTGTCAAATAAATAAATAAAATCTTTAAAAAAAATTGTTGCTACCTTGTTGCCTTGATGAATCTCTTTTTAACTTAGTATTTGTTATTCTTACATCAGTCTAAGATTAATACAAGTACTTTTGGAAACTGAGATTATGTGACGATGATTTAAATTCCCTTCATAATACACTAATTTATGGTAACTCATTATTATGAAAATTTTTAGTTATTTTACAAGTATTGATTTTTCTGTCTCAGGTGTATTTCATTAAAGAACACAACATTGTTGCCCCTTATAAAATAGAAAGGGTAAGTAAAGCTTTTCATTTATTCCTAGCAATTTGCGTAGTGATTTTAAGCAATAAGTTTTTGTGACTTTATTAACATCTTTAATCAAATATAATAATTATGTGTATTTAGAAACTTCTTACCAGCAGTTATAACAAAATTACCCAAGGGAGCCACAGACTTTAGTCCAAGAGACTTCAATTAACTCTTTGACTTAAAAACAAATGTGTCTAATAAGGGAGAAAAAAAAGCTTAAATTATTAGATTAGAAATTGAAATCAGAATATGTATCATTTATAAGATTATTTGCTGGATATTACTGAGAATGTATTTTTTTAAATGCTTGAGAAATACTGATAAGTTATAAAATACCCTTATTTGGGAGCTCAGTCATAATTTATAAATTCTCTTAATTGGGAGAAGCTATGAGTAGACTTAAATTCAATGTCTGGTTTTCCAGGACTTATCAAGGAAGCATAGATGTTACATTTAACCATTTTGTGCTTTATTTAATTCTTTTGCTTCAGCTTAATATATAGTAAAGGGTAACTTTGACCAAGAGAGAGTCTTTATAGGACTGACATCAGGCTAGTGCTCTGCATAGTGCCACCTCTGTGAAGAGGAAGAGCCACCCTCTCTGAGCAAAGAGCCCTGCAGGCTGAATGTCTGTCTCTGCAGTGCTTAGTCCGCGCCCGTGGGACATGTGGACCACACACTGCGGCCTTGGGGCTTTATGCGCAAGAAACACTTGCATGTGCCAGTTAGTCAGAAACCACAAATATGAGATTAACTTACTCTCTGGTGGGGCTGTTGGCATTGGGGAAGGATAGTTCTTAATTGGGGGGGGGGGCATCCCTTTCACTGCAGCCTGCTCCCAGGCTAAACCAGACACCCCTACTATACCTTCACCCCTGCTGTTGGATAGTACCTCCGTACATTGACACAAGCCTCATGGAGGTGGGGATGCCTCTCTCCCAAGCTGAGAACCACCGCCTGGAGGGCTCTTCCTCCTAAGGCTCTCCTGATACCCACTTGAAGGGCAAAGCTGTTCTTGGCCCACTGAAAAGTTATGTAAAGGGAGAGGAGGGAGGTTGTCTGAAGCAAAGAAAAGCACTTTTTTTCCAGTGTGAATTAGAACACCCGAGGATTTCCAGATTTAAAAAAGAGGGGAATAGTGACACTGATGGTGACTATGAGAGATGACAGAATAGAAAGTGTTTGTTCCTCTCATGGTGGCCCTGATTCAGTCAAGGATACATGGACTGGTCCCTTTTGTGATAAACCTGGAAACCAGTTAAGAGGTTCTGCACCCAGGTTAGCATGAAATGAGCCTCATTGAGGCTGATGGGGATGTTGGTAACATCCTTTCAGTGTGGGCCCTCTCTAGGCAAAATACCACATGATGGGAGGGAACTCCCAGCTCCCAACTTCTGGTGGGGAGGGAGAGACAAGACTGGACTGTGTACCCAGTGTTCTGACTGTTGTGGTGGCTGCCCAAGAGACTGGCTTCTGTCTTGCCTGTCTTGGAGTAGCGACAGGAGCTGGCATATGCCCTAGATGCATGGGGCCATTGGAAACAAGGGGGAGCTGGACATCTGGCTGCTGCTCCAGGGGACCCATAGTTCAGCAGACAGGGGACAGAGCAGCCCAACAGACTCTCCCTCGGGGCAAGGAGAAGAGGACAGTGTGTGACACATCACATTAATCTTCACAGTATATAACCCCCCCGCCATCCTCCAAGCACCTAAGTATTTGAAGCAGACGTTGACAGAATTGAAGGGAGAAATTGTTAGCAACCCAGTAATAATAGAAGTCCTCAGTGCCCCACTTAGTAACGGGTAGAACATCCAGACAGAAGGTCATTTAGGAAACAGTGGGTCTGACCAACACTGTAGACCAGATGGACCTAAGGGACACAAAGAACACTCAACCTAACAGCAGCAGAGTCCACATTCTTCTCAAAGGCACACAGAACATTCTCTTGGCTATATCACGTTAGGTTACAAAATGAATAAAAATAAATTCAAGATTAAAATCATATCAAGTATTCCTTTTGCCCACCATGGAATAAAACTAGAAACACATAGAAGGAACATTCACAAGTGTGTGGAAGTTGAACAACACCCTTGAACCACCAGTGGGTCAAAGAAGAAATGAAAAGGGAAATTAAAAAATATCTTGGGACAAACAAAATCGAAACCAGAACATGCCTAAACTTGGAGGATGCAGCTAAAGCAGCACTAAGGGGAAAGTTTGTAGTGATACCTGCCTACATTAAAGAAAATAAATGTCTCAGATTTAAAAACCCAACTGTGCACCTCGAGAGACTAGCACAAGAACCACAAACTAAGCCTGAAGTTAGCAGAAGGGACAAAATAATCCATGTAGCAGGAAGTCTGACAGAATCTACTCTCCCCGTCCAGGCTGAGGTGCGGGCAGATACGCACACAGGTCAGCAGGGGGTTGAAGATGTTCTTAAAGGAATATGGTTTGACTTGCTTCTTCCCCGTCCTTTGATTTGATTTAATTTCCCTTTTTTATTAGGGCAAGATGGAGTATGTCTTCGAACTGGATGTTTCAGGGAAAGTGGAAGACGTGGTGGAGACCTTGCTTCAGGTAAGCCAGCACCTCAGTTGGGCATTCATGGGGCAGAGAATTCAAAGCAAACTTGGGCAGAAACTCAAAAAGAAAGAAATCATATTTATACATCTCACTAAAAACAATTTCTTTTATAAATATGAAGCAGATTTACTTGAGTATGTGGAATTTGAAAACTGCATATTAGGAAGAAGTCATAGATAAAGCAGAAGTGATCTTAACCATTACTAAGTAACAGAATGATTGCTGTTTTTCATTGCTTCTAAGGAAATACCTTTCTACTGTTTTAGCAAAAAAAATAAATTTTTGTTTATTTTTAATATTGTAGCTTCACAGAGCCTCCTGCCTTGACAAACTAGGGGACCAAACTGCCATGGTAAGAGTTTCTAAAGTAAATTGTCTTTACTGTGAATTAAATTGTATTGATATTTTACTCATAAATGCTTACTTTTAAATGGTTTTGTTTTCATAGATAACAGCTATTTTGCAGTCACGTTTGGCTAGGACGTCATTTGACAAAAACAGGTAAGTTGATGATTTCATTCCCTGATTCTTTTCCTTTTTCTTTCCTTCTTTCTTTCTTTCTTTTTTTTTTTTTTTTTTTTTAGATTTATTCATGTGAGAGAGTGCATGTGCGTGTGAGTGAGGGGGCAGAGAGAATTTCAGGCAGACTCCCTGCTGATCGTGGAGCCTGATGTAGGTCTGGATCCCAGGACATCCAGATCACGACCTGAGCCAAAATCAAGAGTTGGGTGCTTAACCGACTGAGCTAGCCAGGTGCCCCTCTCTCCCTGATTCTAAAAGACTTCTTACACCTGTATGCCTGCTTCAGCTTGTCCCAAACTTCCCATGTGACCATCTGCAGCGTCCAGACCCACGTGTGGTCAGGAATGGCCCTGGCCTCCGCTTTGGTCAGTCAGCCAGGCTGACAGACCGATGCTCCCTAAGATCCTTCTGGTCTGTCACCATCTTTTGCCACTGTTATTGCCTGAGGTCTGGCCACCATCACCTTCAGTCAGAACATCGTAACAGCTGTTTGCTTGCCCACCTGACCCCAGTCTTCCCTTCTCCTGTCCTCTCTTCCCTTCTGCACCGAGTGTACTTTGAAAATGTGGTTTTTCTAAAGAACTTAACTATATCACTTGTCTG
Organism: Mustela nivalis; assembly: GCF_964662115.1. NCBI lineage: Eukaryota > Metazoa > Chordata > Mammalia > Carnivora > Mustelidae > Mustela > Mustela nivalis. Next base: position 80,112,662 of record NC_139021.1, read on the forward strand.
TTTAAAACTCCTCAAGATTTTCCATTGCCTTCAGGGTGAAATCTTCACCTTCCATGGCTTAAGATCTAGCCCTTGCACACTACTCTAGTCGCTGGTAGCTTGTCTCGAATTCTGTGTGCCAGCTCTTTGCGTCTGTGCAGACCCCAAGCATGCCCATGGTCTCTTCCCTCGGAGCCTTTGGACGTGTTGCCTGTGCTTACCCAGCTCGGGCTCCTTCCTCTTTTGCACCTGGCTGACTCTTACTTACTTACCTGATTTTAGCTTAGCTGTTGGTAGTTCTGCAAAGTCTTTCCTGACCCTTCAGGCTGTGATCAGTATCTTACTAAGTCATCCTGCAGGGACCAGGAGACTACATTCCTACTGGTTTTTTCCATTGATTTTCTTGGTTTTTCTAAATATAGAATTTATTTCCTGCAAATAATTTTTTTTAATAATTACGTTTTTATATGAACCTGTTCTCTTATTTCTCTCTTGCTTTATACTAAGTAGCTTTGCATCTCGTCTATAATACCACGTATCAATCATGTAGGTTTGTAACAACTCTTGGCATCTGCAGGTTCTGGGCCTCACCTCTTGTTTTCCTTTTTAATCTGTGTCTTCACTATTCTCGGCCTTATGCTGCACTTCCGTATATGTAGAAACAGCTTGTCGAGTTCCATTAAAGAAAGCTCTCTGAGATTTTGACTGTGACCGCAGTGATCTCTCATTTCTTTAGGCCTTCTTTCATGTCTTCCTTATGCTTTTTTCCATAAAGGTCTTTTCTCTCTTGTGCTGGATTTAGTACACGTTTCTGATGGTACTGTAAATGATGTCCTAAAAAGCTCATTTTCTGTTTATTATTGATCTGTAGAATGCAGTGGATGTTTGTGTACTCATATTGTTTTCAGCAACCCTGCTAAACTTTGTGATCAGTTCCATTAACTTTAATATATAACTCTTTAATATGTACAAAATCTTAAGTACAAATTGTTGCAGGCCCTATTCACTAAATATTTTTGTTTTAGATTCTTATCTTAGAGTTCTGCTAAACCTATAGGTCACTACAGCTTAGGACAACGTAGACTGTATTGGTTGAATTGATTCATTTATGGATTATGATGTACTTGGCTTTGGTTAGACACGTATGTTTTATAAATAAAGTCAGTTTGTAATATTCTGTTTTATTGCTATCTTTGTGAGACTTGTGACCCTCACACTACATTTTAAAGTTTTGAAGAACTTGCCAGTAAAGCCATCTGGCCAATAATGTATTTGTGTTTATATTTGTTCCTTTTTCTGTTTCATCTACATAGCATTAATTTTCTTTCTATTTTAATACTTGCAGGATATATTAGGTAAGTGGATTGCCAGGGGGAAGAAAAGCTTCCATTTAAGGAAGGAAAAGGAGTAAGAGGAATTAGCTTCTTTTGACCTACTTAGAATGCATAATTCTTCTGAGTAGCGATTTTTTCAATCCTGGGCTTCAGCGTGACATTAATTTAGAAAATGGCTCACTCTGGAAGTTGTAATTAAATCCAGTCCCTAAAATGTTAGGCTGAAGAATTTGGAGAAGAAACTTTTGCCGTATAAAATAAGATGTTCCAGTGCTATATACTTCCTCTCAAAGAAAAAAAATAAACTTTTGCCAAAATAAGCTTTTATCATAGTTCTGAGGAAATAACTTTCTTATTGAAGAAATGAAGGGTAACTATATTTATTTTTCCCTACTGTTCATTCTGAAAATTTTCAAATCCCCACAATTTGAAAGAGAAACCTAATGAACACAGATACCCTACAGGTCACCTGGCGTTGGTTTGTTAACATTTTGTCAGATGTGCTTTAATTCGTGCCTGCTCTGTGAGAGGGTGCGTGTGCCTGTCTATGGGTTATACGCACGTATACATGTAGGTAATGTGTGCATGTATGTGTGTGTTTGGATTGTGTGTAAAATACGCTCCTTCAGAATCACTCGAGTTACAAGACGCCATGACACTTCACCCATAACTACGTCAACACGCGTCTCTCCGAAGGGCGTTCTCTGGCCTCCTCTACTCTTGTAATACTCGGGTACCGATGATTCTCTCACACCGTGTGATTTCTAGTTTCAGAGTCAAGTTTCTCCCTTTTGTACCCCAAAACATCCCCTTTAAATTACTTTATTTGGGGCGAATTTTAGATGTAGACAGAAGGTGTAAGGAGAGCCCACAGAGGGCTTTCACACTCACTCACCTGCTTTCCCCCACTGTTACATGTTCACTCTGTCGACGTGGCCGCATTTGGTTGAACGGATTCCTAGACCGGTGATTTTTTGGATGTTATTTAATTTGATTTTTCCAGTTATTTGTGACTGACATATAGAAATACAGTGTTTGTTGTTGTTGTTGTTCTTGTTGTTTTTAAACATTCACCTTGTATTCTGTGACATTTCCAGGTTTACTCATTGGTCCTGGTGGGTGTTTTATAGATTGCATAGAGTTTTCTATATACCTGCTTGTTTAATCGGTGGATAATGACCTTTCCACAGAAATCCTTATGGCTTTTACTTCTGTCTTGCTTCATTGTACTGTTTAATTAATAGATGTGATGGGAGCACATCCTTGCTCTGTTCTTAATCTTACACGAGAAGGGTTTATTTCATAACCAAAGAATGAGGCTGCCGAGGTTTTTCATGAATGCTCTTTATCAGAATGAAGAAACTTTTATCCTGGTTTGCTGAGAGTATTTTCAATAATAGTTTTAAAGTTTTGTTAAATATTTTTTTCTACACTTACTGAAATGACCATATTTTTTTCCACTTTATTCTGTTAATGTTGTGAATTACATTGATTGATTTTTTTCAGTGTTAACCAACCTTGTTCATGGGCTAAATCCAACTTGATCATGATATATTCTTTTTACATGATTTGATATTACTGGATTTGCTTAGCTAGTGTTTTGTAAAGGGTTTTTGCATCTGTGCTCAAGAGGTATATTGCTGTGTAAACCTTTAATGTATTTGTCAGGATTTGCTATCAGGGTTAGGTCAGCCTCATCAAATCAGTGTAACGATGTTCTTTCTTCCTGTTTTCTGAGAGTGTGTTGGATTGTATCTCTTCCTAAAAATTTTAACATAATTTATTGGTGAAGTATACAGCCAGAGTGTTCTTACTTATTTATTTACTAGGCATGAGACTGTGTAGGTTGTTTGTGTCTTCTTGTGCCTGTTTGGTAAGTTGTGGTTTTCAAAAAAATGTTTCCTCTTCTTACCAGATTTATTGGTATGAAGCTGTTAAGGTCCTTTTGATGTAAGTAGGATCTGTAGTGCTGGTCCTCTTTATACCAAGGCTTTGCCTTTACTCTTTCTTTATCAGTTTTGCCAGGTGGTTGCCAATTTTATTAATCTTTCAAAGACCCCACTTTTGACTTTACTGAATTTTATGTACTTCTCCATTTTATATAAAATTGGTTTCCACTCTTGGGATTTCCTTCCTTTGGTTTACTTTGGGGTTTAACTTTTCTTTTTCTAGTGTCTTACAAAGATGAGACCACCAGTTTTAGACCTTCTTGTAATCTAACTAGTACTTCACTGTAAGTTGACCTCTAAACTGCTTCAGAGGCATCCCACGCGTTTGATATGCTGTGTCGGTGCCATTACTGTAAAAGCATTTTGTGATTTCCTGTATCATTTCTTCCTTGATCCGTGGGTTAATTAAGAAGTATGTTACCTTCCGCATATTTGGGAATTTTGTGATTATTTTATAGTTACTGACTTTCAGTTGAATACCATTTCAGTTCAGAGAGTATATGCTCTGATTTCAGTCTGCTGCTGCTGCTGAGAGTTGTTCTGGAGGCCCTGTGTATGGTCTGTCATGCTGAATGCTTCCCAGTTCCCAGAGGGGAATGTGTACCCTGCAGTTGTTGAATATCGTGTTCAGATCATCTCTCCTTTGTTGATGTTTTGTGGCTTTTTTCCATCAGTTACTGGGAGAAAAGTGTTAGAATTGCCAATAATGATAGTGAAATCATTCCCCCCATTTCTGTTAAATTTATGCCTTGTATATTGTGAAGCTATATTGTTAGGTTCTATGTACATTTAAATGTAATGTCTTCTCCATGCATTGAGCCCTTCATCATAGGAAGTATCCCTCCTTAGCCATTTGTCTTGAAGTCTGCTTTGCCTTCTTTTAATCTAGTCATACCAGAAATTTTCATGTGGTATGTTTGCACATTAATATCTTTTTCTGTCCCTTTATTTTGTACTTGTGTCCTTATTCTGTTTCTGAAAATCAGATGCTTTATATAGTTGAGTCTTGCTTTTTATAGTCTGACAAGCTCTCCTTTTTAATGGGGATGTTTAATTCATTTATTTTTTAGAGAGAGAGAGAGAGAGCAAGTACAGCAGGGGAGAGGGCAGAGGGAGAGAGAGAATCTGAAACATACTCCATGCTCAATGCAGAACCTGATGCGGAGTTTGGTCTCACAACCCTGGGATCGTGATCTGAGCGGAAACCCTAGGAGTCGGATGCTTAACAGTTGAGCCCCCTAGGTGCCCCTAATTCATTTATGATGATGGAGCTATGGTTGATTTTAAACCCAATGTCATAACACTATGTTAGCATTCCATTTGTTCTTTGTTTTTCTGACCCTCTTTTCTTGCCATCTTTTGGGTCAGTCTGATATTTTTAAGTATTTCGTTTTATCAGCTCTCTTGACTTTTTAAGCTGTGCCACTCTGTGTCATTTTAGTGGTTCCTCCAGAGATCCCAGTACACACCTTGTACCATCATGTGTGTCCAGTGACATGACGCAACTGTACAGCGCTGTGAGACCCTTACACCAGTGACATGACACAACTGTACAGCGCTGTGAGACCCTTACACCAGTGACATGACACAACTGTGCAGTGGTGTGAGACCCTTACACCAGTGACATGACACAACTGTACAGCGCTGTGAGACCCTTACACCAGTGACATGACACAACTGTGCAGCGCTGTGAGACCCTTACACCAGTGACATGACACAACTGTGCAGCGCTGTGAGACCCTTACACCAGTGGGCTTCCTTACAGCTCTCCCACCCACTCTCATCTTGTGGGCTTATATTAAATTTCTACATGTTGCATAAAACCCACAATACAGTGTTCTTTTTCTTCCAACAGTCATTAGCTTTTTCAAGAATTTAGACACATACACATATGTGTATGTCAATTAAAAATACTGAAAGATTAATTTTCTTCTGTTTACCGAGACATTTAACCGTGTGCTGATTCTGGTACTCTTCTTTCCTTTCTGCAGCCCCCGTGTGTTTAATCTGGCGTCCTTTCTCCTCAGTTTGCAGAACTTTCTGTAACATTTCCTATAATGCAGATGTTCGAGAAGATTTCCCTCGGCTTCCTGGGGAATAGAGCTGTTTCCCCTTTGTCTTTGCTGCCTGTGGGATTCTAGGTTGGCTGGTGTCCTTTCTCTACTGTGGAGATTCTCCTTCCGTTGTCTGTTGGTGTCCGTGTTGGCTCTGAGGCCACAGCATGTGTCTCACTGTGGCCTCCGTGTCGCTGCCAATTTCTCTGTGCTTCTCCTGCTTGGGGACCTCTGGGTTTCGGGCTAACAGGCATCTAGGAGTCGGCGCCCCCTCGCTCCCCATTTCCTCTGCTCCATTTCTGTCTCTTCCCCCACAACTGGAGTCATGCTTGTGTTAGTGTGTTTTATATATTCTCTCAGGTCTTACATACCCTGTTCTGTATTTTTTGCTTTTATTCTTTTATCTTCTTTTGTTTTGTTTCATTTAGGCCACTTTGTTGTGACCTGTTTTCCGCCTGACTGGACGTCTCAGCTATGTCCCGTCTGTTGTTCTGCTTGCTTAAGTAATTCTTCATTTCTCTTCTCTGGACGTGGAGACCCAACTGAACGCTGTTTACCTCCAGAAGTAGTCGTGCGCCCACCCTTTCTTGTGCCCCCTTTCTTGTGCTGGGCGCTCTGAGCGGGCGGAAGCCTTCCTGGCAGCCATAGTTACAGTCCCCATCTCTGCTGCCTGCAGTTCTTTTGGGGAGCGATGGAGATTTTCTTCCCGAGGGGCTCAGGATCTAAGCGCTTGAAGGACCTTGGAGACACCTTCGTGCCTTGCAGCTGAGCCACAAACCTTCTGATCCCTGGATCATTCCCCCCTGCTCTCCACCTAGTGGCAGCATTTTTGTGCCTCTGCTCTCCCGGCCTGACTGCATTCGGCTTCCCTCTAAACCTCTCTCCATCGGCAGCCCTTCCCCTTCTGTCTGCCACAGGCGGCGCCTCTTGCCATCACCCAGCCGCTGCTCTCTTCATTCCGGTTTCTTTGCATCTTAAGCTTCCTGACAGCTTTTGAAAAGGCTTGTGAAGCTCTTCTAGCCAGTGTGTGTGTCTAGCCGGCTTGGAGGTCCCCTTCACTCCCTAAGGAGGTAGAAGTCTGTCCTGTGGGATGTCATGCCATTGTTACTGCTAACAATGTGGTGATTTATTCTTTACCCGGTTGATGACTTGGTTGTTCCCCGCCCCCCCCTTTTTTTTTTAACTAATTAGTAAAGGAAAAAGACAATGGATTTTTTTGACTAGTTAAATAATTTAGGAGGGGTAGTGGAAAAATCACATTTGACTGGTTTTACCACAGTAAAGCCATAAAAGAACATACCTTGGAACTGACGTTCAAGTAATTGTAATTATGGACTCAAGGCCTTACCAATGCTGTGCAAAGTAAATGGCACCTGTGACTCAAAAACTAGGACTGAGAGACCCAACAATAGAGAAATATGTTAATATAAGAATAGTTTCAAGGTCAGTTTATTTGGGGAGGAAGAATAGTTCAGCTGTGGAAGATTGTTTGGTATTACTTATTTGTGTCTTCTCGTCTGTGATAAACTCATCTGTTGTTGTTTGAGTTTACTCAGCCACTTAAAAGAATGTCAGGTTTTTTGTTTTGTTGTTTTTGTTTTAAGAATGTCAGTTTTATTTAAGCAACCAGTTTATAACACCCATTTTTCTTGTATTAAGTGTAGTGTTCAGACAGATCCCGTGCATAGTCACACTGTAGCTCCCTTCGAGAAAGTGAAACCTAGGAAGTAGATTGATCTATGGTTCTTCTTACTTTTGCTGAAAACTGTATGGTCAGATTTCAGAGTGTTTCTGAAAAGCTGCACATGGAATGCAAAGCCGAAATGGTGACACCGCTGGTGACGAATCCCGGACACGTGTGCATCACCGACACAAACTTGTATTTTCAGCCTCTCAATGGATACCCGGTAAGGAGGGCCACAGGGTCAGATAGGGAGCTGCTCCAGCACCGGAGTAATCCTTTTTCCCCGGAACTTGACCTCACAGTTACAGTGTTCTCATAGTTTGGCGAGGATCGAAACCCCACCCCTTCTCCTCCAGCAGCTGTGTGTTCAGCAGGCTTCCCTACGTCATCCGACTGCCCCCTTATCCAGATTCGAGCTCTTCTGATCTCTTTCCAGTAATTCTGGGGTCACTTGCTCTCACTGTAAAAGAAACCGTGCCCCCGCCCCCAATTTTAGTAAAGAGTTGTTTGAGGTTTATACCTTTCTCCTTGGAAGCCATTCTGGAAGAAACCAATGAAATGTACTAAAATTAAAGAGAAATGGGTGTTTTCTGTATATCTGAGTTTGCATCCATATATGTGTTATTTCTTGTTTTTCTTTATTGAGGAGCAAAATCAGTAGATCCAAGTCTGTCACAAGCAGTATGACAGTGTCCCCTGCCAGCCAGCACCAACACACCTCTGGAAGAGGTGTGGTGCTTCTACTGTGATGGTGGAAACAGTCTTCTCTTCCACAGTGACTTTAGATTTACTCGCCCAGATAGTTTAAGATAAACTCGGATTGCCACACTAAAATTTGTAAAGATTTGTTGCTGTATCTAGAGCTGAACACTTTTTGGAATGGTTCACTAGAAGAACAGAAATGCTAATACGCTCTGACAGTGCATTGGGCCATTTGGCATGGCAGCTTGAAGAACGTGTTTTCTGTCATAGGAGGCTATGTCCTGGAAATTCTCCGCGTGGTGGGGTCAGTCATTCTGTCACTAAAAGCCCTGATTCTTTTCTGTGTGAAAAATGGTGCTATGACAATTTTGTCCACCAGGTGGCGGAACACCCTCACCCAGCCCTCCCACAGACACTACACCTGTACTGGTGTAATAGTTGGCTTGACCACTACTGTTACTATGGCTTGGGTCAAAAACTTTTGGGATGATACTGGAGTATATGCTAGAGCTTCAGGATCCATAGTGTGAGCATGTATCCTCTCCCAAATCTCTGGGCTCGGATCCTTGACCAGCCGTCGGGCAATTTCCACAGTTCCACATGTGGGCTTTTCCTCTCTCTCACGTAGGGCAAGGTGGATGTGTCACCATGTAGCCAATCTCAGTGGCTTTCCTAACCTCATTCTCCTCTTACTAGCGCTTTAAGCCTCTTGAGAAGCAAGAACACTTTTTTCCTCATGAAGAAAAATTTAGAAGCCCTGCTTAATAATCTTAGTTGTTTATGAGTCTTAGTACAATGTAGTCATTACAGAGATAAAGGACAGAATTCTAAAAAAATACATACTGTGTCAGTTCTAAGAAAACCTTTGATCTGTAAAAAGATAGCAAAATTCCTGAGAAGTTTTATCTGTACCAGCACTTTAATATCCCCTACCACTCAGCAACCTTGCAGGAGTCTGAATGATAGATCAGTGCATTAGCACTGTTGAGGTCCTGAGTGACGGTAGGGAGACTCGTCCAAGGTCATAAAGTTAGTGGGAAAGGGTAGGCTAGGACGTAAAACCAGAAATGTCTTCTTCCAAGAGCTGCCTTTCCAATTGTTCACATGTAACATGTCGGGAAGTTAAGATTTGGCCACTTTTTCACCTTTCTGATAGGGCAGGTTCTAATTGTGTCCAAATGTTGATTTTGAGATTTCTATTTACTTTTAAAGAAACCTGTGGTCCAGATAACACTCCAGGATGTCCGCCGCATTTACAAAAGGAGGCACGGCCTCATGCCTTTGGTGAGTTCTTGTGGGATGTCACTTCTCGGTAGATGATTCTTATATCCTCAGTTTAGCCAATGGTGCTGACTTGTAAACACTCAGGGCATGTCTGAAAAGTGCAAGTTTTTCGTACTGAAAGCACGTCGTCTGCAAGTCTGTCTTTTGTGTGAACTGTGTGCACGCATATACACCCTGCACATATTCATACAGACACACACGTGTATGTGCATTGCTGAATCAAATCTGTATGTGGAGAATGTGAATAAGTAAGACCTGCATATAAAAAGTAGACATCTTTCATTGAAAAGCTTTTGTACTTATGTAGCTTGTTTTGAGATTGCAAGGTAAATACAGTGCTGTTTATTTTACTGTTTTCTTACTGAATTTATAGGGCTTGGAAGTGTTTTGCACAGAAGATGACCTCTGTTCTGACATCTACCTAAAGTTCTATGAACCTCAAGATAGAGATGACCTCTATTTTTATATTGCCACGTATCTAGGTACGGTGCTCACTTTATTCATATGACAGTAGTTCAGCTCCTGAGTACCTGGGATAGGAAATAGGGGAAGAGAAATGCTATCTAGAATCACCTTTCTGGGTCTCCTTATTTCTTCATATCAGGAACTAAGGTGGGCAAATGGCATTCTAAAAATAAAACCATGAGTTCATATAAGTGAAATTTGGCAGTAGTCCGTTCCAAGTGTATGTTTGAAAAGCTCTTGATAAATATATTTGAATTCTTTTTATATTGTAACACCCCCAAGTTGAATAGATTATAAAGAATCCACCTAATTATTTTTCTGTTCTTTGTGTCTAGATTCGTTTATGGAAACCAAGAATTGGTTTCTTAATGTGATGCAGTGAGTTGTCCAGTCATGTGTTTGTAATCGTTAACTGTCATCTTAATCATAAAGCTGGAAAACAGCACAAAAGGAACACATGAGCCTTATGTACTCAGAGGACTCCATGGGCTTGATTTGCTTTAAATTAATAGTTCCTCAGCCTTCCATAAAAATGTGAATTTTCCCACCTTTATCAGAAAGAACACCTGATTTTTCTTTTTAGATATGAACATATGAAATTATATGCTTGAATTATTCTTGTTTACAGAGTTGCTAGATAACTAAAATGGGTTGATTTTCAAAAGCAGATGTTGGGATTTTATTATTGCCATCTTAACTTTGTTTGCTGTTCTTACTCCCTTAGAAATGGAATTTTCTCTCAGAAGAATAGTTTATTTTGAATGAGGAGTATATTTTATTTTACAATAGGCTTAGAATTCAATTTTTTTCTTCTCACAATAAGCTGTTACATTTAATTTAATGCCAAGTATAGCTCTGATACACATTGATTGTTATTTCCTGCCTCCCGATTAAATTTTTTTCATTTTATTCCTCCTACTATATAACAAGATTACAACAAAAAATTCAACTTTCATGGTTTATCCTAAAATTTCAAGTCAAAACTCTTGCCATGACCTAAGAACTTGTTTCTTAAAGCTTCCTTATTCCCGCTGATCTTATTCCTCAGGCTGGTCAGACTTTTTGAGTTATTGTGAGTGTAGGAAATGAGAACAAGCATTTTGAGTTTTTAAGCTCTTTCCTAAGAGCTGTTGAGAGAAGAAGCTTGGTAAAAATAAGTAAGGATAAATACTGAATCAATAGATGAGTTAGATAAATTGCCTGGCGGAGCCAATCAAACGTTGAAAGCAGAATCTTCTGAACAAAATAAAATAGTTGAGTCACTTTATGCCCTCCAGGAGGAAAGCTGTCCTTGGTGCCACCTACTCTACGTTTGCGTGTTTCCTGAGGGTATTCTCGGAGGGGGGGGTGGAGACTTCCTGGTTCTCCTTTGAGAAATCGTGTTTTCCTGCCAGAGACCTTCTTCTCCTTCAGCTAGTTCTTTTCTTTGCCTTGCTCCTCACCTGCCTACCTAATACATAGGCATTGGCAAATCTGTGTGGTAGACCTCGTCCTGATCTCAAAGAAAACTGTTTTTGTTTTGATTTCATAAAAAGCGGAGGAAATAAGCTTTTGCAAATGGTCATGGCTTCTGAAAGGCGTTAAAACTAAAGCACTTTGTGTACTTGCAGGCTGTGTAGAATATAGTAAATATTATGTGTTACCATGTGATGTGGACATATTGCCCCATACCTTCATGTATGTTTTATGAGACTGACGCGCTAGCTACTATGCTAATGAGGCACCTCATATATGTTTTATATCGTGTATTTAAATATGTAATAACGTTCCCTCCTGGTGAATGTCCTTGGAGATATTCATACTTAATGCAACAGCTACTTGGTGAAAACCAACCAGAGCCTACTTTTCATTTTCTTAAAACGTATTTTTCAAAAATGCACTGATGGGTCTACAATTATCTAGTTTTGGGGGCACCTGGGTGGCTCAGTCATTAAGCGTCTGCCTGCCCCTCAGGTCATGATCCCAGGGTCCTGGGAAAGTCCCACAACAGGCTCCCTGCTCCCTCTCCCTCTGCTGCTCCCCCTGCTTGTGCTCGCTGTCTCTCTCTGTCAGATCAGTAAATAAAATCTTCTAAAAATTTTTCCAAAAAACCCCAAAACATGTAGTTTTACACACTCAGTACAACTTAGCCCATGTTTGCCAAGTTCAGTGGTGACCCGCGGGCCCTGTCCTCCTCAGAGCACCACGTCACAGAGCGCACGGCCGAGAGCTACACGCTGCAGTGGCAGCGCGGGCACCTCTCCAACTACCAGTACCTCCTGCACCTCAACAACCTGGCGGACCGCAGCTGCAATGACCTCTCGCAGTACCCCGTGTTCCCGTGGATAATCAACGATTACTGCAGCACCGAGCTGGGTAAGTGCCCCAAGGCCCAGTGTGAGAGGAAAGCAGGTGCTGTGATCGTGAGGTGTCAGCAGATTCCAGCCCATCTGGATCTCTGTCCTAAGGGTTGCTAGTTTCCATCTCGCAGTACCAGGTCCGTGTTCCCCTCGTCATGTGCGGTTTGTAGGTGTTTTCTCCACTAGCTCTTAACTTCTTTTAATCCCAAAAGGACTCACAGACTTCTTGGAAGGCATGCGCAGAAAGTATGCATATGTTTTTAAACCATATCATTACCTGTAATGATCACATTTCAAATATTTAATTAAGTTTTTCACTTTGAAAAGTGGTTTGGGGTTATCATATTATTTTAAAGTTCATAATAAAAAATGTAATCACCAGAAGTAATAATCACTCATTCTAGAACATTTAAAAAGTACTGACATAGTTAAAGAAGGAAAGAAAAATCATCAATGATTACATTAATGAGAATCATCTTAACCTTGTGGTATATGTATTTCTCTCATTATTTCAACAAAAATGTGACTATATTGCAATTTGATTTTGTAATATTCTAAATTATATATTGTGAACAATAAATTCCTCTTGACAGTTCACTAGTTGAACCCTTACACTTGAAAGAAATAACAGACTTTCTGGGAGTTTGAGAATTTATTTCTCTGTTAACATTCAGATTCCACTTCTCAGATTATGTTATTTTTTTTTAAAGATTTTATTTATTTATTTGACAGAGAAAGATCACAAGTAGGCAGAGAGAGAGAGAGGGGGAAGCAGGCTCCCCGCTGAGCAGAGAGCCCGATGTGGGACTCGATCTCAGGACCCTGAGATCATGACCTGAGCCGAAGGCAGTGGCTCAACCCACTGAGCCACCCAGGCGCCCTCACATTATGTTATTATCACACAATAATAATATTGACTATAATTCAAACTTCAGAAAATCTTGGTAGAAGAATACTGACTTTTCAAATGTGCTTATTTTTTGTTGTTGTTTTCCTTGAAATATAGTTTTTTTTAAATCAATCATCTTTTTTTTAATAATTTTTTTGATTTTGCTATGTTGTCACCATACAGGACATCATTAGTTTTTGATGTAGTATTCTGTGATTTATCATTTGCATATAACAGCCAGTGCTCCATGCAATACGTGCACTCTTTGATACGACGATCAGGGTATTTTCAAATTAAAGATGCTACTCTTTAGTGACTTGCTGACTTAAAACTCAAGCCCTAACATTTACAGTATATAAGTGACTATCAGAAATACTTAATTCCAATGGGTCTGTCTCAATTTTTAAAAATTATTTGTGGAAATAAATCTGTGCACGTGTATCCATGGGGGTAATGTTAAGTTTGTTGGCTTTATTTTAATTAATTCATTTCTTAAAAATATATTTATTTTTACAGATTTGTCAAATCCAGGAACTTTCCGGGATCTTAGCAGGCCGGTAGGGGCCCTAAACAAGGAACGGCTGGAGAGACTCCTGGTACGTGGATCTGGGGATGCCTGGCTTCTAAGGAGCTCCCGGAGCCATGGTGGCTTGTTTTTATAGTAAGGGAAACTCATTTCTCCCCAAAATTAGGGGAGGTCTATGCCAAGTGACTAGAGGATCTACATCCTATTTTTTTCCTTACACCCCTCTCTGCCCTCTACCCTCCCCCTTGAGGTCAGCTCCTGCCCCCTTCTCCTTTTTCTCCTTAAAGAGAGAAACTAAGGGATGTAATGTACCCGTGCCACGATTTGGGGTTTGGCTACTTGAGGCGGTTACTGTTTTCCCGGCCGACACCTAGCACGGTCTTTCCCCGTCTGTTGCAGACCCGCTACCAGGAGATGCCAGAGCCAAAGTTCATGTACGGCAGTCACTACTCTTCCCCCGGCTATGTGCTCTTTTACCTTGTGAGGATAGGTAAGATTCTGCATTGGCGCTCCCAGTTCAGTGGGGTTTCTCGTTGATTCACCAGGGATTCTGTTGTCTCACCCAACTCTGATTTCCCCTCTAGCGCCCGAGTACATGCTGTGTCTGCAGAATGGAAGATTTGATAACGCGGACAGAATGTTCAACAGGTTTGACCCCATGCTTCACCTACCAGTTCTTAAACTCTCTAATTATAAACGTGCCCTATGTTTGCTTTGAAAAAAAGCGGATTCAAAAATGTCAAGAAATCACTGACTGGTACATCTGTTCCTTTCAGGCTCTTTCTAGTCGTGTGTGTGTGTGTGTGTGTAAGAACATCTTTCAGTTACAGCTTTTGTCCTGCCTAGTGTAGCCCTGTCATATTAGATGTTGAAGTTTTCCCCATATATCAGATGCTCAAAACAGTGACTTTTAAATTATTGTATCACATCCTAATGTATGCTGTAACATAAGTATTTTAACTATTTCTCTATTGTTGGACATTTAGACTCTTTCCAACACCTCCATATTCCAAATAATTCTGCTGTGAATTGAATACAATTTCCTGTGAGTGTTTAAATGACTTTTTTTAAATTATAAAAGTAGTATTCCTTGCAAAAAAAAAAAAAAAAGTCAGAAAATAAGAAGAAAATTAACTTGGCCTCCCACCACGCTGAGATAATATTCATTGTTAATCTTTTAGTCTGTGTCTCTTCAGTTTTTTTCTAAGCTGTGTGCAAGTTAGTCACTTTCTAAAGGGATCTGTTAAAACAGCATGCTATATTTGCTGTGTTTAAGCAGTAGCCTGTGTTGTCCCTTCAATGAGGCAGTGTGTGGCTGGAGGGTCATGGTGTGGGCATGGAGACAGGGTCCTTGTCCTCACCCCATGTCACTCCCTGCATGAGCTCAGAGAGGGCTTGTCTTCTGTCAAAGGGGAATCCTCATACAGATGTTGAGAATTATGAGTTAATGAGAGAAATGAGTTAACACAGGTGAAGTGTAGGACAACACCTAGGTGCATAGGGAGCACGTTGGTTGCTATTTCCAGACCCAAGACTTCAGTTGAATTTTTTTCTTTGTATCTAGTATTGCAGAAACTTGGAAAAACTGTTTGGATGGTGCAACAGATTTTAAAGAGGTAGGCAGTTAATAAAGCTAATAATTCACTGGGCTTGTTGTTTCTAACTGCTTTATAAAATGTTCGTTGCTATTCTTTCCCACCCACCCCTCCAAAAAAACCTTTCAGTTGATTCCAGAATTCTATGGTGATGATGTCAGCTTTTTAGTCAACAGTCTGAAGTTGGATCTGGGGAAGAGACAAGGAGGGCAGATGGTCGATGATGTGGAACTCCCACCCTGGGCACGGAGTGAGTACCACCTTGGAAGTACCGAGTTTCAGCACTTCTTCACCTGGGGGAGGGGGCCCTTCAGTATTATGATTTAGCCTTTAACTGCTTTTTAAAATAGCAGTAGAATTCTCTATGTAAATGAGGCGCTATCAGTTCTGTTCCAAATCAGAACTAGTCTGCGAGTCTGACGTAAAAACATCGATATGCATTTGAAAGATCTAAATGTGAGAGTGATCTTCACCACTCCCTTCCCCCCACCAGGATATATATTTTATCTGATGGGGCCCAAAAAGCCTCATTAAGAAATATGTGCCTCTTGCCTCTCCCAGAAGCTGTATCTGCATATGGATAGACAGAAAAGATGGGAGAGAGTAAAGGAAGACAGTGACGTTCTGATGGAGTCTCATCTAACAGGTCCCGAGGACTTCCTCCAGAAGAGCAAGGACGCGTTGGAAAGCAGTTACGTGTCAGAGCACCTCCACGAGTGGATCGATCTAATATTCGGCTACAAGCAGAAAGGGAGTGATGCCGTTGAGGCCCACAATGGTAAGTGAGCGTCTCAGAAATGTCCTATAGCATTTGCTGAAATCGAGAAAAAAAATGCAGCCAGAGCAGCCCAAGCTCATGCTTGGCAGAAGCATCTTCTGTCAGCAGAGGGCAGCCCCCTGCTCCATGGCCCTGGGTCAGGTACTGAGTAACAGAGGAGGAAGGATTTCTGCCTAAAGGACCCCAACTTTGCCCCAATCCCCAGATCTAAAGTCTTCCAATGCTAACATGTGCTCTCCACCCCACTCATGGATTTCAATTCAAACTCAATCAGAATACGGTAGAAGAGTGCCGCCCACCCCTCCTTCCTCTAAAGGGCCCCAGGGCTTCCTATTAATGGAGCAGAAAGAAACCAGCAGCAGCACACCCTCCTCAGCCTCCTTCTTACCTGCCGCCAGGCTGCCAGTGGTGTCAGCTCCTGAAGAGGAGCCAGCAGGTCAGGGTGGACAGGTGCAGGGCAGTGCGGGGTGACTGGCGCTTCCCCTGGGGGCAGAGGTGCTCACCAGCAAACACCTGGAGAGAAGAGGCTGTCTCACCTGCCAGCTGGATTTCTGCTCAGCAAAAGATAACTCGGGTTGATATTTATTGCCGTTGGTTTTTATTAGTCTTTTCTTGCAAAGTGACCATGAGTTTCTTTAAAACCATGTGTTCAAAGTTCTTGAGTTTTATATAAGAGTCTGTGTGGAATGTCTATTATAACCAAACAGTACTACCCCTTTCAAGAGAGTTTTTCATCTTTTTTTCAGTATTTCATCCCCTGACCTATGAAGGAGGCGTAGACTTGAACAGGTACCTATACATCTAGAAGGAGTTTCTACTTGAGTTACGAAAAAACTCTTTGTCTAAATGATGAATGCAGCTCTTTGATCATATGAAGGTGTGGAAATTTTACAGTGAATTATATCTTGCTTTCCCCGTTAGGTAAGTCACCGAGCCTCAGAAAACTCTGTAAAGATCTGTGATGAGGCTTGGACTGTCCTGGCACAGAGTCTCTGTTCCTGTTTGAGGATTAAATCTCTCTCCTGTTGAGCCACAGTTGTTTGACATTTGTGCTCTGGGGGGACTCGAACCTCATGGTTCCCTGCATTACTTGTGTTCTGTCCCAAAGCATCGAGGACCCTGATGAGAAAGTGGCCATGCTGACCCAAATCCTGGAGTTTGGCCAGACGCCAAAACAGCTCTTTGTGACCCCACATCCTCGACGAATCACCCCAAAGCTGAAAACTGTCACCCAGGCCTGCAGTCCTGATGATCCCACGGCGGATTCTCCAGGTGAGTGGGGACGGAGAATAAACGGGAGCACCCGCAGCTTTTTGTTTCTGAGTCAGATGTTCCTGAAGGTTCTGAAGAACAGGAGAGCCGTGAGCAGCCGTGTGGCCCAGGGGGGTTGTGCTGGGACACCTGATGGCCGTCCTCCATTCTCCTGAAAAACAGCTCTGACAAGCCTGTTGTTGTTGTTGTTTGTCTGTGTTTTAACTGCTGATTTTAAAGAAAATTGGGTCACTTTTCTTTCCCGGTGGTATTACTCGCATCCCACGAGACGTGGCAGCGTTTTGTTGTTGCTCTTGTTTCTCTCCTTCACCTTTTCTGTGTTTTTTCAGCCAGCGTTTGATGCTTAGCCCTTCACTTTCACACTGGCCGTCCGGGCTGTGCCGCTCCCGCGGTCACCCGGGCCCGCTCTCCCCGCTCTCTCCCGTGGTCACCCTGGCCCCGCTCTCCCCCCGCTCTCTCCCGTGGTCACCCCGGCCCCGCTCTCCCCCGCTCTCTCCCGTGGTCACCCCGGCCCCGCTCCCCCCGCTCTCTCCCGTGGTCACCCCGGCCCCGCTCTCCCCCCCGCTCTCTCCCGTGGTCACCCGGCCCCGCTCTCCCCGCTCTCTCCTGTGGTCACCCCGGCCCCGCTCTCCCCCGCTCTCTCCCACGGTCACCCTGCCCCCCGGCCCCGCTCTCCCCGCTCTCTCCCGCGGTCACCCCGGCCCCGCTCTCCCCGCTCTCTCCCGCGGTCACCCGGCCCCGCTCTCCCCGCTCTCTCCCGTGGTCACCCCGGCCCCGCTCTCCCCCGCTCTCTCCCGTGATCACCCCGGCCCCGCTCTCCCCCGCTCTCTCCCGTGATCACCCCGGCCCCGCTCTCCCCCGCTCTCTCCCACGGTCACCCTGCCCCCCGGCCCCGCTCTCCCCGCTCTCTCCCGCGGTCACCCCGGCCCCGCTCTCCCCGCTCTCTCCCGCGGTCACCCGGCCCCGCTCTCCCCGCTCTCTCCCGTGGTCACCCCGGCCCCGCTCTCCCCCGCTCTCTCCCACGGTCACCCTGCCCCCCGGCCCCGCTCTCCCCCGCTCTCTCCCACGGTCACCCTGCCCCCCGGCCCCGCTCTCCCCCGCTCTCTCCCGCGGTCACCCCGGCCCCGCTCCCCCGCTCTCTCCCAGAAACCACTTCGCCATCCCTCTCCTCCTCCTCCTTCCCCACATACAGATCTAGAATTCAGGGTGCTTGGTATTCTGCACTTGATTCATTTTCTTAGTCATTTGATGAACAAACACAGAGTGTGTTGTGTGCCTGGCATGCGCTAGGTTCTACAATGAACTTGACCCCATTGTGACATCTGGTATTTGGAGAAGGAGGAAAGAGTACTCCCCTTCAGCCAGTTACCTGTGTTTCACATTTCATATAGGATGGCCTCAGGCTCCCAGGCTCCCAGGAGGAATCTGACACTATGTGGAACCCTGGGAGCAAAGTCCCTTGATTTCTTATCATCTACACTCCTGTCTGTTCCAGGCACCCAGGGACCTCACAGGTGCTGAGAGTGGAGTGTACTCTCAGGCCGGAGGAACAGCTCACAGGGGCCTGGGACCCCACGCAACCGGCCTTTCTTCTCTAAGAGATAATGGCCCATGGGGTTCAGTCATAAAGACCATGAGATTATCTTGTGATGCCTCTTAAACCCGTGCCCCGCTTAGTCACCAGGCTCACACCAGTGTCTTGTGATCACCCTAGGGAGCAATTGCCTGGCCCTTCAGATGGCAGGAGGGACTGCTTCTCTCATGCTGACCAGGGCACTTGTAGCTTGGAATGCAAGTCTGCTTTCTCCCCCTCGAAACTAAAAGGAAACCACAGCATTTCTAGGGAATAGTCAGGCTCTTGCAATGATTACTGACAAGGAAATAGTTACTCGGTCTTGTGTTTCCTGAAGTTCCTAAGGCAGGGGCTGAGTGAAAACTTCGAGAGCACTGGTAAGAGTATAAAAAGACTTCAGTCTTCAAAGATACTTTTCAGTCTGTCTCCCAAGGATTTTTATGTTATTTAGATTATACATTCTGTCATTTTCTCTTAACAAACGTGGAGCTCCCTAGCACATTTCAGGGTAGTTATGTTTCAGTGGGGCACTGTGTTTCCTTGGTCATTTGGTTATAATAGAAAATATTGTGGCCCTGATGCTTGTTGTCTCCGGTGCTTGTTAATAATTCAGCTGACTCACTGGGCAGCAATTCAATGTAGTCTCTCCAGGTGAAGAGTCTTTTGAAGACCTGACCGAAGAAAGTAAAAGCCTGGCCTGGAATAACATCACCAAACTGCAGTTACAGGAGCAATATAAAATCCACAAAGAGTAAGAGAACGCCTCTGCCGTCCTTGCCAAACCGGGGTCTTGACCTGGAGTGACACTGTTTTAAGTGGAGTTAAGAGGGTGGGAACTCTCTTTCCGTGTTGTCTTGATGGGTTTTTCTCCCCCCAACAATGTCTGTGGTGATCAGCCAAGTGTAGTCAACGTGACAAGGGGAAATTTGACACAGAATGGATTTATGTCAGTCTTCCATGCTCTCATGTCTCCTGCTGGTCCTTCTGGAGCCCAGGAGGGGGTCTGCAGCCAGCAGGTAGTTCTGTGCCTCTCAAACTGGGGTACACAGGGTACACCGCCCCTCAAGTCTTTGATGGGAGAAACATGGTAGATCTTCTCCAAGTGTTGAACTCACAGATATTGTAGGGGAAGGTGTGTCCTTTTAAAAATTTACAACAAGTATGTGGAGAGGGTGAGAGATCAAAGGGCGAAGTTCACAGGAGTTTTAAAAATAATACCCATACTTTCAAAAAAAGAGCTTGCTGTCAGGTCCAGAGGGGTTATGAGTGTTTAGACTTCTGCCATTAAGGGTATTCGCACATTTTGGTAGGAAGGTTTGAGAAGCACTGAGCTCCCCTGAGCCATCCTGTTATGGATGAGAAAACCCAGGCTCAGAGTCGGGCCTGGGGGTCTGCTCGATGGCACAGATATCCTGACATATTGATACCACAGACACCATGGGTCACGGGTGGGTCTGAACGTCCCAGTGCACTTCAGATCCAAGGCTAGGGACCAGAGCACACCCTCCTGCCAAGAAATACATAGTTCCACCTCATCCGTTCTAACAGTGGCTCTCCTTTTCTCAGAATCTCTAAGTGACCCACAGAAAGAGGCCCTGTCCTCCCGCAGGGTAGACAGGAAGGAACCCGTGAAAGGAAGTGGCAGCACCAGACAGAGTGTCCTCACTGAACCGAGGCTCGGTAAACTCGATTCAGCAGCAAAGCAAGTGAAGTGCTCGTAAAGGAGAGTTTCAGCAATTTGGGGGACAGTCAGATAAGGTGGAATTGAGGAGAAGCCAATTCACGGCATCGGGAAGATGTTCGACTTTGACGGTGGCAGCTAGGGAAGCCGAGAGGGGGAATGGTTTCCGGCCACAGGTCTCACCAGAAACAAAATTTGAAGCTCCCAACTGATGATTTGGTCGTGGCAGGTGTTATGTGTGCAGGACAGATCCAGCAGACAGGCTGTGACCAAAATACGTACAGACACTCGCGAAAATGAAATCCAGGACTTGAAAGAGACGAGTGTCCCAGCTCAAGGATGTTGGTAACTTATAAACCTCTGTCTTTAAACAGGGCGGTTACCGGAATAGCGGTCTCTTGTAACGGGTCTTCCGTGTTTACAACCTCACAAGGTGAGTTTTCCTGCCTGAACAGTGGTTTACCTGGAACCGCGAAGAATGCAGGTTTCTTGGTACTGAGTCAAGGATTGCACTTGGGTGTGCTGTCTCCACAGCAAGTGACTTTTGAGCAGTTTGTGGCATTTTGCAGAAAATGTCACTGCAGTTTGCCAGAAACAATCATGAGATTGCATTGCTGACAAGATTTCCAGAAATTCCAGGGACAGGGTGGGCACAAAGAGCTCACTCCCAGCTCCTTGCTAGGTGGGAGGCCCCAGAACAGCCGGGCGGCTGCAGAGTGTAGCCGGGGCGTCTCAGGGCACTGTGCATGGGAGCATGGACAAGTGCACCTTTGCTGTTAGGTGTTTCATTTGTGTCACGGGCTATGCATTTGTTGTGGAATTTCACTGGAAATACAAGGCACACATTGTTAATGTTCTACTTTATCAGATTCTTAGTCATCCTGCTTGGGTTTTAAGACAGTTCGCTCTGACAGTAGCCGGCTGTTTTGGAGGGGACTTTTCCTTTAGCCTTATTGGAGAAAATTATGTGTTTCACCGATTAAGTCTGGAAATGGTGCCGTGCAACCAAACCCTCCCGGAGAAGTCAGGCTTACCGCTCTCAGAGTCGCTCAAGATGGTCCATTATCTGTAGCATGTCCTTCCTCGCTCTCTCTGGGACAACCTCAGGATGCATACAACAGGATTTTGCACAAAGCACAGATAATGGTTCTGCTGTCGGCCAAAGGAAGTGACATGCAGGACGCACGCCAGGCCCCATTGGGGTCAGCAGGTGCCCTGACAGAGGGAAACGCTCCGCCTTCTCCCGGGATCCTGTCCCCCGAGTGTGCCAGCACCATCACACGAGACCAAATGCTGTATCGTGAAAGCATTTTCTCACTAAAGCTTTATCAGCAAGCAGAGCCTGTGTTCGTAGCTGGATTTGTCTGCCAGGGTTTAAGTCCCTCAGCCTCCTGTACTTGTATGACCTTGTCAACCATGAGTGGGGACTTGGGGAGCGTCGAGGCTTGAAACCCCGGATGCTCATTAAGCATGATATCCCTTCTTTGTAAATTTACCAAGTGAAGGGGAAAGAGGATTTTTTTGTTTTGTTTTGTTTTGTCTTAAGTGAGAAGCCTTTGTTTTTTTCTCTTTGTTTCTTCTGTTAATCACATACAGTACCGATATATGCATATCCTGATAGTCACCCCCAAGGGACCTTCCTTGCTCATACACACGTGGTCTATGTTTGGCTGTGTGGACACTCGGGGGGCTCATCAGCTGTGAGCCAGGCTCCGGCAGGCTCCCCTTTAGCATGGGCACAGAGTCATCTGTTTTGAGAACAGCATCCTCACATCCTGGGCTGACTTACGGCTTCCTGTAGGATCCCCCAAATTCATAAGCTGCAGTAGACTTTGTGGTGATGTCTCAGAAATGCCTGCTAGAAAAGGCATTCTTCAGAGTTAGCAGCATGGTCAGGAAGAGGCTCAGAGTTGAGTGTCACCCAGAGGATAAAGTTCAGGTAATGTTCACTCGCTGGATTTTGTTTCCAAGCTGAATGCTAGAGAGTGTTTCAGCTTGATGAAGTCTCAAGACCTGTATGTATTGGTATTGCAAAAATGAGGTCGAAATGTTAAAGTTTACTATACCGAAGAAATTATTTCAAGCTCATTTTGACCTTTTCTTTGTCATGTTTTGAGTTTACAAATTAGGAAATGTGTTTCTTGCTTCAAATATGGGATGTTCAGGGCGCCTGGGTGGCTCAGTGGGTTAAGCCGCTGCCTTCGGCTCAGGTCATGATCTCAGGGTCCTGGGATCGAGTCCCACATCGGGCTCTCTGCTCAGCGGGGAGCCTGCTTCCTTCTTTCACTCTCTCACTGCCTGCCTCTCTACCTACTTGTGATCTCTGTCTGTCAAATAAATAAATAAAATATTAAAAAAAAAAAAAACAAATATGGGATGTTCAGAGTTCATTGTCATTTTTGCAAGTCTTGGTTCCCAAGAGATTGCCTTTGTACACTTTTTCAGGCTTCTGTTAGGCAAGGACATTTTAATCCCTGCTTGATTATTCTTTAGGAAGTCAGTGGTTGCTTCATAAATGCTAACTCAGTTCAGGGGTAGCATACCATAACTGGGCAATTGGTTAAAAAAAGAAAAAAAATTTTTTTAATATATATATATCCATGATTTTTGTTGTCTTTAAAATTGCTATTTTACTACTCCCCTTTAACTTTTTTTTTTAAGATTTTCTTTATTTATTTGCGAGAGAGAGCATGAGCTGGAGGAGGAAGAGGGGGAGACAGAGAAGCAGGCTCCCCACTGTGCAGGGAGCCCAAAGTGGGACTCAATCCCAGGACCCTGAGATCATGACCTGAGCCAAAGGTAGACGCTTAATTGACTGAGCCACCCAGGCACTACTTCTCTTTAACTTTGAGCTTCTGTCAGTGACTAGGCCTGTTCTGGGTTTGGTCATGCTGAAATGTGAGCAGTGTGCTGGGCCTGGACTGGGTATGCGTTGGTTTCCTTGTCATGAGGTGACAGGTCACCAGATGGGGCCCCAGATCCTCTGGCCTCACCCCCTGCCCCGCTCCTGCTGTCTCCACTGTTGTTTATCCTCTGTAAGGGTCAGGAAATCTTTCTCATATGTCTGCCTTCTCATCATTAAACCAGATTCCACCCTGAAGATGTTCTCCAAGGAATCCAAAATGCTACAAAGAAGTATATCGTTTTCAAATATGGTGAGTTCAATTTTAAACCAGTGATATGATGGAAATTCATGTAGCACTTTGTTTTATACACACGTGATGGCATTTCGTTTCTCCCCAAGCAGTTGGGTTTTTCCTGTGTGATGTCTATAAGGTACCTCAGTGACATTACTTCTAAATTCAATTTAAAAATTTTTCAGGGTGCTTCTTTTTCAGAATACAGTGATTTTGCTTGTAGCCTAGAAAACTAGAAGTGCCAGCCAGTAGAATTCCCCTTAATAATTCTTTTCCTTTTCTGGAACTGTCAAACTAAACATGTCTGTGTTTTTTAAATAATGTATGCATTTCTGAGTGAATAGGACCCTGAATTCTAGAAAACCAATTCTTCTGAAAAAACACATTTTATTGTTAATGTAAAACATCCAAATGGTTTTGAAAGTCCCTAAAGAATTTTGGAAGTTCTCCCTACCTGTGGAAGCCTGTAATCCAGAGAGGCTCCTTGAGAATAACATGGAGCCCACCCTCCCCTCACGATTTACCCGCGTGAGGAATTCGTCCAGCCCAGGGCTCTGGGGGCCCTCCAGAGCCCCTGAACGCCCACAGGCTAGATCCACGTACCCTGGACACACTTATTTGTTTACACTTGGGAAGGAACCTAGCATCTAGAATTAGCCAGTTGAAAAAAAAACACTTCCCAAATAACGAGGAAAACCAGAATAAACAGAATTTAAGCATTAATTTTGGGGGGAGCTTACAGATAGTTTTAACATGTTAGGGATTTACTAATTATTGTATATAATTAATGTCAAACCATTTGTATTTCAGGCTTTATCATCTTGTTTACTTTTGCCAGGAGATGCCACTGTCATTAGTTCTTCGTGGGATAATAATGTGTATGTATCTGAGTGTGCTCCTGGTGTCATTCCACACATGGAATAGCTGTCTTTGTGGACAGAAGGCAGGAAAGGACAAGTCTTCCATTCGTGGGACACTGCATTTGTTTAGAAAAGGAGCAGATATTAGATAAGGCTAGTACTGGTGGCTTTGACTGTGATTGTATGAATCTAGTAATTTCTCCCACTGGACTCTGTTTTTCTGTTTTAACCTGAGGTGAAAACACAAATGAGCCAGACCTGGACATTTCTAGTTTCAAAGTCAGATACTGAGTATTTTGGTGTAATAACATTAGAATAGTATTTTGTAATTCTAGTGAGTCTTAGTGTAGAATTAAACAACGTAATACTCCTTGAATATGTGTTTAAGAGTCTCCAAATTAAGCTGGAATGCTTTTTAATAGTCCTCCTTTTCTTTTCTGTTAGCTATTTTTACTCTATAGCATTTGCAAGACGCCAGGACACGTTAATGGGACATGACGATGCCGTTAGTAAGATCCGTTGGCATGACAACCGACTGTATTCAGCATCGTGGGACTCCACCGTAAAGGTCTGTATAGATTTTATAACTTAAAATGTTTGGATACTGCAAGTATTATAAACCGTTATGCACCTGTTGTTAGTGTGCTTCCTCACTTCACTCCTTTTCACAGAGCGTCAGTGATCTGTAAAGATACTGAATGTCATCGCCTCTGTTTTCCCAACATGTGTACTTCTCAATAGGAAGTTTTCCCGATTACTGTACTGTGCGCTCAACTGGGGGTTGGAATGATGCAGAATTCACAAAACAGAGTTATAGAGAAATAAAGGTGACTTGTGAACAACACAGGTTTGAACTGCACAGTCTGCTTGGACATGGAGTTTTGCTGATAAATACATACAATACTGTGAATTTATGATTTTCTTAACGTTTTTTTCTCTAACTTACTTTACTATAAGACTACAGTATACAGTATACAGTACATGTAACACAAAATACATTGGTCAACTGTTACTGTAAGACTCCCAGTCACCAGTGACATTTGGGGGGAGTCAAAGTTACATGTAGATTTTCAACTGCATGGAGTAGGGGTAGGAGCTCTTCCCCCCCCCCATATTGTTCAAGGGCCAAGTGTATACAGTAACAGCCGCTCTTATCTCACAGTCAGAACTAGCAATTAATCTGTCAATCAGAAAATGTCAAGTTTAAGTGAGGACTCCTGAAAAGGGAATGCATTTTATTTCAAGTCAAAACATATAAATGCACATTCATTCATTATTCTGTTGATATGGGGCCATCCTTGCCCTCTTCTTTGGGACCTTACACAACTGTCTTGCAAAGACCACACCAGTACTCATCATCCTCAGCTTCCAATTTGCATTTATATAAAATGAAATAAAAAACCTAAAACTGTTAGAATTTCTTCAAGAGTTTTTCAGGATTTCCCCCATTCCTATCAATTTTCTTGCCCACACCAAATTTTATTAAGTTTTTTTTTAATTTTTTAATTTTTTTTTTAAATTTTAGTAAGTTTTTTGGTGACTTGCCTTTTTGGGTCTTCTCAAACCCTCAGTAGACACTACAACACTTTTACACTCATGTTTCCTCAGTTTGCACAAAAACCACAGAATACAACAGCAAGTACAGAGGGCAGAAACAGACACACAGGTGCAGTGGACACTCAGTGAGTGCTGTAATGGGAATAAAAACACAAGCACTGCAGGAAAGGAACTGGAAGCATTTCACAGCCTTATTTTGTTGACAAGTACGTTAACTGGCAATTGGTTGGTCAAGAGTGCTTTTCTTGAATGTGGTAGACATGCTTTCGTTCTAAATGTTTGCATATACCTTCTGCAATATATTCCACCTTAGGTGTGGTCTGGTGTTCCTGCAGAAATGACATGCACCAGGAGACAGCAGTTTGACATGCTGGCCGAGCTGGAGCACGACGTCAGCGTGAGTACCAGCCACAGCACTTCTCAAAAGCTGGGCCTGAGTCCCGGGGAGGGTGGGTGGCGGCAGTTGGTTTTACCCATGTTTTGTTTTTGTTTTTTCATTTTCATTTTCATTTTATTTTGCTTACTGGAGGAGAGCATGGGCTCTCCGTTCTTTTGACTTGACTCTTTGGGTTCCCAAGTCTGCTTTTTTTTTTTCCCCTCCAATTTGCCATTTCCCTGAGAATTAACTACCGTCCCATCCGATTTCCAAAATACCAGTTTCTGAGCATGACACTGAATATTTGGATACCCTTAAACTATCTGGGGTATAGATTTTCATGCTTTCTGACACAGACAGTAGACAGGGCCTTCTGTCCAGCATGATGGCCTCTGACAGTCTCGGGGGGCACACACAGGGACACATGAGCCAGGAGACCACACTCGTGCCGGCTGCACTGGGTCGGGTCCCCCTGCTGCATCTCCCGCCCGAGCTGACGGTACTGCCTTTTCTCCGAGGTACAAATTGATGCCTGACTTGCATGGTTGGCAGATGAGCTGAGGTTGAGAGATATTTATGTAGTCTGTAGCTCCAGGTGGACATGCAAATACAACCGTGAGATCCCCCGCTTTTCCCAAATCCCTCACATAAGCATGGGTCTGCTGTGCTTCAGACCACCTGGCATCATGGTACGGTTTATAACTCATGGAGGCATCATCCCGAAACATGTCAATTTTAGACCATGTTAAAACAGCAAATGGGGCGCCTGGGTGGCTGCGTCAGTGAAGCATCCGACTCCTGATTCAGGTCCTGGCTCAGGTCATGATCTCCTAGTTTGTGGGCTCAAGCCCCGTGCCCAGCTCCACAGTCAGTGGGGAGTTTACCTGAAAATTCTCTCCCTCTGCCACTCCCCCCATGCACTCTTGCACATGCTCTAAAAATTAAAAAATATTAAAATCCAGCATTACAGTTACCCTACCAATATTTCCTTTTATTCACTAGCATATGAAGAATTTCATTTTTAAGTAATGTTGAAACACATCTGCAGTAGTCACATCAGTACACCGTACAGTGGAGTTGAACATTTATTGTGTCCCCATAGCGGAGTCAGCCTAGGAAAACCACTAAGCGGAGTCAGCCTAGGAAAACCACTAATGACTGTGATTCTAAATGGAATACTTTGTGTTTTCTTCCTTAGGTAGATACAATTAGTCTAAATGCTGCAAGCACATTGTTGGTTTCAGGCACCAAAGAAGGCACAGTGAATATTTGGGACCTCACTACAGCCACCATATTGCATCAGATCCCGTGCCATTCAGGGACTGTATGTGATACTGCTTTTAGCCCAGGTAGTATGATCCTTTTTACTACGGATGATAACTGGGGGAGTCAGAATTATTACTTTAAAATAGAGAAGAATGTAAAAAGGAAAGCAGTCTGCCAATAAAAGTGTCACCTGTATCTGATGCTGTTTCAGGCACAGTAACATCTACTCATGCCATTTGCACCCACAGAAAACCTGTAGTGGACATTGTTCTTATTTCATCAGCTCCCCAGAGAAATTAAATTTATGCAAATGAACTCACACCAAAGGGTCATCAGCCCAGTGTCTTAGGAGCATTTCAAGGAGAAGAGAGTAGTCATTGGTTAAGTACAAGTAGCTCAAGGAGTCCAAAAGTGAACGTTATGTCAGAGATAAAATGTCAGAATCTTCAACACACTTCTGAAGCCGTTTTACCTCATGTTACAGACAGTCGCCATGTCCTCAGCACAGGAAAAGATGGCTGTCTAAACGTCATAGATGTGCAGACAGGAATGCTCATCTCTTCTCTGACTTCGGACGAGACCCAGAGGTAACATTTCCTGAGTTACTAGTAGGGGAAGACATGTACAAACAAGTTCATGATCCTGTCATGTGGGCTTGCTTTGGCAGGGTAATAGAGCCCCTCCTTCATGAGGACTGATCAGATCATCATTTCTAAATCATGCTTGCAGATGCTTTATCTGGGATGGAAATTCTGTTTTATCTGGAAGTCAGTCTGGTGAACTGCTTGTTTGGGACCTGCTCGGAGGAAAAATCAGTGAGAGAATACAGGGCCATGCGGGTAAGGGGTTATACAGCTGACTTCACCTTTCTTCCTAAAACGCTGAACTCAAACTGCTTTTCCCATCAGGAAGCACACTCTTCCCAGGCAGAAAACACACAATTTCCCTCCACACTGTCAGTGTTCCCCTCCAGCACCTTGGTTGGCCAGGTGGACTCCTTTGGGACTGAGATTTCTGTTGACAAGATGTTAGATTCCAAAAAGGAAGTTTTTATATTAACTTCCACGTGGAGAATTAAAAACCACAGTAAAAGCTGGAATCGTTGTTTTAAAAATACAGGCACGGAGTTTTAATGAAACCCCAAACAACACAAAAATTACAATGAGAACGATTTTCCCTCCACTACTGGCCCCACCCCAACCCCGCTGTTCTCCTCCCTGAACGATGTGTGTCCTGGAGTTGTGCCCTCTTATTATTGAGAGGGTAAGTTATAGGCATATGAACTATTCTGCCCGTTTGGTTTTTTTCCCACGTAGTATCTTGTAGAGATTCACTGCATTTGCTTACATTTGCATGGTTGCCTCCTGATCATCTGGAAGATTTTATGGTTTTTAATTCTAATAACTACAGTTATATGTATCTATTTACTTTTCACTGTGACCAGTAACTGCCCCCACTCCCCCATTCAGTCCCTTGCCTCTGTCACTAAGTTATGTGGTTATTTCCTAACATTATAAAGTCATCTGTTTAGGTCATCCTCAACTTACTGGCTTTAAGCAACATTTATTTGACTCCTTCCTGCAGAAATGGAATTAGCCAACTTCCACCAGCTCCTGCCTTCTCCTCTCATCCGTGTCTTAACCACTGCAGTAGGAGTCTGTTTGCATCCGTTATTTTAGCTTTATGTTTAAGTGGTTTTATTGCTCACAAGCTCCCTATACCAAGCAGTTATTTTTAATTTACGTACCAATTACAGGATGAGAGAAGACAACATAGTACTTGAGAGAACATTTTGGGGGGCCCCTGGGTCAACTTACCACCTAACCACAAGGTCTCTTTCTCTTAGGTGCTGTGACATGTATATGGATGAATGAACAGTGTAGCAGTATCATCACGGGAGGGGAAGACAGACAAATTATGTTCTGGAAATTGCAGTATTAAGTGCCTTTTCCTCTCTTGAATGTTAAGTTGAACTCTATTTAATGTATTTTTAAACCAGACTTTTAAATGAACTGGTGAATGTGCAATGATAGTAATTAGAAGTTTTACCACATGAGACATTTGTGGTTTTAAACTTCCTAAATCATGGCGACTTCACTGAAAGCCATTAGTTGCCATCCTCTTAGGCAGACAAAGATATGACAGTGTTAGGGAGAAAACATTACATTTGAAAGGTGGATGGTCATCCTAGTATGCTGATGGTCAGAAGGCAGGTTTGGGTGGCAAAGAGAAGTAGCTAAGAGATACTAAACTAAGATGGGAAAACTTTCAGGAAACTGAGCAATTTTGAATTTTCCAAGAAAACGTGCAGTATTCTCTACTACTTCTGAGTCACTCTATTTTGTCTTCCTAATCTAAGAATTGCTGCCCACTGGGGTTTTGGGTATGTTTTCTTGGAGTGGTTACTTTGTATAACCTACTGTCCTCAGATTCTAAGAACCTGGGGAATGATTAGCAATTAAGTTTACTGTGTATAGGAACGATTTATTTCATTATAGCTATTAAATGCTCATCTTTTCTACATTAAAGATATTTTTCTGTAATGAAAGCAGTTTTCATTTTCTTATTTAAATGATTACCAAGACTAGTAGTACCTTTTAAGAACTTCAAGTATGGTTCCTTCTAGAAAACCATAAAATGTCATGAATGTCATTCATTCTTACATTTTTGGAACCATCCTGACTCACATCTAGGAAATTAGGTAGGTAAACCGGGAAGCCCTGTTTGGTGTGCTTTTCCAAATTTCAACAAGGTAAGCTGTAAAGCCACACTACTGACCTCCTTTTATATTATGACAATACTTTTAAAGGCTGTAGGAGTTTTATTTTGTAGGCTGTATGATATGGGGGGAAAATGACCCAGAGTAATAGTTTTCAAAGTCAGTTTTAAGTGTCATTGGACATGACTTGGTCTCAGGTATTGCAGAGAGCACCCATGGCCTCTGTTGAGTTCCTGATGCTCAGCCGTAAGTGTGCAGGCTGGCCAACCGTGGTTCCCAGGTGGAAGCACTCTTCCTGACACACCTGCTCTCTCGGCACAGACAGCTTTTCTCAGGGCCTCTGGATGCTCACTGCTCCAGGAGACGATTCCCACAGGCCCAAGTTGTGAACTTCATGCACCCATTCTCTAAGTCATGCAAAAGTTTGGTGAAGGGCACTGATGCTTTCAAATGATGCAACAGACTAAAAGTCCACTTTATTTATACATATTTAATTAAGATGAAATAGGCATAAACCATAAAGAAAAAAAATCAGTTTAAAGTGTCACTTCCATTTTGTAGGGAGGGGTCAGGAAATGGAACAGATTACCTGGGAAACATCCTAAGACCACCCCAAAGTAGTGAGGTCACAGAATATTAAAGACAAAATTAAGTATTATTCCACTTAATCTACAAATGAATAAAGGGAGTCAAAACTTTATCCTACTTGGTATAAGAATTTTTACATTTAATATATAGTGAATCATTTCTCAGAAAGTAATACCGGTAAGTTTTAGAAGAAAGAAATTTCCATTACACAACTGACTAGAAAATCTCAAATGCAACTAAGCAGCTATGCTATAGCTCAGTATGTACCATTACAGTGTTCTGGGCTAGTGTACATTTCAGTTTAACACAGAACTGCATTTTGGGTTTTAGAAAGGCAGCAATAGTTATATTTTGGCTTTTATTCTAGATGCTTAACACAGTTAAGGCGACAGTTGAAGCATATTAAGTAAAGGTAGTTCTAATTAAATGATGATCAACACAATCTCTAGCAACCTACATACACTGTATAATGCTTACATGGAATGAAACCAGTGTACTTAATTGGTATTTTACACGCACACACACTCACACAGAACTAAAAAAACATCAAAAGCAGTCATTCTACATGTACTATGGCTACACATTAAAAATGCAATTATACCATAGAACTAAAGTAATATGAACAGCACTACTTGATATGTAAGATAAAGGTGACTGGTTCTAACACAGAGCTAAGCCTGTATCAGTCATTCTAATCATAATGGCTTGTAAAAGCATCGGGTTTCCAGTAGAGAAACTACTCTATGAAAATCAGTTAAAATCTGTCCAAAGTTTCACATCAGTAAAACCAGGATAAGGCTACAATGATCTTGAAGTGTGAACAAGATATCCAAGCAGAACAGTAAGATTCCCAGCCATAATGTAAGATAGAAAGGTCTTCATGCAGCATATGCTCTCTGGCTCCTAGAAAGCTTCATGTGCATAATATAAAGTTAAGTTGCCCAAGAAGTAAACTGGAGTTCAGTGAAGTTTCCATTGTGCCATGACTTTTAAACCTCAGGAATGGTATGATCCATCAGGCTTTTCATAATGCTTGGTGCCATCCTATGAGAGAGTAACTTTATTAAACAGTGTGGTTTGGGTTTCTTTTTTCAAAAAGGCTATGCTAATCCAAAAAAATGCCCATTCATATTCAGCACTTGCTAGCATCAAGTGGGACTGTGGGGAAAGGGAAGGGTTTTTGTTTTTGTTTTACATGAGTTCAGACCTAGGAGTGTCAGGGGAAATCTAGTCTCAGGGGAAAGCCATCTGTTTGCAAATATAGCCAGAGTGAAACACTATCTGCACCTTCGCTAGAAAAGTTAGATAAGATACAAGTAAGTCCTCATATATTAAAGCTGATGACTAAAAACAAGGAAAATGACAACAATGTTATGAACTGGGAGGGACATTGTAAGGGGGAACCTGTCACTGTTTTAAGAGAACTTGAGAACAAGCAGTCTTGACTGTAACACTTCCCTTTTCTTTCTACCCAGAAACTGAATAATTTTATTAAGATATTGTGTTTTTAATCTTTGAAATCTTATTTCCAGAGGCAAGATAGATTCTGAAAGAAGGAGCTAAGTTGGCTTGGCAAAAACAGCTATGATAGAAGCCAGGATTTTAAAAGTTCTAGGGAAGGTAACAACACTTGATGCCTCTCTTCTGTTCCCCACTCAGAGGTGTACAAACCTCCTGTCCTGAGGCCCATCCTAGCACCCACATCCCTGCATGCCTCTACCTACCTCCGCAGATGCTCTCAGAACAAAAGCATTACTCCTAACATCCCACAGACAAGAATTCTCCAACATGAACCACCAGAATAGATTTCTACTGAGCAGAGAAGCTGTAGGCAGAGTGCAACTGCAGTCCATTTTACTGAAAGCTAAAAGGAAAGCCTGCCCACTTTTACTCATATACCTCTTTCCAACTAGAAAATGTCAACATTTCAGAAGTGTATGGTGAATTTTATTCAGTACTTGCAAAGTTGTGAGAGATCGTCCTTACCTACTAATTCCTCTGATTTAAATAAGTAACTTCAGATTTCTAGGTAAATACCATGTCATCCCTTAAGTAAAAGAACCAAAGATTTGAGACTTAATATAAGCAATGTACCTTAACTCGGAAAACCGTAAGAATCTAATTGAAGTACTGTATACTTACCGTTTAATAATATGTTCAAAGATAAAAGCAGGCATGATTGTAATAGTAACTACAGTCTCAGATGTTGACAGTATGTCTGCAATTTGAGAATCCTGTTGGAAACATGTAATAAAAATTATTAAGGCTTTATTTCAAAATATGAAAGTATGTTATTCTTGGTAAATATGTATGTCCTCTAACATCTTGCTAAGATCTCTAAAATCTGACCCTTGATATTTGTCATTTATTCCAGTTTCTTTTACCAAGTTTAATTCTATAGAATCACAATTTTATAGATGGAAACAAAATTGCTATGTAAACTGAGTAAATATTTTAGCTTAAAGAATCATCTTTTCATTACTAAGATGAAATAATTTTTCTAACAATACTACCCCTCAGTTAAATGGTGCAGTGTTAACCAAGTTTATGACATGAACACATCTTAATGAAAACCTTTATACCTTAAAATAGGAATCTATAGAGGAAAAAAAACAAGGTACGAATACAAACAGAAACTACTACTCATTTTCTACCATTCCTGGGTTGAAAAAGCTGAGCAATCATTCACTTAGAATGTCACCAAAATCTTCAATGCCTACATCTCTACAAAATTCTAGTTCAAGGGACTTCTAAGTTCATAGAGTCAAGCCCTTTGCTATAGGAATGTTAATTCCAAACAGCCTTAAGTAATTCCTTTGGCCTGAGAGCACAGCCAGAGCCCCAGGTTCCCATCACCCATCTCCCCACTGAGTTTCTATTTTGGGGGTCAAGATGAAAATACCATTGAAACAAACAAATGGAAAAGACAGTTGCTAAAATAAAACTTCAGCACAAGACACGAGTTCTATTCCTTACCTTCAGCCCAATGACATTCTGCCCATTGACTTCACAGATGTTATGTTCTGTGAGAAGACCATTTCTGGCTGCAGAACTATCTTTCACTATGGATGTTATCTTTCCATTTTTAAAGATAAAGCCAACATGTCCAGTACTATCCTTATGCATGGTAACTGTCCGTTCAAAGGGCCTGTAAACATAATGGATTAAATTAAAAATGTCCTTCTTCCTATTGGTCCAAGTTACTCTTTTAAAGTTTCCTTAGATATAAGGTAAATTCGGTACTCATCTACAAAATGTTTACTAAAAATACCTACCATGTGTGAGAAACTGGAAACAAGGTTATATAAAACCCAAGTTTAACTAAGAAGAATAAAAATCCAAAAGCTAACTGTAACTTAACACTTATTACGGTGCAAGAAAATAAAGGCCCTTATTTCATGCACCTAAATGTTTAGGTTATAAACTAACTGCTAAATAAAATATTCTATCTTCCCACTTTGACAAGTAGAGAGACTATAGTCACCCAAAAAAGCCAGATTTGGTTTTTAGAACTCCTACACCACTTGGGAGTTGTGCAGGAACCCTGGCACTGTATGTGTCCATCCTATGCCGGATGTTTAAGCAGCAAACTGGGAAGCAAGGCCAGAGATACCATCCTGCTAACTTTTCCAAGATTCGTTTTTTATGATCTAGAGAGACAGAAAGTAACGTCTTAGAGGATGAATTTTGTAAGCTCTGAAATAAGATCTATACAAAACCAGAATGCAAAAAAAACCACCACACACACACACACACACACACACACACACACACACACACAAAAACTGTGGGGTGCCTGGGTGGCTCAGTGGCTTAAAGCCTCTGCCTTCGGCTCAGATCATGATCCTGGGGTCCTGGGACCAAGCCCCACATCAGGCTCTCTGCTCTGTAGGGAGCCTGCTTCCTCTTCCTCTCTCCCTCTCTCCCTGCCTCTCTGCCTACTTGTGATCTTTAAAAAGAAAGTATGTAAGAAGAATCTGCAACACACAAATTGACAGATTATAAGGCTGATCAGTAAGGTGATAATCTTCTGCATCAAAGTATTATATCCACAGAATTTTAAAAGCCCAAGAAAATGGAAAATGAGTCTTGAATCTCCATTTGAACTGTCTCGTCAACTTACCTGTCACGAACAGTCATAGTAATCTTCTCTCCAAAAGCCTGTTTGAGTACCTTGTGTGCTTTATCAGAGCTCCAGCCTGCACAGTTTTCCCCATTGATCTGGAGTACTTGGTCCCCAAATCTCAGACCAACCAATGAGGCTGGAGAATTTGCCTGGACCAGCTGAACAAATATGCCCTAGAGAATAATAAAATAACTTTGGTCACTTACCACTGTTATGATATTGTTTAAAAATGCTGGAAAGTTAGGAATCTACTCTAGTAAAGAGAGAGAGAAACTACATGAATATATGTTGTTACTCCCAAAAAGGAAACTGAAAATTTTATCAAGACAGTGATCCCAAGAATCAAGGCAAATATGTAATATCTCACTAGTAATTCCAACCTCAAATCATTACCCACCACCCACCTGACCAACCTTAATCACCCCCTTTGTCTTGGAATAAAAAGTCTAAGGAAAATAAAGTAGGGTTGCCATAATAAATGTAAGCTTCTATAAGTCTGGTAGAATACAAAAGAGGTACTACCACATGGTTTTTGTTTAGAGGGAAAGTGAGTCTACGGTTAGAAATTTCATGATTTCTTTTAGTTTAAAAAATGATAATTTAGTGTAAGGTCATAAATCTCCTTACAACTGAAGGACTCCTTAACCCATTTGCTAAATTAGATAAATAAGACTAGAGTTTATTTAACAGCCTAAAAAGGTGGGTACATTCAATACCACTTGTACTTAGAAGGAATCCACTATGAAATATAGAAAACTCAAGTTCAGTCAACGAAGAACTAAATCCACGTGGATATTTATCCTTCTATAAACTCCCAATCTCAGGGCGCCTGGGTGGCTCAGTGGGTTAAGCCGCTGCCTTCGGCTCAGGTCATGATCTCAGAGTCCTGGGATCGAGTCCCGCATCGGGCTCTCTGCTCAGCGGAGAGCCTGCTTCCCTCTCTCTCTCTCTGCCTGCCTCTCCATCTACTTGTGATTTCTGTCAAATAAATAAATAAAATCTTTAAAAAAAAAAAAAAAAACAACTCCCAATCTCAGATGTCGAAGAAAATGTAAAAGTATAAAGAGTAAAGTTGGTAAAATATGAAAGCATCTACAAAGGTGGACCCTTTCTATCCTGCTAGGTTGGATCAGACATGTCCTATGTCTTACAGTTTACTTCAGGGAAGTACTGAAAACCAGAAGGCACCATGTAAAATGGTCAGAGCAATTGAGTCTTGGCCAAATGGAGAAATCCACTGCAGGGGTAACTGCATTGGAGCTAGGGGCCTATGAAGAGTGTCTTGTCTTTTAAGACAAAGGATGGAGCAAAGGAGAAATCCTGGCAGATGGGCAGCATATATTACTCACTGAAAAGGAAGGGAGAGCGGTAAAGTCAGGACCACTGATGCCCTCAGCTCTCTGGGTAGGCAGTCTGGGTTGGGGCTTCCTGCTAAGATCAGCCTCAACCATTTACCAGAATGGGATACTCACTGTCATTTTCTGTGTGAAAAAGCTGGACACATTGAGCTAACAAGACTTAAGATTAATAAGGAATCCAAGAGGTAATACTTAAAACCACAAATCGGGATAAAGACTCAGCACATCCCTAACAATCCTAAATGCCTCCTAGTATGAAAATAACCCTATTTAATTTCTTCAGTATGGTGAGGTGAAGAGGGAGAGTAATTACAAAGGTAAAGGAACAGCTGCCCTAATTAGAAAATCACTTTTACTCCAAAAAATGACTCATTAAATCAAAATGAAGGATGGAAATAATAAACCTGCAAACCCACTTCACAAGTTAAATGATCATTATTTAATTTAAAAATACACACCATTAATGGACACCAATTCTCACTGGTCAGTCTCTTAACATCATATACGATGCCCTATTTGAATACCATAATTTTACTTGTAGAAACTATGTTATAATACATGAAGCCCAGTGAACTTTATTCCAGAAGACTCAAAAAAAAAATTCATTAAAGGTAATGAAGTACCAACCTGCCTCTTCACAATAAGGCATCTCCAAGTAGAAAATTTTAAGTTAGCAGATTTAAAATGATCTTGATTATAAATTCAGTATTGTAATTCATGAACATTCTCACTGTAAATTATTCTAACAGTGATCACTTAATATCCAAGCTATTTGGACAAACTGAAATAGAATGAAAAACACTTACATTATCTATTGATTTGAGCCTGAGCCCAATTTTTCCATCTTGATCCTTACACAAAATGACTTCACGAATCCCTTGCTTAATTTCTGCTCTACGAATTCCAACATCATTCCCAGTTACAGGAGCCACCATATAGTTCATACTAGAAGGTCTTGCCACCAACTGCTAATAAAAACACACACAATGTGTCAATACTTAGAAACATTTTAATTAACTCAAATATACTCAGTTGTGGTTTCCCAAAAAGTAATCTGCATACTGTTACCCTCAGATAAAGTCTGATTTACACAAAAAGGACCTAGTTTTTATTCATTCTTTTTTTTTTTTTTTAAAGATTTTATTTATTCATTTGAGAGAGAGAGAGAGCGCATAAGCAGGGAGGGGAGAGAGGCAGAAGCAGGGGGAAAGCAGCAGGTGCTCAAGGGGTTTTATTACCTTAAAGGATAAAAATATATGCTTTGAATGAGCAATGAAATACATGATGCAGTTTCTTCCAAGGCCCAAATAAAAGGTATCAACCAAGGTGTGGCCATGGGGATGGTTCCTCTCACTGTTATATGTAAACATACACAAAACTTTTGCATCCTGTCCCGACAGGAGTGTGAAGGTCTTATTTAAGAGGGAGGAAGGACTCCACTGGGGAACACGCTTCCCCTGAATTAGAAGATCATCAACTGAATGTTTTAGATTTTATATGCCACTGAATAGGCAAGAGGAGATTACTGAAAAGGCTAGTGTGATTAATTCTAGTTACCAAGAAGAAACTGGGTCGCTACTAGATAATGGATTCTAGACTATATTTGGAATCCTGGAGGTTCTCTGAGGTGCCCTTTAGGTCTTCCATGTTCAACAGTAAAATTAATTAAAAACAGTAACAGACTTCTGCTTATAGTCGTAATAGAGCCAGGCTTACCCTCCTGCTATAAATAACTAAAAATTTGGAAAAATAGAAGGCAAAAATTTTTGAACATTGGGTATTGGGCAAGGAAGGGCAGTAATCCCTGACAGAAAAGAAACGTGAGGTGAGCCCTTTTCATCACCTGGCCTTCTACCCAGACCACTATCTGGACTAGAACACAGAAGTACAAATCTCAAGCAAAGCATTGTGCTCTTCTAAGCTGAGGAGACAAAAATCAGAAAGGCTGAAGCAGCATGTAAAACAGCAAGAATTTTCAGGGATGAGTCCCATAAAAAAGAGAGCTAAGCTATACAGAGAAAAAGCTCCAGAAATCTATGTACAGGTCTCCTGGAACCCTCTGCTAAATACTAATCTCTGTACCTGTGAGGTAAAGCTCCAGAGGCCAGGCAAAGTACATGCAGGAAGCTATAAGCTGAACCTTCCTGCAGATCACACAGGGTTGGGAGATATCCAAGGTCCTATGAGCAAAAGCGGTGTGCTCACTGAACAGCCAGGGCCTTCAGCAGAGAACCCAATGGACACCCATCTTGAGTAATGGGGGTACGATAACCCTACAATAAAGGCAGCTTCAGACCTACCCTAACGACGTGTAAAATCAAGCCTCGGAAGGACCAAACTGATGTACATGTAACTTAACTCCTTGCCAGAACAAGTGCTGACACTCTTTAAAGACATAATCCAGCACCTAAAAATGTAAAATTCAGTGTCCCATTCTGATTTAAAAAGAATTGGTGGCATGTGAACAAACAGGAAAATGTAATCTACAATAAAGAGAAAAATCAATTAACAGAAATTCAGAAATAACAGATCAGAAAATTAGTAAACTGGGATTTTAAAACAGTTACTATAAATTTGTGCAGTATGCTCAAGGACTTAAAGCCAGATGAAACATCTAGAGAAGAAAAATACAGTAGGTGAAATGAAAAATTCACTACATGGAAACAGTTAATAGAACCAGTAACAAAAACTAGAGAAAAAGCAAGATGCTTAAGAAGGAGATAATGACACTTCAAAATGGTTTAGGTCACCCCACGAGGTATTAAGAAAAGACCAGCTCAAGGTGGTCTTGAGGGCAAATGGGATAAAGAATGTATAATAACACTGGGGAGGGTATGTACTATGGTGAGTGCTGTGAAGTATGTAAACCTGGCCATTCACAGACCTGTACCCCTGGGGATAAAAAAACATTATATGTTTAGGAAAAAAAAAATGTAAAATAGACAAAGGGAATCGTAATACTAACTACAGCCTCATGAACAGTTACCAAAATAAGAATCCCAGTAGCCATAACTTCCTTCTTTGATTGTACCTGTAAATTTTCTGTAAATAACAATTTTTTTGTTCCTCCATACCTCCTTTGCTGTAAATACATGAATTTTTTATAGCACTGAACTTTATACTTTGTCTTTACATCAAAAATATTCAGCTGGGAATGTGAATACTAAGAGGTAATTAATATTGCACAGTAACTGATACCACAGGCCACTGCCCAGAGACGGCTGTGGTAACTGGCACTGCCACATCTTGGCATAAGGGTAGGACTACTCCATTATAGCAGAGGTAATTGGCTTAGTTTTGTATACCCCTGGGTTAAAAATTACTTCTGTATTTCTAAAATATAAGCAAACAAAAGAAACAAAAACAAGAATATGCAACAGAAACCATGTGTGACCAGCAAAGCTTAAAATGGTTATCATAGGGTCCCCCTTAACAGAAAGTGGGCAGAAACCTAAATTTTACCAAGAATTGCTCTGCCTAGGCCTCACCCTTAACCCTGATGGAAGCAGTTGATTCCATTCTCCAGCTTTTACTACCACACTTCCAGAACCAGCCTTGCTTGCAACCTCTCAGAGGTACCAGTACTGACAGCAGTGTCTACTCCTCTAAGGTGTGATGAAGCCCAGCTCCAAGGGGCCCTTCCCCCAAGCTTTTAGGTTCTAAAAACTCTAAATTCTTCCCTATGTCACTCCAGTCCTAGAAGGAGAAGCAACTTTCTGCAATTACATCTGTCTTCCATGCCTGCGTTTTTTAATTCTTCAACCTTTTTGCCTAATTTCTTAAAATTATTTCTGTTGACATACCTACTGTCTACCAAATGGGCCCTGACTAATAAAAGCAAGTTTTCAATAATATTTGGTAAGTAATACTAGGTACTGTATTAAGCACTGGGGTTATGGCAATGAGATAGCTATTGACCCTGACCTTCATGTTTTCATTATATTTATAATAAGTACTATAAAATGTCATGGCCTTCCAACAAGGAGGCTGTTAAGGGATACATTATATTTTAAAGCCTAGAATTTGGGGGTCTTTTATAGGAAGCTTTAGACTTTGGAATGTTAAAAGATTATGAGCAAAAAAAAAGATATGACAGACCTATACTTCAGAAAATTAACTTAGCAGTAGCTTAGTACTGTTTGCCATTAAGAAGTTACTAGAGAAAATTTAAGAGATGACTGTGATAATCTAGGTTGTAAGT
The DNA here is from genome assembly GCF_964662115.1 of Mustela nivalis. Taxonomy (NCBI): domain Eukaryota; kingdom Metazoa; phylum Chordata; class Mammalia; order Carnivora; family Mustelidae; genus Mustela; species Mustela nivalis. The sequence continues at coordinate 80,152,954 of NC_139021.1, forward strand.
ACAGAAATCCAGAAGAGGGTTACAGTAGGACTGGAATGGATAAAGTGAATACAAGAAACATGGGGAGGGGCGCCTGGGTGGCTCAGTGGGTTAAGCCGCTGCCTTCGGCTCAGGTCATGATCTCAGGGTCCTGGGATCGAGCCCGCATCGGGCTCTTTGCTCAGCGGGAGCCTGCTTCCCTCTCTCTCTCTCTGCCTGCCTCTCTGTCTACTGTGATCTCTCTCTGTCAAATAAATAAATAAAATCTTTAAAAAAAAAAAAGAAACATGGGGAGGACAGAATCACTAGGTCTTAGTAACTGACTAAATGCAGAAGACTAAGGAGAATGGACTAGTCATAATAAATCTTTAATTCCTAATAAATTAGAAGAGTGGCAAAAGGTTAAAAGAAAATAAATCATTAAGAAGTGATATCCAGAAGGCAGTCTAAAATTAGAAAGAGAGAGCAATGCTAAAGTTATAAATATGTGAGTTGGTCATGAAGAGGAGAGCTTTTGTCTATGTCTAAAATATGATTTTATACAATTCAAAATTAAGTACAGTATACGTACCCCCTGAACTGGTGCTCCAGGGACCACGGCCATATTTGCACGGATTTCTTCTTCATTTAAACTCAGGCCCATGTACTGGGAGAGCTCCGGATACAATTTAGGATAGAGATCTAATATGAATGAATTAAAAATTAGAATATTTAAAATGAACACTGTTGTTATTATGGGCTTCTACTTGTGTTAAAAAATTACATGTATTTTATAAAAGCTAGAATGAATCTAAATAAGCAATTTGGAAAATCGTCTCCTTATCTCTGTAATGGTAATTAGAAACATGAAATACAGAAAGTTTAAATAGTCAAGATGGAAATAATTCTTCCAAATAAATTATCTTGCCTTTCTTTTTTCCTAAAATAAACCTATTTTGATTAAGAATTTCATAAGCATGCCACTGATTCTCTACCTCAGATCAGACTAAAATGTTTATTGTCAAGTCAGCAACTTTACAACTCATTTAATAAATGCTGCTATGAAATGATTCTGCTGAACTACAATAAAAAAAAATTGAAGGCTTGTAAAAGTGTATTTATATTTAGTATCTTACCATTTTAAGAAAAAAGTTAACCACACTCCAATGAAATCTTAGAAACAGTATATTTAAATATTAACAGTACTTAACTTAGTAGCCCAATTATGTAGTATTTCCAAATGTTCTTTTTTATATGATTTGTCACTTAAAATGAATTTTCTAAAAGAATGTTACCAATAGTTATATCTGGCTATAAAACCCTATTTAATACTTTTTTTTTTTATCTTAAGTCATATTATTTAGGGGCTCTGTCCTAAATCCCTATAAACTTAGAAGGAAAAGGAACCAGAAGTATATGGAGACCTAATAAAGATTCCCGAATTTGGGAAGCTCCCCCAAAGGAGGTGGTTGGAAACGTTAAAACCCACCCTCACCCCCAATGATGGAGGACAGTTCAGAAGTTCAAGAGTAGTAGCATGGGGCACAGTTCACATACACGGTTTCTTCATAAATCAATCAGTCATAAATTAGGGATTTAGGAGGGTTGGTATTTAACTGAATTTACTTAATTCTGATTAAGTTATAAAACCTATCTTCATATTCATAGTTCACTTTCTTGATTAAAGGGTTTTTTTTAAGTAAACATTTTTTTTCTATTTATTACTAGAACTTTTAACCACATTATTTTATGCTGCAAGTTAAAAAAACCTTGGATTCCCTATTTCAGTAAAAGAAGACTTAAATATTTTCAGTTCAAGAATGAACCCAAAGTATAAACCTACTTCCATCTTGAGAGATGGGAGCAGAAGCTTCAGACAAAATTGCTGGGTTGCCAGGGTTTGCACAAAAGGCAGTTTGAGCCTGAAAAAGAAAAGAAGAAAATTCTAACAATGCTATATATATACTTACTTAAAAGTCTTATATGATTTGTAAGTTAAGTTTAGTACTTATTTTTTTTAAAAGATTTTATTTATTTATCTGATAGCCAGAGATCACAAGTGGACAGAGAGGCAAACAGGGAGAGAGAGGGGGAAGCAAGCTCCTCACTGAGCAGAGAGCCCAATGTAGGGCTACAGCCTAGCCCCTGAGATCATGACCCGAGCTGAAGGCAGAGGCCCAATTCACTGAGCCACCCAGGTGCCCCAAGTTTATTACTTCTAAAAAGAAACTTAAACACTGAAGTCTTATTCAGTAACACTTAATTCTGAGGCATCAGGGTGGCTCAGTCAGTTGAGCAAATGACTCCTGATTTCAGCTGAAGTCCTATCTCAGGGTCTGAGATCCAGTCCTGTATCTGTTCCTGCTCAGGGCAGAGTCTGCCTGAAGTTTTCTTTCTCCCTCTCTCTCTGCTCCTTCCTCCCCAACTGCTTGAACTTGCTCTTTCTCTAAAATAAATAAGTAAAAAAATTTTTTTTTAATTTAAACAATAGTTTAATTTTAAACACTTCAATATGTTTTTCAAAGAAAATTTGCAAATCTAAAGTACATTTCATATTCTAAATATTTTAACACTATGGACATAAAATTTGACTAAGTCCCATATAGCCAGTATTTCATAGTGCTGTTACAAATTAATAAATCAGTATTTTCAAAATGCATTGTGAAATATGACTGCACATTTTACATTTTTCATTTTTTATTAACTAGTCTAATAATATTTTATTTGCATAAGAAAAAAGCTCTACTATATTCATACAAGTCACATAAAACACATAAAAAAACACCTAAAATTTAAGTACCTGCTAAGCCGCTAATATTTTGCCATTGTAGCATATCCTACTGAAATAATACTCATCTTCATTTTAGCAACTAAAAGAAGGGAATACACTATACTAAGCAAAAAAAATTACTAAGTAGGAAAAATACCTTATCACTGACATAAAAGAATGATAAAAATAATGTAATTTGTAACTTTTGAACAAATTTCTCAAAATCATCTTGTAATGTATATTTATCAAAATGCTACTCATGAGGCGCCTGGGTAGCTCAGTGGGTAAAGCCTCTGCCTTCGGCCCAGGTCGTGGTCTCAGGGTCCTGGGATCGAGCCCCTCATAGGGCTCTCAGCTCAGTGAGGAGCCTGCTTTTCCCTCTCTCTGCCTGCCTCTCTACTTGGTGTGATCTCTCTCTATCAAATAAATAAATAAAATCTTAAAAAAAAATAAAAATGCTACTCATGTTCAAGTATGCCAGGAACTCCCCTCAGGCTGCCTTCATAGCCTATGTCATAATAAGTATTCCAGGACAAAATCCTTTTTCCTATACGGATATGTCTGACTTTCTAAAATAGCCATTATCATTTAGAGACAAGACTGGTTGTATGGCCAATCTCTATTATCACTTTTTACTTAATTGGAAATATGTGGATCACATAATGAAGTTTATACTTACACCTTAGCCTAGCCCTGAAATTAATGACAAAAGTAGTCCCAAAGATGCTTGGAGTGATGTATATGCTTAATTTAAGTAAGCAGGCCTATAAATGCATTGGATTCTACTTCCCTCATTGGATTTTAAATGTTCTGATATGCTTGGTATTACATCATACTTAAGTATTTATTGTTTTACAATTTGTCACACTCTAAATTGAAATAAAATGCAATGAAAATCTCTGTAATTTTTTAAATAATAGTTTACAAACTCAAAGTACACTGTATTTTCAAAGTTCTTTCACCAAATATCAGCTAAAAGGAGCTAGGAGGCAGTAGATTACTTCTTGGATAATCTCTAAGGAAAAAAAAATTTTTTTTTTCACTCCAAGGAAATAAATATAAAGCCATGAAAAGGCATGGAGGAAACTTCTATGTATATTATTAAGTGAAAGAAACCAATCTGAAAACCCTGAATATAGTATGATTCCAAATGTATGACATTTTGGAAAAGGCAAACTAGAGAGAGAGTAAAAAGATCAGTTGGTTGCCAGAGATGAGTAAAGAGGGAGGGAAAAATAGACAAGAAATTTTAGGGCACTATTATATAATAGACTTCTATATGATACTACATTCTATATAGTACTACAATGGTGTCTATATGTCATTACACATTTGTCAAAACAACACCAAGTATATAACACCAAGAGTGAACCCTAATGTCAACTATCGACTTTGAGTGGTAATAACATGTTAATGTATGTTAATCCAAAGTAACAAATGCACCACTCAGGTGAGACTACTAAGAGTGGAGGAGGATGTACTGTGTGTATATGTTGGGGGAGGGGCAATTAGGATGCAAAGTCTGTGCCTTCCATTCAATTTTGCTATGAACCTAAAACTGCTTTAAAAAATAGAATGTAGGGGGCACCTGGGTGGCTCAGTTGGTTAAGCAACTGCCTTCAGCTCAGGTCATGATCCCAGAGTCCTGGGATCGAGTCCCACATCAGGCTCCCAGCTCCATGGGGAGTCTGCTTCTCCCTCTGACCTCTCCTCTCATGCTCTCTCACTGTCTCTCTCTCAAATAAATTGGGAAAAAAAAATTAAAAAAAAAAAAATAGAATGTAGGGCGCCTGGTGGCTCAGTCATTAAGCATCTGCCTTGGGCTCAAGTCATGATCCTATAGTCCTGCGAACGAGCCCCATCAGGCTCCCTGCTCAGCGGGAAGCCTGCTTCTGCCCCTCCCACTCCCCTTGCTTGTGTTCCCTCCCTTGCTGTCAAATAAATAAATAAAATCTTAAAAAATAAAAAATAAAAAAAAAACAGAATGTAGTGAGGCACCTGGATAACGCAGTGGGTTAAGTAAGTGCCTGATTTGCTTTCATCTCAGGTTGTACATGACCTCAGGGTTATGAAATCAAGCCCCGAGTCCTGCTCTGCACTCAGTGTATATAGTCTGCTTAAGATTCTCTCTCCTTCTATTTCTGCCTCTCCCCTGCTCACTCTCCTCTCTAGAATAAAAAAATAATAAAATGTATTAATTTTTTAAACTGTTCCTTTTTACATTGGTTATTATTTTCTATTCTTTCACTCATTGCTTTTATTCTTGTACAACAATACTGAAGTAAGAATACTATATATAGAAAGCTCTCTAAGAGTCATATTTATTATGCAATCTGTAGTAAAAGTAAAACAGAAAAGAAGATGGTACATCAAGGAATTAAAGACTATATGTCATTAAATGTAGCATATTATTTCAGACCTACGTGGAATCTCAAAGTACTTAAAAAAAAAAAGTAATGAGGTCCCCCAAGAAGCACACAGTTACTGCCAGAGCATGTGTGTGGAGCCACGCTCACGGTCTTAGGAGACTAGTAAAGACTGAGTCTCTGTTACATCACTGTTTCTTTTTAAGATTTTATTATTTATTTGACAGAGAGAGAGAGAGAGAGAGAGAGCGTGAGCGCACAAGCAGGGGGAGTGGCAGACAAAGGAAGAGGAAGAAGCAGGCTCCTCAGGGAGCCAGGAGCCCAATGCAGGGCTCAATCTCAGGAATCATAACCTGAGCTGAAGGCAGATGCTTAACTGACTGAGACAACCAGGTGCCACTACATCACTGTTTCTTAAAAGTTTATTTTATACAGGTGTAACTACCACAGATTTCTGTTAAGGATTCATAATGGATAGAGATTCAGGGATTTTATGATGCTAAAAGCAACAGCCTAATGCCTTTGTAAAATAGTTTACAAAATATGAGAACTGCCAGTTCACTGCTACAACTTTGCTGTGGTGTAACTGGGGCTCAATCCCAGGACCCTGAGATCACAACCTGAGCTGAAGGCAGATGCTTAATAGTTCAATTCTATAAAAACTAACAAAAAGAATGAAAACAGATTAGTCATTCATTCACATGTCTGCAAATCCTTATTATTTATTGCTCTGAGGTCATAATGATGGCTTGTTATTCATGAAGGCAACATATTGTAGTTAAATGCTTTTTAAAAACAAAGTATGTGTGTTCAGATGAACACCCCATGAGAAAAATACTGACAAAATACTGAAGAAAGAATAGAGCATTTAAGGTAACTGAACAAACCTCTTAACACTGAAGCATCAAAGCCTTTACGAGAGGAACAGATTTCAGAGATTTTACAAACCACATTTTAATATCCTCAGTGGATTTATGAGGTAGAATATGTGTTCACCATGATCTCCCCCCATATTTACCCAATCACTGCTATATGTAACAATTCCACTATTATTGCTGGGGGTTTTCACCCTAGAAAAGCCAACATTTTGCCTAAAAGACACGTTTATACTTGACATTGCTTAAGACTTATCACAAGTTTGTAATAAATTTTTATGCTCATTAAATAATTATTAAGAAGTAAATCTTACTTCGAGTACACTAGGGCCAAGGCCCCAAGTAAAAGGATTCTTAGTGTAAGCAGCTTTGAAGTACTACAAATTATCCCCGACTGAACAGAATTAAAACTTACAAAACAGCCAGACTTGACCCCTATTCCCAAACTTTCTTAAGCAGAAGCACCTATTTTCAAAGCTAATACTTACTCGAAGGACTACAAAAAATTGTAATATCTAACATTTAGACATTAAGAGGATGAATACACGAACTGTCTGCTACTTATACCTAAGAGGAAATAAATTACTTCACTTTCATTGGTGCTTTTATACTTCAAAGAGCATTTTTGTAATTTTTAACTTTAAAGTAAAACCAAAGAATTATTTTTAAAGATAGGTCCTATCTGAAAGAACAATGTATACTAATTTTAAACAAAACTATCACCATCTAGAGAATTGAAGTGTATTTTACCAACTCAAATATATGGTATTTAATTTAAATTTTAGTCTTAAAATCAATCTTTGTTGAAAGAGTTTTAAAGAAATAATATCCCATGTCCATTAATTCAGTGACAAAAAAAATCTGTAGCTTTTCTGTAATTTTAGTCTGCAATCAATAAACTGAAAAATGTATAAATGTAAAAATGGATACATCTGCTATTTAAGTTCTTTGCTTCACTTCATCTATAAGCACAATGAGGACCCTGTATATATTGAAGAAAAGTACATAAACAACTTGAACATACCTGAATAACTTTGTCTACCTTCAGGTCTTCAAGAGATGGGTACAGAGACATTTTTGCAGGATTTTTCTAAAGGAAAAAAAAAAAAATCCTGTAATTCTAATTTCATTGGAAAAAAAAGATTTTTTTTTAAGATTTTATTTGTCAGAGAGCACATGCACACAAGCAGGGAGAGCCCCAGGCAGAGGGAGAAGCAGGCAGGCTCCCTGCTGAGCAAGGAGCTAGATGTGGAAATGAATCCCAGGACCTTGGGATCATGACCTGAGCCCAAGACAGACGCTTAACCAACTGAGCCACCAAGGCATCCCTGAAATTTAAATAATATGTGTAAAACAGCAAAACATACAAACATCTATAAATTTTTAACACAATAAGAAACACTTAAATTGCAAAACACAGAAAAATATGAACATCTAGCCTATACTAAAAACTGATTACTGGTTACCAAACTACATCCCCCTTTCCTTACTACTACTATCAAACTATATTCACTGAAGATCTTAAATTTTCCTTCCAGGAAAAGTCCCTTAATTTCAAAAGTTTAAAAAATCAAATAGAACAGTTATGTGACTTGCCTAGCTTACACAAGTGCTTGGTAAATGAGAAAGCATTATATCCGAACAAAAACCTATAAGGGCTCCTAGACCATATCTATGAAATAAATACACACACACACACAGATATATTCTTATATATGTATTTAGAAAAAACAATATACACCAATCACTAACAGTAATTTTATCTTTAGGACACATTAACGATACAGATAATAAAGGACTGAGGAATAAGATGGAAATTATTACATTTTAAACATTTCTATACTGTTCAGTGTTTTTTAATGACCACTGGCTTTTTTATGTAATAATGTAAGAATTTAAAACAAGTTCTCTAAAAGTATCACAAGAATATGTATTTGAAAATTTTGAGGTATCTGGTACTTTCTTTAAACCCAACAAAATAATATATACCAAACTGGCATAGCATAGGATTATCAGAGGTTCTTGAGCTGGCTATCAATTTACTATCTATCATCTCCAAATCCACGCATTCCTGGGGGCTCTGCAAATGAAGTGGGCCCTTTAAATAATGCTCTGTCTGGCCAGCTAGCAGGAGGCTGAAGTTCGTCAGTGTAGGGAGCTGGAGATACACTGGAGGAGATAAGGTTTTTCATTCCAGTTTCCAGTATACCACTCCAGCCAGCCTCCTGAAGAACCTGCTTCGCTAGCACCTTGCTCCTGGCAGGGAGCAGCTGCTTAAGCAGCCAACTCCTTCAGTCCACAAAACCAACACCAACCCCAGCACTATTCAGCAGCTGCTCAGCATGGTGCCACCTACAAGGCATCTCCCCATGTGTAGCTTTCCCTAACACTCCCCTCATGTGCAGCAAGTTCCAAATGTGTAGCTTTCCCTAACACTCCCCTCATGTGCAGCAAGTTCCAAGGTGCAGCACCTTCCTGTAACTTCCACAAACATTCCACAGGGAGATTTCTAGTAAGTGTGGTTTTGAGAAACCAACTTCACAATCCACTGAGCAACAGCTGCACTCTCCAACAAGGCCTGGGCTGTCAGGCATGGGAAGAGGGCAGCCTCTTCTTGGGGCACTCTAACTCACCCCTGAGGTTAACAGATACTTATTAAATCTGCTCTTCCTGTATTCATTAAAGTTCTCTTTACCTACTTTACTTTTTACAATTCTTGTTCCTTTAATCATGTTATAGTTAATAATACTATACATTAAATCTTTTCACTGTTTAAATTACTATGTGGTTTCTGTCTCTTCATTTAATGCTGAATAACAATACTTTTTAAAGTTTATGTACATTGGGGCATCTGGGCAGCACAGTAAGTTAAGCATCCAACTCTTGGTTTTGGCTCGGATCATGATCTCAGGGGTCTAGACATCAAGCCCCACATCAGCTCAGAACTCAGTGCAGGATGCTTGAGATTCTCTCTGCCTCTCCCTCTGCCCTACCCCATCCCCCACTCATGAGCCTGCTCACTCTTTAATAAATATTTAATAAATAAATCTTTAAGAACTCTTAAGAAAAAAATCTTGGGCGCCTGGGTGGCTCAGTGGGTTAAGCCACTGCCTTCGGCTCAGGTCATAATCTCAGGGTCCTGGGATCTAGTCCCACATCAGGCTCTCTGCTCAGCAGGGAGCCTGCTTCCTCCTCTCTCTCTCTCTCTGCCTGCCTCTCTGCCTACTTGTGATCTCTCTCTGTCAAATAAATAAATAAAATCTTAAAAAAAAAATCTTAAGGAAAAATGTATATACGTTGCACATCATAAAATTCACTTTTTTAAAGTACACAATTCTACTGTTTTAATAGATCTGCAGTTGTGCAGCCATCCCTACCATCTAGTATTAGAACATTTCCATTACCCTTCCCCCCAAAACTTCATGCCTATCCATTCTCCCCTCCCTCCAGCTCCAGACAACTAAAAATCTACTTCCTGCTTCGTGATTTACCTATTCTGGATATTTAATTAAGAATCACAGAATAGGAGGAGTTTTGTATCTGTTTCTTTTTCATTTAATGTTAACACCTTCAAAGTTCATCCCATACTATAGCATGTACCAGTACTCCATTCCTTTTTATGACTGACAAACATTCCACACTATGGACATGCTACATTCTGGGTATCCATTCATCAGTCAGTAACATTTTAGGTTTTCACACTTTTTGACTATTAAGGATAATGCTACTAATGATGTTAATGAACATTTACATCCAAGCGTTTATGTAAACACATTTATGTTTAATTCTCTTGGTATTCAGCTAAGAGCAGAGTTGCTGGGTCACATGGTAACTGTTTCACTTTTTGAGGAGCTGCAAACTGGGTTCCAAAGTAACTGTTCCACTTTACATTCCCACCAGCAGCATGTAAGGGAGAGTTCCAATTTCTCAATATCTTTGCCAATACCTGCTATTATCTTTTTTATTACAGCCACCTTCCCGTGAAGCAGCATCCCACTGCAGTTTTGATTTGTATTTCTCTAATAGCCAATGATGTTCAGTACCTTTTCATCTGCTTATTGGCCATCTGTAGATCTTTGGAAAAATGTCAATTCAAATTCATTGTCTGAGTTACTAATTTTTCTTTTCTTTCTTTCTTTCGCTTAATTTTCCTTGGCTAGACCCTTGAATAAAAATGCCAAATAAAAATGGCCCAATAGGGGCGCCTGGGTGGCTCAGTGGATTAAGCCGCTGCCTTCGGCTCAGGTCATGATCTCAGGGTCCTGGGATGGAGTCCCGCATCGGGCTCTCTGCTCAGCAGGGAGCCTGCTTCCCTCTCTCTCTCTCTGGCTGCCTCTCTGTCTACTTGTGATTTCTGTCAAATAAATAAATAAATAAATCTTAAAAAAAAAAAATGGCCCAATACAGGGGTGCTTGGGTGTCTCAGTCAGTTAAGTGTCTGCTCAGGTCATGATCACAGGGTCCTGGGATTGTCCCCACATCAGGCCTGAATCTACTTCTCTCCCTGCCTACCCTACTCATGCTCTCACCCTGCCTTTCTCTCTCAAAGAAATAAAGTAAACCTTAAAAAAAAAAAAAAAAAAAAAGGCCTGATACAGTTTTAAGGAGAACATAGGGCTTGTATTTGTGAATAAAATGCAAATTCATGAGAAAGCACAATAAGAAACTGTTTGATTCTATTAATCCAGGGAAACAAAAGGCACTACCTTTTCTGTGTCTCAAAAAAATCATTAAGCTTCCTTCTTAAACATGTTTTATTTATGTTTCCAATCATTTTATTGATATCATAAAATCATTTAACATTCACTGGAATAAATGCTGACTTTTAATCTAGTACTATCACTATTTTTGGTTTCTACTTCTAGTTCTGCCACTGGCCACCTATAAGATCCCCTTTTCCTTATGAAAAATAAACTGGCTGAGTGGTAAATTTCAAAACTCAGAAAGCAGTTTTCTCAAACATTTCCCTCACAGAAGCTTTCCCTTAAACAAATATTAACCAAAACTGTCTGAACAACTCTTAGCTCACTCATTCCCCAGAAGTTACTTCATACTCACAAATACTCAAACTTAATCCCAGGAAAGAAATAAGCTTTTCAGACATTCTTTAAATAATAAATATAACCCCACCTTATGATAAGGATTCAGTTTCAGATTTGCTCTAAGTATGTGACCTTAATTAACTCAACATTCTTCTAAAATATAAAGGATTTCTCAATGATTTTACTTCACAAACTATTTTTATGGCCTAATTTCACATCATTTCTTTCTAAGCATTACAACATTCTAGCCCCAAACTACTTGCTATTTCCCACCTGGTTGAGTTCTTCTTTGCCCTATATCTGCAAAAACTTGCTTTCTCTTCCTGGAATGTACTTCGAAGACTTCTCTCAAAATCTCAGTCAAGAGCCACTTTTGTAAGGATACCTCTAATGACATCAGTCTAGGGGCGCCTGGGTGGCTCAGTGGTTTAAGCCTCTGCCTTCGGCTCGGGTCATGATCTCAGGGTCCTGGGATCAAGCCCCACATCGGGCTCTCTGCTCAGCGGGGAACCTGCTTCCCCCCCTCTCTCTGCCTGCCTCTCTGCCTACTTGTGATCTCTCTCTATCAAATAAATAAATAAAAATCTTTAAAAAAAAATAATGACATCAGTCTAACATTGTTTCTCTCACTTCAGAAGTTTCACTCTGCCTTTTATTATATAGTGAGTTTCTCTGTTCTTGAGATCAAGGCCTTAATTTCTTATTTATCTACATGATTCCTTATTCTAAAAGAAGTCAAACGTTTGTTAAATTTTGACCAATATTATCAAAATAGCAGTAAACAAGATATATTCAAACACTCATGGAAAAGTTCAAATTTTTAAAATCTTTCATGTCTATGTCTTTGAACACAAGTTTGTGTGTTCAAAGCTTTCAGGGAGAATAATAAATTTCTTGTATTGTTTTTCTGAAGGGGTCCATTAACTTATATGAGTCAATCTTTGATCTAATGTCAAAAATAATTAGCCCTTTTTGAAGAACTACCAAACTACCTTTGAAAAATCCTTTCAAGTATTATTGGAATTTCAGAATGACCATTAATGAGACTTAAGGGGATTGTGAAAATAATTCTATTACATCAGTATGTGAATTCCTCATTTTACTTTCACTTAAAACTCCTCTCACATGCTATTGTTGTACTGACTACAGATTCTGTTTCTAGGCCTCTCCTTCAGCTGACTAAGAATCATTAACAAGATATAGAGCCTACTGACCCTGAGATTAGTAGGCAAAACGTCTTGCCATCTACTCTACCAGAGTTTAGCACAACATTCCTAATAGCTTTGTTTCACTGGTTTAATTCCTGGAAAGAACTGGTGTCTCCACTTACTCCTAGCCCAGGTCTGGCCCCCTCTAAACTCTTTGCAACCTCACAGACTCTCAATTCTCTCCATGCATAATGAAAGGTCTCTGCACCCAATGCATCCCTAGGCCTTAGAAAATAACCCCCAAGTTAGTTTCTACTAAGGTTTCTCAGGGCTTGGTATATTTACAGGGTTTCTTTAGAACATCTAAAAATAAAAAATACCTGACTATTCTGCCTCAGTATCAACTTTCCCATTTGACTCTCCACCTCCACAAGGTAATGTCAGAGCAGCTTCTTTGGAGTTTTTAGGTATGTACAGACTAAAGGTCTCTGTAACTCAAATACTGTATGTAATATTTTGGAACATCTAGTTAATTTGCTTTCCAGCTGCAACACTCTGGTTAATGAGGTAGAAAACATACTAATAAATTTTTCCAGATAATATCACCTAGAACGGCAAAACATATAATTTTCTGAGTTGTTGATCTCACTCCCTCAATCAAACCAACTGCTACAACTGGTCTCCAATTTTTTTAAAATGATGAGTGATTAAGTTAAAATGGTATTTATTTAATCCAAGCTGTTAAAAAAAATCATAGGACGATGAAAATTCGGGACTGTAGAATTCGTGATCTTAAACTGTAGTTAAAACACTCCTGATACTCTAGCTCTTGTAGCTGCTGCCCAGAAGACAATCCTTGTTTGCCTGGCTCTGGTGGCCAGCTTGGCTTAAATTCATCAATCCCGTAAGAAGCTAACAAACAGAACAGCTGTTAATAGGCTATCTTCCCCAAGGCATAAGCCAGACACAGCAGACTGAAATAAATTCCACCCCCTCCCAAGTCTTTCTATGAAGGAAGTTGATTAGCTTATCTTCCTTTATAGCTGTGGACTGAAGCCTTCTAATTAAACACACATCTAAGGGCTGACTACAATTGTCTCCAGAAACGGGGAGACCCGTGGGTGCCATCTAGGCACTTTCCCTTCGCCCCTTATCAGGTCACTGGTGTCTCCAAGAAAGAAGCTGAAGTACAGGCTGCCCGTAAGGCACATCCCCAGATAAACAGGTTTTAGTAGCCAGGAAGCCTGTATTCACAGGTTCAACAGGACTATAACAACAACAATAACTACAAAAGTGAACTGGCTATCACCCTAGGGCACAAAACAGAATGAGCAGACAGAAATCTTCCCCTGAAAGGGGTATTTTGCATACTTAAAAAGTTGCTGCCTGAAGGTCTAGCTTCCAATCAGTCTGAATCTAGGACCTGAGATTCTCCCTTTTGGAACTTGGATAGATCTCAGCATACCATCAACTACTGGGAGCAACTAAGAATAAAGTAGGCTGCTTGGACAATTAAAAAAGTTTTGAGATACAACCAAGAACTGAGTTAAATGATGAGATCCATCTCTCCTATGGTCTGTGTCACTCAAGAGTAAGAAAGATGGTTTTTTAATATAATCATTGTAATCAACAGAAAGTCAAGGAAAATGGAGAAACAAAGGAATATTCCAAGAGAACAAGATATAACTCCAGTAAAAGACCTTAATGAAATGAAGATAAACAATACACCTGACAACTCAAAATAACAAGAGATAGAGATGCTCACCTAGCTCAGGAGAACAATGGGTGAAAAAAGTGAAAATTTCAAAAGATTATATATGAAATACCAAGTAGAAGTCACAGAGCTAAAAAATACAATAACATAACTGAAAATACAACAGAAGGATTCAACAACAGGTTAAATTAAGTAGAACATAGAATTCATGAACTCAAAAACTGAGTAGTACAACTAATCCAATCAGAGCAGCAGCAACAATAACAACAAAGGATCGGTGAGGGAATAAAGATAGCTTAACATCAACAAAACCAACATTCCCATTATAAGGGTCCCTGAAGAAGGCAGAAAGGGGCAGAAGAACACTTACTTGAAAAAATTAATGGCTAAAACTTCCCCAACCTGAGAAAGGAAACATAATACAGATCCAGGAAATCCAAAAAGTTCCAAATAACATGAACCCAAAGAAACCCACATCAAAACACATTATAATGTCAAACGTTTAAAAAAATAGAGAATCTTAAAAGCAGGAGAAAAAAAACAGGTTATGTACAAAGGAACCGCCATAAGACACTAAGCACACTTTTCAGCTGAAACTCTGCAGGCCAGAAGACGCGCAATAATATAAAGAAAAAAACTGCGACCAAGAATACCCTACTCAGTAAAACTCTCCTTAAGAACTGAAGGAGTGGATACCTGGGTGGCTCAGTTGGTTAAGCAACTGCCTTCAGCTCAGGTCATGATCCTGGAGTCCCATGATTGAGTCTGCCCGCAGTGGGGAGTCTGCTTCTCTCTCTGACCCTCTCCCCTCTCATGCACTCTCTCTCTCATTCTCTCTTAAATAAATAAAATCTTAAAAAAAAAAAAATTGAAGTAGAAATAAGTTTTCCAGACAAGCAAAAGCTAATGGGATTCATCACCACTAGATGTGTCTTGTAAGGAACCAAAGGGTGCTAATTACAGGAAAACATAAGAAAGTATGAATCTCACTAGCAAAAATAAATATATTGTAAAATTCAGAATTATCTAGTGCCATAAAGATGCAATCACTTACAAACCTAGTATGAATGCTAGAAAAATAAAGGTAAAAATAACTGTAAGTATAATAATAATTTGCTAAGGAATATACAAAAGAAAAATAAGTGTAACATCCATCAAAAATAAAATGTAGAGATGAGGATATTCATTCTTGCCACTTTTACTCACTACAGTATTGGAAGTCCTAGCCAGAGCAATTAGGTAAGGAAAAAAGGCATCAAAACTGGAAAGGAAGAAGTTGAAACTGTCTGTATTGTGGGTGATATATTACGTTTGGAAAGCCTAAAGACTCCATCAAAAAACTGAGCTAATATACAAGTTCAGTAGAATTATAGGATTAAAAAAAAAATCAATAGGGGCACCTGGGTGGCTCAGTGGGTTAAAGCCTCTGCTTTCAGCTCAGGTCATGATCCCAGGGTCTTGGGATCAAGCCCCACATCAAGCTCTCTGCTTGGCAGGGAGCCTGCTTCCTCCTCTCTCTCTGCCTGACTCTCTGCCTGCTTGTGGTCTCTATCTGTCAAATAAATAAATAAAATCTTTAAAAAAAAAAAATCAATATACAAAAATCACCTGTTTCTACACACTAATAAGCTAAAAGAGAAATTTTTAGAGAAATGCATCCAAAAAATAAGATATTTAGAAATAAATTTAATCAAAGAGATGAAAGACCTGAAAACTGAAACCATAAAACAAGGATGAAAAAAACTGAAGACAATACAAAATAAAAAGATATTCTATGCTCATGGACTGGAGGACTTAATATTGTTAAAAAGTACATATTTCCCCAAGCAATCTACAGATTTAACACAATCTCTACAAAAATTCCAATAGCATTTTCAAAGGACTAAAATTTAAAAAATCCTAAAATTTTATCTTGAAATAACAGGCTTGAAGCGGCACACTTCCAGATTTCAAATTACCTTATAAAGCTATAGTAATTAAAAGGGTGAGCATTAAAACAGACATACAGATCAATGGAACAAAAAAAGCCCAAAATAAACCCACACATGTGTGGCCAATTAACTTATGACAAAGAAACCAGGAATATACAATGAAGAAAGTGCTGGAAAAATTGGACAAACACATGCAAACAATTAAACTGGACCAGTATCTTATACCATAAACAAAAATCAACTCAAAATGGATTAAGGACTTGAACTTGGGCCTAAAAACCCCTAGGAAAAAAAATATAGATGACAAGCTCCTTGACACTGGTCTTGGTGATGATGTTTTTTGGATTTAACACCAAAAGTAAATGCAGCAAGAGAAAAATAAACATTGGGGACTATGTCAAACTAAAAAACCTCTGCAGAGCAAAGAAAACAGTCAATAGACTAAAAGGCAACTTACAAAACAAGAGAAAATATTTCCAAGTCATATATTTGATAAGGAGTTAATATCCACAATAACTCAAGACCAAAAAAAAAAAAAAAAAAAAATTTCAAAATTGGACAGAGGAGCCAAATAGACATTTTTCCAAACACCTACAGATGGCAAACGTGTATATGAAAAGATGCTGAACTCAACATCATTAATCATTAGGGAAATGTAAATCAAAATGAGAATGAGGTACACCACCTATTAGAATGGCTATTATCAAAATGACAAGAAATAAGTGTTAGTGAAGAAACGGAGGAAAAGGAACTCTTGTACACCACTGGTAGAAATGTAAATTGGTGCAGCCACTGTGGAAAACAGCACAGAGGTTCCTCAAAAATTAAACAGAACCACGATATGATCCAGCAATTCCACTCTGAGGTATTTATCTGAAGGAAAAAAACACCAACTTAAAGAGACCTGCATCTCCATGTTCCAGGCAGCACCATTTAAAATAGCCAAGATGGAAGCAAGCTGTGTCCACAAATGAATGAATAGGTTAAAAAAAAAAAAGTAGTATATATACACAATGGAATATTTTTCAGCCAAAACAAAAGAAAAATCTTGCCATTTATCTATGGTTGAATGGATAAAGAAAATGTGAACTACACAAACACACACAATGGAGTTTTAAGCCATTAAAAAAGAAAGGGGGTATCCTGCTATTTGTAACAACATGGGCAGACCTTAAAGATATTATGCTATGTGAAATAAGTCAAAACAGTAATCCTAAAACCTCATTTATATGTGAAATCTAAACAACAAAAATACTCATTGACATGGAGAATAGATTAGTGATTCCCAGAGATGGGAGGGAGGTGGGAAAGGAAAAAGATGGGCAAAATGGGGGAAGGGAGTCAAAAGGCACAAAACTTCCACTTATAAAATAAGTCTTGAAGATGTAATATACAGGATGATGACTGGAGTTAATAATGCTGTCCTGTATATTTGAAAGTTGCGGAGAGTAAATCTTAGAAGTTTCACCACAAGGAAAAAAACCGTGTGGTAACATGTTAACTAGACTTACTGTGATCATTTCATATTATATGCAAATATAGAATCACTATGTTGTATGCCTAAAACTAATATAATGATTATAGCTTTATTACACCTGAATTTTTACTAATTTAAAAAATTTTTAAAATATCCTGGGTGGAGAAAAAAAAAAAAAGCCAAGTCTTAGTCTCAGCTCTGTCACAACTATGTTTCTTTCTATCAACTTCACGGATGAAACAGTAAATCAACAAAGTACCTATTCTGTAAGTCAAAAAATTTAGAACACATTCTTCTTTAAATAACTGTCACTAGTGCTATGTTCCTGGAACTCTTCAATAGCAAAGGGCTTAAACGTTCTAAGTCCCATAAATTACTTTCATAGGAAAGCAGCATATCAAATTATTCCCTTATTTAAACATAGAAGCAGCCTAATTAGCTTCAGTACAGTACAAAACATTTTTAATTAGCACAAGAAACAACAAATGAACATCAGGAAAGTAACCTAAAACCCCCTTAATCCAAAAGGGACACATTCCAAGACTTAGCAGATATCTGAATTAGGGATAGTCCTGAAGCTATATATACCAGGCTTTTTCCTACACATATATAACTACGATAAAGTTTAAATTACAACTAGGCACAGTAAGAAATTAGTAGCAATAAAACATGCTACAAAAGTTATATGAATGTGCTCGAATGTGCTCTCTCTCTCTCTCTCTCTAAAGATATTACTGTACTGTACCTGCCCTTCCTGTGATGATGTTAGATGATATAATGATGAGATGAATTAAGATGAATGACATAGGCATTGTGACCTCATGTTAGGCTACTACTGACCTGATGATAGATCAGAAGTGAGGATGATCCTCATTCAGACAGCTGGTGACCATGCAGATACGGGGTGATACTATATTACTATATAATAGCAAATTAAAAATCATCTTAAGGCCCTAAAACAGCATTTCTTCAAATTTCAAGTCCATAAGGATAAACCAGAAATGCTAATAAAGATTCTACAGTCCTAGCCCCAAAACTGAAACAGTTAAGTCTAGACTAGGGTTCAGAAATCTGCCCCCAACCCTTTGTATTCCATCAGGGTCCCCTGGATTCAATTTTAATTTCTGAGTTCCTTTTCTCAGAAGTTCTATTTAGTGACTTTTACTCTTTCCTGGAGATCTTAGAAAGAAAAGAAAGAAAAATCTTTAAATGTAGTAAAATCATTCCCTTTTAAATATAAAGGTTCAACTGAACTTTTTTATAAATCTAAAATGTACTATGGGATTTTAGTGAAGTTGTATTCCTCTATGTTGAAATACCCTTCTATTTCAACAATCCATAAATTATTACATCAGAATTCATCAGTTATTGCCAACTATTCTAAAAAACTAAAAATAACAAAAAAATAAGATCACCTAGAATGATGCAATACAGAAATAATCACATTCTTTCATCCTAAGTTTGTATTGCCCAAAGTACTGCATCCTCTTTCAAGAACATATAAACTCTGAAGACACTACATCTGAAGCTTGTTCTCTACAGAAGTGTTCCTTGAACACTTGGAATTTTTCATTTCCACCCATGATGGCAGAGAAAAGGAAAATGGAGGAAAACATTTATTGGACAAATCAGAAGACATGTAGCTACACCCTAGACTCTTAAAATAATGACAGAATCAATTATATAAGCAAATCACAGGCCATGAATTTTCAGACCATGATGATATACTAACTGAAATTTTTCCAAATTAAAAAATAAGTAAACAATATACTTGCAATTAATAAAAGACATAAAACTTTTCACTCAGTCATTCAAAAGGAAGAATTTTATGATACAGTATTTTGAAACAAGTCCCTTGATCCTGTTTTACTAATATATTACCATCTTTTATTCTTTTATATTTGTAGACCAAAATTTACTTGATATGGCTTTTACGTGACCAAATGAAAGTTGGCCTTTAAACAAATATGACTGGAAAAAAACAGTAATATAGTGAAATTTTTAAAATTCATCACATTGATTATTCTAATTGTTATTTACAGTATAAAGTATAAATGAAAATACTCCAAATACAGAACAAAGATGGTCACCCTCTCACTAAAATCATGAGCCATTAAAATTTGCAAAAGTGCTGCATTTTGACAATACAAGTACAAAAATTACCATATGGTGAGTAGAACTAGAGATGTATTTGAGATCTAGAATCAATATTATATTTTGACAACCAAGTTCATGAAGGAGAACCATAAATAATGATTAGCTGTAACAGAGACGTATTTGAAACCTGGGAACAGTATCAGATGGACATGTGCTAATTTCCTGCAGGACAACTGATGAATAATTAGTTGTACTCAAAAAGATGCTACCCATTTCAGCCATATATACTTTCAAATCCAAGAAAATTTAGAATAAAAACATGGGTTTCTTGGCACGCCAGAGTGGCTCAGTCAGTTAAACATCCAACTCTTAATTTCAGCTCAGGTCATGACCTCAGGGTCATGATATCGACCCCCTCATCAGGTTCAACGCTCAGCTCAGCATCTACTTGAGATATTCATTCTCCCTCTCCCTCTGCCCCCACCACCTGCTCATGCTCTCCAATAAAAACAGAAAAACAACAAAAACTCATGGGTTTCTTGTGTTCCAGTTATTAAAACTGTATTTCTTATAAAACCGTGCTTCAACTATCCCTTTACCCTCACTTCTGCAAATTTTTCTGAAGATAAATTAAAATATAAATAAGGAAATGTCCACGGGGCTCAGATGGTAAATGGTGACGACCAAGTCTGAAAGTACACAGAGGATTAATTAAGCATTCTAAGCGGTTCATAAATGATATCAATAAACTCACTTTGATAAAGTCCTAACAGCCATCTTCCACGATGGTATTCAAACCTGGCTAATCATCAGATCAGAATTATCTGGGCACTACTTAAAAACAGCTTCCTAGGCTGACACAGATTTCACCGAAGGACTTAAAAAATCTTCTTTTAATAATTATCCAGGGAGATTCTCAAAAGCCATCATAAAACGCGGCCATATAAATCTACCATTAAGTTGAATACTTTCTTCTTACCCTTAAGGTTCCATTTCTGACCTACTGGACTGGCAAAAATCCAAAGTTTGACAAGACTCTACCAGTAAGGTTTTGAGAAACACTCATACATTACCCATCGAAGTGTACAATTTCCATACAGAGTAAGTTTGCAGTATCTACAAAATTATAAACACAGATACCCTCCAACCCTGCAATCCAGGTCTTCAGTCCATAAATATATTTGCACATAAAAAGTGACATATATAAAAGCTTATTCACTGAAGCATCAACTACAATAGCAAAAGACTTCAAACAAAGGAGGAAGTTCTACATACAATATTGAAAGGGATTTAACATATCATTACATGGAAAAACAAAGCATGCTTTAGATCAATATATTAACAGGCTAACATTTGTGTTACAAGGAAGAAGGAGCTTAAAGATCTAGAAAAGGAAGTACAACCTAAACCTAAAGCTAGCAGAAGGAAATCATAAAAATTAGAATAGAGAAATGAACTAGAAAATGGGGGAGGGGATCAATGAATCCAAAAGTTGTTTCTTTGGAAAAAAAAAAAATCAACAAAATTGAGCTAGACCAAGACACAAAGAAGTGAAAACTCAAAATACTAAAGCTAGAAAATGGAAATATTCACACATTCTACAGAAATAAACTGAAAGTACTCTGAATATTTTACACCAAAACATTGGATAACTTAGATGCAATGGACAAATTCCAAGAAACATAAAACCTACCAAAACTAAATCACAAATAAATTAAGAATCTGAACACAGTGAGAAGACTGAATCAGTAGTCAAAAATCTCCCAACAAATAAAAACCATAAACATTAAGCTTCATTGGTGAATTCTATTAAACATTAAAAAAAAAAATACTAATCCTTCTCAAAATTTGAGATAAAGTTGAAGGGAACACTTCCTAACTTACTCTATGCCGACAGCATTAACCTGGTATCAAAGACAGACAGTCTGCAAGAAAGAAAACTACGAACCAACATCCCTTATGAACACTGCAAAAATCCTCAAAATATTAGCAAATTCAACAGCACACTGAAGTATTATACACATTTTAACAAATGGGATTTATTCCTGGAATATAAGGATGGTTCAACACACAAAAAATTAATCAACGTAACAGACCGCATCAACAAAACAAAGGGTAATAGAAAAACATATGATCATCTCAACTGATGCAGAAAAAATATTTAATAAAATTCAGTCGTCTTTTATGATTAAAAAAAAGATATTCAACAAAATAGGAACAGAAGAAAATTACATCTACATAATTTAGAGCCACATATGAAAAACACATCAAACATCATACTCAGTGGTAAGTGACTGTTTTTCCTCTAAGATCAGAAACAAGGCAAGGAAACCATTTCTATTCAACATAGTACTAGAAGTTCTAGCCAGAACTACTAGGCAAAAATAAGAAATAACAAGCATCCAAACTGAAAATTAAGTAAAATGATCTGTGCAGATTATTTAATTTATATATCTAAGGTTTAGAAAACTGTAAAGACTCCACAAAAAAAGCTGTTAGAACTAATAAATTCAGCAACACTGCAGGGTACAGTCAATGCACAAAATCAGTTGATTTCTATATATGAAAAATAATCTGAAAATTGTTATTGTCTTACAACAGCATAAAAATTGTTAATTGAATCAAGGAGATAAAAGGCTTGTATAATGCAAACTACAGGAGTACCTGTGTGTCTCAATCAGTTAAGCATCCAATCTTGATTTGGGCTCAGGTCAGGATCTCAGTATCACAAGACTGAGCCCCAAGTCAGGCTCTGCACTCAGCAGGAAGTCTGCATGAAATTCTCTCCCTCTCCCTCTAACCCTCATCCTGCTTGGGATCGCACTTGCTCTCTAAATAAATCTTTAAAAAAAAAAAAAGAGAGAGAGAAAGCTACAAAACACTGCTGAAAGAAATCAAAGAGGATATAAATAAAGTGAAGCACACCCCACATTCATGGACTGGTAGACTTAATACTGTTAAAATGTCAGTATTATCCAAAGTGATCTCAAGATTCAATGGAATCCTTATGAAAATAACAATGACTTTTTTTCAGGAACAGAAAAACTCATCCTAAAATCCATATGAAATCTCCAAGAACTCAAATATCCAAAATAATCTTGAAAAAAACAAAAGTGGAAGGCTCATACTTTCTCATTTCAAAACTTATTATAAAACTAATCAAAACAGTAGGATATTAGCATACTGCCATATAGATCAATGGAAAAGAACAGAAAGCCTAGAAATAAACCCTCACATACATGGTTAAATGATTTTTGACAAGAGTGACAAGACCATTCAATGAGTAAAAGCCTTTTCAACAAATGGCGCTAAGCAAATTGGACATCCATGTGCAAAAGCGTGAAGGTGGACCTTTACCTAACACTACAAAAATTAACTCAAAATGGTAAAGGACCTAAACTTAAGACCCAAAACAATAAAAACTCTTAAAAGAAAGCATAGGACAGAAGATTCATGACTTTGGATTTACCAGTGATTTCTCTGGACGTGATACCAAAGGTAAAGGTAACAAAAGATCTAGGCACAATGGACTTCATGAAAATTTTAAATTTTTGTACATGAAAAGACAGCATCAACAAAGCAAAAAAGCAACCCACAGAATGGGAGAAAATATTTGCAAATCATATATCCAATAAGGGATTAATCCCTTAATATCTAGAGTATTTAGAGAACTACTAAAACTCAACAAGAAAAAAAAATAATGGCAAAAACAAAACTAAATAGAAATTTCTCCAAAAAAGATACAAGAATGGCCATGAACACATGAAAACAGGCTCAAAATCATGAATCATTACAAAAATACAAATCAAAACTAGGAGATACCACCTCACACCCCTTAGAATGGCTACTATCAAAAAAACAAAAACCAAGTACTAAAGGAAAATTAGTCAGATATATGCAAAAGAATGAAACCGGACCACTTTCTCACACCATACACAAAAAATAAATTCAAAATGAATTAAAGACCTAAATGTGAAACCTGAAACCATAAAAATTCCTAGAACAGAGCATAGGCAGTAATGACTCTAACATGGGCTATAGCAACATTTTTCTAGATAAGTCTCCCGAAACAAGAAAACTAAAAGCAAAATTAACTTTTGGGACTCCATCAAAATAAAGTTTCTGCAAAGCAAAAGAAACTATCATCAAAACTAAAAGGCAACCTACTGAATGGGAAAAGAGATTGGCAAATGACATAACTAATAATGGGTTAGTATACAAAATTCATAAAGAACTTAACTCAAAGCCCAAAGAACAAATAATCCAATTTTAAAATGGGCAAAAACAGACATTTCTGCAAAAAACACATCCAGATGGTCAACAGACATATGAAAAAAATGTTCAGCATCACTCTTCATCATAAAAATGCAAACCAAAACCACAATGAGATATCAATTCACAACTATCAGAATGGCTAAAATAAAAAACAGGAAAAAAAACAAGTGTTGGTCATGATGTGAGAAAAAGGAGCCCTCTGCACTGTTGGTCGGAAAGCGAATGGTACAGCCACTTTGGAAAACAATACGGAAGTTCCACAAAAAATTTAAAATAGAACTACCCTATAATCTGGTAATTGCACTACTGGGTATTTACCCCCAAATACAAAAAAATGAATTCAAAGAGATACATGCACCCCTGTGTTTACTGCAGCATTATTTACAATGGCCAAACTATGGAAGCAACCGTGTCCATCAATAGATTAATGAAGATATGGGATATACACACACAGAGGAATATCCAGCCATAAAAAGGAATGACCTCTTGCCATTTACAACAACATGGATAAAGCTAGGGAGCAGACTAAGCAAAATAAGTTAGAGAAAGACAAATACTACATGATTTCACTCATATGTGGAATGTGGGATTTAAGAAACAAATGAACAAAGGTGAGAAAAAGAGGTAAACCAAAAAACAGACTCTTTACTATAAAGAACAAACTGATGGTAACCAGAAGGGAAGTGGCGGGGGTATCAGTGAAATTCGTGGTGGGGATTAAGGAATATATTTGTCCTAATGAGCAATGGATGATATTCGGTATTGTTTATTCACTATAATGTACACCCGAAACTAATATTACACTGTATGTTGACTATATTGGAATTTAAAAATAAAGTATCAATTAGCAGGAACGTGAATAAATGGGAAACCTTGTGCACTGTTTATGGGAATATAAAATGGTACAGCCACTAGAGAAAAGAGAATGGTGGTTCCACCAAGAAAAAAAAAATCCAAAAAAAAAAAATTAATTAATTATATGATCCATCATTCCACTTCTGGGTATACATCCAAAAGAATTAAAATCTATGTCTAAAGAGGTATGTGTACACCCATGTTCACAGCGGTGATATCCACAAAAGCTGCAAATGGAAGTAATCCAAGTGTCATCTATACATGAATGGACAAGCAAAATGTGGTATATACATACAATGGAACATTATTCAGCTTTAAACTGGAAGGAATTTCTGCAACATGCTGGGTGAATCTTGAAGACATTATGTTAAGTGAAATAGACCAAATACTGTATGATCCCACTTATATGAGATACTTAGTCAAAATCATAAATGTATAATGGTGATTACCAAGGGCTGGGGGAAGGAGAGAACGGGAAGTTATTGTTTAATGGGTATAGAGTTTCCACTTTACAAAATGAAGGTTTTTAAGGACGGATGGTGGTAATGGTTGTACAACATCGTCAATGTATTTAAACCTCTGAACTGCATACTTAAAAATGGTTGATTTAATAAATTTTGTTATGTGTATTTTACCACAATAAACAAGAAAAGAGGAAAGGGGAGAATATATGTTTGCATAGGTATCAAATATCCCTGGATGGATACCTAAAAAACAAAACAGTTGACTCCTATAAGGAGGAACTGTGGTTGGCTGGAGGACGTTTAAAAGGAAGGAGACTACACTGCACACCTTTTTTATTGCTTACATTCCAAGCCATGTTACTGTTTACTGCCTCAAAAATCAAATAAATGTACAAATTATGTTGGCAGCACTTGGAAAAGAAACTAATAAATCCTAATATAACTATTACTTGATGCAGGACATATTTTAAAGTTGTTTAGTGGAAATTTTTTTTTAGAAAATCTTGGCATTTACTACCTTAAAAAAAGTACCTAAATCTGGCAAAAACAGGAAAAAAAAATAGTTGACTCATGTTTAATTTAAGGAATGGTTTTATTGAAGAGTGCATTCAACTGCCAACTATTTGTAAATTCATCCTCTTCTGGTAAAGATTTTTATATCCTTATAATGCTCAAAATAACTAAAACTTAATGCTGTCCAAGTTAAATCTGGATAATGGACTATTTCCTGAACATTTTAAGGGACATTCCACTTAATTATTTTCATTCTATAGCACAAATCACCTGATCTGTAATATTTCTGTGCCATTTAAAGGAAAAAATTTACAGAACTGAAGTGGAACAAAAAACATGAAAAAAATTTTTTTTTTTTTTTTTTTTTTTTTTTACCATTTCCCTCAACCTCAAATAGAAAAGGTAAAGAACGGAAAATCTGTATTTTAATCACATACACTGAAGGTAAAGCTAACAGCCTGCAGCTGTTTTCAATTTAATTTTCCTTTTTAATCAATTGTTTTTTTTCTTTCAAACACGTAGATGTTAAGAGTCTGGTAAACCAAGTACTTCTCAAGAAATGTACTTACATAAAGAAAAATATAATCACAATATATGTGCTGCCAAAGCGAGCACAAGAAAAAAAAAATCACAATACGTATGCAGATAATAGATACAGACCAGATAACCTAGAAATTCCTTTCAAAACCTGGCACACTGGAAGGCTCCATAATTAAATAATTCCACTTCGGTGAAAAGGAAAACTTTCCACAGCCATATGCCTTCACTTTCCCATTATTACAAGGAAATCCTGAAATGAAAACTCTGAGTCATTACATCTCAAGGGATACTTCCTTCTGCACACACCCTGCCGGAACGTTTCTTCAGCGTTTCTTCTCCAACTTCTCCAAGAATAGGCGCGCAGCGAACGACCTCTCCCAACCCCCTTGCAGAAAGTCAAGGCTTGGCCCACTCGACAGACCCCTCCTTCCCCCCCTCCAAATCCAGGGCGGGCCGACTAAGCCACCCAGGAAGGTGACTGGGTCCAGTCCAAGGCACGCAGAGCACCGTGACGAGCCACGGCCAGCCGCTCTTCCCCCACCGGTCCCCAGCGATCCCAGCCAAGAGGAACAAAAACGCTCGAGACGGACCCGAACGAGGAGTCCGAGCTGAGGCGGCAGCTGCCGGCGTCGCCGCGGGCCGGGCCGCAGCGCTGCCCCGAACCCCGCCACACCCCCGCCGTTCCCCTCACCCTGCGCCCCAGTCCCGGGCGGGACCACGAAACGCAAGGGTCGCTGGCAGAGCGAGCGGCTCGCGCAACTTTCGCCCCGGGCTCCGGAGGGCGCAAGGACGGGCGCGGAGACCACTGAGGAGAGGACTTCGCCTCCGCTTCCCGAAAACCGCGGAGACCCAGACGCTCTCCGCTAGGTGACCCGGGGATCCCTCGCCTCCGCCCCTAGTCCCCGCACCCGGGACGCGGCCGGAACACCCCTCTCCCCCACACCGCTGCTCACCTAGGCCACAAGGACCCGCTCGCCGCCGTTGCCGCCCCGCCGCCTCCGGTAACTGGCACAGACTTCCGAGACCCGAAGGGAGAAGAGAAGCGCGCGCCCGAGGACCGCCCGCGAGGCGCGTCACGGTGCCGCCCCCGCCTTCCGCCCGCGCAGGCGCGCGGCTCCAGGTCAGGTGACCCAGTCCCTATGGTAACAGGCTGGGGGTACTGGGGGACGGGGGGGAAGGGCGTGGGCTGCTCCTGCTAGTGCTAGGGTCGGGGAGGGTAAAGTTGCCCACCCGCTGCCCGAGGTTGTGCTCCCCACCTTCTCGACCTTCCCCAGGGGTGGTATGGGAGGACCGGTGCCACCTGCCCTGTGCCGTGTTCCTGTGTGCTCAGGGTCGTTTGGTTCACATCACCTACAATACAAAGAGAATCCAGAGAACCTATCCTTTGGAGATTTCCTTCACAGCCTTGGACTTCCACCACTTTACTCCTACTTATCTGGACCCTCTCACTTTACCTCTCCACTCACAGGCTCAGAAACATTGCTTCCCCTAAACCTTCTCAACTCCTCGCCTCGTTACAACTTTATGCTTCGGCTTTTATTACTCTTTGTCCAACTGAGCTAAATAAAGTTCACTGGTTGTTCAAGGTTATGTATGGTGCTGCGCAAAAGCAATATCCCATAACCTAAGGCAAACACTAAGAGACTATATTTCTTGAGAGCTGGCTAGGTTCCAGATGCTGTCCTAACAACTTGATGTATGTAGTCTGAAATCCTTACACCAGTCTGTAAGACAGAGAAACTGAGGCACTAAATTGCCCAAGCATTAACTTAGAAGCATTTTATTTCTATTTAGTGCCATAACAATTTAATATGACAAAACTAATAAAAATCTGAGAATAAAAGAGATGACAAGTAAACAAGATGAAAGCTTGCCTTCAGAGAGCTTATGGTCTAGCTGATAAAGTAGACATTTAAAAATAGACAGTAGATTGGTAAGGAAGAACTATGCCTGTTTTTTAACAACAAACAAACATGTGACGTGATTATTTAGAAAATCCCAAAAGATGGGGCGCCTGGGTGGCTCAGTGGGTTAAGCCGCTGCCTTCGGCTCAGGTCATGATCTCAGGGTCCTGGGATCAAGTCCCGCGTCGGGTTCTCTGCTCAGCGGGGAGCCTGCTTCCCTCTCTCTCTCTCTCTCTCTCTCTGCCTGCCTTTCTGCCTCCTTGTGATCTTTGCCTGTCAAATAAATAAATAAAATCTTTAAAAAAAAAAAAGAAAATCCCAAAAGATTAACCAAAAAAACCCCTAAAACAAATAAACAATTATAGCAAAGTTGTAAGATACAAGTTTAACATACACAAAAGTTACTTGCTTATATTTTTCAGCAATGTACAATAGAAATTTGAAATTAAAGACACAATATCACTTATATTGGCACAAAAAAATGAAATACTTACGTATAAATCTAACGCATGTACAGAATCTATATGGGAGAACTATAAAATTTGGATGAAAGGAATCCAAAGTAAATGGAAAGATATT
Source organism: Mustela nivalis (assembly GCF_964662115.1). Taxonomy (NCBI): domain Eukaryota; kingdom Metazoa; phylum Chordata; class Mammalia; order Carnivora; family Mustelidae; genus Mustela; species Mustela nivalis. The sequence goes on from NC_139021.1 coordinate 80,181,462, forward strand.
CCATGTTTAAGAATAGGAAGATTGAATATTGTCAGGATGTCAGTTTTGGGTGCCTGGGTGGCTCAGTTGGTTAAGCGACTGCCTTCTGCTCAGGTCATGATCCTGGAGCCCAGAGATCAATTCCTGCATTGGGCTCCCTGCTCTGAGGGAATCTGTGTCTTCCTCTGACCCGCCCTGTCTTGTGCTCTCTCTTTCAAATAATTAAATAAAAATCTTAAAAAAAAAAAAGAAAAGAAAAAGAAAGGAAAAGGATGCCAGTTCTTCCCAACTTGATAGATTTGACATAATCTCAATTAAAATCCCAGAAAATTATTTTTTGAACATCAACAAGCTAATCCTAAAGTCTTTATGGAAAAACAAAAGTCCCAGGAGAGCCAACCAATACTGAAGAAGGTAAACAAAGTCACAGACCTGACAGTGCCCAATGTTAAACCTTACTATAAAACTACAGTATTTGAAACAGTGTGGTATTATCAAAAGACTAGAAAAATAGATCATTGGGACAGAATAGAGCCTAGAAAATAGACTCACACAAATGTATTCAATGGATCTTTGACAAACATGCTAGTAAAAAAAAAAAAAAAAAGTCTAAACATAGACTCTATACCTTTTGCAAAACTTAATTTGAGATGGATCAATTGGGTGCCTGGGTGGTTCAGTCAGCCAAGTGTTTGCCTTCAGCTCAGGTCATGAACCCAGAGTCCTTGGATTGAGCCCCACATTGGGCCCTCTGCTTTGTGGGGAGTCTCCTTCTTCCTCATCCTCTGAGCCTCCTTCCTGCTTGTGTTCTCTCTCTCTGAAATAAATAAATACCATTTTAAAAAAAATGAAATGGATCATTGACCTAAATTTAAAACGCAAAACTAAACTTCTGAAAGATAACATTGGAGAAAATCTAGGTGGCCTTGGGTTTAGTCATAGTTTTTAGATACAACAAAAACACAATCCATGAAAGAAAAAATTTATAAGTTAGACTTCACTAAAATTTACAACCTCTACTCTGTGAAAGACACTGTTTAGAAAAGGAAAAGACAAGCCACAAACTAGGAGAAAATATTTGCAAAATACATACTTGATAAAAGGCTTGTATTCAAAATATTCAAAGAACTCCAAAACCTCAACAATAGGAAAACAACCCAATTTAAAACTGGGCAAAAGATGATCTCAGCATCCTGGAATGGAGTCCCACATCGGGCTCTCTGCTCAGCAGGGAGCCTGCTTCCTTCCCCCTCTCTCTCTGCCTGCCTCTCTGCCTACTTGTGATCTCTCTCTCTGTGTGTGTCAAATAAATAAATAAAATCTTAAAAAAAAAAAAACTGGGCAAAAGATCTGAAAAGACACCTCACTAAATAAGATACACAAATGACAAGTAAGTATATGAAAGGAGACTCAACAGCATAGAACATTAGAGAAATACAAATTAAAACAACAATGAAATGCCACTACACACCTGGGAACAAGGCTAAAATCCAAAATACTGACAACACCAAATGCCAGTGAGGATATGGAGCGACCAGAAAGCTTATTCATTTCCAGTAGGAATGTAAATGGTACAGCCATTTTACAAGGTAATTTGGAAGTTCTTACACAGATCAACATAGTCTTGCCATAGGAACCAGTTATCACGTTCATGGATATTTACTCGAATGAGTGGAAAACTTATGTCCACGCAAAACTCTGCACATAGCGGGGGTTCCTGGGTGACACAGTTGTTTAAGCTTCCAACTTGGTTTCTGCTCAGGTGGTAATCTCTGGATTGTGAAATCAAGCCCCGAGGCGGGCCCCACACTGCATGGAGTCTGCTTGGTATTCTTTCTCCCCCTCTCTCTGCCTCTCCTCCTGCTCATGCTCTTTCTCAAATAAATAGATAAATCTTTAAAAATAAACAAAAAGACTCTGTATGTGAATATTTATAGCTGCTTTATTCATAATTGCCCCAAACTGGAAGCAAACATATCATTCAATACGTGAATGGATAAACAGTGGTACACCCATTCTATGGAATAATATTTAGCAATAAAAAGAAACGAGCTATCAAGTTATGGAAGGACATGGAGGAAACTTAAATGCACATTGCTATATGAAAGCAGTCTAAAAAAGCTACATATTATACGATTCTAACTATATGACATTATGGAAAAAGTAAAACGATAGAGGCAGTAAGAGATAGTTGCCAGACGTTCAGGGAATAAAGAGAAGGATAAGCAGGTGAAACACAGGGTGGTGAAGATATTTTGCATGATATCATAATGGTAGTCAGTGACATTAGCATTTGTCAAAGCCATAACAGTATGTGGTGTGCGTACAGATAGTCTTTGTCCCCAGTTCCTGGATCAGAACTTCAGAAACCCTTTGGTGGGGAGGGTATGTGTTGTGGTGGGCACTGTGTATTGTGTGAGACTGATGAATCACAGACTTGTACCCCTGAAACAAATAATACATTATGTGTTAATAATTAAAAAGAGAGAGAGAGAGAGTAAGAAAGAAAGAAACACTTTGAGTTTCAGGAGTGATAGATGTTTCCTTGTTATGCTAATAAGGTGGCTAATAGCTGGAGGGGGAAGGAGCTCTAGATAGCTTCATGATGGAGGCTGGTTGTCAGGAAGACCAATCATTTGATCAGAGATGGGGTGCCTCGGTGGTTCAATTGGTTAGGTGTATGCTTTAGGCCCAGGTCATGATCCCGGGGTCCTAAGATCGAGTCCCACACTGGGCTTCCCGATCAGCCAGGAGCTGACTGCTCCCCCTTCTTGTGCACTCTTTCTCTCTTGTCTGTCAAATAAAATCTTTAAAAAAAAAAATTGATTAGAGAGTTGGTACTTTCAGCCTCAGTTCTTCCCCACTTTCAAGCAGGAGAGGGCACTGGAGACTGAGTTCATGCACAGGCTCGCAGGTAAAAGAAACAGGCCCTGTGCTCCTGACTGAGAATCAGAATGGATTGGACTTCTCAACAGAAATGCCTGAAACTGGTGAACAATGGAGCTATGCCTTCAAAGTTATAAGAGAAAGTGATTTCTAACGTGGAAGTCTATGTCTGAGGTAGATGAGATCATTCAAATTGGATACATGAAGATATTTTTATAAATACTGCAAAGAACCATAAAGTTTCTCTCTCATGCTCTTCCAGAAAGTAAATGACAACCTAAATGTGCATTTGCTGCACAAAAATAAGAATCCAACAAGGAAAAGAAAAAAGGGATGGGGAAATTTCCACAACACAGAGGCTTCAGTCTCAGAAAGGTGAAGATCGTTGAAGGACGTTGTTGTTGTTAAATGACAGCTAGGCAAGAGGCCCAGAAAGGAGCAATCCCACTTACAACTGGATAATAGAGGGCTCTAGGGGGACTGTCTCCAAGAAAAGTAGCATATTTGAACATAGCAAGAGATTCCTATTTCTCGGAAAGGGAAGGTGAATTAATAAGGAATTCGAGTACAAAGCAGTGGGAAAAAAATGAGGCAAATTGACCAAGAAAAGAAATGTAGTCATATCACTTTACATGACTCATCTTTGAATAATATTTATCTAGGCATAGTAAGATCAACATACTATTTATTAGCTTAGACCCAAACCATGATCACAGGTTAGCCACAGATGCTAGCTAATGTTATTTTCCAGAACATGTCACTTTCTTTGGACTTTGAATGGTCTGACACAAAAACAGACCCACAAATATGAATATACTCTAACAATTACCATGGGAGAATATGCCTAACCAAAGATATTACTACATATTAAAATCTCTTTATATTCCATGCTATGCCTAAAGTACAGTATTCTTATTTTTTAAAAATGCCTCTTAGGTCTCTTCCTGGTTTATAATGTTGTTTATAGTGAGGAGTAAAGATAAGAATGATTAAGATACATTTTTATTCCATTTTTAGAACGGACAACTTTGTTTTTTTAAGGCCCTTGAGACACTAATAATGCATAGTACTACCATAATTAATGTTGTTGCTATTTCTAAAGATTTAATTTTACCATAAAGACCAAAAACAGCCGATCACTTGCCCGTCACTTGCTCTACCAAATTATGCAATTTCCTCTTCCTTTTTGAAATCCCAGCCACATGACAAACCAGACTACCCTAAACTCTTTGTAATGCTTGCTTCCATTCCGGAACACATTTCCTTCCTCAGGGTTTTACATGAAAAAAATTACAAACAATGTTTTATTGAACAGTAAAACCACCACTTAAAACACACCTCAGCTGACCTTCCTGGAACAAATTTGTTTGTGTACATTCTAGAAAATCTCACTTAAAAGAGAATATTTTCCTGAAAATCAAATGTGTAAATTATATTTTGTTGATTCAGTCACTGTTTAAATGCACAAGGGGTGCTCCCTATTTCAAAAGAACATTGAAAGTAAAGACACTTGTGGAAAAGTGAGTAATTATTTCTTAGTAAACTGTACTTTAAAAGTTTGGATTTAGTGTAACTGGTTATTTTATAATAGAACATTCATGTGTAAATCTGAATAGCCTCTGTTGTTAAATTACCATTTTCCCAAGTATCCACAATTTTACAAAGTTACTTTTCTTTAGGTTTTTAATTTTAATTCCAGTTAGTTAACATACAGTGTTATATCGATTTCTGGTGAACAGTACAGTGATTCAACACTTCTGTATATCACCCTGTGTTCATCTCCACAAGTGCACTCCTTTATCCCCATCTCCTAATTCACTCATCTCCCCAACCATCAGTTTGTTCTGTATAATAAACATCTGTTTCTTGATTTGTCTCTCTCTCTCATTTTTTCCCTTTGCTCATTTGCTTTCTTTTGTTTCTTAAATTCCGCATTTGTGGGAAAACCTGTTATTTGTCTTTCTCTGACCAACTTACTTTACTAAGCATTATACTCTAGTTCCATCCACGTCTTTGCAAATGGCAAGATTTAATTCTTTTTTATGGCTGAATAATATTCCATTGTATATATGTACCACATCTTCTTTATCCATTCATCAATCAGTGGACACTTGGACTGCTTCCATATCTTAACTATCGTATATAATGCTGCTATAAACGTAGGGGTGCGTGTATCTTTTTGAATTAGTGCTCTTGTGTTCTTTTACAAAGCTGTTTTTAAAGTTCCTTCATCAGAGATTATTTCGCCATAGTGAAGTGATCATCAGTACTAAAAATTCTATCACATTCATGATACACATCTTTCACAGATAAAAAAATATGGTTGGATGACATACCAATAAGTTAAACGTAACTTATAAATATACTGAAGTTGACTTAAAATTAACTTAAATTATGGTATTTGACTTCCCTTTCAAAAATATCTGTTGCATTCTGCTTCACTAAAATATTTAAATTTTACCACATTAAGAGATTCCTTCCCTCTACAAAATAGAAATATTTTAGGGGGTTGCTGAAAATTTTCAAGCAAAATAAAAGTGAAATATGACTTAAAAAGGAAGAGTTTCAGTTGTCATTTGGGTCACTTGCATTGTTTCAAGGTTCTATTTTCTATATTCTTTCACTGACCATGATGAATAAGTGTTACAAGGAGTAAAATTTAAATTTATTTTAATGTACTTGATACCTAATTCTTATATAGAAAATATAAAGAACAGATCAATACTATAGAAGAATTTATGAGAGCACATTTGAAATAGCCATGTTGGTAAAAGCACAAAGCTCTTTTCCTACATCAGTGTCCAAAACAATCATTAAGGAACACTATAGGATTTTGAGTCTACTTCTATTCGAGTTAATTTTTAATAATATCTGGAATATTTAAGATCATCTGGGTTCTATTAAGAACGCAAAATCATTGAAGTCACTAAGTGCATCCACATTCCACAGGAGATGGGCCACACTGACATTTGGGTTAGCCTGAGCTCCATCATTTATTAGTTGAGTGTTCTTCTATCACTCAGGAAAGTACTCATTCAGCATATTAAAAATTGTATTTGCTTTTAACTGTGGAATTCTATCAGTGATTCCTCCCTATATTGTGAAAGCGCACACCCTTTAAAGGATGCCAGATGCTTTGTTCCAAGTTTGACATGACCAAAATGTCCAGATGTTCACAATCAACCATATTAGTTGCATTTACATGGCCAGGAAAATGCATAATTTCTGAACTGTATTCATAAGGAAAATTTCTATAGTTTCAAACATTTAGTCTCTTGTGTGTGGATAATGAGGCAATTGTATTAATTTGACTTTTGGATGGCACCCTTATTTCTCAGCTCTTGTCATAGAACTTACCATGTAATTTTACATGTAATCAGAAGTGATCTTGTCTTCGCTTTTCTTCCCAGTTGTTTCTTCTGTGTATTCATTACTTCATCTTATAGAAACTTCCTGAGGGCTGGAGCAATGCTTGAAATGGTCTTTGATGCTTGGGGAATAGAAGTTTTCCTATAATTCTAGAATTACTATAGTTTTCTTTTCCTAGGATCCATATTGGTTGTCAGATTTTAACAACTCAGAGCTTAAGATTTCTGTAATAATTAGTGTCAATAGGATTTCAGCTGCCAGGCCAAAGAGTAAATTGAGACATTTTCTTGGCCTCCTTACGTAGGCATGTCCAGAAGTACCCCTGAACAATTTGTCACCTGGTTGCATTATTTACATTCTTACCACTCCAGCTGTTAAATTTTTAACATAAGTCTGCATTCCCTGTCACCAAAAATGCCTTCAACAAGGTTACACAGTGAAGTAACAGAAGTCTACAAGATAAGGAGCAGATTGCCTAGACAATTAAAGGCAACTTGGGGCACATGGGTGGCTCAGTCAGTTCAAGGTCTGACTCAATGTCCACTTAGGTTGTGATCTCAGGGTTGTGGGATGGAGCCCCAAGGCCACTTCCACACTGAGCATGGAGTCTGCTAAAGATTCTCTCTCTTCTTACCCCTCTGTGCCTCCACATCTCCATCCTTGCATGTGCTTGTGTGCATGCATTCTCCCTCTCTCTCTCTAAAAAATAAAATAAATACACAAATAAATAAATAAGAACAATGAAACAAGGCCAGAAAGAGTATTTCATTATCACACTTACACATATATTTTTAATTATTTTATTTTGTTCATTCATGATAAGTAGACCCTTTAATCCCCAACACCTATTTCACCTATCTTCCCCCCCACCTCCCCTCTGGTAACCATTAGTCTGTTCTCTGTAGTTGAGAGTCTGTTTCTTGGTTTCTCTTTCTCTTTTTTTTTTCCCCCTTTGTTTTTGTTTTTTTTTTTTTTCTTTCTTAAATTCCACATGAGCAAAATCATATGTTATTTGTCTTTTTCAGTTGACTTATTTTATTAGCATTATGTTCTCTAGCTCTATCCATGTCATTGCAAATGACAAGATTATATTTTTAAAGTGTTTATAAATATTATATAGATAGATAGATATAGATATAAATCTATATATATATATATATATATATAAATCTATCTCACATCTTCTTCATCCATTCCTCAATTGATGGACACTTGGGCTGCTTCCATAGTTTGGCTATTGTAAATAATGCTGCAATAAACATAGGGGTTGCATGTACCTCTTTGAATTCATGTTTTTGTATTTTGGGGGTAAATGCTTAGTAGGGCAGTTACTGGGTCATAGGGTAGTTCTATTTTTAATTTTTTGAGAAATTTCCATACTGTTCTCCAGAGTGGTTGCACCAGTTTGCATTCCCACCAACAGTGCATTAGAGTTCCTATCTCTTCACATAGGTTGAAGTGGTATCTTGCTGTGGTTTTAATTTTCTTTGCCCTAATGATAAGTGATGTTGAACATCTTTCTATGTGTCTGTGGGCCATCTGGAAGTTTTTGGAGAAATGTCTGTCCATGTCTTCTGACCATTTTAAAATTGGATTGCTTGTTTTTTGGATTTAAGTTGTAAATGTTCTTTATATATTTGGATACTAATCCTTTATTGAATAAGTTATTTGCAAATATCTTCTTCCATTCAGTAGGTTGCCTTTTAGTTTTGTTGATTGTTTCTTTTGCTGTGCAGAAACTTTTTATTTTGATGTGGTCCCAATAGTTTACTCTTGCTTTCATTTCCCTTGCCTCAGAAGCATACCTAGAAAAATGTTGCTATGGCCAATGTCAGAGCCACTACTGCTTGTGCTATCTTCTAGGATTTTTATGGTTTCAGGTCTCATGTATAAGTTTTTAATCCACTTTGAATTTATTTTTGTGTCTGGGGTAAGAAAGTGGTCCAGTTTCGTTCTTTTCATGTGGCTGTCCAGTTTTCCCAATATCATATATTGAAGATATTTTTTTCCCCTTTGTATACTCATTCCTTCTTTGTAGAAGATTAACTGACAATATAATCGTGGGTTTATTTCTGGGTTTTCCTTTCTCTTCTATTGGCCTCTGTGTCTATTTTTATGCCAGTGCCATATTATTTTAATATATATTTTTGTATTTGTATTATACCCCTTGGTATTATAACTTGAAGACTGAAATTATAATGCCTCTAGTTCTGTTTTTATTTTTCAAGATTGCTTTGGCTATTTAGGGTCTTTTGTGGTTCCATATAAATTTTAGGATTTTTTTAGTTCTGTGAAAAATGCTGGTGGTGTTTTGATAGAGATTGCATTAAATATGTAGATTGCTTTGGGTAGTATAGCTATTTTAACAATATTTGTTCTTCTAATCCACAAGCATGAAATGTCTTTCCATTTCATTGCAGCATCTTGAATTTCTTTCAAGATGTGTTTTATAGTTTTCAGAATACAAGTCTTTTATATCTTGGTTACGTTTATATCTAGATGTGGCATTGTTTTGGTATAATTATAAATAGGATTGTTTTCTTACTTTCACTTTCTTCTGGTTTATTATTAATATATAGGGATGCCACAGATTTCTGTACAATGACTGACACTTTACTGAATTCATTTATTAATTCTAATAGTTTTTTGGTGGAGTCTTTAGAGTTTTATGTATATAGTATCATGTCATCTGCAAATAATGAGAATTTTACTTCCTCCTTATCAATTTGCATGCCTTTTCTTTATGTTATGTAATTTCTATGGCTAGAACTTCAATACCTTGTTGAATAAAAGTGGTGGGAGTTCCAAGACTAAAACGATCTATTTTTATAGGAAGCCTTCAATTTTCCACTTTTCTTTCCTGTGTTCCATATAAATAGGTATCAAAAGTCAGTTTCAACCCTTCAGCCAACTTATTCTCCAAAGAGATTTCTGTTCCAAGAATATTGTCTGTATTCCATTTCTGGATGAAAGTAAGCCCATAGTTATAGACTTTATATTTGGTCTCTATGTTGCCTGACACTTTCCCTGTATTAGCATAAGCATGACCAGAAGTAGAAAATTCCACTCCACTATAACACTTGGTTCTCAGATCTATTTTGACCATTCTGATTCCATATCCTTTATTGAAGACATCCTTGGTGGCCTTTCCTAGGTCATAGTAAGTTGGTGTATTACACATATCTTCAACCAGAGGGTCTGTCTCTGCTCTACCAGGGCAATGCTGAAGGTCTTCCTAAGTAATGTTGATATAGATTTTTCTAGACCAACCATCTATGGCTGGGCTCTGTTAGCCTTTGAAGGTTAGCTTACTGGCTATCAGGTGAGTTTTGACATAGACAAATGCAAACTATCACAGAATAATTTTGCCCTGTGTTACAAGGCTGCAGACTTCCAGCTGCACACTCATGTGAATCACGACGCTGAATCTGGAGGGTCTACCTAAAAGAAGGTTAATGAGAAGATTGAAAGGTCAATAAAAATTGCTTGGACAGTCAGCAATAACAATACCCATTTTGACATTGCTGCTAAATTCAAGCCGGGCTGTAGAACTTCTCTGCTAGAATAAATAATGCCAGCTTGATTGGACCAGATTATACTCAGACCCTTTGACCAGGCATTAGACTGACCCTATCAGCTTTAATCAAAGGAAAGAATTTCAGTGCAGGAGGTCACAAGTTTGGGTTGGGATTTGAACTAGAAGCTTAATGCGGTTTTGAGTAAGCATCTTATTCGTCCCTGGTAGTGAAGGGAACCCATGATGTTTTGGCCTTAAAATTCTTATGTGAAATTTCTAAAGTGTGAAATTTTTATTCTTCTAAAGAATTGTAATCCTCCGGGCGCCTGGGTGGCTCAGTGGGTTAAGCCGCTGCCTTCGGCTCAGGTCATGATCTCAGGGTCCTGGGATTGAGTCCCGCATCAGGCTCTCTGCTCAGCAGGGAGCCTGCTTCGCTTCCTCTCTCTCTGCCTGCCTCTCTGCCTACTTGTGATCTCTCTCTGTCAAATAAATAAATAAATATAAAAATAAATCTTAAAAAAAAAAAAAAGAATTGTAATCCTCCTCACACTGAATTCTATAGATCGCAGGTCCATCCTGAGTGAGGTACTTGAAGGCATGCCTAGAAGTCATCATGTTTGTGCCACATTTCATCTGAGTTCCACAGGGTTACTTGAAACATGTGCCTTAAGCGATAATGTAGTGTCATGTTACAAAGGAAAAGACCTGATCCTTCAGCAGGTCCACAGTACTTTCTCATGACCTTTCAATACATTGGTCTCTGTGCTGTAGTAGAATCTTTGGTTTTGCATCAGAGTGGAATAAGATAAACCAATGACATTTGGAACATTAAAAAAAAAAAGTGTTGAGAGTGGACATCCTTGTCTTGTTCCTGATCTTAGGGGAAATCTCTCAGTTTTTCACCATTGAGTATGATGTTGGCTATAGGGTTTTCATATAAGGCCTTTATTATATTGAGGTATGTTCCCTCTAGACCTACTTTGCAGAGGGTTTTTAATCATGAATATATATTGTACTTTTCAAATGCTTTTCCTACATCTACTGAACTGATCATACAGTTTTTATCCTTTTTCTTGTTGACATGCTATATCATGTCAATTGATCTATAAGTATTGAACAACCTTGCATCCCTTGATTGTGGTATATGATTTTTTAAATGTATTGTTGGATCCAGCTTGCTAATATTTTGTGCAGAATTTTTACACCTGTATTCATGAGATATATTGACTTATAGTTCTCTCTTTTTGTGTTATCTTTACCTGGTTTTGGTATCTGGGTGACACTGGCCTCATAAAATGAATTTGCGAGTTTTCCTTCCTCTTATATTTTTGGAACAGTTTGAGAAGAATAGGTATTCACCTGCATGTATTTTAAAAGGTTGTTTCCCTATGAAGGCCCACCCTTTTCGAGGGAGGCCTACATCACAATAAGCCTAATATCTGTCAAAGAGGTATATAAGATAACCAAGGAATTTTTCAGGAGCGAGATCTGGGCTGGGCCTAGGAAACTGGGACAAGTAGGTGTATATACTGTTGCTATTTGAAGCCAAAGGTCTGGATAAGGATACTCAGAAAGAGAAGTGGATATCAGAACTTTACATCTCTGGAGAAGTGCAGGGATGGCGCTTCCTGACCAGGGTTTTGAGAGGTAGAGAAGCCCTCTGAGCTATGCCACAGGCACAAAAGTATGAAGTATTCCATGTGCTTAGGACAAGTAAATTTCCTATTAAAAGTACAGGGTTGTTACCGGAACTCTGGAAATGCAACAGTATGACATCCATTTTTTTTATTCTTCGGTCCTGATGGCCAGTGCAGGATGTGTGGTCCACACTGTACAATGGGAGCTGCAGGTATAGTCCTATATCTTGTTTTTCAAACCAAGTTAGAACTGTCTGTTTATGGTTTTACAGCTAATTCTTCCCAGTGCCCTCAGTAGAGCTGCAAGACACCTTTAAGTGTTAGCTTTCCATATGCCCAAGCATATCCTCTCATTTGCATTTTCCAGGAACCCCATCTGAGCAATTTGTCTTCTGTCAGTTCCGGGGAGGTTTTCTGGGGACCTTTCATCACTATTGCCCGAGACCTTTTCCCACTGCTCTCCTGTCCCAAGCCCCTGACTCCTGCATCCCACCACTCATGCTCTCATTCTGGAAGAGTATATCTCCTCTGAGAATAGGAATAAAATGTTTAAGTCTTGATATTTTTCAAGACTTTTTTCCTAGATGATTCCAGAAGATGAAATTATAGAAGTTAGCAGGTCGGAAAGCCAACTGTGGCCATAAAATTGGCACTGAGATGTGAAAGAGGAATGTTGTATCAGTTATACTTTGTTCTAGAGCTATTCGTACTGTTTTCCTAGCACAGCTAGTTTTTTTGTTAATAAAATCATGTATGCATTCCTTTAAAGCTTTGCATTCTACAAAAGCATGTGCTTAAAAAAGGGCATATGGGATAAGTAAGGTTAGAGGCAGAACACACTAACTTTATAACAGGAGTGCTAACAAAAACCATAAACATGTATTTGTTTAAAAAACATTTTATTCACCTATTTAGAGAAAGAGTCTGTGCATGTAAACATGGGGAGTGGCAGAGAGAGAGAGAATCTCAAGCCAACTCTGTGCTGAGCACAGAGCCCTGTGCTGGACTTGATCTCAAAACCCTGAGACCATGACCTGAGATGAAACCAAGAGTCAGATGCTCAACAAGCTGAGCCACCTAGGTGCTCCAGGTTTTTTTGTTTTGTTTTGTTTTGTTTTTAATGGCTTAGTTTGTCTCCACTAGCAGCTTGCCCTGTGTAGACTTTAAATTTGGGGACTTACACTTTCTTCCTTGAAATATAGAAGCATTTGCTTCCAAGAGAGCAGATTTATCAAAATTAAAAATCTGATTCAGGAGGATCCATCATTTAAAAAAATACAGAAGGAAGGCTCCTGGGTGGCTAACTCTGTTAAGCATCTGGCTTCTGCGGGGGTCATGATCTCAGGGTCCTGGGATCAAGCCCCACTTCAGGTTCCCTGCTCAGCAGGGAGTCTGCTTCTTACTCTCCTTCTGCCTCTGCACCCCACCCATGTTCTCTTGCTCTCTCTCTCAATAAATAGATAAATAGTCTTTAAAAAATTTTTTTAATATATTTTTTTATTTGACAGAGATCACAAGTAGGCAGAGAGGCAGGTAAAGAGAGAGGAGGAAGCAGGCTCCCCTCGGAGAAGAGATCCCAATGTGGGGCTCAATCCCAGGACCCTGGCATCATGACCTGAGCTGAAGGCAGAGGCTTTAACCCACTGAGCCACCCAGACACCCCCCAAAATTTCAAAATACAGAAGGAAATATTGCAAGTTTCTTACCTGTCTTCATAGCTCCAGGCAAATAGTTTAATGTAGGGAAATGTGCAGCAGCTATTGAAACCACTAACCCCACCCTTGCTTTCACTAAAGGAAGTTACCTCTGCAGGATTTCTTTCTTAAGGCATTCATATACTGTCGCTGAAGCTTGCTCTTTAATTGTGGAGGGAGTTTGCTCCTGATTTCTTGGAAATCACATGCTGAGTAAAACTGTTTATGAACCAAAATGACTTGAGCATTATTACATTGACATCATTTCCCTACTTACCGATTGTCCGTGAGCTCATTTGTGTCGCCAAAACACGTGTGATGGCAGAATAGATCGGACGTTTTGTTCTTTGAAAGACTTAAGGGAATACACCACCCCTAGAATCTTAACACTGTTTTGTTTTGTCTCTTCCCTATTTCCTCAATCTTCTCTCCATGTTTCTTTTCTTCTGTTCTCTACAAACTAGCAAAAACAGGCTTGCTTTAGTGGGGATTATGTTTGGTTGCATACAGAAAGCTAAAATAAAGTGTCTTAAACCATATGGACATTTGTTTTTTCCTACATAAAAATAATCCAGAGGAAAATGATGCCAAATTCCTGCTCTGCTTTAGCTGTCACATTTACATTCCAAACACAGGAAAGCGGAAGAGCAGATGGGCCAAAGGGCCAAAGGGCATCTGTCCCTCTCCTTTTGTGGAGCCTTCTTAAAAACCTCAGAGAATACTTACATTATATCTCACTGGCCACATCTAATTGCAACAGTCTAAGAAATATCTTAACAGCCAAGCCTACTTCCTAGGGTTCTGTTACTAAAGAAGAAGAGAGAAGGGATATTATAGGGCAATAAGCATTCTTTGCCACAGTATTACTTCAAAATAATTATATGTATGGAGTGTTTTCAATATGCCAGACACTGTGACACTTGATTTCTATCATTAAAGATACACGACAGTATGATGGGCAGAGTTAGTCACAAGTCTGAGAACAAGGATCCAAGCGCAATCAGGGGAGGAGGGTGCCTTACCAGAGTACACACCTCAAACTTACTTAAACTTATATTTGTTTAACCTTTCTCTTTGTAATTGTCACTTGCTTCACAGTCAGCCCCGGACAGAAAAATCAGCTTGAAGCACATTTCTCTGATGTGGGGAGGGGCAAGAAGAGGTTAAGGAATTCAGAAACTTTTTGGAGGAAAGGATGCTGTATTCTTTTCTTTTCTTTCTTTCTTTTTTTTTTAAGATTTATTTATTTTTCAGAGGACAGAGAGTGGGGCTGCAGTGGGGAGAGGCAGAGGAGAGGTAGAGAAGTCCTCAAGCAGACTCTCTTCTGAGTGCAGAGCCCTACATAAGGCCAGATCCCAGACCCACAAGATCATGACCTGAGCCAAAATCAAGAGTTGGACGCTTAACTGACTGAACCACCCAAGCACCCCAAGGAAGCTCTACTCTAGTTCTTCCTCCCTCAGATTTGAAGTTATTGGCATTTCCCAGAATCAGCTAAGCTAGGTATGGGGAATGGGGCCCCTGAAATAGAGTTACTGTAAAGGTGAGAGTGAGCCAGCTCTGACATTGAAGCAGAGAGAGAAGTGAAGGGATGGCCCATCTGGGTCTTGGGAGGCTGGATCGGGGAACCAGACCTGATCCAGCATCCAGAGGTCACCTGGAGCTTATCAAACACATTCACATCTGTCAGAGCATATTCCTTCTAGATGTAAGCATTGGGGTGCAGAAATATCAGGACCTAATCTGGAGATTTCCTTCCCCTGTGGACTGACAGCCAGGAGCTCCTGGTGGAGCAGTGAGAGCAGAGAACCTAGCCAGTAGGTTCATGCTTTCTACCCAGCTCTCAGGAGGATTCATCTGGGCAGAGGCCTTTCTTTTGCTTGCTTTTCCCTCTCTGCATCCCTGAACAAGATTTCATCTTTCACCAGTCCCAGTGACATTCCTGAGCTCTTTTGCCATTATGGTACCCAACACAGTCTTATAGCATAATTCCACTAAAGTGCAAACTTCCACGGGTTCCCATTTGTGAGGTAACTAGCCCCTGTCCCTGATTTTGACTCCAGGGCAGGGAGGAAGAAACAGGTTTCTCTGGAGAGGTTTGGCTGGTTTGGCTGGGGCCACCCTACATTGAAGATAGCATGGGGAAAATAGGAAGCCCACACCTCCCCCACTCCAAAATCGCTGTTGCTAGGGAAAGATGCCACCTGTATTAGTTTCCTATTGCTGTTACATAAAAAAGTATAACAAACTTAGTGCCTAAAGACAGCACAAACATCTTACCTCACAGTTCTGAAGTCAGAAGTCAAAAATGGGTTTTATGGGCTCAACTCAAGGTTTTGGCAGAGTTGTGTCCCTTCTGGAGGGTCACATGTAGAATGCATTTCTTTGCTTTTTAGAAGCTGCCTGCATTCCTTGGCTCAAGTCCCGTCTTCCATCTTCAAACTTAGCTTCTTTACCACGTCTGTTTTTCTGACTGTAACCCTTTCTCCTATCTCCTGATTACAGTGGGCCCCTCTTGTTAATACTACACAGAATATTCCTCCCAATGTCATGTGATTCTTAGTCACAACTGCAGAGTCCTTTTTGCCATGTAAGTGAACACTTCTGCAAGTTCTGGGCATGAGTACAAAGACATCACAAGAAGGTCATCACTCTGTCTCCTGTAACACCCTTGCACATATGGCTTCTATGAAAAGAGACTTCTTAGCTTTTCTGCTTTGGACACAGCTCACCAGAGCTGTATCTGTCTCAATGGGCAGGCCACTCTGCTGCTGTGAGCACAGAGAGGCAGGCCCTAGTTACATAGATTCTTCCCCTGGGACACTCAGAAACATCTAAGTAATGGATAGAGGTGCTGAGGTGGCTT
Organism: Mustela nivalis; assembly: GCF_964662115.1. Classification (NCBI taxonomy): domain Eukaryota; kingdom Metazoa; phylum Chordata; class Mammalia; order Carnivora; family Mustelidae; genus Mustela; species Mustela nivalis. The sequence goes on from NC_139021.1 coordinate 80,197,410, forward strand.
CTTCCCTCACCGGAAAATAATACTGAAGAGAATTGTAGCACAAAAGACATGCAGAAGAGCTCTGGTTTGAAGGCATGGACATTTCACAGCAAGTCCAAGCTCACGTAAGTAAACACAAGAAGTAAGAAAGTTATTAGAATAGTTAGCAGAATTATCCATGGGTAGCTGGGTACAGAGCAGGTACACTTACTCTTCTCCCTGTCCTTCTTCCCAAGTGGACAAAGGGTAGTTGTGGTCACCTCACCGGTAGACACAGGTAGAAAGAATACTGAGTGTGGAAACTGGAGCGGATAAGCCAGACATCGCTTCAGGTAAGTGATTCCAGGAAAACCTGGAGAGCCCTCATAGATAAGCAAGCTAAGGGCATAGCCACACATTCTTCCTGGAAGAATTGTTTGAGGATATATTCTAGTAAATTAAACAGTGCCTCTAAAAATGAGGGATCGGAGGGGAGGGATTGGAGGAATAGGGTAACTGGGGGATGGACATGATGGAGGGCAAGTGACGTAATGAGCACTGGGTGTTCTATAAGACTGATGAATCAAGGACCTGTACCTCTGAAACCAATAATACATTATATGTTAATTTTTAAAACAGGAAAAAAAAGCCTCTCTGCGAGGCACCTGGCTGGTTCATTCTGTAAAGCACATGACTCTTGATCTTCAGGTCATGAATTCAAGCCTCATGTTGGGCCTACAGCTTACTTGAAATAAATAAATAAATTAAAAAAAAAAATAAAACTGCTATGCAGTTTAAAGTACAAAAATAAAATAAAATAAAAATGAGGTATATATATATATATATATATATATATATATATATATATATGAGATGTGAAAAATAGTAACACTAGAAAAACATATAAAGTCTAATTATTGGTGTATAATGAATGGGAAAAGAGCCAAAACTTTAAAACAACAAACTGAAAATTATTTCTACATAGGAGATTCTGGGACATTAGAAGGAGAGAAATCAAATCATGTTCCATTTTTATCACGTTTGAGAACATAAAAAGACACTAGATGCTACTAGAAGAATACAAATTAAATACAAATATTAAAATTAGTATAAGCACTATTAATATTGAAATTATTTATGTATATATATTAGGTATTAGAAAGATATATGATATGTATCTATAGCTATTAATAGATAGATATAGCTATCAGTCTCTATATATGTCACAAGAGAGAATCAAAATTAAGTATAGAGAGAAAAAAAAACTTTAATCCAACAAAGGTAAGAAGGAGAGAGGAAATAAGAGTGATAATTGGCAAATAAAGAGTAAGATAAATATATAGGAGAAGGAAAAATAAACATGAAATAGTTTTATCCTATGAAAAGGTAAAAGCTCTCAAAGGTGCCTAGTTGGTTTAGTCCATAGAGCGTGTGACCCTTGATCTCAGGATTGTGAGTTTGAGGCCCATGTTGGGCATGGTGTCTACTTAGAAAAACAAAAAGGCAGAAGCTCTTATATTGTGGGAGATAAAAACAAATTCTGACTCTTTGATATTAAAGAAATCATACATTGAAAAGTGACTAGAAAGAATGGGAAAGATTTATAAGGTAAACATTAATATAAAGAAGACAAATGTAGCAATATAAAAACAAAAATAATTAGGCTGTATGGCAAAAGTCTTTATTGGTAGGAAAACCACGAACCTGTAATGTACCTATCGATATACCTTCAAATACATAGCAAGCAAAACTTGACAAAATGACAAGGAGAAAATGAGAACTCCCCCAACCAGCAGGAAAGTCAACTATAAGTCAGAAACAAAAATATCAAAATGGGAATAGTTAAAACTTAAAAATTTTAATGGAATATTAAAATTCTTATTAATAAAAAGATAAAGAGACCTATACTTAACACATAAAAGTATACACTTCATTGTGAAATCCACATGCAATACTTACCCAAACTGAAGATACATTAAACCACGCTGAAAAATTTTAGAGTTCCCAAATCAGAATTCATGTAAGACCACATTCTTAACCATAATGCAGAAAATGTGGAAATGCACAACAAAAAAATAAAAAATAAAAATAAAATATATTCCTTCCATTGGAAATTTTTAATCACTCCTTTAAATTACTTTTGGGCAGGGATGCCTGAGTGGCTCGGTGGGTTAAATATCTGATTCTTGATTTCAGCTCAAGTAATGATCTTAGGGCTGTGAGATTGAGTCCCACTTTAGGCTCCATGCTGAGTGTGGAGTTTGCTTGAGATTCTCTCTCTCTCTTCCCCTGTGCCTCTCCCACTGCTCAAGCTCTCCCTGAATGAATGAATGAATGAATAAGTAAAATCTATAAATTATTCTGGAACAAAGAAGAAATAGAAACAAGGGTTCTGAATTAGCTATCTTAGGGTATTATTTTTCCTCTATCAATTAATTGTTAAAAATGAAACACATACCAGTAATGACAGTTACTAATCATTTTAAACAACATTGATAGGCTTGATTTAATCACTTATATGTGCAAACTTTACTTGTTTTCTTAGTCTTTATAAATTCTTATTTATATAAATTGGGGAAATAATTTGAGAGCAATCTACTGAACAAACCAGAATAAGGATTCACAACTTTATTGACTAACAGAAGATTTAGGTAAAAAAGGAGTATTAATGTTGTCCAAACGAACTATCTAGAAACTAAGCCATAAAGTAGAGACCTAATGGTCAAGTAATGTTGACAAAAGGGTGTGCAGTAAATATAATGTAACCTAAGGTCCATCCGTCTTTGAAGTTGATCCTTTGATTTTATTCTCCCTTTTCAGTACATTTTCCCTAATCCTGTTGCTCTTGATGAGAGCAGTTACTCTTCAGAGCTAGCGTTCCTTGCACATATAATATCCAAAATAAGTGACTTTTCCCTCTACTGACAAGTGGCACGACTTACAACTGTCTGATGAACACTTATATTTAGGGAGGACTGAATACATACCAGTGTCCTCTTGTAGAGTGGTCTCTATTCCAAGAACCAACCAAGGACTTCAATGATTAAAAATGCCTAGTAATACCTTTGGGTTTTTAAATCGGGAAGATGCTGAGCTATATGGGAGCAAACCAAACTATAGAGAAGAGATCAAGCTCTTCTGTGTAGTAACTGATAAGAGTAATCAATGTATTGAAACAAACAATAATTGGTGTCTCCACAACAGACTTTAAAGACTTTATTTCTGTATTTTTCTTGAGGGAGGGAGAGAGAGAGAGAGAGAGAGAGCGTGCACACAGGAGTGGTGGGAGGGACAGAGGAAGAGGATTCCCCGCAGAGCAAAGAAACTGGCAAGGGGCTTGATCCCAGAACCCTGGGATCACGATCCCAGCCAAAGGCAGATGCTCAACCAACTGAGCCACCCAGGTCTCCTACACATCAGGCTTTTAACAATCCCTAGATAACTGCTGGGTGAATGGAATGAGAAAGTATACTAGTATACAAGAATAGACCCAACAATATTCGAGTATAAGTTCAATATTTCTGTCTACAAAGCAAAATCTTCACTAGGTGCTCAAGTGATAACATCTATACAGAAATTATGACTTTTTGAATCTTATATTTGTGTAACATAAAAGAAATACCATGTGGAGAGATTTCATTGCCTCCAAGTTAAAAGCCCTGTGGACTAGAGAAACATGCAGACTGGCATAAGAAAGCATAGACAACCATGAGCTCTGATCTGGCTGTAGGACTGGATGCAGGGTGGGAGAGGGGCGGGGATCCGGGTAGAGGGCAGGGCCAGTGGGGGTCCCCTAGGGACTGTGGGAATTTGGGGGCAGGGTTGCGGCTCACAATGCATGTGTTGGAGCCCTCAATATTTAGCTATCCTTAGGGGTTATCTGACATAACACTTGGGCTCAACCAAAAGACATTCCGAACCAGGTACAGACAACCAGTGACATGATGAAACACATTCAGATAAACTGGGAAGTAATGTTTTATGAGTCATGATATGCTAAATATGTATGTCATACCAGAAGCAGACTTGGTAAAAGCAAGATAATTAATAAGAGATTTAAAAAAAGTATGCCTCAGTTCTCAGGTATGACATCACAGACCCATGGTATGCAAAGATGTAAGTTCTGCTTGGAAGTTTTACATCCACAGAAGTACCAGTTTTCTATTTTTCTTCTAGCCAGATGTCAATCTTTAACTTATGCCAGTGATTCACATCATCCTTCTTTACAGTGCTAATCCTACAGGAGATTTCACTGGCTTGGTTTGGGAAGCCTAGTTGCTGTCACTGCAGCTTCTGAAAAATCTCTGCCTTGGTCTTTAGCCTAAGGGGCTATGGGTGCCTTGTTGTACAGCTACTTTTTGGGACAATGCAAGGCAGTTCTTACATTGGTTCCAAGAACAATGAATGTGCATTTAATGAAAGCAATTGATGTCATGATCAATACCACTTTGAAGGCCAGAGCCTGTGAGGCTATAGAAAGTATCTCCTTATTAGCTGAAGGAAAACAGAGTACCTCAAGAGAATTGATGTTTGGATTAAGACTTATGAGAGCCAGAAATAACATCATTGGGTCCACTAGCTTAAATTTTGGATTATCTTTATCAGTTCAAAGCCAAAATAAAACAGTGTTATCTAATGCTGTATAATAAGTAAATGCAATAAAAAGAAGCCCAAAAGGTATTCATTAAACATGCCTAACAGCAGGGTAAACACATTATCCAATTAGGAACCAGGTTAGAACTCATAATTGGTGATATCTAAGCAGCTGGGTGAAGGCACTCGTGCGTGACAGCCCCACCTCTGTATGTCATTATTTCCTGGTTTGACCTTGCAGCTGAGTCAGACAACTATCTCCACTTTGTCTTGGGTAATGGCCAGATACAAGGATTTATCATGCCCTAAATAGGCACCCATTGATTTCCAATCAGGAAGTATGGAAAGGTATGACACAAGGCAGTGCTCTCTACCTTGCATGAATTAAAGAAATTTCATTTCCCTCTCACCATTTTGATTTTCCATTCTTACTTTGCTTTCCCCCTGAACATTTCATCTCCTTTCACTCTTTTTCTTTAAAGAGTTTATTTATTTATTTGAAGAGAGTGCAAGAGTAGGGGCAGAGAGAAGCAGGCTCTCCGCTGAGCAGGGAGCCCGATGCAGACCCTGGATGGTGACATGAGCCTAAGGCAGATGCTTAACAGACTGAGACACCCAGGTGCCCCTCCTTTCACTCTTTTAACAAATGTTGCCTGCCTTCTTTTGTGTCAACACTCTTCCAGATATTGGACTATAGTAGTAATTAAAGCACACAGAAATCATTGCCCAAAATGTTAAAAAATTTTTGAAGAAAATATAAAAGATGTGTTATCTATATCTATAAATAAAGATATACCTTTATGACATTGGGATAGGATAGATTCATTTAATCAAGAGGCAAATAGCACAACATATGTTTTAAAGGCCTGAAAAATTTGGCCACATTAAAATTAAAGTCAAATATATTAAATAGTCTAATAGTTCTATTTCTTTAGCAAACCCTGATATAGATGTTATAGGATTTCTTTTCGTTCAGTGCCCACAGTTCTTGGACACTGCTTTGGAGAATGAAGAGATAGACCAAACAGAGAGGCGGGCAGCAAAGAGAGGTTTGATTGATAATGAAGTGATAGTACAAATCTCCTGAAGAGGGAGGGAACAAGAGAGGGTTGCCACCAGAGTTTCCAAGTCTAGGGATTATTATGGGCTTGTTGGCATGCTGTTTTAATCTGATTAACTTGTGTCTGTCATCCAATCGGGCTTTCGTCATCTGTCTGTTATGTGGGAAAGAGTGGGGGGGGGGGTGTCTCCTTCCAGGGTCGTATAAAATCCTTTTAAGGGTGGTTTCCTTAGAACAGGGCGACCCCTTGTCCCTACCTGCCTTTCTTCCCACTATTCTTCATCACAGATGTACCACAGTTTGTTTATTCATTCACTCATTGAAGTATATCTTGATTGTTTCCAGTTTTTTACAATTATGAATAAAGCTTCTATAAATATTTGTTTGCAGGTTTCTGTGTATACATAAATTTTCAGCTCATTTGGGAAAACACCTGGGAGCATGGCTATTGGATTGTGTGGTAGCTTATCTGTTGTAATCAATTGCCAAATGGTTTTCCAGAATGACTATACCATGTTGCATTCCCACCAGCAATTATTGAGAGTTCCTGTTACTCTACATCACTGTCAGCATTTGGTGTTGTCAGTAGGAGCCAGTTTTTAATAGTGCCATAATGTGTGACAACAATATTTTAAAACTAGAATCTTCTGGTGAACAGATGGGATTTCGTATTTGTCTGTCTTTGTGGTGTTTGGGAACAAGACTGATCCTTTTGGATTAAGTGGGTCCTTTGGGTTCTTATGTCTTCTTGATGAGAAGAGCTTACAAGAGTGTATTAGATGTCCTAATTTAGACAGGTGGGTACTTAAGCGATTAGTTGGAGACAGAAAAGTGCCATTGGCATAATTGTACCTTAAGCAAGGGAAAGCAGTGGCATTTACTTGGAAATATACTGTATCTAATCTCCGTAAAATCTTCTTTAAGAGTCTAACTAAAACCTGAAGGCTTAGTCAGATGACTGCCAAGTGAAACCATGGTTATCTTTCTTTTGCCTTCTGGCTCTCCACTACCCACCTTTCTCTACCACTGTGGGACAGAAAGAAGTATAAATGTTTTATGTGACTCCAATTCTTAGCTGCTTATGACTATTTGTACATACAGGTTCATCTGAGACCTTGGTGATTTTGCTTAATATTTTACAAGAATTTTAAACTGGGATTTTAAACTCCTTTTTCCACTTATTCAAAAGAACAACAGGAGAAAATTACCTTTGCAATGTTCTGTACTTTCAGATAAATAACATTTCCAACAAATTGAGTAAATTAATGATGACATTTAAATTTCAAGCTAAGAATAGTCAGATTTGGGTGGTGGGGTAATGGGTATGCAGTGTTTCTTCATGGTTCTTGACATTTCTGCATATAAGCTGTGTCTCTCCATGTACACTTGCCTAGGGATTCAGTAGGCAAGCAATAATAGTAATAAAACAGTGTGTTCCTGGTTCACATTTCACCCTGTGAATTATGGGTTTTCCTGTTCCATTCTGCAACACCGTGAACCTCAGCTCTACACACACACCTCAGATTCCTCCCATGTCTACCAGTTCCATGTTCTAGGCACTAAATGGAACCATAGGAAGAACCATTGATTATGTACCTGGAAATGAAAATAGAACATGTCCCAGGCAACGATTTACAAAAGTCCCAAGGGATGGGGGCACTGTTGTCATTTGCCTTTAGCTCTTGTCCTGCTCCTATTTGGTCTTGCAAATATTTGTTTTTCATTTTGTCCCCTATGGAGGAGTTTAAATTAGTCTGGTTCTCTGCCTGGGACCAAAAAGTCCAAAGATCTGTAGTCCCAAATTCTTAGGAGAGCTAATGATTTAAGTTCCAGTCTGGGTCCTAAGGCAAGAAAAGACTGATGATGTTCCAGCTTGAAGACCTCAGACAAACTGACTGAGTTCTCTGTGGCTCAGTCTTCTGTTCTATTCTGGCATTCAGTGGATTAGATGAGGCCTGCCCACATTGGGGAAGGCCATCTGCTTTCTCAATCTGTTGATTCAAATGTTATTCTTATCCAGAAGCACTCTCACTGACATACCCAGAATAATATTTAATCTAACATCTGTCCACTATCCCTTCTCCAGCCTCCCTCCACAGCCCAGTCAAATTAACACAGAAAATTAACCATCACAACATCCATACAATGGAATATCATTCAGAAATATAGAGGCAGGAGCTATCAGGTCATGCAAAGACACAGAGGAATCTTAAATGTATATCGTAAGTGAAAGAAGCCAATCTTAAAAGGCTACAAGCTATATTATTCCAACTCGATGACATTCTGGAAAAGGCAAAGATGTAGAGACAATAAAAAGGTCATGGTTGGGGGACGCCTGGGTGGCTCAGTTGGTTGGACGACTGCCTTTGGCTCAGGTCATGATCCTGGAGTCCCGGGATGGAGTCCCGCATCGGACTCTCAGCTCCACGGGGAGTCTGCTTCTCTCTCTGACCTTCTCCTCATTCATGCTCTCTCTCACTGTCTCTCTCTCAAGTAAATAAATAAAATCTTTAAAAAAAAAAAGTCATGGTTGGAAGAGATTTGGCAAGGAGGAAGTAAAGAATGAATTGGTGGAGCCATGAAATTATTCTATATGATGTTGTAATGGTGACTATATGACATTATGCATCCATCAAAACTCATAGAACTATACACACAAGGGGTGAATCCCAATGTAAACCACGGACTTTAGCTAATAATAATGTACCAATATTGGTTTATCAATTTTTTTATAACAAATATACCACATCAATGCAAAATAATAATAGGGGAAACTCAGAGGGCATATAGGTGAACTCTTTGCTTTCTGTGCATTTTTTGGGGTAAACCTGAACCTGTCTTAAAAATTGAAATCTATTAGTTAAAAAGCAAACAAACAAGCAAACAAACTTTGTTCCATAGAGCCAGATGGATCTCCACTATGATGTTGCTACTCATCTGAATCCCTGTGCAGGGTGCAAGGTGTCTTAGACTTAATATTTTATTTCATGGCTTTAAAATTTTTTATATTCACACACTTAGTTATTTTTGCCAAAGCCTGGCTGCCTTATGTGGAGGCCTGGTTTCAGAGGCCCTTTCTGCCTCAGTCAGTATATTCTACCAGAGTCAGCTCTTGACCCAAAATACCCATTTGGATCAGAGTTCCCAGTATGGAGTCTCCCATCTCTCATGGTGAGTTTTTATTTCCCATTAGCTGACATAGATGAATTTAAATCTCATCACAGTAGCTTCTACAAAAATAAGAAAAATCAATCCATCTTCAAGGAATAAAGAATTCAACAGATCTAGACTCAGAGATGATCAAGATGTAGGAATTGACAGGGAATCCAAAAGAATTATGATTAAAATGTTAAAATATCTAATGGAACAAATAGACAATGGGCATTAACAGACAGTTATATTAGAAAGATGAAAACTATAAGACAGTCAAATGGAAATGCTAGAAATTAAAAAAAAAAACCATGAGATCAGAGATCAAGAATTTCTTCAATAAGCTTATTAACAGCTTAGAAACTGCAGAAGAAAGAATCAGTGTAGTTGAAAAATAAGTCAGCTGAAATCATACAACTGAAACACAAAGAGGAAGAAGGAGAAACAGGAAAAGGAGGAGGAGAGGAAGGGAACAACTTTGGGTTAATGAACTAACACATATGTAATTGGAATCCCAGAAGAACAGAGTGAAAGAGAGGTAAAAGAATATTTGAAGAGACAATGCTTGAAAATTTTCCAAAGTCTGAAAGAATACAAGCCACAATTTGTTAAAGAAAAATCAAACGAACGAACAAACAAACAAACAAAACACATTAAGAACATCATTGTCAAACTGCTAAGAACCAAAGTTAAAGAAATAGTTTTTTTAGTTTCTTTTTTTATTTTTATTTTTAAAAAAGATTTTCTTTATTTCTTTGAGAGAGAGTGAGAGAGCATGAGAGGGGAGAAGGTCAGAGGGAGAAGCAGACTCTCCATGGAGCTGGAAGCCTGATGCAGGACTCCATCCCAGGACTCTGGGATCATGACCTGAACTGAAAGCAGATGCTTAACCAACTGAGCCATCCAGGAGCCCTCTATTTTTTTTTTTTTAAATTAACATATAATGTGTTATTTGTCTCAGAGAAAAGTTAAAGAAATCTTAAAAACAATCAAGGGAGGGGTGTGCCTGGGTGGCTCAGTGGGCTAAGCCTTTGCCATTGGCTCAGATCACGATCTCAGGGTCCTGGGATCAAGCCCCACATTGGGCTCTCTCCTCAGTGGGGAGCCTGGTTCTTTCTCTCTCTCTCTGCCTGCTGCTCTATCTACTTGTGATCTCTCTCTGTCAAATAAATAAATAAAATTAAAAAAAAAAAACAATCAGGGGAGGAAAATCATTATATATAAATCCAGTACCATAGCCTGGCAAAACACCCATTTGGTCAGTATGAGTCAACTGGAAGTTGTGACTGGCTACCTGACCCACTGCTGGGTTTCTCTTCTTTGTCCACATGCTTGAAAACAGGAAAACTCAAATGGATTTATCCTAGGATCCCCGGGTTATGAGCTTCTCCAGCGTCCTGCTGTCACCGGTTAGACCCCAAGACCTGACCTTTACTGCCCACTTGCTTGTACTCACTAACCTTTGCCCCACACTTTTTCTTAAGCTCTTCTTTCCAGCTTATCTCTAACACCACCCCTCAGGTGATAGCAACTGCCCTGACAAGACCTCCAGCCAGCCCAGACCACCCAGACCAGTTTGAGCTAAATCCCTGACTTGTGCCTCCAGAGAGGCCCTGGAGTGACCTTTGGAATGACTGACAATTACCTTTACCTCATGATAATACTAAAATCTCCACCCAAGGAGGAGCACCAGGCCTCATTTGCATAATATAATGTATATACAGGTATACTTCCTTGAAGGCACATGCATGACTTCTGCTCACCTCTACATATGTTGACAAGACTTCTCTATCTAAATACGCATCCTAGGGGCCCCTGGGTGGCTCAGTCGGTTAAGCTTCTGATTCTTGGTTTCAGCTCAGGTCATGAACTTGGGATCATGGGATCAATTTCCACATGGGGCTCGTGCTGAGCATGGAAACTGCTTAGGATTCTCTCTCCTGTTCCCTCTGCTCCTCTATCCCTGGCTCTTGCACACGCAGACTTGTATGTGCTCTCTCTCAAAAAAAAAATTAATTAGTTAAACAAAAATAAATATTTATCCTAAACCTGAACAAAAGAAATCCATTTACCCAAATTCCAAAGAGTCACACAGTCACACCTTTGGAAGTTATTCCCCGTGATGATCTTACTTGTTGCAAATAACTTTTCCTTTGTGTGACAGCTCACCTGGTATAGTTTCTGTGACTCACCAAAAGACTGAACTCACCTTGTTTTGGTTACATTGCCCCTTTGTGGTCTTATTGTTTTCTTTTGTAAATCCCAGGGCCTTGGCTTTTAACATCAAAATGGAGGCTTCCTCAAATCCAGGTTTTGTTGGCTTCAAAATGTGTGTGTGTGGGGGGAGACTGGCTCTGTTTCTATGGGCTGGATTTATATAGTACTTTCTAGGACGCTAGTGATTCCATCAGTGAGTTACAGGTGCTTCCTCAGGTTTCCTTCACTGCAGAGGAAGCGTCTGTGTACATGGTTGTCCACTAGAGAGCGATATGAGCATTAACTTTTTTAAACGTGAAACTGGGCCAGATCTCTAGTATAAATGTATTTGTACACCAGAGAAAAAAAATAATGAACTCTTAAACAACCAATGTTTAAATTATTTTCATATTACTTTCTGGTTTGTGCAATGGTTGCAACATGTTTAATATTTTCTAAAAATGCACATTAGTAGAAAAATCAAGCAAATGTAAGAGAAAAGTATTGCTAGAGACATGCTAGAATGATAAAAGGGTCAAAATCAAGAAATTATAATAATTATGAATCTCTATGCAGCTAACAATAGAGTTGTAAAATACATGAAGCGAAACTGACAGAATTTAAGGGAGAAATAGGCAATTCAGCAGTAATAGAGGCTTCAGTACTTAACTTCCAATAATAAATAGATAAGAGGCCAAAAGGGAATTAGAAGATATGAACATTATAGACAAACTAGAGTCAATAGATGTGTAAAGAACACCCACACAACAACAGCAGACAAAATCTTAAATATATGTGGAACATTGTCTAGACAGATATACGTCAGACCACAAAATAAGTCTTAATAAATTTAAAAGATTGATATCATGCAACATATATTCTCTAATAATGATGGAATGAAATTAGAATTCAATAACTGAAAGAAATTTGGGGACTTTGCAAATGTGTACAAATTAAATAATACACTTCTAAATAACCAATGGATCAAAGAAAAAAAACACAAAGGAAAGCAGAAAATACTTTGAGATGACTGAAATTAAAAAGCAATATGCCAAGGGGTGCCTGGGTGGCTCAGTGGTTTAAAGCCTCTGCCTTCGGCTCAGGTCATGGGTCCTGGGATCAAGCCCCGCATGGGGCTCTCTGCTTAGCAGGGAGCCTGCTTCCTCCTCTCTCTCCCTGCCTACTTGTGATCTCTGTCTGTCAAATAAATAAATAAACTCTTTTAAAAAATGCCAAAAATTAACGCACTAAAAGTAGTGCTTAGAAACTTTTAACTTTCTATTTTTTAAAAAAGGAAGATCTTGGGGCGCCTGGGTGTCTTAGTGGGTTAAAGCCTCTGCTTTCTGCTCAGGTCATGGTCTCAGGGTCCTGGGATCCAGCCCCACCTCGGGCTGTCTGCTCAGCAGGGAGCCTGCTTCCTCCTCTCTCTCTGCCTGCCTCTCTGCCTACTTGTGATCTCTGTCTGTCAAATAAATAAATAAAATCTTTTTTTAAAAAAGGGAGATCTCAAATTAATAACCTAAACTTCCACCTTAAGAACATAGAAAAGTAAGAGCAATATAAACATAAAGCAAGCAGCAGGAAAAACATAATAAAAATCAGAGCAGAAATACATCAAATAGAGAATGGAAAAATAATACATACAATCAACAAAACCAAAAGTCAGTTCTTTGAAAAGATTAATGAAATTGACCAAAAAAAGGAAGACTCAAATTTCTAAAATGAAGAATACACAAGGGGTATTACTACCAATATTACAGAAATAAAAAGGAGGAAAGAAAATAAGGGCATGCTAAGTAAGAGCAATTATACACAAACAAATTCGATAACCCAGATGAAATGGATGCATTCCAGAAAAACACAGATTATCAAAAGCAACTCAAGAAGGAATAAAAAAATCTAAATAGATCCATAACAAGAAAAAAGAATAACATTAAAAATTTTTTGAATTCCTACAATGAAAATTCCAAAACCAAACATCTTCACTGGTAAATTCTACCAAACATTTGAAGAAGAAATAATACAAACTTTTCACAAATTCTCCATAAATTAGAAGAGGAGGGGTCATTTTCCCAATACTGGATTCATCCTAGAATCCAGTATTGTCTCATCCTAACATTGGCTAAAGATATTACAGGTAAAATAAACTGCAGACCAGCATTCTTTAAATATATAGACACAAAAGTCCTTAACAAAATACTAGCAAACTGAATACAACAACATATAAAAAAGATTATATACACCATTAACAAATGTGATTTATCCTAGGAATGCAAGGATGGTTCAACATGAAAATTAATCAATGAAATATAAAATATTAATGCAATAAGGACAAAAATGACATGATTGTCTCAATAGATGCAGAAAAAGTATTTAACAAAAGTCTAACACACCTTCATGATAAAATCACTTCAAAAACCCTAGAAATAAGACACTGTCTCAGTACAATAAAAAGTATGTATGGAAAACCACACCTAATGTCATACTTAATGGTGAAAGGCTAAAAGCTTTTCCTCAAAGATAAAGAACAAGACAAAGACATCTGCTCTTGCCATTTCTATTCAATGCTGTATAGGAAATTGTATGCAAGGTACTTGGGCAAGAAAAAGAAATAAGAGACAGACATATGTGAAAAGAAAACTACCTCTATTTTTAGAAGACATGATATTCTATATTGAAAATCCAAAAAAAATCCATAAAAATTTTCTTAAAGCTAATAATCTCAGCAAAGTTATAGAATACAAAATCGACATCCTCAAATTACTTTATTTCTATACACTAGCAATGAATAATCTGTAAATGAAATTAAGAAACAACCTCTTGTACAACAGCACCAATAAGAATAAAATAACAAGAATAAATTTAACAACAACAAAAACGTATGAAATTTCTATACTAAACTGTAAAACATCATCAAAAGAAATTAAGGACCTAAGTAAATGGGAAAACATCCTGTGCTCATGGACCAAAAGACTTAATATTGTTAAGATGATAATACTCTCTAAATTGATCTACAGAGTGAATGCAATCCCTATCAAAATCCCAGTTACACTTTTTTTGGGCAGAAATTTATAACCTGATTCTAAAATTCATATGGAAATGTAAGAGATCCAAAATATCCCAAACAAATATGAACAAAGGATTTGAATTCTCCAAGGAAGATTTCTAAAGGCCAATGATCACATAAAACAATGCTCAACATTATTTGTTACTAAGGAAATGCAAATCAAAACCATAATGAGGTATTACTTCACACCCAATAGGATGGCTATACTTAAAAAAGACAGACTAATAGTAAGTGCTGACCAGGATATGGAAAAATTGGAATTCTCAGACATTCCTGTTGGGAATGTAGAATGGTGCAGCCATTTTGGAAACCAGTTTGGTAGTTCAAAAAGTTAAATATGGAGGTACCATATGACCGAGCAAATCCAATCTTAGCTATATACACAGGAAATTTCAAACATAAATTCACACAAAAACTTGAATATGAATGTTCATAGTATTACTATTCATAGCAAGTAAAAAGTGGGGAAAACAGTGGAAAAAGTCTCAGCTCCTGTCTTCTCTACCTCTGTATCGTCAGTACTTAATTAGTGCCTTGCACAAAATAGGTGCTGAGTTACTATGAATGAATGCATGAAATAATATTTTGTAAATGATCTGTTCATCTTTCCCTCGTTGCCTAATAGCATCTTCTACATACTGAGTGTTTGAAACATGTTTGATGAATTAATTTTACATCTGAATAGGTAGGTGGCATGCTTACTCTTTCCTAAATGTGTACTCTGGCACGTTCTGATGGCAATGAACTTCTTCTGAGGTTCTGAGCTGTAGGGAAGGAATGCTGAGCTTCAATTCAGAAGAATCTGGGGTTGTCCTGGATTTACCACTTAATAATTACAACACACATTTTGGAGCTCAGATTGTGCCAAGCTCTGGGCTAAACATTATATGTACATTGCCTTATTTCACTTCGATATCGATATTATGAGTCATGCACTATAACCATCGCTATTTTACAGATAAGAAAGCAAAGTCTTAGAGAGGAGAGCACCTTGTTCAAAGGTATATACTTAGTCAGAGGCAGTCAGAATGCAAACCTAGATTTAATTCGAGCTTCCACTCCAATATTTGAACTATTTCAAGCTATGCACCATTAACCACTAAACCCCCACCCCTTCTACTTCCTCATCTTCTTTTTTTTTTTAATATTTTATTGATTTATTTGACAGAGAGAGAGAGCACAAGCAGAGGGAGAAGTAGGCTCCTGGCTGAGCAAGGGAGCCTGATGAGAGGTTCGACCCTGGGATCATGACCTGAGCTGAAGGCAGATGCTTAATGACTGCACTACCCAGGTGCCCCTCTCATCTTCATTTTTAATGATTTATTTATTTATTTTAGAGAGAAAGAGAGAGAGCAAGCATGTGAACATGCTTCCTTGGTGAGAAGGGCAGAGTGAGAGGGAGAGAGAGAATCTCAAGCAGATTCTCCATTGAGCACAGAGCCCAACACAGGGTTCAATCTCATGACTCTGAGATCATGATGTGAGCTGAAATTAGGAGGCAGATGCTTAACCAACTGAGCTATCCAGATGTCCCTATCCTCATCTTTATTTTTAATATATTTTTAAAAGATTTTATTTATTTATTTGACAGACAGAGATCACAAGTAGGCAGAGCGGCAGGCAGGGGGTGGGGGAAGCAGGTTCCCTGCCAAGCAGAGAGCCTGATGCGGGGCTCAATCCCAGGACCCTGAGATCATGACCTGAGCTGAAAGCAGAGGATTTAACCCACTGAGTCACCCAGGCGCCCCAATATTTTTATTTGAGAAAGAGAGAGTGAGCACAGGAGAAAGGTGGAGGGGAGAGGCAGAGGAAAATCCAGGGGCCCAGGTGACACTTTTCTCATCTTCAAAATAGTTAAAATACTTGCCATGACCAACTGAGCTGATTATTCAAGTAGGAAAGTATATGTCAGAAGCTTTTAAAAAGTAAAAACTTTAAAACTAATGTGAAAACATCGTGAATCTCTGAGACAGGACTTAACACCTTTTATTCTCTAGTCTTGTGAAACTGTATTTGTTCAATGGATACATGTGTATGTATTAAACATTTGCAACCTCAACACCATGTGTTTAAGGTTCAAAACCATATTTGAGAATCAGATACTCTATATCTGCCATAACATAATTGGGATTTTTATTTTCTAAAAAGAGAATAGATGATGTGGGTCAAATGTGAACAGGTATGTTTCCTAAATGCTTATTGTAAAAGCCCCAAATTAATCGTAAAAAATTTCACCACCTCATTCCATTTTTATCTCCCACTGATGCCCTGAATTAGGAAACTGATGTGCATTTTTAGTCCATGGATGGAGTCCAGCAATGCTCTTGAAACAAATGCAAAGCATTGCATTAATTGAAGCAATCTTGTCTGACTTGTAAATTCTGGAAAACAACTTATTGAACTCAACTGTTTGGCCACATTAGTATCTCATTTTATTTAAAGCAATCGTAGTGATGTGTAAGTTCTATGTAAATGATGTTTACTGCACTTAAATGTGTCATCAGTCTACAGAAGCTGGTAGTTCTAGTTGTTCTTTATTGCTTTCTGCTTGTCTGCTTGTTTTGTATACATCTGTTCATGGTGATGGAGCCTTGGACTCAGGCCCTCCTTTCTCTGAGGTTCAGAACAAGGGTTTCCTGCACATCAGTGAGCATGTAGTCTATGCTACTCTCTAAAAGAGGAAATTGACAGGCAATGGGAGGATTAGAGCATTTAGATAAAACTCAATTATCCTGCTGGGCCTTCTGGCAAGGAGAACATCCTTCTTTGTGGATCGGGGTACTTACTCTTTCCCCCACTGCAGTGGAAGCCCCACAGGGTCAGGGTTCATGGCTGTCTCATTTACCACTGTGTCCCCAGTATTGCTGCAGTGCCCAACACAAGGAGTAGGTGCTCAGTGTGAGTATGGGTGTGTATGGGTGTATATGTGTGTGTGTGTGAGAGTGAGTGTCTGATTGTGGAGAGAGAGAAGGGGAGCAAGAGAAAACAAATTTCACATTTTGACACGTAGTGGAGAATAAACAAGCGAGAAAAGGACCTTCCACCTCAGCTAGCATTTATTTAACACCTGATACTCTCTGAGCACCCTGAGATGTCCTAAAATCCATGCATGAAGATTTACACCCTTGTCTCACCAGGAAATCCTTTACGTACTTCCATGAAGCCTACTAATAGTTTTGACAACTGTAATAAGCATCTATCCACAATCCCACTTATCAGATTAGAAGCATATTAGGAGTGTAATGGATCCCTATGCGGACATGTGACAGCAGTAAGAAGTGACATCCTCAAAAGGAACACATAAACCATATATTACAAGAAAAAAATAGGAACATTGATATTCAAGTCATTGCTTTCCTTCAGCCGGCTGAAGGAAACTGTGTGTGAGTTTCCTGGGCTTTTGTTGTACAGAAGATGAATAGTAAGTGAAGACGTTAAAGGGATAGATCAGGGTAAGGAAAATAGAGATAAATACTAACCAGGCTGTATTTGAAAGTAGTCTGTAGGGTTCTGACACAAAAACCTAAGGAAGTTTTCCCAGGGTTACAAACGTATTTCTCTTGTACCATTTGAAAATTTTTAATTTTGACGTAATTATGGATTCACAGGAGGTTGCAAGATGATATTTAGAGATCCCACGTCCCCTTTCCTTTAGGTGTTTTGTTTGTTTTCATTTGTTTGTTTGAGAGGTGACTCTAAAGGGTTAAATTGTTCAGATATTAGTTTGGTGCTTTCTCTAACTGTGATATCCGGTATGTAAAATTTAGCCTGCAGAGTCATAGAGAAAAACAGTAATTCAAAAAAAGCACATCAGGGGCGCCTGGGTGGCTCAGTGGTTTGGGCTGCTGCCTTTGGCTCGGGTCATGATCTCAGGGTCCTGGGATCGAGCCCCGCATCGGGCTCCCTGCTCCGCAGGAAGCCTGCTTCCCTCTCTCTCTCTCTCTCTGCCTGCCTCTCTGCCTACTTGTGATCTCCGTCTTTCAAATAAATAAATAAAATCTTTAAAAAAAACAAAACAAAACAAAACACATCATTCTAAATATATATAATGTGTACAAAACCCTAAAAAAAACCGTTTATTGAGAAATCTATGTATTGCCATACAATGATATTAATAATTATATAAATCACAAAACACATAAAGATTTGTGGTCTCTGCTTAAGGAGGCAAAAAAAACACGAGATTATTCTATGAATTCTATGGCCCAAATCCAGGAACAAACCAAATGTCTATCGGTAGGGAATCAGTTAACTGATTTAGTCAATGGGAGATTATACACATATTAAATGTGAAGAGACATATACATACATAAAGAATCTCTCTCACACACACAGGAAATGTCCATAATGTGGCATTTATTTTTTAATGTTATAAAACAAAAAAAAAGTATCCAATATAACCCATCTCTGTGTGTTTATGTGAGACTCACCAACTATATCCATATTGTCAAATCCAAGTTTCTTTGTTATCTTTCTTGACCTCAAAGTAGCATGTGATGCAGTTCATTCTCAACTTCAAGTGCATTCTCCTCTTGCTTCTTATGGCACCACATTTTCTTGGGTTTCTTCTTGGTTCTTCCTTACCTATCTTCTCTTTTCCTGCTCTCTGACTGACCTCAATAATTGGAGTACTTTGTGGCCTGGTGTTGGACTTATTTTCTTCCTTGGTGATCTTACAAGGTCTTTTGGCTTTCAATACCATCCAAAAACTGAAGACTCGAGATTTCTATTTCCAATCTGATTTTTCTTGCCAGCTTCAGACTCTTTTATGTTCCAGGTCAACTTGACAACACACAGCAATCTACAGACTAAAGCTTGTATTTTGACCTGTTGCCTTCCAAAATCTGTCTCTACTAACTCTAAAGCATCACTGTATCTGAATTAGTTCTTGTCTTTATACCTTAACCAAATTGCCCCTTAGTGCCTCTGCTCTGATCTATCTTACTTTCATTCTGGTTCTTAGACACACTAAGCTCATGCTTGACTCGGGACCTTTGCATGTGGTGTTCCCTCTCCTTAGAATTCTCTTCCTTCTGATTTTCACTTGATTAATCATTTCTTGTCATTCAGATCTTCAATGTCGCCTCCTCAGGGAGCTCTTCCCTGAATACCATATCTAAAGTTGCTCTCATCCCCAGTACTCTCTACACCACATTTTGTTTTATTCATAACACACTCTAATATCTCTCTATTGAAATAGTCTCCATTATAGTAGGAAATCCATCCATTTTGTTAACACCCATAACCAGAATACTTTTGAAGATTTCTTGGCACAGAATAGATGCTCAAGTAATGTATATGAGTACACTGAAATTAAATTCAGAAAGATACATACCATATAGTTAACAGTTATTGCTTCTGAGTGAAGAGTAGTAGTGGAGGTTAATTATAAATTGACTTTCACTTTCTACCAAGATACGTTTCACTTTGTCCTAAATGATTTGAAAGGACATTGTGTTACTTTAACAATTAGAAAAATTAATAAACATTTTCAATTAGCAAAAATGGTTGATAAAATTGTGATGCTTAAAATAAACACTTTAATTGGAAGATCAACTTACATGGGATACTTTCTTAAGAGTGTTAGGTAAGTAGTGTGTTACTATATATAGTAAAATATCTATGATTTTGTAAAAGCTCTGAAACATGAAGCAGCAGAAACTTTTCACCCAGTTCTCTTTCCTTTGAACTTGACCGCCATATCTCTTGTTAATCATTTAAATTGATTTCTTCTTCAAAAGGTAACAAGATCCAGCCACTAGCTTGACAATAACATATGCTTATTTTTCTTCAGATTATTATATTTTACATTGCTATTTGATATGTTCACCTTGAACATTTTATGTTTTGTCCTTTTCATAAGCATGAAACTAAACTTGCAAAATTAGCTGTTGTTACCAGATCTGAATGTTAAGTCAGCATCTGTTTGAGAGACCTTCAACTTATCAAGTATTGCAGGTCTCTGATTGTTTTGGAACCTCTTCTGATACCTGTGGACTTAGTTCAAGGCCAGTTATTTATTTTTTTTTTTCTAATAGGATGAACAAATGGTTAATTGTTTGCTTTGGTCACTCAAATGTAGGATCTTACCTTATATAAGTCTAGCTGGAGTCTCTATTCAGTGACATCCTTACCTTTCTAATCACAGACTCTCCTCCTCAGAAGTTTTGCATTAGATTTGCAAAATGATGACCATATCTTTGATCTGGGGGATTGTTGTAGCAGTGTGCTGTTGTTTATGGCTTATTCTTGGAATGAGGAGAAGGTAAGGAAAGTTTTATCTTTAAGCCGCATATTAGTTCATTCATTTAAAGTTCTTTTACCTTCATTGTTATATAATAAATCGGGTGTTCTGTACTTATGCTCACTAGCATTTTCTTCCTTTTATTAACCAAAAGAACTTTAAATTTAAAATATGATTTAAAAATTCGAAAAGGCATCTTATTACATCTAACAAAAGATTGAATGACCATGCTTCCCTTCTAGTATTGACATACCCATGGTCATGCAAAAATGTACAAACTTGTTAAACATAGGTGACAGAAATTTTATAAGAAAATTTTATTCTCTGTGTATGTTTCTGGGTGGATATAAAGAAGAAGTCTGGGTTAGTAAGGTTACAAGTGGTAAGTGGGATCTGCATTGGAAAAAGTTTCTTTCTAGCATGAGGATTAAATAGATGCTCTGACTAAATGCATGTTCTCTTCTCAGCTAGTTCTTGTGCACTGTATAGTCTCAGCCTAGGTTTGGACAAGAGCACAGAGCCTGCATTGGTCATTCTATTACCTTCTTATTAATGATAATCAACTATGGTAAATTGGGCAACTACTAAATTTAGATAACATCACTTCTATTTATATGTCATTTATTTATAATTGGTTCAAGAAGACAAGAAATACAAATAGGGTAATATACATAGCCATATTTATTTACCTTCTGATTGGCTCAAAGAGTATCTTGGGGAGGGTTATGTCAGTGTTCTGTTATGTCAATCTCCAAAAGATAAAATTACCCACAGCATATCTTTAGCTATGTAGAATTCTATGTGTTGTCTCTTGTTCACAAGTTGGTGTGTGTGTGTGTGGGTGCGTGTGTGTGAGTATGCATGTGCTTTAAGGTATTTTAATTCAGGCTTAATAATTTCTAGTTTTAGTTAACCTTACTTATCTTTGAACTCATAAAATGAACATAATTATTTTATGCTAAGTAGTTCTGTCAAGAGGGATATCAGTTTATGATGGAAAATTAATATTCTTTAATAAAAACACTTAAAATAGCATGAAAGACTGTGTGTCAACTATACTTCAATAAAAAAAGAAACATCAAATAGCATGAAAGAGTGTTGAATCACAGTTGGTGATCCTGTCAATATTTATCTTACCTAATTTCATTTTAAAATAAACTAATTTCTCAAATAAAATTCTTCTTATCTTTAAGAATCATCACAGAATAATAATATCTTTAAACTATGAAGATTTTGAAAACTTCAATTTTGCCATCTTCTCTGCAATTCAGTATTCTATATCTTTAAAGAAAACAATAAAATAAAACATTTTGAGAGACTCAGGCAAATGATGTTTAGGAAAAATATGAACACTGGAATGTAGCTTCATCTGTACTGAGAGGCAGAATCTTGTTAGTCTTGTTGATCCTTTAACCTCATCACTGGAAAAAGTGACTATCAATACAGTGGACATCCAATAAGTGTTTGTGGAATGCATGGATGGATGGATTTAGCAATCATTTTTACCAACATATCATGTCTCTAGGTTAATATAACCCATTATTTTAGTAGAAGAGCAGGGTCCCATCAACAAGAGAACTACCTATAACTGTAGAGTTTTGAAATTTTAAGTCAGTAGTAAAAGTTTAAATCAGGTGTAAATAAAAAAAATTCGTAATTTCCCATTCTCATCATATGTTTGTGTCTTACAGACAAATGGGTGAACCACCTCTGGAGAATGGGCTGATTCCGTACCTGGGATGTGCTCTGAAATTTGGTGCCAATCCTCTTGAGTTCCTGAGAGCAAATCAAAGGAAACATGGTCACGTTTTCACCTGCAGATTGATGGGAAATTATGTTCACTTCATCACAAATCCCTTGTCATACCAGAAGGTGTTGTGCCATGGAAAATACTTGGATTGGAAAAAGTTTCACTTCAGTACTTCTGCAAAGGTAACCAGTTTCCCATTTATACAGCATTCTGCTTGTTTTCTATTTTTTAGTATGTCAGTCTATTTAGCCTTTTGATGTTCTTAGACTTAAAAATAGAGATACTGAAGAGAGTTACCCTTCCATGGAGATTCTTAGAAATACAATGAATCCAATTAGACAGAACCTCTTGGTAATAATCATTTCAAAAGTCAACATAGGTATAGATTTGTCATTTTTTAATCACCTGGGATGAAATAAAAATGAAATATTTTACTGAGCCCGATGGTGCTGTATCAGTAAGACAGGTACAAACGCCTTAGTGTCAGCCATGTCAGTTATCTACATAACTGACATGTTAGTTATCTCCGTGTCCGTTATCTACATAATTCCCAGAGCACATGTGGTGAAAAGTGATCACTGAACAATTGTTTTACCACATTTTTGCCACACAATAGCTTAATTTTGTTAAGCAAGTGACCGGATATTTTGGCATCGCTTAGCAAAAAGCATAGAAGAGAACTGATGATTCAGACAAATACGGATTAATACCAAATTAACGTGCCAGTAGATTCAGTAGCATAAGAAAAATAAAAAATGGGCAACTTGCATGGTTGAGGGACATTTCCCTAAAGAGCTGGAATTTCAACTTGGTCTTCCAGGAAGGGTAGGATTTAGCCATTTATTTGGAAAGTGCTATGAACTTGTATGTGCAAAGGCCAATTTCCCTCCTGTCCTGTTTTTAACAAGTAGAGAATTATGAAAGTATCTAATCTGTTTTTCAGCCATTTTCTAGCACTACATCTAGTTTAATCTCTTCTTTTCACACATTTCATTTGTCATCAGGCATTTGGGCACAGAAGCATTGACCCAAGTGATGGAAATACCACTGATAATATAAATAAAACTTTCATCAAAACCCTGCAGGGCGATGGCTTGAATTCCCTCACAGAAGCCATGATGGAGAACCTCCAACTTGTCATGAGACGTCCGCTGGTATCTAAATCAAAGATGTCTGCCTGGGTGACGGAAGGGATGTATTCCTTCTGCTACCAAGTGATGTTTGAAGCTGGGTATTTAACTCTCTTTGGCAAAGATCTTACAGGGCAAGATGCACAAAAAGGACTCATTCTGAATAACCTTGACCACTTCAAGGAATTTGACAAAATCTTTCCTGCTCTGGTAGCAGGCCTCCCTATTCATGTGTTCAAGACCGCACATCATGCTAGGGAAAAGCTGGCAGAGGGCTTGAGGCATGAGAACCTCGGAAAGAGAGACCGTATCTCAGAACTGGTCAGGTTTCTGAATGACATGCTTTCCACCTTAGACGACATGGACAAGGCTAAGACACACCTTGCTCTCCTCTGGGCGTCCCAAGCAAACACCATTCCGGCGACTTTCTGGAGCTTATTTCAAATGATTAGGTAACTAGCAATTTATCCATTTATTTCTTTATTTTAATTGAAAGTAGAAAAGCTACTATTTTAACTAAAAAAAAAAAAAAAGTCACGGTATTTTATCATGCTATCGATCAAGAAGGTGACATTTACTTTATAAATGTTTAACAAGTATCAGTTCATCCAGTCCTCACAAAACTATAAGCAACCGTGCCTCGGACACACATCTTGTGAAAGCAGAGACCTTTCCAGGGGGAAAGAATGCACTGCATAGGGTCAGTTCGGGCCACCTGGGCGTGAAATCCCCAGGCTGTTCCTCATGACATGCCTACTTAAATTGGTGAATTCTGTCTTCATAATCATAAAAATGTATTTTAAGTGATTCTGGCTCACGGACAGAGAGAGAGCAGTGCCTACGCCTTAGTTGTTTGTGTATTAACAGTTTGTTTCTACCCCATTAATTCTGTCTTAGTGTTTCTTTGACCAACTATGATAGCTACGGATCAATCCTACTGATTATTATTGATGGGCTTTGGCTCGATTTTACCTTTTAAATGTATGCAACAAAAACTCTGTATGCAGCATTTACTTTACATAACATGATTGTGTTCCAAAGTGTTAATGTTTTGGAAATTTGACGTTCAAATGGTTTATTGGATTATTTTGGTTAAATTTCATGGTTAGTCTCACATGGAGACAAAATTACTACTCTGTAGCATTGGGAATGCCAAATTTCCAATGACGGCTGATAGTTTTTATGTCTTTAATATAACAAGTATTTAGGGGAGCCAGCGTCACATCAGGCTCTACCCTGAGCATGGAGCCTGCTCAAGATTCTTCCACTGCCCCTCTCTGCCACTCATGCATTTGTGCGTGTGTGCTCTCTCTCTCTCTCTCTCAAAAAAAAAAAAAAATTAGAAACAATATCAGATATAAAAACCCAATACTAATCTGTCTCAAATATTAAATGTCTTCCCAAGTTTTTACTTGAGAGACCTCCATCCAGAATAAATTCATATATTTTCAGTAAGGCTATGACATCAGTGTAGTATTACAAACAGTAGCCCTTTTATGACAGTCACACATACACCTATCAGTGAACATTTCTGAGACTGAATTTACTGCAGTCATGTTATATAAATCCCTCCCCATGGCACTAAGGATCCAGTAAATGTCCGTGCACTAAAACGCACTAAACATTTGTTTTACAAGTTAAAGTGCTAGAACAATATAAGAAAGGAAAATCTGTTGTTCTACATGAAATCATGGTATGGGTTTTAAGAGTAAATTTTGATATCCACTTGCAAGTAAGCTAATCCTTTATAATTGTTATCTCACATGCAATTTTCCTTCTCAACTGCTATGTATATGATGAATTTGACCATTTAATCCTTATTAGACTCATTTATTTATAAAATATGGCCAAAGTTTTACTTTTGTGTTGTAAAATCCTTTTTTTCCCCCAAAATCTTTTAAGGCAACAATTTTTGCTAATAGCCAAGGACTTAACACAATTTTAAAAGGAGTAAAAAGTAATTGGGAACGTCCTTCTCCCACCTTCTCTGGTATCTTGACCGCCTAGTTAAAAGAAGGGGCAAACTTCTATCCATTTGCTGATCTTTTGGTGATCTTTTGTTTTCTGTACATCTCTTCTTTTCTCCACTTTTGCTAGGAGCCCTGAAGCAATGAAAGCTGCTACTGAAGAAGTGAATAAAACACTAGAAAACGCTGGCCAGAAAATCAGCTTTGACGGCAGTCCTATTTGTTTGAATCAAATGCAACTGAATGACATGCCTGTGTTAGGTATGCTTACTATGTTACAATTCATTTCCTGTGTTCCACAAATAGTAATCGTCAATATCTATTAAGCACTTACCTGTAGGCATTAAGCGAAGTATTTCCTATGCATTGTCCTGTATGATCCTCACCACAATCCTATGACTGGTGACTAGTTTCTATAGAACAGATCAGGAAATTGACACAGAAAGGTTAAGTTCATACATGGGATGGAATGGTGAAACCAGATACAGAGTTAATGTGGGCTTCCTGACCTTACCCTCTCAACTGTTTCTCTGCCCTGCCCTATTCTGTCTTCTTTATTATTATTATCCTTACCACGGATGTTATGATTAATGGGAGCATATTACTCATTTTCATGAAATAAAGGAGGAAAAAGTACCATCAAGACACCATGATTTGCTGTATGGGTTGAGTGGTGAGATAGATGGTTATTTTGCATTTCTTATTTTTGCATCTCTATGTTTTACAGAAATACAAAAGTACTCTATTTTTATAGTGATATAGAGTTTTCTTTTTGTTTTGCGACTTCTCTCTTGAGGAAAGAGCCTCATGCATGTTGTTAGAAGCAGCAGGTCTTAGTGGAAGGGACCGTGAGGCCAGAAGCATATGTTCTAGGTTGGGTTCTGCCCACCACGGAAGACCCCAGACATGTCACTCATTTTGGGAGGACTTGCTTTTCTCATTTGTAAAAGAAATGGCTAACATGTTATGATTTTACACACGGTCATATGATGATCACCTAAAACACGACCGCTAAAATGTTAGAAGCTGGAAGGTCGGGCGAGACCGTCTCATTGTATCTGCTTATTTCAGCTATTTGCAGGGTGGTTCTTTTTGCCCCTTTACATCTTTACCAGACAGTAGGGCATTATCATACACCATCAGGGGGCATAATCATGAAAATGGGGTCTTGGAAACACTGAACTGAAGTGGCATTAAACGTCTGGAAAAACATTTCTGTATGAAAATGATATCAGTATATTAAATCTCAGAAGCAATAAACTTTGAATAATTCACATAAGTGATTTACTGATTTCTCCAATTGTATTAGATGTCTAGTGTCATGTAGAAATAAGATTATTTTTCCGTAAAGTTATAAAAGTCTAGTTGTCATTGATGATCAAAAAGATTATATCTTTATGAAATGATTACTATAAACTCAGATTGTCAGGTAAAAATGACTTTCAGACACAAGTGAATCACTGATTACAGCGTAGTGGCAACAGAAAAAAAATAAAATGGGAAAGTTTTATCTGGCCAGCTTCCCCTAGTTTGTTCACAAGTTTGTTCTTGTGTCATACGCTCTTAGCAGTATTTCAGACTCCATATTAGGAGGTCTTTAAATAATTGATTTGTTCTTCCTTTTCTCCTCCTCCTCGTTTTGTCCTTTAAAAATATTTAGATAGCATCATCAAGGAGTCTCTGAGGCTTTCCAGTGCCTCCCTGAACATCCGGACTGCCAAAGAGGACTTCACTTTGCACCTCCAGGACAGTTCCTATAACATCCGCAAAGATGACATCATAGCTCTTTACCCACAGTTGATGCATTTCGATCCAGAAATCTACCCAGACCCTTTGGTAAGTGACTGTTCATCAAAACTCAATATCCAGGTGATGTTCACCCAGATGGAAATAAAGAGGAAATTTACCAGGGCACCTGGGTGGCTTAGTCGCTTACACATTGGACTCAGGTCATGATCTCACGGGTCATGAGATGGAGCCCCACATGTTGGGCTCTGTGCTCGGTTGGGAGTCTGCTTAAGATTACGTCGCTCCCTCTCCCTCTGCACTTCCCCACCAAAGATGTACTCTCTCTCTCTAAAATAAATAAATAAATTTTTAAAATAATGAGGACATTTACTATTGCAGAATTGATTTTAACCACTGAAGCCGTAGGCATTGTCTATTTACTTTTGTGCAATATTCATAAATTTTGGAAAAATTGGATGATGGTCTGAACTTTACAATTTCTGATATTTGTCATTGCATCAGCTCTGCTAGATTATGTTTACGATCATGATAACAAAGCTGTTATCATTTCCCTTAATAACTGCCTGCTCCCAAATCCAGGAAATTAGAGGCTAATATATATGTCTCTTCTAGTTTCTAATCTGAACTCTTCCTTCTTGTTTTGCCCTAATGGAGGAAATAGTCCCCCAGGCAGGATGGAAGGTATAATAAAGCCTTTTATGTTCCCCTCAGTTCTTGTTAAGTTCCTATTCCTTATTAATTTCTGAGTAGAGATGGGAAATTTGCTAAATTGCCATTAGATTGGATTAAAAAGGAAAATTATTCTTTGGAGCATCCAGGTCAAGAAACAGATAAATTCCTTTGGAACTAGCTTATAGTTGTGTTCTCTTTGTATTTTTATTGCAGACCTTTAAATACGATCGATATCTTGATGAAAATGGGAAGACAAAGACCACCTTCTATAGTAACGGAGTAAAGTTAAAGTATTACTACATGCCCTTTGGGTCAGGAGCAACAATTTGTCCGGGAAGAATATTTGCTGTCCAGGAAATCAAACAGTTTTTGATTCTGATGCTTTCCTATTTTGAACTGGAGCTTGTGGACAGCCAGGTTAAATGTCCCCCTTTGGACCAATCCCGTGCAGGCTTGGGCGTTTTACCACCATTAAATGATATTGAGTTTAAATATAAATTCAAACATTTGTGAACATATGGTTGGAAGCAGAGGACATGAGATGATGTTACCAGCCTGCAGAACACCATCATGGACAGTCGCCTTTGGCAATGGTGGCACTGAGTCAGCGTGGTCCAGCTCCATACTTGGATGCTTGCTTCTGAATCTAAACATTTTGGTGGCAGTTTCCAGATGCTATCTCAGACTGTGCTAGTGAAAAACCCTTGTTTCTAGAAGGACAATGATACGTTTTCATTTGAATAGGTCAGTGAATGTTCATCTAGCCAGGCACTGAAATTATTTTCAGAGGAAAATGTCTTTTTTTTTTTCCACAATGAAGATATTCCAATTGGCAAAAGGTTCTTTTCTTTTTTTTTTTTTCCTAAGGAAACAGCTTTATTTTTATAAAAACAACCCAATAATTATGAAAAAGGTACAAATTCACGTTTTAGTGAAACCACATGATTTTTTGACTAGCTATAGAATATATTTTTCTTTTCTTTTTTAGAACATAAACCTTATATTGTCCAGCACCTGTGATAGTTTCATGCCTCTCTAAAGATAGCAGGAAGTTTAGAGCATTATTTTTTAAAAAAAGGGTGAGTAGGCATAGCCCGAAGTCCGTAACTATCTAACCATATGGGAATGTGCTCTTAGTACAACCAAATCCACACCTGACATGCTCCCCATCACAGTCAAATGTAGATGTATATTATAAAAGATATATTAAATGATTTTATCATGCTTTTTAATCAAAAGAAAACATTTTTTGGCTTTCCCTGTAGGCAGTATTAGGGCTTTCAAAATGGTGACCTTGGTGTCCTGAAAATACTAAAGGAGGTTTTAATATTTTCTCTTCATGCTTTAATGTATTTTTGCTGGAAACTCTAATGTCTGTGTCAGGTTTCAACTATCTCATCTATATTTTCATTAGATTCCATACTAAACAGATTTTTTCAGAGAAGGCAGTTTTTCTGGTACTACTAAGCATGCATCAATGAAGAGAATGTAGCTCTCCTGTGATAGCTTTTAAAATGAAAGCAATGAAAATCACCATTTGAAAGCCTTGGATATAAAACATACAAAGAGTTCATTAAAAAAATAATTGAAGGCTAGATAGTAGTGTTTAACTACTGCTCACAACATTCCTTTGGTAAAATATTTTAAACATTGGACTTACCATTTATGCCACTTTTATTGATACTTTTCTATGTATATATTCTTTTGAGAGAGAGAGAGCACACCCATGCATGGAGTTGCGGGGGAGGGGCAGAAAGGGAGGGAGAGAGAGAATCTCAAAGCCTCCATACCCAGTAGAGCTGGACCTGCGGCTCGATCTCATGACCCTGAGATCACAATCTGAGCTGAAATCAAGAGTCCGACTGTTGACTGAGCCACTCAGGTGCCTCTTATATATGTATTTATATGTAAATTATATTTCCCTTTTCTCTTGTCTACAAATACTGAGAAAATATTGTAACATTTAGATAATTTTGAAATGATTCACTTTTCAGAAATAAAAGTATGAATGTGTGTAATTTTAAGTTCTTACATCATCAGAATGTTTAAAACATTCACCTAGTAACAAGCTGCAACAGTTTTGTTCATTAATCATCTCTTAGAAAAAGTAAAATAGTCATTCACTCAAAAATCTCCACCATATTGCATACAAGCCATTGAAGATTTTTTAATCTGGCTATTCAATATTACTGTAGGTTATGTAGGTTATTTTATATATTAAGAAAAGTAAACTTATTTAGATATGGTACAAGATGAACGAAATTCTGTCTTATAACAAATTGTTTTCAACTAAATTTCTAATTGCAGTTCCCTAATATATTTGATAGCATAGTGGACGGGTCTATACATCTTTCTGCATCTTTTTTCTTGTAGAGCAGGGGTCAGCGATTGGTCACGACTGTGGGCCAGAGGTGCCTCTCCACCTGTTTTTTTTTTTTTTTTTTTGATGGACTGAAATCTAAGAATGGTTTTTACATCTTTAAAGGGTTGCAAGAAAATCAAAGATTATTTATTTATTTATTTGACAAAGAGAGAGAGATCACAAGTAGGCAGAGAGGCAGGCAGAGAGAAAGAAGCAGGCTCCCTGTCTAGCAGAGCTCCTGATGCAGGGCTTGATCCCAGGACCCTGAAATCATGACCTGAGCCAAAGGCAGATGCTTAACCCACTGAGCCACCCAGGCTTCCCCCTCTTTAAAAAAATTTTTTTTGATTATTCATTTATTTATTTGACAGAGAGAGAGAATCGAGAGAGAGAGATCACAAGTAGGCAGAGATGCAGGCAGAGAGAGAAAAGGAGGTTGCAAGAAAATAAAAAAAATATTTGATGACATATGAAAATTACATGAAATTCAGATTTTCCCCAACCACAAGTGAAGTTTTATGGGGATGTGGAGCCAATGCATTTTGTGTTCGTGTCTGGGGCTGCTCTTGCAATGGAGTTGCAGAGCTGAATAGTTGCAGCAGAGACCATGTGTTTGTAAAGCTTCAAATACACATTAGGTTGTAAAGCCTAAAAGAGATATGTCAAAGGCTAAATGTATCCAAGGGTTACTGTGGTCCAGATCTAAGCTTGAACACTTTCCTTGCACGATTTCTTTGGATCCTCGTAGGAGTTCTGTGGGGTGCTTGTTCTATCACCCCTATATTACAGAGGAGAGAGAGGGAACTCTGGAAAGGTTAAGGTCACTGCACCAAGGTTATAGTGCTGGCAAGTGGCAGAGTATTGGAATCCAAGTTTTTCCTACTCCAGAGCCATCATTTTTTCACTTGGTGGCACGTCAAAGTGACAGTTTGTCTTTTTAAACTCAGGTCATGGAGGGTAAGCCACAGTAAACAAAATCCATGATGTCATTTCTGTCCTAAAACCTCCACTGTTTGGGAGCACCACTTGGCCATGCTCAGTGGATCCAGCGTTGCTAGGATGCTGGGGACCCCTCTTTGCCGACTCCAACTATGAGCCTGTGAGGAGCTACTGTGTCATCACATTCAATGTCCCTATGTTAAAGGATGCTGTCCTCCATGATGGAAGGCATTCCTTTGCCTCGCCAATAGCTTAGACTTGCTCACTGCGGAGTCTCAGGAAGTTCCTCCCAGGATCAGTGTTAGATGTTTTTGAGGTGGTTGAAATTAAGGCTTCAGCCATCATCTCATTAGCAGGTAAGTGAATGCCAATATCATACTCACCAGCCCTTCTCCCATCACCTTGACTTATCCCAATTTGGAGACTTGGGCGTAGAAAGTGACACAGAGATAACAGCACTGATGTATCAGAGGATCGCAGACTATTCAGGTTCTTCTATTCTAAGCTCTCATTTTAGCTAGAAACTGGCATCCAGTGAAAGCGAAGCCATTTTGTTAAAAAGGGTGCACAGCAAGGGATAGAGCAGGCTTGGGTCTGGAAATCTCCTGTTTGTACAGCAAATACTGTAGTCACTGAATTAACCAGTATACACTGAACATTAAGGACCTCAGTCTCCAAGCTAGAGGCAGTAGGTTCCATAGACTCCACAAAGTCCATTTCTTTATCTATAGAACTATACATAATAGAAAAATAGAGAAAAAGTAGAATAGAAAATCATTTTAAATTAGAATAGAATAAAATTAAAACATTCATAAACTTTAACATTACCATATTTTTATAAAATTCCCACCTTTATCTGAAAAAAAAAAGTATACAATGGGGCACCTGGGTGGCTCAGTGCATTAAGCGTCTGCCTTCAGCTCAGGTCATGATTCAAGGGTCCTGGGATGGAGCCCCACATCTGGCTCACTGCTCAGCAGGGAGCCTGCTGCTGCTCTTGCTCCCCCTGCTCTCTTTTTCTCTTTGAAATACATAAATAAAATCTTAAAAAAAGAAAAAAGAAAAAAGTATACGATTTTTGGTATCCTCAACCCCATTTGCTAAGGAACCACATTATCCAGCCATCTGCTGTCAAGTTAATTGGAAAATAGGTGCCCCTTGGCATCTAGAATTGGCAGTTCTAGAACCAATTAACTCTGGATTAAAGAATGACAGTTTTAAGAATGGTGAGTTGGGGAGGGTATGTGCTGTGGTGAGTGCTGTGAAGTGTGTAAACCTGGTGATTCGCAGACCTGTGCCCCTGGGGATAAAAATATATGTTTATTAAAAAATAAAAAATTAAAAAAATAAAATAAAAATTAAAAATAAAAAAAGAATGGTGAGTGTGTGTGAGTTTCTGAGAGATGGGAGCGGTTACAGGAGAAAAGATGATCCCCTCCCTGATGTGCTATTTTGCAAAATTTCAAGCACCGAGAAACAGGTTAGAGGAGCATAGAGACCAACCTCCACTTTCATCCAGATCCACCAATTGTTCACTTTGCCGCATTTGCCTTTTACCAAGAAAGCTGACTTTAAGAGTGATTTTAATTAGGCCTTTCATTTATAAATATTTTCCTTTTTTTTTTAAATTTTATTTATTTATTTGAGGGAGGGAGAGAGCATGAACAGACAGAAGCAGCAGAGGGAGAAGGGGAAGCAGGCTCCCCACTGAGCAAGGCACCTGATGTGGGGCTTGATCCCAGGACTCCAGGATCATGACCAGAGTGGAAGGGAGAGGCTTGACCCACTGAGCCACGCAGGCGCCCCATATAATTATTTTCCTTTCTAAGTTCCCAATTTGCTGCTTGATCTCTGGTTCCTCTGGACCTTTGGGGAGAAGAAAGAGACTAGGGAACCAGGCGGTCCAGACAGGATTGATTCTCTTCCCCACTAGGGCCACATCTATATGTAGTCTTGTTTTCCTTTTCTGGAGGGAAAATTAGTGAAATTCACTTAAACTCCCCTGGAGACAGAAATTGCTTGTTTAAACATAAAAACATATACACATGGGAAAATGTGTAAGGAAACTATTTTTCTTCAGAAGTTTACTTAGAGTGCGCTGGTGAGAATATGATCAGGGAGAAGGTCCAGGTATTGAGGTATTCGGTGCTCCAAGTAACTTGTGTCTGTCCAGGGCTGTCCCTGAGAAGTGAGGGCACGTGTCCTGGGGAAGGGGGAGGCTCTGGTGTGAACACAGGAGAATCGGGCAGACTCAGCAATCAGTTTCTCAGAAATATGGACATTAGTGACTTTACTTTATCACTTCTTTGGAGTGATTCCAGGGAATGCCAGTTCCCCAGGAGGGTAACTATATTTTCTTCCCCTCTATCGCTCACCAAAGGTCTGATCTGGTGTCTTGCACATAGTAGGAGCTCAAGTGTTTGAAGCCAGGGGCGAAGGGAATGAATGAGGTAAGTGTGGGGGGAGGCGCTTTGCTTGGGGGGTGGGGGTGGTGTCCCTGTTTTTCTTAGTCCAGACTCCACAAGCTAAATGCTTTGTTTGGCTGCTTTGCTAAGCAGACCTTTTTGCTTTTCTCTATTGATTTCTCACTCTATTAAAATATTGGGAAAGAGTTACACACAGAATTGACAACACATCTGGCCTGTGCTCAGGCCCAGATTGCGTGACAAGGCGGGTTCACTTTTTGCTAAGATCAAGCGGAGGTGGAGAGGATCTCATCCCCGTGCACAGCTGAGCGGTCTGCCCCTGGGTCTCAGAGACAGAGAGGTGGCCTGGTCAGCAGTGGCAGAGATAGGAAATGGAGCACAAGCTGCTGCTTTTTAGTGTGTATTAATGTCTTGTTTACCTTCTATTTATATTCTATTTTGTTATGTGTTGAAGTTTCAGAAATTCTCACCCTGCTGAGGGTCTAGGCCAATTTTTGGTTATAATCAGGCTTTTGAAGGGTGCCTCAGTGGGTTAAAGGTCTGCCTTTGGTTCAGGTGAGGATCCCAGAGTCCTGGGACCCAGCCCCACATCGGGCTCTCCACTCGACGGGGAGCCTGCTTCTCCCTCTCCCTCTGTGATCACTCTCGCTGTCACTATTTCTCAAATAAATAAATCAAATCTAAGAAAATAATAATCAGTCCTTTGCTCGTGGCACATGAATTAATCCATTCATTTCATAGTTTTCTAGTTCTGGAGGATGCAGTTGTAATGCCCACCACCTCTTAAGATTTCTGCTCAATTACAATGAGGTCAGGCTTCCTGTCTCATAAGTAATTAAAGCTTGTTGCCAAAGAAATAGCATTGAAACATAGGACTTCTTTTAATCAAACAGGGTTCAATTCAACTCAGTTTAGATAGTCCAATTAGTAAATAGTATGTTCCAAAGATGCACTGTGAATAGAATATTCGGGACTCTGAACGTGTTTTATTGAAAAAAGTTATGTTATAAATGGGATTTAAATTCTCAGAGAAACAAACAAAAGCTAATTTCATCCATAATAACACATGGGTCATTCTGTTTTGAATAATTCTGCAATGCAAAAGGAAAGAGGGGGAAATGTTGTTGAAATGTGAATATTTTAAATTGCAAACAGATGTCTTAGCAGAGGATGGGAGATGGAATATGAAGAATCTGAAGAGGTCATCTGGGTACTTTCGAAGGAGGCGCTTTTCCAGGAGATCGTTTAGAATCATAGCCTTCAAGTTATGGATGCTGACTTACTTTATAGCTGAGGAAAACAAGAGACAGAAATTTATGTCTTATTTTACCTCAAAGCTTATGCATTTTGTTTACTTCTGCTCAGCTGTGTCACTAGTGGTAAGGATGTGGTGGGATCATGGAATGGAAAGAGGGATTTGAGAAAATGGGACGGGTCAGTGTATTTGTTCTCGAAGGTTGCCATACAAAATACCACACACTGGGAGCTTGGCAGTCGTAGATCAAGGTGTTGGCAGGTTTGGTTTCCCTCATGCCTCTCTCCCTGGCTTGCAGATGGCCATTGCTACCCTTTGTTCTCCCATGGTCTTTCTTCTGTGAACACACATCCCTGGTGTCTCTTCCTCTTTTTTTTTTTTTTTTTTTTTTAAAGATTTTATTTGTTTATTTAACAGAGAGAGATTACAAGTAGGCAGAGAGGCAGGCAGAGATAGAGAGGAGGAAGCAGGCTCCCCGCTGAGCAGAGAGCCCGATGCGGGACTCGATCCCAGGACCCTGAGATCATGACCTGAGCCGAAGGCAGCGGCTTAACCCACTGAGCCACCCAGGCGCCCCTGTCTCTTCCTCTTTTTATAAGGAGCGAGTCATGTTGGATTAGGGCTCCACCCATATGACCTCTTTTAACCCTAATTATCTCCTTAAACTCCCATCTCCAAATAGTCACATTCTAAGGAACTGGGGGTAAGGGCCTCAAGATACAAATTTTGGCGTGAGAGACATAATTGAGTCCATATCAGAATGGAAAGTGAAAGAAAGCAAGAAATAAGTTAAAAGGAATTGTATGTGGCCGATACGACCAGTGAACAAGGCAGGGCATACAGAGCAGTGGTTGGGGAAGATGGCTGCGAGCTTTGGCATGGGGACATGGAGTGGGGGACAGGGTTCCTGAATCACCCTGACCTGGCCTTCTGTACAAATGTGTGAGGGGGTGGGGTGGGGTGGGGAGGGCAAAGACTAAGACACCTCAGTTCTCATTCCCATGAATTTTACTTTTTCCTTAGTGGCCCAAAATACCAATGCCATCACGTACAGGCTCTGTGAAGACTTTTCTCCCATTTTGACCCTATGAAACTGAAGTTGGTATGAGATGGCTATGCAGCCCCCCGGGAGGGCATACTTCCAAGGACCCATTTCAGACATGGCGCTCAGATGACAATGGCCATGGGATTCCCTCTCAGTGTGATCCAACACTAATTAAGGAGTTTCCACATTAACACTAGAAAGTCTTCCCGGTGTCTCGCATGGAAATTTCAGAATGGTTGCAACTCTTTCCTGTATGTCTCCCACTCTTTCCTATTCTAAATAGAGGAGTGTTTTCTTGCACTTCCTCTACCCCTACTTCACCCTGGTTCATCAGTCCAGGGTGTGTCCTTTTAGTTCACAGATGTTTAGATCGAAGGGAGGTATCTCCAACGTGATGGAGTCCATGTCAGAGACCCCAGACTTTCAGCTGGAAGTGGACTTACAGTCCTCTAGGGAGCCTCCCTTAGGAAGGGGTCAGTGTGTGCTATGAATGAGAAGAACAAAAGAACTGTTAGAGGTGCTCAGAGGGTAGACTGTTGTAGAGACAATGCTATGGGTCTTAAAATTCCATCTTATCGTTCTCTTTCTAGACACATGGGATATTACCTGGTCTGGCTTCTGTTGTGGTGAGGTTGGGGCCAGGTGACTGGGTTAGCAGAAGGTTAATAGGATGAGGTCACCAGCGCTGTCAGTCACTCCCAGGCTGGATTTAAGGAAACTTCTTCAGGATTGGCCACTTCTCTTTTCCCTCACCGTGGTGACTGCAGATCACTCGTTGGAGGCCAGTGTGTGATGGACCAGGGCTGCCTGACTCACCTTGGATGTTGCATCAGTGAGAAATAAATGTACATTATTGCATATATGCCACCCAAACACGGGCATATCCCAGTCTTTTCTAATACTGAAAGTGCCTCACTGTTGTATGTTTTCCTCCTTGTTTACTTCCTTTCCAACCTCCCTTGACACTTGCTTTTACAAAGACTTATCTTAAATTCCAACCAGTCCCATGTGCTAACTCATTCCAAATAGTCCCCCACATACCTTGTTTCCCAAAAGTTTACAGCAACTTCACGAAGTTCGGTTCTGAGGCTTTGCTTCTCAGTTCTCAGCTGAGGGTAGCTCTGTGCTCCACTCTAGCTCCCCTCAGAACCAAAGTCAAGTGAAGGGATGGTCAGTTGGGCAGGTGCCTTGGTAGGCAACCCATGAGGGCCAGTGGAAAACACTGAAATGCAAAAAAGTGAAGAGAATTGTATTTACCAAAATTCCTCTAATCCTTTGATCAGCTCTTTGTGAAGGGAACAGGAATGAGACCCCCCAAGCAGCACATTCCAGTAATGGCTGGTATCCGGTCAATTGTTTTCTAGGGAAAGAGGTATGCAACCCTGAGACGAGGAAAGCCGTTAAGAAGCACCAGCAACAACTCTTTCTCAGCCCTTTCTCCCATTCAGTGCTTAGCTCTCCTCTGAGAACATAGGTGGCAGCTTCATGTGATTTGATCCTGACCCTTTCTGCTTTGTGATCCACTTAGCCATTTGTTCAGTGCCCCAAGAGTAAGAAAGACAGCATAAATACCTACACATAAGGAGGCCTCTCCTCACTCCTATCCCCCAATGGGTAAGCCAGTATTTGTGGGATTAGTAGGATCAGAGAACAAATCTTTGTCTCATCTGGTACTTCGTATTTACATACGGGCCGTGGGTCTGCTAGCAGCTAATTATAGCAAATATCATAACTACCGAGAGCTTATAGCATTCCTGCAATGAGATGGACCCCTGTTGAGCTGCTGGACTAATCCAACATGATGTTAGAACAAGAAAAGGTGAAATTATGAAGTGAAGTTTATCTTTGGTGGTCCCTTCCTCATTTTCCTATGTCCATCTTTGACTCACGAACGAGTCAAGAGTTGCTGAGAGTTTAGCCTGCCTGGACATGGTGCCGGGAATGGTAATTTATAGAGACAAAAGACCCAATCCTGCCTTCGACGAGTTCAGAGTTGAGCTCAATTGTTTCAGAAGCCCAGACAGATCAAATTCCAACACCACATATACCTAAGACTGGATTTAAAATAACATGATACATTTTTGGGGGGAGAAGAGGGTATTTAAAATGTAACTTCTGGGCACCTGGGTGGCTCAGTGGGTTGAGCCTCTGCCTTCAGCTCAGGTCATGATTTCAGGGTCCTGGGATCGAGTCCCGTATCGGGCTCTCTGCTTGGCAGGGAGCCTGCTTCCTCCTCTCTCTCTCTGCCTGCCTCTTTGCCTACTTATGATCTCGCTCTGTCAAATAAATAAATAAAATCTTAAAAAAAATAAAAAATTAAAAAAAAATGTAACTTCTAATTTCCAAGCGAACGGACCCCATCCTATATCAGAGGATTTCAAGTGGCAGATGGATGAGGCTGTCTTCCTAAGGCCTTGCCGTCAGGCCTGGAGACAAATGTCCTTTGGAGGCTGGCCCTGTTTCAGGGAC
This sequence comes from Mustela nivalis, assembly GCF_964662115.1. NCBI lineage: Eukaryota > Metazoa > Chordata > Mammalia > Carnivora > Mustelidae > Mustela > Mustela nivalis. The sequence continues at coordinate 80,235,442 of NC_139021.1, forward strand.
ACGAAAGTTGCCTCTTCTATTTGACTTCTCACTTACAAAACAAGCTTTTTGCTTTATTCATCAAAAAATTGTTTGCCCTTATCAACCCTCATGTGCCATATAAATCCTGTAAAGCAACCCTAGGCCCTCAGTGCTCCAAACTAACAACTTTCACTGGACGTCTTCCAATGCTGTCTCATGGTGTTTGAAATTTTGGCATCAGATGTAGGGTCAACAGTTGCTTACGAAGTATTCACCTTGGTTACTCTTGGTGAAATGATGTAACCATCGCTCTATCTTTGGTACGTCAGCCTTTTTTTTTTTTTTTTTTTTTTTTTTGTAAGTAGACTCCACACTGGGCATGAACTCATGACCCTGAGATCAAGATCTGAGCTAAGATCAAGAGTCTAACACCTAACCGACTGAGCCACTCAGGTAACCCTTTGTAAATCAGCTTTTGAATCTAAAGTCATTTGAGGGCAGTGGCAAGGCTGAAGGGTAAGAATGTAAAAAACTGAAGCCCTGCCCCAACAAGGCATGGTTAACACACATGCACACACACATATAATTTAAGTAAACTTTTGAATCTTCTATTTAAAAAGAGCAAGGAAAAGGTATTTTCATAGAATGAACAATCTCCAGGCTCGATGGCAAACTAAACATGATCCAAGCCAAAGGACTTTGAGGATAAACAAAAGAACAACAAAACCAAACAGGTTTACTGGCCCCTTGGTACTCAGAGATGTTTTTAAGACCACATCAATTTATAAATACCACTGCCACATAGGATTCCTCTATAAAATATGCCTGTTGCAAAGCATTAACATATTGATGTTGGGCTGATGTTCAGGTATCCACCCACTAGGTAAGTGTCTTGCTCCTGCACAAGAGTATCAGTTGACATAACCATGATTACTAAATGTTCTGAATGGTGGAGGGGCCCTCCTGGATGTCCAAAATTGTGATGGCAAATCCTCAAAGGAGGGGATTCTCTTGTGAGAGAATGGGGCAAAGACTGAAGAAACAGAGGCTGATAGCTCATGGTTCATATACATCCTTGGCTTCTATTGATAAATATGTTAAAGAGTTTCTTAGCTCAAATTCATTAACAATATGTACAAATCAGATGGACAAGACCATAATAGTCCCTCACCATTTCTAAGCTAACCTGATAAGTACAAAAAAATTTAATGAACCTGAATGAAAATCATTTGATCATTTTGTAGGAATCTAGGGGGAAGTTTCAGGTCAGAATATGTTCATTGTACCAGATGAGAAGATTATAACTAGATAGCCTATACACAGACACACACACAGATTCACACACACACACACACACACACACATACACACACACACACACACACACAGATGAAAAAGAAAAAAGAAAGTGGAAAAAAAAAAAAAAAAGACACTGAAAACACCAGATGGGAAAGGCAGGCTGGGTCACCCTACCAGTGATTCTTCATACTACACAATCTCATGGAGCCTATACCATACAGAATGATCACTCCTCAGTAACCAAAAGTTGTTCACATAATCCCAGTGAGTTAGCATGACAAATGGGTTTCTTTGAGAGAGGAATTCAATATCAGGAAGCAGTGAAGAAATTTAGAATTTCAGAGTCTTTGATACATTTTAAAAAAATCAATCATGAAGTTGTTACAGAAGTAATTCTGTTTAAAAAGGAAAAAAAAAAGACTTGCTTGGAATAAGCCATCACTACAGGCAACACAAATAGCTAAGTGCTGCTGCTAACTACAGGCTTTATTAAGAAAGGCAAATTCTCTTTGTGTATTAAGGAGGACACATGTTGCATGGAGCACTGGCTGTTACGCACAAAAAATGAATCATGGAACACTACATCAAAAACTAATGATGTACTGTATGGTAACTAACATAATACAATAAAAAAATAAAAATTACAAAAGAAAGAAATACAAATTTTCATTGTAATATCTGGTATTATTTAAAATAAACAAAACAACCCAGTATAGTTTAGCAGTTGTATTGTTGCAATATAGCAAATTATCCCCAAACTTAGTAGCTTACAATAACAAATATTAACTCACAGTTTCTACTGGCCAGGAGTCCAGACCTCTTAGTGGGGTACCTGTGGCTCAAAGTCTTCCCCAAGTTTGCAGTCATCTCAAGGTCAGACTGGGGCTGAGGAATCTGTTGCCAGGCTCACTCCCATAGCTGTTGGCAGATTTAAAAATTTGTATTCAGTTTACTCCTGTGAGCTTCTTTACAGGGCTCTTGCATGCATGGAGGCTGGCTTTTGTGCGTGAGTCACCCAAGAGAGCAAGAAGGAGTGCCCCAAATGGAACCTGCCATTGTTTTATATCCTAACCTCAGAAATAATATCTTGTCACTTCTGTTGTTCTATTTATTAGAGGCAAGTCAAAATCTTCAGCTTCCACATAGAAGCCTGAAGGTCAGAAGGCAGGGATCATTGGGGCCATTTTAGGGGCTAAAACAGCGGCTAGCAGTCTGATTCTGGAGCCAGGATACCTGCATTTGCTTCTCAGCTTTTCCACTTACTAGCCTCATGATCTAAATCTCTCTGTGGCTCAATTTCCTTACCTTTGAAAAGGGGATAACAAAGCAGCCACCTCATAGAGGCGCCACGAGTCGTCAGTGAGTACTTAAAGCCCTGCACAGCAGCCCTAAATGAGCCTTACAGAAATCGTGATTATTATTAAAAGAGATTGCTTAATGCTCCAGGTTTCAGAATATTATGAGGGATAAAAATGAGAACTTCCTAGATGGGTTTACATAGTAGGTAATATCTTTGTTATGTGCATTATCCACAGAGGGGTAGTAGTGAAAGAAAACCAAAATGGCAGAACTATAAATGGCTGCCCAGAGAGAGCATGGCCAGTGTTCCACTCTCATGGCAGAGGGCCTTGGATGGAGAGCGAGATGCTGATGGGATGAACCTGAAATCTCACCATGAAAGTCCCACAAGTTGACATTCTCAGAACCTGCAGAGCAGCAGCTCTGTCCTGTTTCTGATGGTCCTCCATCTCTATTCCTAAGAGGAGGAGAGGGGATGGGGAACCTCTTGACTTTGCCCTTCAGAAAAAATATATTTGAGAACTGCCCAAGGTTACAGAATTCCAATAGAACTAAAGTCAAAGTAAACATATCTTTGCAAGTCATTATTGATTTTAGGGTACAGGTATGCCTCCCACCAGTCCTGAAAACCATGCAATTGCCAGCAAAGAAAACAGTCTTGTGATTGACCTGTGAGGCTGGAAAGTGTAGGAACAAGAGAAATCAGAGGTCAACCTCCAACTTCTTAATAAGGATCATCACATAAGACACAGAGGCACATCTCCTAGAATACATCTTTTTCAAGTCATAGCAGGAATGAGGATTCCAAAGAGGTTTCAACCCTTTACTCCAACCCCCAACCCATGAGTATATCCAGGAGAATGGAATCACCTAGAATTACAATTAATGAAATTAGTGACAGGAAGTGACATAGGAATTCTACTAAGATTTTCATAGACCACATCTCTTGATTTATTACATCAGATTGAACTCTCCATTATCTAATTCCACCCAGTATTTTGAACTGGGACTACTACTAATGGTAAATGGATTGCCTGCTTACGATGGGTTAGATACACTGCACTGAGGGCTCTCACAGATTGCCTCACCTATCTCTCTCGATTGCTGTATGAGGTTTATACTGTTACTATCTTTTTTTGGTTGTTGTTCTGGATGAGGACACTAAGATTGAGAGAAATTAAGTGACTCATGGCCAGGAATTATCTGCGCCCTGAAAGCCTCAGTGCAAAGCCCTTAACACCTGCTACTGTTGGCCAGAAGGGAAAGGCAGATGAAGTTTAGGAACAGCTGGTTGTGGGATGGGAGTGTGCTGAGGATGGATGATTAATTTTGGATGTTCCAGCAGGGCCAGATCACAACAGACAAGCACTCACATGCTAAGGATGTTGGGAAGCCACAAGCTACTTCTCAGCTCGCTAGCCCTTGATTAGATGGTGAAGGAACGCTTTCCGAGGAAAGAAGGATCAGAGGCATGCCAGCTGATTCTGACAAAGCAGGTAAGGGAAGGCAAGGGGAGCACCCCTTTTCCTGCTGTCCCAGCCCTCTGTGAGCAGAAGAAGGGAAGCAGGACAGGGGATGGAGATTGGGACAGAGGAATCAGACACATGGAGCTGTATCATCAGAGATACCGTGAGAAGATGACACCACACAGTGGCTCTGCTTGTGTTATGTTCCGGCTGAGAACGTGGAAAAGCAAGGCTTAGTAACTGCAATAAAAACCCCCACTCAGAAAAAGAGGACACCAAGCAGCCATTGCTTCTCTACAAAGATGGAGTCTCTCAGAGCAGGGGCTGTAAGGATTGCGTGTCTGGTGGTGTGTATGCAGCCCCTCAAGAAGGCCTTGGTCAGGTTCTCTGTGGAGAATCCCTTGTCCATGTTCTCCAGGCCCTGGGATCCCCTCATGACAGGGTGTTCATTGTCCACGTGGTTATATCTAAAGTGGGCTCTGGGAGTCTGAGTTCCTCGAAGACTGCTAAAGTCAATGAGGAGCTGAAGGTTGTTCAGTTATGTCCTGAAGTGACTTTACTTCCTGCCATGTGGAGAAGGCCAGGATACAGAAAGAGAGAAGGATGAGGCTGGCAGACAAGAGAAAAGTAGATATTCAAGAGAGAGTCTTGATGCCATTTGAATTGCTGGTTCAGCTGCTCCTGCAGCTCAGATACGTCCTCCCCTTTCTACTCCTTAGATTCTCTTTAGATTCTCTGAGACGCCCCAAGGCCTTGGCAACCAAGGGTCTTCACTAATATAATCCTAGAATGAAACCAACCATTGAGATATTCCAACCAATGTCATAGACACTCAAGTTCTTTGGCCTGGACTAGAGTTCTAATAATTTTTGTCCCGTTTTTATTAGATAACACCCATTAACATTATCAAGGCAAAAGCAAAAACAAACAAAAAAGTACCCTCTCAGAAAAACCCCCAATATTGTGGCTGACTTTTGAGCAGATGTATTTACTTAAGAGGGATAATAAATGACAGTAAGTCATAATGAAATGGCTCTAGATACCCTGATCTTGCTCCAGAAGTTCAGGTAAATTCGTATCAATAATAAAAACATGCATAAAACATAGGTAGGTTAAACAAATGTGGTAGACACATATGATGGAATACCACTCAATTTTTAAAAGGAAGGAAATTCTGACACATGCTACAACACATATGAATCTTGAGAACATTATGCTAAATGAAATGAGCCTGTCACGAGAAACAGATACTGTACAATCCCACTCACATGAGGTACTTCGAGAAGTCAAATTCAAATAGTGGCAGAAAAGAGAATTGTGGTTGCTAGGGACTGGAGGAGGGGGTCATAGGGAGTCGTTGTCTAAGGGATACAGAATTTTAGTTTTGTGACATGAAAAGAGTTCTGGAAATTGGTTGCCCAACAATATAAATGTACTTAACACTATTAACTGTGCACTTAAAAATGGTTAAGATGGTAAATTTTATTGTGTATTTTACCAAAATTACAAAAAAAAAAAATCAACTAGTGAGACAAGTGTTCTAGAACCTTGCTGTTGTTAGAAAACAAATACATTTGTTGATAAATTAGTCTAGATATTAGACTAGGTGACCTTCTAACCTGGATGCTTAAAAATGTGATGATAGCTATTAGCCAGGCTGGTAATTCTTAATTTTTTCCCTTAACTTGCTACACATAGAAAAATTATCCTATTTTAGACACATGGGGGTAACTGGAAGGGCCTGCTTGAAGCTGGAGGTCATTGGTTGGGGAGTTGGGCTGAGGGCTCTAACTATTCCAGCACTCAGCCAGCTTGCCCAGTCCTGTCTGTCTCTGCACTCTAGTTACCTATTCATGGTACACTTGCTGGGAAGCTCCCATTTGCGGGGCCTGGTCACAGAACAATTACCTCTATCAATGGCTAGATTCCAAAGGTGACGAATCAAGTTTGTGTAACCTGTAGCTCTGAAAAGATGGAGCAGTTCTGCACTGGTTGTTGTTGTTTTGTAGCCTGCTGATTTTATCTGCAAAGCCTTGAACATCAAGGCAATGTCCTCAGATGCTACTCTAGACTGAAAATAAGAAGGCACCTTAGTTGCTTATTAAACTCAATAAAGCACAACTACCAAACTCTGAGACATGGTTTTTCACATTCAGTGTGACTACTGGATACAAACATAAACATTAGTTCTTTTTGGAAGAATTTTTATTTCTTCTCCCTATCCAACCACCCACAATATTGATGAAATAACTTATCCTAACCTGGAGTGGGAATTTTCTGAAGCCACATTAACAAGGAAGATGGATCCTTAAAATAGGGCATTCACATTGTGCTATGTTATTCCACATTATATTACATTAGGGTATGCTTAACTCCAAAACAAAGATACAATTTCTCTGTATCAAATCCTGCCTATGTTACTCTTCCAATCCATTATGGCTTTCTGAAATGTCATTTGAGGTAAAAAGGTTTGAGAGTGATGTTTCTGGAAAATGAACTTGTGGCCAACTAAAGATGATAACTCTTCTCTTTGAGAGGTGGAGTCAGTTCCCCTCCCCTTGAGTCTGGGTGGGCCATGATTTGTTTGGCCAGAAGTGAAACTGGGTTATAAAATGCTGGGCTACAAGCAGTGTTGCCCTCACAGAAAGCCTGCTTTCTGCATACAACAGGTTACGTCCATCTACGAGCTTGGATATGCCCAAACAGTTCTAAGATAACCCATTCAAAGAAAAATTCAACTAATTCTTTTTTTAAAAAAGATTTTATTTATTTATTTGACAGACAGAGATCACAAGTAGGCAGAGATCGAGTGGGGAAAGCAGATTCCCTGCTGAGCAGAGAGCTCAATGTGGGGCTCGATCCCAGGACACTGAGATCATGACCTGAGCCGAAGGCAGAAGCTTAACCCACGGAGCCACCCAGGCACCCCTCAAATAATTCTTAATTAAGGATAGAAAGGACTAACATGTTGTCTGTATATTTTTTTCTCTCTTGCCATTCTGATCACAATCCTCAAGAAATCATCAAAAGATTTCAGAGTTGGAAGAATCTTCAGGAGGACTGATCTACATTGATTTCCTATTTTGGAAGAAATCAGTAGGCTTCTACGTCAGCATGTTATTATGGTCGAATGTCGACAGGAGCTTTGGAGATGACTCGAAGATCATGACAGTTATCAACAGAATAGTTTTATTTTTCATCGAATTCCACTTATTTAAAAAGTACTAGACCCCTTAAGATGTAAACAAATTTTAGAAAAACTGAAAAGAATGATCCTTATTTCACACAGAGTGGTCAGGAAAGCAAGAAAGGTCTCAAATCAATAGACAGCAGAGGCATAATCATTTCTTATGTTGTTTAACTCTTTAGAGGGATGAAGTGATTTTCCCAGTGTCCCACTGATGGTAAGTGGTGGAAAAAAGACGAGGCTGCGGGTTATAGTCATTTCCTTCCTCTAAGCCATGCTGTGTCTATATACCATATTGCTTCTACAGAAACCCATATGAGATGTGAACATTTGAGAAATAGATAACTTTTTAACAGTTTTTTAAAAATTTAATTTTCTTTATTTGACAGACAGAGATCACAAGCAGGTAGAGAGACAGGCAAAGAGAGAGGAGGAAATAGGCTCCCTGCTGAGCAGGGAGCCTGAGGTGGGGCTTGCTCCCAGGACCTTGGGATCATGACCTGAGCTGAAGGCAGAGGCTTAACCTACTGAGCCACCCAGGCGCCCCTGAGAAATAGATAACTTTAAATTTTAAACACGTAACCCAACAATGTGGATCGAGACCCACATTGAGCTCTCTGCTCATCAGGGAACCTGCTTCCCCCACTCACTCTCTGCCTACTTGTGATCTCTGTCTGTCAAATAAATAAATAAAATCTTTTTTAAAAAAAGAATTAGTTGAATTTTTCTTTGGATGAGTTATCTTAGAACTGTTTGGGCATATCCAAGCTGGTGGATGGACGTAACCGCTTTCATTGCCATGGTGTTAATCTCCCAAAATTTAATTGAAAAACTGGTTCAAGCATCTGAAGTCACAGGACATGCTATTTTTGTTGGTTGCTTAATTGAAGTTCAAAGAAAGATAGCAAGAACTTTCTCCACACCCCAGCCTCCAGTTCACCTTGGGTTCACCTGATACTGGCCACACATTAGGTACTATGTGTTTAAAAAAATATGTCTCAAAGGAGGGCCCAAAGGTGGTTCTATTGAGATGATATTATTTGAATTGATATTATTTCCCTCTCCTTGTTTTGTTCACCTTGAAATGGCATACTTTTCAAAGCTTATAAATAATAGGCTTAAACAAAGGGGTAGTTAAACTCAATTCTCTCTTGAGACAAAGAATCAATAGAAGTAAAGCGTGCATTGTTATATATTAGAAAATTTGGAAATGGCAAGCATTTTGTCACTGAAGAGGTATAAAGCTTCCAAAGTCAACATAAGCCAGGGGTTATATACATAGCCTGTTCAACTCTGGACCCAATAGCCAAGATCAAGGCCATTTACTGATAAGAGTAGACCTTGAACAGTATTTATCAAGGTCTCTCTTTCTCTCCCTCTTTTTAAATCACTACAGCTATTTGGGAACATTGAAACCAAACTGCACTTGCACATAACCTTGATCCTGTGTGTTCTACTTCTTGTGTTTATTTTGAGGTAGTTCTCTATTCTTCGGTCTATAAACTCTAGGTAAATGGCATTAAAAAAAAAAAAAAACCTCATTCTGTAGCCACGCTTGCATTAAGAACTCAAACCATTACGTAATGTATGGGGAAAATGTTATCTACAACTTCCAAGGAAAATAAATCCTATGGAATGAACTCCTCACCCTTTTCTACTAAGGACCTCAGTTGCCTTGGTTAAGGGGCTAAATATGTAATTAGACAAAGAAAAGAGGCAACTTGCTCTACCTGGAGAGAAAATTTGGAGTCATAGAGAGCGCTAACTTCCTACCCAGGAGAAGAAAGCTGGCACGATGGCATAAGCCTGGAGGTGTAGCGCGGGACAAGAGGGCCAAAGAACCTAGGGATGGATGGTGTAGGACTTGCTGAGTGCTCCACTGAAGTTGTTGCATTGTTGTGATATTTCTCTCCTCTCCCTCTGCAATCCTCTTTTATTCAAGTTGGCTGCCGAAGGAAAGGCTTGCATGCAGGGTTTTGTTTTTCCTGGGCTTTGGTTTTGGGTGAGGGTAGGGCGATGAAACCCTGGGAAGTATCCAAGTTCGGCATCTGTGTCAATGTTGTGTAGAAGAGGAACCACTTATGAGGACCAGTGGGATGGCTGTTCATAAATCGAACTGATTAATTAGAAGTAAGGAGCTTCAAGTAAGTATGCTCAAGAAGATAAAACCAATGTGGAGAAATGTTGGGAAGGGGTTTTGGCTTCCATAGGACATGAAATAGAAGTTAGAAACAATCTCATGCAGAAGTTAGAAGGATGGGAAATCACAGTTACTTCTGGCAGAAGGACTTTACGTGTGTCTCTTGCTTGCGCTCTCTTTCTCTCTCTGAGAGAGATACAGAAGTATCTTTACATAACTTTTAATTATCTTTCCCTTCGGAGGTACTACTATTCGCTTCTTTTTGATTTTATAGATGAAGATACTAGAGCTCTGAGTCTCTTTTCTGGGGCCACTTAGGAAAAGCAGGAGTGCAAGGGATGAAGCTGAGACCTGACCCCTTGCGGATGATGAGGACACAGGAAACCAGAAGCACCATAACGTGCCCCCACCCCCCAATCAATAAACAGCTGACTTTCTTATACTGGAGGTAGGGAGGATCTCTGGTGGCTTGTGATCTAAACAGCTCAGTTTGCCATGTATTAGTGACTCTAACTATATACTGATCTATATATTCAGATCCCTAAAGAAACAAGTAGGAGCTTTTAAAGGAATGAACTTCCTTTACCATATCATCATTTTCATTTACTCTCTCAAAGTGGGTTCTTCATCAGAATTGGTTTTCTTGGGTGAATGTGCTCCAGAAAATAGAATGTTTCTGTTCTTTGCACAGAAATTGCAGGAACAGAAAAAATAAGTGTGATGAAAGAACGGGAAGGAATTCCTCCTCTGCAAATGCGGGACAGGTGGGAGAGGAGGGCAAGTAGCTGCAATCAAAGGAGATAGTTAAATACATCACTGGAAGAGCAAGCAAGCCAGTTATATGCAAATTAAGATCCATTCATCACAACCTCCAGAGACTGAAAAGTCTGAAAATTAGAGATCACAACAAGTATTTTGGATTTAGTTAAGAAAGGAGAGGTTGGGGCTCCTGGGTGGCTCAATCGGTTAAGTATCTGCCTTCAGCTCAGATCAAGGTCCCAGGGTCCTGGACTGGAGCCCCTTATTGGGCTCCTTGCTTGGAGCGGGGTCTGCTTCTCTCCCTCTGCTGCTCCCCCTGCTGGCGCTCTGTTTCTCTGTCAAATGAATACATAAAATCTAAAGAAAGAGAAAAAGAAAAGGAATAAAGAGAAAGGAAGGAAGGAAGGAAGAAAACAGAAAGAAGAGGTTAAGGAAGACCTTATCATGGCTGCTTCTGATCCTTAAGGGTAATAAAAGTCAGGGCCCACGCTTGGGAGAGAATTGGAGAGTGGACAGCAAGGTAGTTCAAGGTTTACACAAAGCACACTTGATTCAGTTTCCCCTGAAGAGCAAGGTAAAGGAGTCAGGAATACAAGAGAAGTAGAGGAATGTTCAAGGAGAAAAACTGTTCTCCCTTACATCTCTTTCATGGACATTAAGAAACAGAATGAGAAACAGTGGGAGGGGGAGGAAGGGAGAGATTGAACAAATGGATGGGAATAAATCAGGCAGGACTATTTGAGGAAATAAACAGCTGAAGGACATTATGAAGAGTCAGTAAGAAAAAAGATATTGTCCTAAATGAACAGTCACCAAGTGACACAGTGGCAGGGACTGTTGAATTCTTCAGTGACAAAAAGTCCTAAGAGAAGTGAGTGATTATGTAATCAGAATACTCAGTGGTGCAGAGATAACAAAAGATAATTTCAGAGTCCTCACAGTGCAGAGGGAACAAAAGAATCTTGAGTGGAAATCAGAATGAAGTCAAGTGAAAGCTTACAACAAAGGAACAAAGAAGAGATTTTTGAAAATTTAGGATAGAAAATAGATGAACCATCAGGAAGTTAATGGGGAAATTGCAGTAGATAGTTGTTAAACTATGCATCATCTCATCTCATATAATTGCCATTATAACATAACGAGGTAACTCAGGCATAGAGTTTGCATGCCTCAACCAGCTGGTAAATGGTGAAGCCAGGGATCAAACCAAAGCCTATACTCCACTACCATTACCATTTTTGTAATTAACAAGCATTAACATTTTGAATACCTTAGTATGGATTAAAAAGTTTTTTCTTCATAGCTAAAAATATTAATCATATTTCACAAAACTAATAATTTTCAATATGCCCAGTCCATATTTCACAAGTTGCCCTCAAAATACCATTTAGAGTGGGTTTATTCAAATCAGAATCTACTCCAGTGCACATTACCATAGCTGTATACTTTACCCCTTCTTTACTCTAGAAGAATCTCTTCTTTTCATGATATGGATTTGTCATGTAATACTTTTTCATCTTCTAGATTTGTCTGATTCCTTTTTTTTTTTTGGACAACTTTTAACTTATTCTTTTATATATTTCTTGTTAAGTGAAAGTTACATATAAAGACTTGACAGATTCAAGTCAAATATTTTAGTTGAGAGTACACCATATGTACACATATATTTACGCCACAGCCAACCCATTAGAAGATGTGTAGTTCCTAGTTGTTCCACCACTGGGGGTGCTAAGTTTGGTCAATGAATTAGGGTGATGATGGCCTTATTCTCCATTGTGCAATCATGGTTTCCCCCTTGTGATGAGAGCATATTTTTTGATGTGCCCTGGGCAAACAACATAGATCAATCATTTGATAATTTTAATACCAGCTGATAATCCTTGTCTGAGATAGTAATTTCATTAGGGACTTCAAATGTTGAAAAATTTTATATTTCTATCATTATCAACATTTATTAGCTGACATTCTTCTGTAAAGCACAGCTTTCACTTATTGCTAGGACTACTGGTTATTAGAAATAAAGGTCTATGTGAAAGGCAGAGTAAAAGTGTAATGCTTTCCTTTACTTACCAGTTTTCAAACTGAGGAGTTCGTTTAATGGCTTCCTCAAATGGTGACAAAGAAGTTTTAATGGCTCACGTGGTAGTCATAAAGGACTTAGGAAATCTTTGTAGACCCAATGTCTTTTGGTTAACTAAAATCCACCCCCCCTTTTTTTTTAGAGATTTTGTTTGTTTATTTGACACAGAGAGAGAGCACAAGCAAGGAGAGCTGCAGAGGGAGAGGGAGAAACAGACACAGGACTCAATCCCAGGACCCCGGGATCATGACCCAGCCCAAAGGCAGATGCTTAACTGACTGAGCCACCCAGGTGTCCTCAGTTAACTAAAATCTTGATGCCGATATGGTGTCACATGGAATCACATCAGCCCGGCTCTTAAATCCATTGGTCATTGAAAACTTCTTTATTTTTAGTAACAAGATACCCTGGACTCACCATGTACTTCCCTTTCCTGACTTTTTAGTGAGGAATAATATTAGAAACTGAAATGTGGATAAGAGATGATAAGAAGTTTGTTGGTTTGTTTAGTATTTCCTAAGTAAATTCTATGGTATTTCCTGTCATCCTATGGTAAATCTTTTCTAATTTGACGTTGTTCTTATCATGAATTGTTCCACATCATTAAATATTCTACATTTAAAAAATGACATTTAAAAATGTTTTATGAAGACACCATCATTCTTGTTGACTAGATCTGTACAGTTAGACACTAACATAATTTTTTTAAAAAAGCTATTAAACTAGGAGCATTGTATTGACATATAAAATTATCTTTAACCTATTTGTTAACACTATACTTTACCAGCTGGTCTATAAATATTACTAGACTAAAAAATGCTTTTAGTTATAATTCTCAAATTCTTTTACCAGTAGGGTAGTGCCAGAAAACCATTCCAAAAGGAAGAGGATAAACAACACAATTTATATTTGCTATGGATTTACCACTGGTTTCCACTGAGTTGTATCATTTGACCATCTTTACCTCCATGATACCATCTTTGTTGGTCAACATGTTATGTTGGTCAGCACTTACTTCCATGGAAAGAATCAGAATTAAGAACTGGAGGACCACATTCTAATCTCTGTTCTGGAGATAAGAAAATTGGGACTTAGAGAGTTGGTGGTGGAGGCATGATGAGAACTCTTACACAAATCCTCTCCATTTTAATTTTATAATTCTGCCACTTCTGTTTCTATTTGTGGGCTTGGTGATCATAAAGTTGCACACACAATTCTGGAAGAACTGGTGACTGTAAGAATTGAAATTTAAGTAATCAGTATTTAGTCAAGGAAAACGGGAAGGAATATGATGTGGGTAAAAGAAAAAAAAAAAGGACAAACCTTGTAGGGCAATGCATTAAAATGGAAAATGCATTATCAAGGGAGCTAAGACACTTGGGCATTTTAAATATTTTCCAGGGAGGATGGCCTATGGACATATGACAAACATATGTTATAAATCTGGGCACTATCACACTGAAAAAACCCCAAGACCTATTATATGACATTATCAATATCAGTGTTTTTCATTTCATATCATTACATTTCTGAAAATGTGAATTATATTTAGCCCTGTATTCCTTATGTATACTACAGGTCAGAAAAAGCAGTGCTACATAATATTGATGTTTGGGTAATTCCCAGTTCTTATTTTAGTAAGTAAATTTTATATTCTTCTTTCACTTTATTTGAACAGCTAAGGGAGAAAGAATGTTGTAAATTTCTTCCCAGGGCCTATACACCCTCTGGTGGAGACAATAAGTAACCAAATTCCCACATACTGATGTAGTATCAACTTGTCAAGGGTACTATAAGATACTGTTTTAACAGCAGCACTATGATCACTGTGAAGATCAATGGGGACTGTGGCCTTAGAAGTTTCTTTGTCAAACAATGACATATGGAAAAAAAAAATTCTTCACTCACTTTTCTACTGCACATGGCTCCTCCTCCAGACATATGTGTTGGTGGGTGAAAATGCATTTTCTTCCATCTTCCATGCTGAGTTGTTTTGTAAGATTGGAGTCATTTTGTGTAAGTTAAACTGTAATCAACAATAGCATTTTTGATATTGTTAGTTGCTGCCAGGCAATGTTAGGTGCCATAGTAATCACAATTTTTTTCTTATATAGATGGTAACCATCTACCGGCACCCAAGCCCCACCTTCCTGCCATGTTTTTTGTTTTTGTTTTTTTAGTACCTATGATTTTTAAAAGACTGTATGAAGAACTTTTCAGATTTCTAGGTTTATCAACTTTCTGGCTTTCAAGATATTCTGGCTTAAAGCTGAGTAAGAATACCAGTATTCATTCACTAGATCAGAATAAAAAAGAATTTAATATTCTTATTTTCAGTTAAAAAAAAACCAACATATTCTTATAGTAATAGAGTCAGAGCCCTTCAAATACTCTGCTTTTCTGCCTTATGATTCTTTTTTAAAAGATTCTATTTATTTATTTGTTTATTTATTTGTCAGAGAGAGAGAGAGAGCACAAGCACAAGGGGGAATGTCAGGCAGAGGGAGAGGGAGAAGCAGGCTTTCTGCTGAGCAAGGAGCCTGATGCAGGACTCCATCCCAAGACCCTGGGATCAGGATCTGAGACAAAGGCAGATGCTTAACTGAGCCACCCAGGCATCTCTATGCCTCATTGAGTCTTGATGAATAAAATTGCTAGGGAGACAGCAAGCACTGAAAAAAGAATAACAAAACTTTGAACTTTATTTGAATATTCCACACAAAAACTTACATAGCACAAAAATTACCAAATCATCATAGATTAACATTTTATCTGAGGATGGTTTTGGTGGTGAAGTTAAGAGTTACCATATTTGCAGAGTATCTTTTAGAGTCTTACTTAACATGCTGAAAATTCCTTCAAGTGCTGAATAGTTGCCACATTTGCTAAATATCCTTTAGAAAATGACTTAATCTTTTATCAGTCATCTATAAAATGAGTGTCCTGCTATCTCTATCTCTACACTGTAGATAATTACTAAGAAATGGCGACAACGTGTGTTGCCGACACTGCTGGACATTGGAAACAGAAGCACACCAAGAGGAAGGAGACACTCACTGGCTTCATCTGTGCTCACAGGGTGATCCTCCCAAGTCATTTCGCTTCTTTGCCCATGACGATGGTGGAGATAACATTGACTCTGCTTGTCTCCCACAGCGCTCATGAAGGCTTGCCCCAACTCATCTTCCCTGCACTTGACTCTTCTCCCATTTGAGGATGGAGAACTTCTTGCTCCAAGGAAAGCTCCCAGTAAGACAGAAAGTTTAGGAAGTATTATTTCAAAGTATGTGGAGAAAAAAGAGAAAAGCTGACAAGAGAATGGCAAGAGAAATAAGAATGGAAGTGAAAGTCTGTGTGTTGGTTGGAAAACACACACCACCATTATTCCCCACCTCCCCATATGTTTAATATGAGAATTTTTTAGATGTTTTGGTAGATCCTCTGAGTCAAAGTAAGCATTGACTATTGTTTATAAAGGAAGAACAATGAGGAAAAAACCAAACATGCTTTTGCAATTAAATGCAGTTATTTGGGGATGCCTGGGTGGCTCAGTGGGTTAAAGCCTCTGTCTTCGGCTCAGGTCATGATCCCAGGGTCCTGGGATCTAGCCCCGCGTCTGGCGCTCTGCTTGGCAGGGAGGCTGCTTCCTCCTCTCTCTCTCTGCCTGCCTCTCTGCCTCCTTGTGATCTCTGTCAAATAAATAAATAAATAAAATCTTAAAAACAATGCAGTTATTTGAATAAAAATCTTAGCCTTGATTGGAGAACCATCCAGAAGTGGAATTAGGGGACATATCTGCAGGTATAAAATGAAAAACTTTAAGTCATAAACTTTACAACTTCTAAAAATGCAAACATCTTTCATAACTTTTTTCATTAATAGACTAAGGTAGATCATCTTATTTAAAATAATCATTTAGAGAAAGAAAAAAATGAATACAGTTTGTGAATCATCTAGTGGTCCTTCATGTTTGAGGAGATAAGATCAAATGAATATATGCCACACACCCACTGAGTCTGTGTGTGACTTGGAATCAAATCTAGCCTCTTTGCTATTTTTATTACATCTAAAACAAAATGATTAAGATTCCTAGGGATACAATTCTATGTTACAAGTCATTTATTTCAAGGGCTGCACATAGAGAACCCTTGATCACTTAGAACTATGAGCTCTAGTGCCATTTTAAATGTCAAGCATACTAAGATTTGTATTTGTATTATGTTAAAAAAAATCTATGCCAATTAAATTACTAGGTACTTTATTATACATAAAATGGTGCAATTAAAGAATATCAAAATTAGAATTTTAAACATCATTTTCTCTCTGAAAAATAAATTCAAGAACATTGAAACTCATACATGTTTATTGATATACCTGTCTGTTTATAAAGGTTATTTGGAAATCTGTAACTCCAGGTCATTTCTGCTTTCTTTGCTTGCGTGGAAGATTGGGTAATGGGAGTTAATTTAGAGAACAAGAACAATATAAAGTGACTAGTGAGAATTATCTTTGTAGGTTCAGCCAAATTGAGAGTCAAGCCAAAGTCAACAGTTCCTCAAACTAGTTTCATTTCAAAGGCATGAGGGATGTTTAAGTGAAGTCTCTAGTATCATCTGACTTTCTGCAACTTTTCAGTTAACTAGCTTACATGTATTTAAGCATATTCCCAGTTGATTGATTAAATTTCATTTAAGTCAACTTCCATCTTTGAGCTACCAGTATTAAAGTGATAAATGAAGAGGTATCACATTCTAAAATAAAACATTAATGGCTAAAATGTTTAAATAAATGATTTGAAAGTCATAGGATTAAATAATAGCTACTATGAGGCTGGTGGTGTTTTCTCTGATAGAAAGATAAAATCCATAAAGGAAATCATATTATAAACATCAGATCATGTGACAAGTAAGCAGCATACCTTTTTGAGGTCGACGGGTCTCTACCATGTCTCTAGAACAAAGTTCTTCCTTATCCTTAAATTTGTAGAATCACAACACCTAGTAGTGGGATTCAGACAATCTTGGGTGTTTTTCATAGTTGGGAGGGCATTCTTTCCCTCTCTTTACCCCAGTTCTACCATGGGAACTATCAGGACCTTTCACTTACAGGGATAGGTGTTACCACTCCTGGAAATGAATCAACTCTGCCTCCTATAGAACACTTTTTCTTCTCCCTCCTTTAAAACCCAAACAAGGATAAAAACGTTTTCTATCACCAGTATCAACCCTGTTAGCATTTTGGTATCTCTCAATTTTAAAACATTCATGCATATATATTCTTCCAACATTCATAGGGTCCCATTCTTAATTCACTGATTTATTAATGATTTATTCACCAACCAAGGATCCAGCAGTGGATAAGAAAAATCTCTGCTCTCACAAATGCACATTCTGAGGATCTGGGGAGTTAAAGTTAACTGATGGCTTGGGAGCCACAAAATGTAGGATGGCCCAGTGGCCTGGCCTGTCACACTCTGAAACCTTTATGGGAAATACCTGTCAAGGAAACAGCACATACCAATCCCAATGCTCCAGCTCAGCTTTAGCTTGGTTACCTCACCTAGGGAAGTAGGCCCTGCTAGCCTTATAAGGAAACCCTTGTACCTCCTGGCAATCATGCACTTCCAAAGTTGCCTCTTCTATTAGCTATAAAGCTTGCTCTTGCCCCAGATCCCTTGGCATCAGTGCTCCTCCAGTGCTCGTGAGGCACTGTTCTCCCCCAATCCCTGGATTGTTTTCCTTGGATAAAGGATGTCAAGCTGTTACTAAATAGTTTTACTTTCATCATTTGACAGGGGGAACAGGAAAGACAGTCTCCATGTTAGATGTTGACAAAAGTCGAACAAATTCACAAGAAAGTATCAGGCATTGCTAACGTCGTAATAAGCAGAGTAATGTGACAAAGAGACAAGGTCATGATTTTAGATTGAAGCCTCATAAACGTCCTCTCTGAAGTCACACTTACACTGAGGTCAGGGTGACAAACTAACAAAGGGACGTTGACCGTGAGTAACATGCTGCCTATCAAGATAGGATCTTGCTCTTGATAAGCCCTCAATAAATGTTCAACCCAAGTAGTTATTATCTAAGATACATAGTCCTAATTACAAATGAATCACACACATGCTTAATTAAAGAATATAAAGTCAGATTCATTTGAGTTGCCATAGAATACCTATGTACACAATGTTTCAAACAGTAACATCTACTTACATTATGGACATTTATGTTTTCAAGGGAAAAAAAAGACCTAGCCTTCATGTCATTGTGTATTTTATTATTTTTTAAAGATTTTATTTATTTGACAGACAGAGATCACAAGGAGGTAGAGAGGCAGGTGGGAAAGAGGAGGAAGTAGGCTCCCCAAAGAGCAGAGAGCCTGATGTGGGGCTCAATCCCAGGACCCTGGGATCATGACCTGAGCCGAAGGCAGAGGCTTTAACCCACTGAGCCACCCACACGCCCCCATCGTGTATTTTATAATAAGCATATATAAACCATTGATTTGCATATAATTTGGCTGTATTAATAAAACCAATTCCCTCACCTCAGGGAATGTTAAATCTGACTGCACAGGATGAACATTTCTTTCTTTCTTCTTTTTTTTTTTTTTTTAAGATTTTATTTATTTGAGAGGGAGAACACAAGCAGAGGAGGGGCATAGGGAGGAGCAGACTCCCTACTGAGCAGGAAGCCCAATGTAGGGCTCCATCCTGAGACTCCAGGATCATGACCTGAGTCGAAGGCAGATGCTTAACCAACTGAGCTGCCCAGAAGCCCCGAATGTTTCTTTTTTTAAAAGGTGTTACTCCACCTTACTTCCTTATATGCTCAGAAGCTCAGAGCTGGCTAAAAATTCCAGGCTGCTGGGAACAAGACCTCTGCTTATACTCAACTACATTCATGCTTTCACTATCAAGCCTATCAATGTTTTGACTATTTGTAGTGTTTATAGTTGCTACTTTTTAATCAACATAGATTCTGATAGAAGACTAAAAATCATATTACCATTCCTGATCCTAGGGTTAAAAATGATAAAAACTGTTAACATAAGAAGAAACAGGCCTTTCCCACAAAGACAAAAATGAAGAACAAAGAGGGGAAGCTGTTAAATGGGGGAACAACGTGGGATACTTCATAATTAACAATGTTCTAAAAAGTACACTAAAAGGTACACTACGTAGATAAGGGAAATACGAACCAAAAAGCAAATACAAAGGACACATACTCATTTTAAATACTGTTCTATTCCCAATCTTAAGGCAAGAAAGCACTGTCTTAAATATGATTATGTTG
Organism: Mustela nivalis; assembly: GCF_964662115.1. Classification (NCBI taxonomy): domain Eukaryota; kingdom Metazoa; phylum Chordata; class Mammalia; order Carnivora; family Mustelidae; genus Mustela; species Mustela nivalis. Next base: position 80,254,928 of record NC_139021.1, read on the forward strand.
CTACCCATACTAATTTTTGTGTGCTGTGTGGGGAGACACACACACACACACACACACACACACACAGTTATACATATGCACCGAGGCTCCTTTTATAAATCATTTCCTTGGAGTTAAAAGACAGTTTAACTTAAAATTGTACAGAAGATGACAGAAAGTATTTCTTAGCCTTTATGACAATGTTGGGCACATACATGATATGTTAATTTGTATCACTGAACAGGGACAAAAAACTCCTTAAGGGGAAAATAATGACGTACTTTACCAACACATGTTGAGACAAGGTTTTCAGAAATCCACTGTGACAAAAACTTAAGAAAAATTTGCACCTTTATTTTGGTGGAATTAAAAAGAGCAAGAGTAACAGGAAATAGAGATAACATTGCTACAATTCAGTTCTTTTCAAAAAGATGCATCACAAGAAATTAAACCACAGGTAATGTTATTCATGCTTTAAAATAATCCATTAAGTCCTTCAAATAAAACTGCAAATCAAGGAAATTTTGAAAAGGATTTTCAATGACTTTCAGTGAACATGTTCTTTATTGGTAAAGCAGACACTTAAGACTTTTTGATTACATAGGTCATGCAAAACAATTGACCTCACACATGGTTGTCTACCTGCTCATTGTAACATAATCTTTTTGGGATGACTATAAATTTCATAAGTTACAGTGACTGCAAGAGTAGAAAGAATTCAGGAAAATGACTCTAATGAAGCAAAACACTATGTAGTACATGTGAAAGTGTTATTCTGAATGTTTAATTCTCCCTCCTAATATAAATCTCTACATTTGGAAGACTATCATATACAAAAATGGCAGTCGTTTTTGTATGTGCGTCTATAGGCACTCCATCTAAATGATAAAAAGAAACTACAGGAGTAACATTTCAAATACTTTTAAAGGGTGTGGTTAATCCCTTCACCACATTTTGTTAATCCAAAATAGGGCACTGCCCTTTTATTTAAAATGTTCGTTTGTTTGAATAGTATATTTCCTAAGGAAGATGATTTTGCTCCTATGAAAATGTAGTTTATACCTGGTAACATTTTAAACTGTTATTATTTATATAATCTCCAAGTTGTCAATTGGTGGAGAGGTGCATGGCTTCCTGTTATTAGGAATAATCTTCTCACTCTTCTCACTGAGAACAAGTTTCTCTGCGGTGGTGAGATCAACACTTCCATCCTGTGGGAGTTCTGAGAGCATTGCCAGTAGGAAAACCTCTACCATGGGCCAGTTCACCTCCTTGAAATAAGCAGAGCCCCCAGAGAAAGTGAACTCCAAATCTCCTATTGGCACATTCAAGTTAAGTGGCAGTGTATAGGCATAGTAGACTTTCCCAGATACCTGGATGGGGGCGCTGCTGGAACAAACACCTAAAAATGAGAGGATAGCTTTGGGATGAGACAGTGGGTAGAGGTTGGAAGAATTTTTAGGATGGCAGAGAGGCAGGACTGCCTTGAACACTGCTAGCAGATCTATGGATGTTAATGCTAGTGAGGGCTGGAGAAAGAAAGGAGCACGGGAGAGAGCACCTAAATTGCCACGGAGATTATGCAAATTGTCGTAAACAGACTGTAAGAAGAAAATGGGACATTAAAGGTGCTGCCAACGAGGACTTGGTAGAAATGAGGACTTAGTCGGCAACGAGGAACGTGCTGTTGGAAAGTGAAGGAAAAGAGATTCTGGTTATATATATAGTGGCAAGAAGCTTAGCTGCAATGTGTCTGCAGTTGTGTGGAAAGCAAGTTGTAAGGGATAAACTTAAGACATTCGGTTGAAGAGACTTCTAAGCAAAGTGTGCAAGGTGCAGAATGGTTTCTTCTTGCTGGTTATAGTACAACGTGAGTAGAGATAGACAAATTGAGGAAAGAACTGTTAAATATAAAGAAAACAGGACTCAATGACTTAGAAATTCTTGGCCTATCCAAAGGACAAAAGACATTCCAATTAAGGGATTTGCTGTCAGGGACCCTCGGCCCTAGGGAGAGATGAGGGTGCTGCTATACAACCTTTGGTTAACACCTGAGGAAGGCCCGAGTTTTCTGTCACACCACAGATCCTTGAAGAGACACAGGGTGTGACTCAAAGATCCTCCCAGCCTTCACAGAAGAAGCCAAAAAGAGAGATGAGATTACCTATGAATGCTTTGCTCCAGGGCCTCTGGTTTAAGAGCTGAATCCCCCTAATAGGCACACAAGATCCCCAAGTTTCTGGAGAATGTTAAACCAGCAGACCCTGCTATCTTAAATTGACAAGGATGGAGATGGTTTGAAATGAAAGACAGCGGGACTTCCCACAAGTCCATAGTTAAGAAACAAGCTGATAAAACTACTCAGCGGCGAACCACTGCTGCCTTTCATGAAAGAGGAAGGAGGACTCTGAGAGGCCATCACAAGCCCAGGAGATAGTGCTCCAGACCACAGAGATGTGACACCTAATGGAGTGTGCGTAGCTCCTTTTCTCATTCCACTGTTTGAACAGGAATGTCTATAAACCCCATTCTATGCCAGTCCTACCATTATATTTGGGAGGAGATAACTGTTTTTCTAGGGTCACAGGTACAGAGATGGAGAGGAATTGTGTCCCAGGAATCATATTCAGACCCTCACTCATACTTGATTTAGAAGATTTACATGAAGTTTGGGACTTCTGAGCTGGTGAGATTCAGATAAGGCTTTGCACTTTGATGCTATAACGGGCTGACACTTTTGAGCACCTTTGGATGGGGTGACCTTATGTCAATCTTTAGGGCAGCAGTGGACTGCGGTAGTCAGAAAGGCCTCCAAAATACTCATGTTCTAATCCCCATACCTGTAAATTTGTGACCTTACACAGGAAAAGGATTTTGCCAATGTGATTAAGTTAAGCATTTTGAGATGAGATTTTTCTGTAATTATCACAAGGGTCCTTGTAAGAGGAAGGCAGGAGAAGTACAGTAGGTGGTAAAAGATGTAAGGACAGAAGCAGAGATTGGAGGGATGAGCTCGAGTGAAGAGATGAGGAGAGCCTTGGAAGAGGCCAGGAACGGAGTCACCCCTGGAGCCTCCAGAAACCTGTGGTATGTCACTTTGCATGGTAAAAGGGACATTAAAGAGGCAGCTAAGATTACTACAGACCTGATGACAGGCAGATAATCTGGAACTAATGGTGGGCCCAATCCAATAACGAGTCCTTAAAAGCAGAGAACTTTTCCTGGCTGTTGTCAAAGAGATGTGATGACAGAGAAGGGTCAGAATGTAATATTACTGGCTTTGAAGATGGGAAGGGGGCCACAGGCCAAGGAACGCAGGTGGCCCCTAGGAGCTGGAAACACGAGGAAATGATTCTCCCCTAGGGCCTCTCAGAGGGAATACAGCCTTGTCAATGCCTTATCTTAGCCAGTGAGACCGGATGTTGGACATGGGTCCAACTTACAGAATTATTAAAATAATAAATTTCTGCTATTTTAAGCCACTAAGTTTAGAGTAATTTGTTACAGCAGCTACAGAAACCCCACCAGGTATGGTGACCAAAGGTGAAATGGTATCTGGGAGGAAGAAAAAGCCTTTCTATCATTCCTGATATAGCCTACTTCATATAGGAAATACCTGGCTTTGGCAGAAATGCAAATATTTTTGCTGGTAATTCTTTAGATCCAGTCTGGCTGACAGAATTTACATTTCTGAATTTGTACACTCATTTTGCCCTGGAGTAGAGTACATTCTGGATTGAACACTTAGAACAGTGTTCAGTATAAATAGTGGGTCCCTTAGAAAAATGTGTTGCATAAATAAATGAAGGTGATCAAGGCAGGCTCTGGGACGGATTGTAATTACTCTATTTTAAAGTGCTCTTTAACGGATGTTCTCAAGAACTGCTGACCTTTCTGTCCTTGTTTCTGGCTTATGATGGTCATAGTTCTGTAAAATACAAGGCCAAACCGTATTTTTTGACACTAGTACAAGGCCAAACCGTATTTTTTGACACTAGTAATACAGCTAAATCAGTAAGTAAAAAGGACGCATACAATCTTAATAGGAGAAATAATTATATGATCAACATATTTCAGAATCAGAATATAGATACTTTTCGGTATATAGCACAGAAAAAATTCCAATTTGATCAGAGGATTTCTTGATGGCTGTTGATCGATGCACCATCAAGAAACTTCAGTGCAAATTTTACCAAACACATTTATCAAAATGGGGTTCTGTTCATTTCCTCTGCAAACAAATGTTGTTACATTAACCCAGACCACGTAACAAATTGGTTTGCCTGAATATTTACAAGCTATCAACATAAACCAGCCCTGCAACTAAAAATTCAAACATATTTATCTCAAAACCTATTCCTGGTTCAAATTCATCTAGGCTAAGGCTGGAAGACAAGATAAGAATAAAACTGAAATTTATCTGTATAAATAATAAAAATAGTTTGTTTTCTTAGTGCTCTAAGTATTTTCCTTATTATTATGGCACATTATCTTTCCTACATGCTACTGCATGGATAGGAGCAGTATTATTTTAGTTGCTGGAGTATCACAGTGTTAAGAATATCTGCTTCTTGTAGTGTCAGGCTTTCATCTGTTAGCTCTTTATTTGGAAATGAAGTCACAAGAATAAAGTCAAGAGTCGCAAATTCAGGACGGGACTGTATAATAAAGTCCCGGACATCCAGGATCCTGAAGAAATAAGATAAAAATAATTTGTGATATGAAAGTTTTATTTTCATGAAGCCTTTAGCTAACATTAGATGATAGCAATATAAATCACAATTCTAATCCTTATTTAAATGTGTTGTAATTTTTAAAATTTACATTATTTCAATGGATGGATTTATATTAGATTACAGATAAAATGTGAGCTTTAACTCTGGAGTGTAGCTTATATTTACTTTTTCTGTAAACAGAGACAATCTTTAGGTGAGTTTTGCATAAAATAAATGTCAACAATGTTATTATACTAAAAGTGCAGGTTCTACTTCTTTCAGAGTATAAAATATCTTGGCAGCAGGTGACCCAAAAAAAGGTACCCCAGAATGGCCTGTGTCAAGTTCAGTCTATAACTATGAAAGGTTTAAGTCATAAAGACAATTTTTAAAAATTATCCTTTTTTAAAGACCTTCACATATGCCTAGCAATTCAACTCAGATTTTAAATACATCCCTTAAGGAAAAAATGAAATTGGTACATTATTAGTACAACAAATGTATAAATGAATGTTAAAATGACATTTTAAAAAGTTTAAGTACCTGACCAAAAAAAAAAAAAAAAAATAAAGTACTTGACAATAGTACAATTATACTTTATCTACATTACAAATTTATATTGTGAAGAGTAAGCTAAGGTAGAAAATTCCAATAAGAATTATCATAATTCTTAAATGATTAAAGTCCAAATAAGTTTTCATTATATTTATAGTATTAAGCCAAGTTTGATCCCACTTCACATGGTTTTAGCAACAGTGCAAAAGTGCAACTTTTAACAATCTAATTTTTGAATAACTGAATTTGCATTAGTATGTTCAAATGCTAAGTATTTCACACAGCTATTATGCTTTTGAAGTATTTTTTTTCTCTCAAAAACTTAAGAAGTGTATGTAAAGAATTTCTCATTCTTCATTACTCACTCACATAGTTTTATAAAGATAAGTGACCATGTGCTAAATCACAAATGAGCTTACCTGTGTGTACTATTGAATCTTTGTATCAAACGACTCCCATCTGCTAATCTGATTTGAATTTTTGTTGTTGGCACAGAATCATCAATAAGAACAACCGCATTAAGTATTGACTTATCCTCCTCTTCTGGGGATGAAGGCGTACTGACTATTTCAGGGGTAAGGCTAAGAAAGAAGAACACGAATCTGAATACATCAGATGCATACACATCTGAATACATAAGATTCAACAAACTGAAGATGATGGAGTAACCACTGAAATCCATCGCTGATTCTCAAGTGTTCCTACCTATGACTTCCGGACCAGGAAAAACATGGCCTCCTTTGAGTCTCCCATACTTCTTCTAACTTCTTTTGTTACATTAAAATTCTTTTGTAGCCTATGATTCTATTTAGCTTATCCAATCTCTTTCAAAAGCTTAACTTTGTGTTCTTTCCTCCCTTATCCCTTTGAAATTCCATGAAGCTGTTTAACACAACAATCTTTACTCAGAAATCTGTGCAACTCTGAGTTAATGTCAAAGAATGACTATGAGGACAGGCAGGCTTGGTTTCAAATCCCAGCTATGTCAACTGCATAAACTTTTAGTAAATTAATCTCTCTGAGTTCCAATTTTATCATGTATAAAATGGGGAGGGGAAATAATATGATGTTATGTAGGTTTGTTATTATTTGTTATTATCAGTAAGTCCCACATTATTGCCTACAATAATATTTCAACAGGTGCCAGCTATTTTTGTACATATCAACACTAAACTACTGGCTTAAACTTACCTAATATTACTTAAAAACATCTGATGTATGTAGTTACTGCTTTATAAAAGAGAAGTAATTTCTATGTGCTAGTGAGGAATGAAGTTTTATATATGGTGATAGATTTATTTATTTTTTAAAAGGTTTTATCTTAGAGAGTGCACACAAGTTGGGGAGTAAGGGAGGGACAAGCAAACTCTACAGTGAGCACAGAGTCCAACACAGGGCTTGATCCCAGGACCCTGAGATCACGACTTGAGCCAAAATCAAGAGTTGGACGCTTAACCAACTGAGCCAACCAGATGCCCCTACGGTAACTAGTTTATCATGAAACTTATTTGATAGGGCATCTTACCATTGGAACTTGATTACTAATGACCTTAGCACCACTTTATCTTAGTGACTTCTAATACTAGCAGAATGAACTGTAATTGTAAACTGAAAGTCACTGTCAAAAAAAAAATCCTTTTGGATTAAGAAACGAGAACAAATTAAAAACAAATTTAGCCATATTCTTTATAGACATTTGTCAAATCTTAATCTTCTCTAAGTTACCTAAAAGGATTATTTAATAGTCTTAATGTCTATTTTTTCAAATACTGAGTTTCAGATGGCATCCTACAGATTATTTTCTTTCGAAAAAAGTAAGAACATATTTATTAGCATATAAGTTCTAGGAGCATTCTTTGCTCATCTTGACTCTTATTCCCACCAATATATTCTCAAAATATACAGTAAGGTAGAAAAATTAACTTGTATTTATTGCTAACACTCCCCCTTTCTTCAGTTTTTTCTTAATACATATTTTAGAATCAACTTCAGAATATATATGATAAAAACATAAAAAATAAAATGATGATTTGCAATCATTGATCAGGTAGTCTTAAGGAATTTTCTTTCGAGTTTGGAACTGAGGACTTAAACCCTTGACCAGCAAGATGATTCACTATGCCAAGGGTCCGTGTCCCTTACACAGGGAGAGGTACAAAAACCAAAGGGAAGGTACACTAAATGCAAAGGACTTCAATCTTCCTCTGCCTCACTGAAAGTAGGTGTATACATCATCATCACCATCATTATCATCCTCATCACTACCACCATCACAGCCACCACCATGTTTATCAGTTCATTTAAATCATGGTATGAATGAGGGAATCATGACTTAATAATTAACAGCAAGGATCCAGAAGCCTGATTCCAGGATTCTGACTCAGCCACTTGCTAGATGTGTGACCCTGGGCAAGTCACTTAACACCGAGTTTCTTCATCTGCAAAACAGACAACTTGGCAGCACAGTTGTAAAGATTAAGTTAATGAGGACATAGAAGCATTTCAAACAATGCTTTTATATAGTTGAAACTTCCTAAAAGGCAGCTATTAGCATTGTAATTCCTATCCTAACAACAACTAGGGAGGGAAAAGTTATCTCTATTAGATGAGATGAGTCAGATGCGGTTTCTGTACTTTGATGCTTTCTATTTAAAACAGATGCTGACAAAAAGAAAGTACCAAGTAAGGATACTAAGTAAGGAAAGCTCTTTTATGTGTTTCTTTATAGGATGTGTGTATGTCAAAATGAAATTATATGGAATAATAACATTTGAGGACAGGAATATATTTTCAAGATAGGTTAGGCCAACCATATCATTTTAAAGGAAAAGAACAGAGTCAGAGAGATTGAAAGACAGGCTCAGAGCCACAGAGATAGGCGGCTGAGCAAGTTGGTTAGTGAGCAATGTATAAAAACACATTTTAAAAAGTTACAATAACTTTACTATTTAGCCTTCAAAGTTATACCTGCTTACTACTTAAAACTTTCTCCTTATTCTCCTTAACTGATCAAAATACAATGACATTTTCAAAATACTGTTTGTATGTTTCAAGTATCATATTAAAAGAATTTTTAAAAAGAGGGAATTGATAAAACAAACTTTTTAGGCAGACTGGAGGACAGAACATAGAGTGGTTGTAAGAAGAGTGAGTCCCGTGGTCAGGAAGATAAACATTTTCTAATTTAAGAGAGGGCAGTAAAGATGGATTTAATAAACTTTGAGGCTAAGAGGAATATATTGGAAAAGTAATTCTTGTCAGGCTCCATTTTCTCAGGAAAGCTGGAAGCAAAAAGAAATCTGCTGAGATGAGGGCAGGGAACATTTGGGATCAGCCCTTCGAGAGTGGGAGAGGCACAGTTCGCATTCTTAGCATGGGGTACGAACATCCCCAACAGCACTGAACAGCACAGGGGCAGACAAATCCAATGGCTGAACAGTAAGGCAAGGAGCTGCAGAACTGTTGGGATAAGAAAATGAAGCAAATGCAAGAAGGAAGGGGTTAGACTTTAGAGAAGAGGACCCTTAAGGGTCCAGGGATCAAGATGAAGTCAAAACTCAGGCTTAGTGGCCAGAATGGGTGAGTGGCAAACGGAATCTTTTGGACTGCACAGTGTGAGAAACAGGAAGCGACTGTTCTTTTTTTTTTTTTTTTTTTTTTTAAAGATTTTATTTATTTATTTGACAGAGAGTTCAGAAGCAGGCAGAGAGGCAGGCAGAGAGAGAGAGAAGGAAGCAGGCTCCCGGCCGAGCGGAGAGCCCGATGCGGGGCTCGATCCCAGGACCCTGGGATCATGACCCGAGCGGAAGGCAGCGGCTTAACCCACTGAGCCACCCAGGTGCCCCGGAAGCGACTGTTCTTAAACAGAGACATTTGCTTCCTCTCGCGATCTGTATCATCATATGCACAAGCTCAAAGCCTACAGCAACAGTCTACTCGTTAGCCCTGCTTATCAAAAATGATTCTGTAATTTTCTAAGTATGTAGGGCTCTATTCCAGCTCCCTGAGCTCATTTTTATGCAGTTGTACCATTTATTGTGCCACTGTACATCTGCAGTTTTGTCCCTATGATTTGCTTGTTCCTATGATACTACATGAAAGATCTGGGTAGAATTTTTATTGCATTTAGGTTTATCCCACAATTATTTGTAATATTGCAGTAAAAAATTAAGTTAGTTTCTATCTGTGTAATGTTCTGTTTGCAATAAGATTGCCAGCTATGGAAGACAATGGAATTATTTCCATTTCTGTTCTGTTTGCTTCTTTTTAATTACTTTTCTGTTCAGTAGTTGCCTGGAAATCTTGGTAAATGAGCCATTTCAGTAAGTTACTTTCTGAACACATGAAGGTTTTGTTAAGTGTTTTATGTGCTGGTTTTCTCTAACTTGATATTCTGATATTCTGATTTCCCTAACTTAAGTATTCTGAAAACAACCAACTTCAGCACATTGCTCTTGCTGCAATTACTTATGACAGACAGGCATGCTTATAGCTGTTATCAAAGATGCCTATTGTTCAGTCTCATCAAGAACCTTTAACAATTTCCCCTTTTGAACCCATGTAATCAGAAAGAGCCAGGATGGCACAATGGTAAAAAGCAGTGTGTGAATCTGAATCCCACAAAATAACTGCTCGCTCGTTCAATCACCTAGGGCACAGTACTGCATTAGCGAATGAAGTAATCACAGGATCTACATCCAAGAATTGTGAAGATTAAGTGAGTTAGTATATGTTTAAAGTACCTACAGGGCCAGGAATGTGATAACTGCTACTGAAGTATTCGGTATTAACATTATCACTAGATTTGCATATCTAATTCCATCAGCAAGGTCTTCAGGGTTCCTGTTTTAATTTTTACTTTCTAGGTTATTTTGCTTTTTTGATTCTCAAAGAAAAGTCACACTGAGTAAAGACAAGTATTTTTCTCACTTTAGGGTTTTACCTTCCAAGTTTTTGTCCTTCTCCACTAAAAGCCTTGAACCTCAATCTAGGTTTTATGTACTCTTGATCCTGATGGTCCTCCATATCCAAATTCACGTGGCCACCATGAACAAGCCGCTGAAGCTCCAAGGGAATCTCTCTTTTAAAAAGGGGAAAAGGTTTTAGTTAACGTAAAAAAAAATTAATCTACACTACTGACATTACTATAATCAAGTTGTGAACTATACTGGAAAACAGCACCTTTTGCTTAAATTATAATTTGAAAATTTCCATGATGATTGATTAGTCCCTATAGATATTTTCTTCTTCAAGTTGCATCAAATTATGATACCTCTAACTTTGCTTTCCTTTTTCAAAATTGCTTTGGCTATTTAAGGTCTTTTGTCATTCCATACAATTCTAGGATTATCTGTTGTAGTTCTGTGAAAAATGCTGTTGGTATTTTGATAGGGACTGCATGGTAGTACAGATATTTTCACAAAATTTGTTCTTCCAACCCATGAGCGTGGAATGTCTTTCCATTTCTTTGTGTCATCTGAGGTATCACCTCATACCTGTCAGAATGGCTAAAATCAAAAACACAGGAGGTAAGTGTTGATGAGGATGAGGAGAAAAAGGAACCCTCTTGCATTGTTGGTGGGAATGCAGACAGGTACAGTCACTGTAGAAAACAGTACGGAGGTTCCTCAAAAAGTTAAAGTCACTACCTTATGATCCAGCAATTACACTCCTGGGTATTTACACAAAAAATACAAGAACACTAATGCAAAGGGATGACATGCATCCCTGTATTTATAGCAGCATTACTCACAACAGCCAAAATATGAAAGCAGCCCAAGTGTGTTTGATGAATGGAAAAGATGTGCCACACACACACACACACGCACACACACACAAGAATATTATTCAGCCATAAAAAAGAATGAAATCTTGCCATTTGCAATGACATGGATGGAACCAGTGTATAATACTAAGCAAAATAAATCAGTCAGTCAAAGAAAGACAAATACCATATGATTTCACTCATATGTGGAATTTAAGAAACAAATGAGCAAAGGAAAAAAAAAGAGAGACAGATCAAGAAACAGACTCTTAACTACAGAGAACAAACTCATGGCTATCTTAGGGATGGGTGTGGGGGAATGGGTTAAATAGGTGAGGGGATTAAGGACTGCCCTTGTCCTGATGAGCACTCAGTGATGCACAGAATCATTAAATCACTATATTGTATATCTAAAATGAATATAACACTGTATGTTAACTATACTGGAATTATAATTTTAAAAAAAGTTGCATCACCTCATTCCTAGTGATTCTCACTATAGGGACTTTTTGCTGTCACAATGATCTTGGGAGGGCTTTTAGCATTTAGAAAGCCAAACTGCAAGATAGCAATTTATACCTAAATAAGCACTAGAAAATTCCTATAAGGACATAATAGTTAATACTGATATTTATTTCTAAACTCTGTGGAAGAAGTTTTGAAAATGGATAGGTGGTCTTTGATCGTTGTGAGATTCATGAGAGCTGCTGTCCTTCAGGGTTGTGATCCAGATACAGGAAGTGCTGCCACTGGGATTCATCTTGCCTAAGTAAGTCTTGTCTTGGGTTCCATAGATCCACCGAATGCCCTGCCAGAGTTGTGCCTGGATGACACCAGTGTCTGTAATGTCTGATCCTAAAACTTAAAGCTTAGAGTCTGTTTTCCAAAGAAGCAAAATACCTTTTTTTGGTGTGTGGGGGGGGGGCATTTTATTAATACACTATAAAATTTTCAGGAATACGTGTACCATATAAACTGAGAGAAGACTGCACTTTGTTTTGTTTGGAACATTATCAACATTATCAAGTCCCTGACTGCAACACCACCGACAGTAATTATGTTGCCAACCTCACATACCTCATTTTTTGTTTTTATGTTTGTCACATTTTATTGAGAATGGCTGGACTGCACATAGGTGCAAACTATCTTATTACTTTTATTATGCTCTAGTGTGGCCAGACCAAAGCATTTATAAACTGAAATACATAAAATTTTATGATAAATTATTTTATTTCAATATATTTAAGATGAAATTTTTATCTTTTTTTGGGAAACTACTACTCATGGACAGATTATATTATCTATGAGTTCTTCGAGGACAGTGAAGATGGTGTTACTCAATATTTGTCATAAGTACAGGGCAGTGATTCTACAGTTGACAACCACTGTCTGACTTCAATCATTTTTTCAAGGAATCTTTTCAAAAATTGTTCTTGATCATAATTTATACTTCAGGATATAGTAAAAAAAACAAAACAAAAACAAATCCTCTTTTAGGACACCAGGACTGCTTGGACACTGCCCACAAAGATTATGGTTTATTTTCATTTAAGAATAAATGAGTTTTGATCTACATTATAATACAACCATCATCAATAAGCTCTTGTCTACTAACATCTTGAAATAAGCATCAATTCCAACAGTAGTGCTGATCTTCCCTTAGCAGATGAACAAATACCTCCCTTAACCAGTCTCTCCCAGCTCTTCCCAGTGACTACAGGTTTCCAAGTCCATGACACCAACTTAAACTATTATTTCCTTATATTTACCACCACAGCATACTGCCTCCTAGGACAGCTTCCCACCTTTCTCAAATGACTTCAGCATATTGCTTATAGCATTTCTTGCCATTTTTTGGTATCTTGACCTTATCTTTGTAGAATTCAAATCCAGATTTTATGCTACTGTTTCACCTCCACTGCACTTCAGCTACTCTCCTTGGATATATTTGCATCACATGGAAATGTCCCAGCGTCAGTTCCTGAATGGAGTATAACCTTCTACTCCAGTCCCTTCACTGCTTCTTAAAATCTCCAGTTCATCATCAACCTTCTGTTTGGTTGTATTTCTACTTAGGAATGATTGCATTGTCAGCCAGTGAAAGCATGATGCAGAAAAGCTTTTATAATCCTAACAAAATCACTGGATTTTTCATCCTCTAGTAGAAGAGCTGAGCTATGATGTTCTTTCCATCGGTCAGAGCACTGTAAATCTAGTTGACTTTCACAAATCATAACTTCAAAATAACCTGAAATCTTCAGCCAGCAGTCATGCCACTTTAAAAAATTTCTAATATAATGTGCTGAATTTCAGGCACACACACAATGAAAGGCATCCTGTTAACAGTGAGCGGGACAGTGGCTCAGTGGGGAGGCAGCTACAGGCTAATCAACTGTATTGATTTATTACATGAAGATGTTTCTTCTCAGAATGGACCATTGTTTGATCATATTTTGAAAGTAACCAGTGTCTACTGCCCCCTCCATCAAATTAAGAACCAAAGACTTATGAATAGCAACATGTCCTTTAGATACTTAAAAATACACTTCCCCTCCAGCAATCACTTATAAAATACATTCCAGTATCTTAAGAAAAAAAGTCCCCCCCTAAGTAACAAATAGAATACAAGTAAAATATCTTACCCTCTTTTAACAGACTCCAGAAATTGAGCATTTGGTGGGTCATTATAAGGTCTCAGTTCTCCATCATCTAAACTGAAACCATTGCTCCATAGTTTAAGTAAAATCTGAACCTTTTGAAGATAGGAAAAAAGATAAAGAAATAAAAGAATCCACCTGCATCAAGTAATTTTAAGCTTCAAATCTTGTGTGGTATTTCACAACATATTCACAACATAAACCACTTACTTTATTTAAAATGCAGTATTATTCATATTACTTTAGTTACTGTTAAAATAAGGATCCAAATGAAAGCAAGTGTATTTGTTCAGCAGATTTGTATGTGGCTTAACAAATCGACAATGGCTGAAATGCCAAAGCTAGATCCTGGCCTTGATGTACAATTATTCTGGTTCATTGAGAAAAATGAAAGCAATGAGAGCATCCAGGTGCTACTCCACATCCATTTTTCTCTTTCAACTGTACCTATATTCTTTTCTGCTACACAGGGCTTAAATATTTATGTCAAGGGGTAAGCCAGAATTTCAGTGACCCCCTAAGGCGAAAGTAAACATGTTTAAATGAAATTATAATTCCAAATTTTAAAACACAAAAACAAAGAATGATCTTAGGAGTTTCCCTGTTTACAACTCAGCTAATTCTCTGACAGTACACTACTTATAATAATTACTACTGTATGTAAATAAAGCTCATTCTGACAGTGAATCATATATTTTTTCAACATATAGAAGATATTTACAATTTAAGTGCAAGGCACAACTGAGGTGCAAAATATAAAACCTGAGACTAAAGCTTACACATTAGTCATTTTAAAATCCATATTTCAAAAAATAACAGAAAAATATATACAGATTATATTTATATCACTAATTTCTAAATTTAAAAACAGTAATAACTAGAGGCAAATATCTAAAGCTTTTCATTTTGGTTACTGTACCTACATCTTGCAATTGATTTTCTCCATAGATGTATTCAGATCGCTTACAAAAGGAATTACCCAATCTGTATCCTCCACCTGTAAATGACTGAAATACACAGCAAATGAGTTAAAAATTCACTATGGTTTATAGGGCAAAATGTTATGATAATGTGTGATATATTTGAAAACCAGATCAACTACAATTAGCCAAACTAGCTTATACTTTCCAGGAAAATTTTATATTAAAATGAAGGTTTTATGTTACAGAGGGGTATACTCAAGGAAGAAACTATGTTTCTCCCCACAAAAACATTAGGGACTCCTGGGTGGCTCAGTGGGTTAAGCCGCTGCCTTCGGCTCAGGTCATGATCTCAGGGTCCTGGGATCGAGTCCCACATCGGGCTCTCTGCTCAGCAGGGAGCCTGCTTCCTCCTCTCTCTCTCTGCCTGCCTCTCTGCCTACTTGTGATCTCTCTCTGTCAAATAAATAAATAAAATCTTAAAAAAAAAAAAAAAACCATTAGGGACTCCAAAGTTGAAATAATTTAGGCCATTCTTAAATTTAAAGATATAATCATATACCAAAATATATATTTTAAAGTATAAAGAGATTTTAAAAAGCTACCACTAATATTTTATGATGTTTTATAATAAATTTTATAATATTTTATGATGTTTTATCATAAAAATTATGTTTAAAACATATTTCACAAAGTAAGTAACAGTTAAACAGTATAAAGGAAGAATTTTGTAAATAGGTATAAAGTACCCTGAAGTTATCTTTGGATGTGAGAAAATGACAGAACTGTAAACATACATGGTATCGATGTCAAACCCTTGTAAGAGGATGAAAAGACAAGCTACAATCTAGAAGAAAATATCTGTAATCCATATATTTGATAAAGGACTCAAAACTATTAAAATATATAAAGAATTCTCAAAATTCAACAGAACAATCCAATCTGAAAATAGGCCAAAGTCATTTTACTGAAAGGGATATGAAAGATAATGGAAAATAAACACAAGAAAAGATGTTCAATATCACTAGACATTAGGAACATGCAAATTAACATCACTGGCCATTAGGAAAATGCAAATTAAAACTGCAATGATTTATAACTACACACTTATCACAATAGCTAAAATTTAAAATACTGACAATACCAAATGCTGGCAAGAATGGAGAAATTGGATCTGTCACTCGCTACGGAAAAGAGATTGGCACTTTCTAAGAAACCAACATATACTTAGCAAATGACCTAGCAACTGGACTCTTGGGTATTTATCCCAGAGGAATGAAAACTAATATCCATACAAGAACCTGTATACGGTTGCTCACAGTGGCTTTATTTGTAAAAGTTCCAAACCGGAAACACCTCTAATATCCCTCAATAAGCAAATGGTTAAACCAATTGTGTGGTTCATCCATACCATGGAGGGCTATCAGGAATACAAAGAATGAACTACTGAGACACTCAGTAATTCTGATGACCTCCAGGGCATTAAGCTGAGTGGAAAAAGCCAATCCCAAAGGTCACATACTATATGATTCTATTTGTATAACATTCTTAATATTAAAAAAATCACAGAGAGAGAGAGAACAGATTAAGGTAGCAAGAGGTTAGAGATGATGGGGAGAAGGCTGAGGGTATGACTAAAATGGGGTACACCATGAAGGAGATCTTTGTGATGACAGAACTGCATCTTGATTGAGTTGACAATTATACAAATCTTTGGATGTGAGAAAATGACAGAACTGTAAACATACACGGTATCAATGTCAAATCTTGGCTTTGATACTGGACTACAATTATGTTAGCTATAACTGTTAGAGGAAACTGGGTGAAAAATACACAGGACCTGTGTTCTTTCTGTAATTTCTCATGAATCTATAATTATTAAAAAAAAAAAGTAAATAGAAAGGTTTTACAGAGATGTAAAAAACTGCTGCAACTTTCAATCATTAATAGAAATGCTGTAATCTTATAAAAACAGAGTAAATGCTTAAAATAGACATATATAGTTAGAAAAACAATGTCTACAAATAATATAAAAATCTATAGAGAATACATCTATATATCTATATCTATATATATAAAATTTAGTTTTTAAATTTAGCACTTACCTTAGATTTGTTATCACCAGAGGCTCTTGTGGCTTCATTCAGAGGGACAGCCCCATGTTCTCTTGCCTCTTTGAAAAGTTCATTCACAATTTTTCCAGTTGAAGGTCGAACTATATGTAATCCACTGTATTCATGTTCACTTGAATAGAACCTTTAAACATTAAAGTTCATGAACAGAAACTTAGAAAACAAACCTAACTCCTTTAAATTAAAAGGCTACAGAGTCTTAGGGAGTAACTTTATTTAAAAAGAGCCATGTGAATCATGAGAGATTATGGACTCTGAAAAACAATCTGAGGGGTTTGAAGTGGTGGGGGGGGGTGGGAGGTTGGGGTACCAGGTGGTGGGTATTATAGAGGGCACGGATTACATGGAGCACTGGGTGTGGTGAAAAAATAATGAATACTGTTTTTCTGAAAATAAATAAATAAATTAAAAAAAAAAAAGCCAATGTGGTAGGCAGTAGATGATCTGACATTTGATGAGAAGCTGCTAAGGTGGCACATGGATTTTGGAAAGTTCTGAGGATATGATTAGGTGAAAGTAGAGAAAAAAATAAGTGCCTTTTAACATAGACACAAAATTTAAGTAGTAATAAACTATTGTTTCTTACATTGTTTCTTTAGTGAGACTAAAATTGAATGCTCAAGTTCTTCTTAATAAAAAAATTCTTTATTCTTTTTTGTACATGACATAAAAGTGAATTAATAAAGTTAAAAGTTTGATGCAAAAAAAAAAAAAAAAGCCATATGGGGGCGCCTGCGTGGCTCAGTGGGTTAAAGCCTCTTCTGTAGGCTCAGGTCGTGGTCCCACCGTCCTAGGGTCGAGCCCCTGCATCGGGCTCCCTGCTCGGTGGGAGGCCTGCTTCTCCTTCCCCTACTCCCCTTGCTTGTGCTCCCTCTCTCCCTGTGTCTCTCTCTGTCACATAAATAAATAAAATCTTAAAAAAAAAAAAAAAAGAACAGAGATGTATCTATGTCTAGAATCAAAGCTTTATCACTATATAGTTTTTATCACAAAATTTACATTTAAAAACACATAGTGGTGTTCCAGTGCCTTCTACACAAATACAACTCCCCTTGGCTTTTAAGGTTGTCCATAATGTGGCTGCATCTAGGACTGGCTACATAATTTGTGGGGCCCACTGCCAAATGAAAATGAATGTCAATTAATAAATTTTATTTTATTTTTAAAAATTATTTATGTATTTTAGAGAGAGAGAAAGAGCAGGGGGAGCAACAGTGGGGGAGAGAGAGAAAGAGAGAGAATTTCAAGCAGATTCTGCACTTAGCCCAGACTCCGACAGGGGCTCAATCCCACAACCTTGATATCATGACTTGTGATGAATTCAAGAACCTGTGGCTCAACTGACTGAGCCATCCAGGTACCTCTCAATTTAATAAATTTTAGATTATATAAGAAGCTAAGAGCAAACAACAAAAAGGTGGTAAGAATGCTCTGGATTGAGATTTAAAACAGGCATAATCAAGAGGAATGGATGGCCCTTGGTTAGATACCAAATCCAAAAAAGGCTTGAAGACATATCTGACTATGGACTACATATTAAATGATTTTATGAAATTACTGTTCATTTTCTAAGGTGTAATATGTTATCAGGGTTAAAAAGGGTATGTGCTTCTTCTTAGGAGATGCAAGCTGAAGTATTTAAGGATGAAGTATTATGATGGCTGCAATTTGCATTCAAATAATTGAGTAAAAGAGCACTTGCATGAATGTAATGTTGTAACATGCTAACAACTGGTGAATACAGGTGAAGCATATATTGCATATATTTATTGTACTAATCTTTTGATTACCTATGGGTCTGAAAACAAAAAGTTTGGGAAAAATTAATATTCTTTCTTCTCATTCAGGTCCAAAGAGGTATGTCATTTTTATCTCCCCTACAGAAAAAAGGAAGTGGAAAGTGACACACAAAAAAGAAGAATGATTTCTAGTAAATTTTTAAATTTCTGGTAAAAATGACAGACTTTCTGCGAATACGACGTAATGGAAAAATTCGAAATTTCTCCCCAGTAAGGAGATTTGCAGTATTAAAAAGACATTAATAGGGTGCCTGGGTGGCTCAGTTGGTTAAGCTACTGCCTTTGGCTCAGGTCATGATCCTAGAGTCCCGGGATCGAGTCCCGCATCAGGGTCCCAGCTCCGTGGGGAGTCTACTTCTCCCTCTGACCTTCCCTCTCACACTCTCTCTCACTTTCTCTCTCTCAAATAAATAAAATCTTAAAAAAAAGACATTAATGAAAATATTCCTAAAAACAAGAAAATTCATTTTAATAAAGTATACCTGGCTCTTGAATCCTCATTGCTGGTTCTTTTACTAGTTTGGGTATTTTAACAATAACAAATACTATACAGAGATCACTTATTAGATGTGTCATCATTTAGTGAAAACATAGACAGGTTCTTGAAGTTCTAGATTCTTCTTCTTTTTTTTTTTTTTTTTCCCAGATTATATTTATTTATTTGAGAGAGTGAGAGAGAGAGCCTGAGTCAGGGTGGGGGTTGGGGGATGGGCAGAAGAAGAGGGAGAAACAGGACCCTGAGATCATGAATTTAGCAAAGATAGAGGCTTAACCGACTGAATCACCCAGGTGCCCCAGGTTCTAGATTCTTAAATGGAGGGCAAAAGGCACATAGGGGCTCCATGAGTGGGTTTTCAGAAACACAAATCCTTAAAAACAATTGACAAAATTGTGCATAAATGCTGTTTTGTGGGGAGAGGGGCTATAACTTTTGTCAGATCCTCAATGTATCCTATGACGCAAAAAGAACCACTGTGTCTAAGAAAAGTACTATTCAGTGTATGTGTCTTTATGATGTCTACTGAAGTATTAGGTATTTAAGATAACTTTTCTGTTTTGTTCTTTCTTTTTCTTCTTCTTCTTTTTTTTTTTTTTTTTTTAAAGATCCTACTTATTTGTCAGAGAAAGAGAGCACAAGCAGGGTGAGTGGCAGGGCAGAGGGAGAAGGAGGCTCCCCACTGAGCAAGGAGTCTGTTGTGAAACTCAAACCCAAGACCCTGAATCAAAGTCAGATGCTTAACTAAGCCACCCAGGCATCCCAACTTTTCTGTTTCTTTTAGCTTTCTGACTACTACCATTTTAGGAGTACTATCTAAATAATATTTATTTTAGAAATCATAGTTTTAAAGAAAATTCCCAAGACCACTTAAAATAATTTAGAATTGGTGAACTAAAAAGAAATACAGTGTTTACAACCAAAACAAAACTTACCTTTGAGGTGGTGTTCGTGGGCTTTTAAAGACTGTAGCTTTAGGTCTATCAGATTTGGAAGATTTGCATTTCACTTCATCTTCATATAATTCTGCCAAGGCCAACTATAAAACAACAAATTTGTTATAAAGTGTAATAGTAGGACTAAGCTATTCTACAAAAGTAGATATTATGACTAGAACATTTGATTGTGTAGTATAAATTTCTAATGAGAAATAAAGGGTGCTGTTTCAGATGACCCTCTTCCAAAATAAAACCAATGTATCTCTCACTTGATAAAATTAACCAAAATACTGGAATATATTGAAGTTACAATAACTGCTTAATTATTTTCAATTAATTATTTAACTGTTTCAAAAACTGTATTTGGTAACAGATCATTTTGAAATTGAGCCTACAATTTTCCTAGAATTAAAAAAAAACAGTTAAAGATGTTTCACACTAATGTCAGCCTGCTCTCATCAAATCTCATAAAATTTTTTTCATTTAGCTGTTCAAGTTTTCAAAACCAAGCACATAAAATAATTTCAAAATTATTCTATTTAAAAGTCTACATGACACATAAATTTCATCAAGTATGGGAACATGAACTTTTAAAAATATAAGACAATGTGTTACATATATGGTTTACATAAGTTTTAGAAAGTAATATTACCAAATTATGCATTCTAAATATATGGCAGGGTACCTTTAAAATGAAATAAATACAATATAGTTCTTGAAATTGGACTTTTGAAAAGTCATCCAAATATTTTAGCACTAAATTATTTTGTTCCATCTTGGACAATTCAAAAACTTCTCTCAATGCTCCCATAATTGGCATGATCATAATTTCCAGAAAATTTTTTGGGAAAAAAACAAAAAACAAAAAACAAAATCCCCCCTAATAAACAGATAAAGTGCTCCTTCTAGAAATTCAAGAGATATGAAAACTACATCCAGGGCTTCTTTGCTTAGAAGGAAAAGAATTGGGACAAAGTCAATTCTTTGAAGATTCTATTAGGCAACTTTTAAAACATCCACACATGAAAAACAAAAA
The DNA here is from genome assembly GCF_964662115.1 of Mustela nivalis. NCBI lineage: Eukaryota > Metazoa > Chordata > Mammalia > Carnivora > Mustelidae > Mustela > Mustela nivalis. The sequence goes on from NC_139021.1 coordinate 80,275,919, forward strand.
CAAAAGAATTAATTTTCCTCCCTAATTTTTACTCTCTATCCCATTCCTATACACCTCCATCAACTTTTCATATTTCTCACATGGCAATTTTGTTAGAAATCCCAATTATGAAAGTGCTTTGTAATCTAAAAGAACTGAATTAAAATCCTAACTTGGGCTCCTATGGTGTGTCTTGGACATGTTATTTAACTTCTCTGAGCCATGGTTCCCTCATCTTTAAATGTCTGTTTAAAAAAATTATCCTAAAGTATCACTTTAAGTATCACAGAATGCATGTAAAGCACAAGGCAAGTGCTCTATTACTGGAAGATATTAAAAAATGTTTAACAATGACTATTATCAGTGTTTCATTTGCCTCAAGATTTCCTTCTTCAGTGTTATCTACATATTATAGTCTCTTCCCCACCCTAACCCCTTGAAAATGAAACAAAACAAAACAAATGAGATGGAGACGGACATTCTGCCTGACTACCTGAGTTCAACATTTTCAGAAATTTTACCTCCTTGAAATCTGTTACAAACAGTATTCCTTTATGGAAGTTCCTCCTGAGCTGATTACTTCAGCTCTATGACTTACTTTTATGTGATTTCTAATCCCATCAATGGAAATGGTACCTATATTGCAAAGGCACTTCAGCCATCCTTCACAAAGCCTTTTCTAGTTTTCTTAACTAGATGATATTTCTTTCCTAACTCCTCATAGTATATGCTAGTCTATTATTAACATTTATATTAAACATTATATTATCATTGCTTACGTACTTTTCTCACTATTTTATCCCTTCTATTATAATTTAGGTTTCCTAGATTGTTTCTAATATAATACTTCATGGATACCCAACAAATTCATGATGAATTATGTAGATAATAAATAAACCTGCAGATTTTTAAAAATTTATTTGACAGCATGAGAGAGCATAAACACAGGGAAGGGGAGGGGCAGAGGGAGAAGCAGAGTCTCAGATGAACAGGGAACTGGACTGACGTGAGGTTTGGTTGATCTGAAAGCAGACACTTAACCAGCTGAGCCACTCAGGCGCCCCAAGCTGTAGATTTTAAAGCTGAGATTACATTTCTATATAGTTTATACCTTGTTTGTTTTTTGTTCAAGACTTGTACAAATCCTATCAATCAAGTAATTTTCTTCTGTAAAATAAATTAATAAAGCAAATAATGTGTTTTGATTGTATGAAATATAGATTAACAAAGTATTATATATATTCACAAATTAGGAATATGGAGAAAACTGTAATTGAGCAGGGAGTCCACCTAGTTGAAAAGGTCTTAGTTTTTAATGGTGCATTACTAAGATGAAAATGAATGATATTTAGAGGGAAGGAATGCTGGGATTCATGATGTCCCTGCATGGTATAAATTCATCAGTAACTATTACAAAGAAATTCAATTTATATTAGTTGACACAGCAAAGATACCACAGAAGAGGAAACGATTATTTAAACTGATCAAAATGAACTAAAGTACTAGTTAAAATGTACAGAACAACAACTAAATATTAGTCAAATAAAGAGACAAGAATATGAGCACCGTGAAGTAATGAATCACTGTGAATTATCAGGACAGTGTGTCCTTTAGGTTAAACAGATTATGAAGCTATTTTGATTATGCAGGAGGAATAAAATACATAAGTACTGATGACCTTTGCTCTAGAATTCGAAATGTGAAGAACATGAAAAGAAACCTGAAAGCAAAGTAACTGAGAAGGAGAAAATCAAGTATATAGCAAAAGATATAAAACTACGGAATTCTCATTCCTAGAGTGACACCTGCCCAGAAGGTATTATACGGATTTTTAAAAAAATATAGAATAGCAACATCCGCGTCATCTGGGAACCTCTGAAAATGCAAATGCGCCAGCTTCACCCCAGACCAAATGAATGAAAACTCGGGTAGGGCCCTGCAATCTGTGCTGCATCAAGCCTTTCAGATGATTCTGATGCACGCTAAAATTGAGAGCCACGCTAAAATTGAGAACCAAGACTGTGGACTACTGATGTCCAACAGGATTAGGATACTCGTGACAATTGTAACACAGTATCAGACATTCTTATTCTTTTCTCACTTACAAAATGCCACTGTTTATCTCATGTTTATCTCACCCCATCCTAACCCTAATAAGTACTGAAGTCTATCACTAATTACCTACCAATGCCAACTTGTATGGAAATATAGAATTAAAAACAGAAATCTTTTCCTTTTGATATTATTTTGGACGAAAACTGGGACAGAAGCATATACTATGTTAACCAACTACGAAACCCTTGAGTATAGATGGACTGAGGACAACCAAGAGAGAGAAAGGTCTCCGAAAACATTCAGAAAGACTAAAGAACACTTAGGTTTTTAGGGCGATCACTGTCATTAACAATACCATCCTAAGCCTTCCCATTGAATATTTACCAATTTGGGGGGATGAAGCAAGCTATGATCTGCTCTTGGTTTGATACCCACAGGAGATTTGTGCAGTTTGTAAGTCAGAGGCTCATAGTGCTGGGAGGCTTTCTGGGAGATAACCATCCATGTTCCTCCTGTGCTAAATGAGGAAATGTCTCCTGATTTAGATGCTGAAAAACCCTACACTGCCTAGCAGCAAAGATATACATACTCAGGGGGTATCTTTTGCTTGTTCCAATTAGTAATATACCGCCCTTTTCCTCTATAATACTGTGAATGACTGACTCTTAGAGCAAGCTGTCCAGATAGAAGTACTTACTGAAAAGTATACTTACACATGGTAGATAAAACAGTAACAAGATAATCAAAGAGTAATCACTATTAAAAAAACTAGTCAGGGAGAAGAAGAATATTCATTTCCTTTAAACCTACTCTATTTCTTTTAAACATACTTTATTTCTTCACACATCATCACTTTGGTTGTTTCCAGGTTTCTTAGCAAGTTCTTCAGATTCTTTTTAAATTCCAAAGGAAACATTACCAACACTTAAAGTATCTGATATCCAAATCACATCTATAAGAAATTAGTTGTGTATCTACCAACCTAACTACCAGAAGTAGATAAGTAATTAAAAACAAAAAAAAATCCCCAGGGCACCTGGGTGGCTCAGTCAGTTAAACGTCTGCCTTTAGCTCAGCTCATGATCCTGGGGTCCTGGGATCGAACCCCACAATGGGTCCCTGGTCAGCAGGGAGCCTGCTTCTCCCTCTTCCATTAAATCTGCCTGTGCTTTCTCTCTCTCTGTCAAATAAATAAATAATATGAAAAAAAAAATCTCCATCCTCTAACTGATAGTGAAGAGGAAGGCATTCTTTCAAGGGACATTTACCAAAATATCTCCAACCATTAATCATATATTAATTTGCTGGATTAAGTCTGTAAATTTGCCAAGCATTAGGCAATCACTAGCTAAGCTGTTCTCATTTCTCACTTGAAAAGAATAGAATGAAATTAGACAAAGAATATGAAGTTATATAGTTTTAACAGATGAATTAGAATGGGCTAACCAGTTTAAAGTTACAGTATTTTTCTCCTTTAAAGAAAAGGAACCAAATATTTACCAAGCAACTATAGAGCCAGGATAATATGGGAGTGCATGGGTACTTTATGGACATTTCATCCTTGACACTACCAAGATCACCCCTAGTTTATAAATAAAGACACTGAGGATCAGAGAGGTTAAGACACTTCTCTTACATTCACAAGCCTACTAAGTGATAGGACCAAGATGCAAACAGAAGTTGAGTCTAACCAGAAACTCCATTTCTTCCCAACCTGCCATGTTCCCTCTTAGTGATGGTAGTCTTTCCATAGAAAAGATGAGGCAGATGGTAGCTTCCTATTTCTTGAATCTGTTTACTACTACTGAATTTACTTAAAAGCACTGGAATTATTCTGCATTCAATTCATCTTTTAACTGCCACTGAGCTCTCTTTTCTTGACTTCATTTTATGTACTGCTTAATTTGGCATTCAATCATACTCTACCTTAAGATGTTATGGTCAATATCATCATATATTATTTCTGCAAAAAACAGAAATGCCTTTACACTTCAATCCCCTTCCACAGTGTCCAGCACCAACTATACATTTGATGTCCTATTCATCTCTGCATTCCTGGAGTTTAGCAGTATGTTGCATGGCAGGTGGTCAAATCTTGTTCAGAGAAGTAGAATTAAAGGTGTAACTGTAACAGAACTTTTCTATCAGGACAGATTCGGTGTCATTTACTTTTAATTAATTACCCAGTTCCTTATGATTGTTTACTTGTTGATTTTATCAATGGTCTTATGAGACAGGGGAAAAAAGCCTCAGTGAGCAAAGCAGTGTTAAGCATCTGAAAAAGCGAGATTTGTTGCATCCGTATTTAGCTCACTGATGTCACCGAGAAATTTTATTTCGCTGTTTCTTCTGTGCAATGTTTCATAGACGGTAGCTTTGACAACTAGGCATGCAGCTGTAGGATGGAATACTTTAGCTCACTCTTTTAAAAGGGAAAAGCTATCTGATAAAAAGGAACCATTTTTATATAAAAGCAATCCAGACAGAAACAGCATCCCAGACAAGAAAGAGCAAACCAGCCCACATTACTGCTTATAAAGTGATCCTCATTTCTCACGGGCACGGTAAAGCTTTCTTCTACAGTAAGTCTCCTAAGGAAGTACCAACCAGTGAACCATTCAACTGACCCCAACACAATGCCATTCTAAACGAACAGTTGCTTCTTAAAATGCAAATCGGGTGGAGGGGAAATGAGACCGGGGCAAAAGAGAGTTGGGCTTTGGCACTTGTCTCCTCGAGAAGCACTGTTCGATGCACCGCCCTGAAGAGACCTTCGATGCCGGAGTCACAATTCAGTCCCCAGGTGGGGTCTGGCAAAGGCTCAGCCGAGGCCAGCAGCGGACTCCGACACGCACCCCTCCGCGCAGTCACCCGCCGCCGCGCCCCGCCCTCGGCCGGTCGTCCCACCTGCAGATCCCGCGCGCTCGGGGGCCGCGGCCCAGAAGACCTCTCCTGCTCCCCCGGTTCGGGGCCGCCACCTTCCGCCATCTTTCACCGGCTCGCCGGCGCCTGCGCCGACGCATCCTCCGCGCCTTCCGGGGTCGGTTGCCTAGCAACCGCGGGAGGGGTGGTGCCTACGTTCCTCCACTTCCCCACTTAAGGGGCGCGCGTCCCAGTCTTCCGGCGCCAGCCGTCCAGTTCTGTATCTCTCTTTTCCTTAAAGGAAACTGGCTCAGAGAATTTCACCTCAGGGACCGTCTACGTAAACCTTGTGCTCTCTTTTCAGCATGCCTGAAGGCACTGTAGGCCGCTCTAGAAGGCAGCGCAGATTTACAGGTTCTTAAAACTCAACAATGAAAGCATCTTCCGGATGCATCGTCTGATACAAATTGCAAACTTATTTTTCTAGTCTTGGCCAAATTCTCTCATCTTCCCTTCCAAAGACTGGGTGGGTGGTACGTCGCCGTCAATGCGTGAACTGGTGTTGAGGATGGAAAACATCGTTAAAGCTCTTTGTAATCAGAGCTGGAGACTGGTTAAGCCCTCTCCTTTAATCTGAGATTTGTTTAAACTCCTGCCTTATTCCAGGCATTTTTATGTCTCTGCGATGTAAAGGTTGAAAGAGGAGCCCTGGTCACTACAAAGCTCACAATCTAGTGGGGAAAAGAGAGATGTAAAAGATAATAAATTTCAATTTGCAAGAGAGCTTTGCATTAAATGTTATGAATGAGATGTGGGGTGTGAAAGAGGATATTCTTTTGGTGCCTGCTGGGTGCAGGATGCTAGGTGCATTCCTTGTGTGATCTCATCTATCTCCCTGTTAGTTAAGCATTGCTATTACCGTGTTATACCCAAGGAAATCAGATGATAAGTAACAGCTAGATTCACCTGTTGTGAATGGCAGTACCAGATACCAAGCCTGGCATTTGTTGTCCCAGGCTTCTTCTTCTTCTTTTTTTTTTTTTTTTAAGATTTTATTTATTTATTTGACAGAGAGAGATCACAAGTAGGCAGAGAGGCAGGCAGAGAGAGAGGAGGAAGCAGGCTCCCTGCTGAGCAGAGAGCCCAATGCGGGACTCGATTCCAAGACCCTGAGATCATCATGACCTGAGCTGAAGGCAGAGGCTTAACCCACTGAGCCACCCAGGCGCCCCCAGGATTCTTTTTAATACAACTATCTGCCCTAGAAATCTCTAGTTCTTCTTTAAGTCCCATAGAGCCAAGACATTTTGACTGACCTTAAAGGAAAAGTGTTTTCTTTTTTCCTTTCTTTTCTTCCTTCCTTCCTTCCTTTCTTTTTTTTTTTTTAAATGGTTTTATTTATTTGTTAGCGAGAGAGAACACAAGCAGGGGAAGCAGGAGGCAGAGGGAGTAGCAAGTCCCTGCTGAGCAAGGAGCCTGTTGTGGGACTCCAGCCCAGGACCTGGGAATCATGACCTGAGCTTCATGAAGCAGACGCTTGACCTACTGAGCCACCCAGGTGCCCCAGATAAGTGTTTTCAGCAGACTTTGAACCAAAAGGGACCATAGGGAATGACATTGGGTTGAGATACCATGTCCTTGTTGATGAAGTACTACGTGGTTGAAGCTTAGAAGAAATGACAAAAGATAACAATGGGTTGTAGGGTACAGACCTAGATAGGAGATGTAGGCTTAGGATAGATTCTGAAAGATCCTACCTTAGTGAAGAGATTGAGCATTACCTCTGAGCCAGTAATTCTCAAATGCTGCTGCACATCAGAGCCCACATTAGAACCCCCTCCTCACCCTCCCCACCTAACCCCAGAAATTCAGATTTAATTTGTATGGGGTAGGACTCAAGTTCATACTTTTTGTTTTAATTTTCTGTCTTTTTTTTTTTTTTAAAGATTATTTATTTATTTATGTGACAGATTGAGAGAGAAGGAGAGAGAGAGCACGTGCACACAGGCAGGGAAGAGGCAGAGGGAGAGGAAGGATTGACATGGGGCTTGATCCCAGGACTCTGGGATCATGACCTGAGCTACAGGCAGGTGTTCAACTTACTGAACCACTCATGTGCCCCAAGCTCATATTTTTTAAGATGCTCCGCAAGTAGACTTTGCTTCTAGCCATGACAGTGTTTCTGGTACTAGACTTGTCTTCCCTCTCCGAACAATGAAAAAATTAGACAAAGTACATTAAACTATTGTTTTTGGATATTGCGTAACAGGAAGTACAGGTCTGTGATATCCCAAAGAAGGGAAATAAGCAAGGTAAGCTGTGTTTGCTCTGGCTTTCTGCCTAAAACACTCACACAGTGCTGGTAGGAATGGAGAATAGCACAGCCCCTTGGGGAGATAGTTTCTTCTAAAGTTGAAGATTTGATTATAAGACTTAGCATTTCCACTCCTAAGATTTACGCTAAAGGAATGAAAACATGCTTACAAAAATATTTGCACCCAAATGATCACAGAAGCTTCATTCATAATAGCCCCAAATAGGAGACAGTCCAAATGTTTGTCAAAATGGATAGCATTTTGATAAATGAACACAATGCAATACTACTCAACAGAAAAAAGGAAGATATTATGGATTCACACACCATGGTTAAATCCCAAAGAATCTTGGGTAAAAGAAGCCAGATGCAGAAGAGTAAATATTGTCTGATTCAATGTATATGAAATTCCAGCACAGACAAAACTAATCTTTATGGGTAGAAAGCTGGTAGTTGCTTAAAGCTGTCTCTTCAGGGAAGGATAAGCTTGGGGAATTTGTCGGGAAAAGGTCATATGGGAGCTCTCTGAGGTGATGGAAATGTTTTATATTTTGTGCTGATTACACAGGTATACACATTGTTAAAAACACACTGAATTATATATTAACAATAGGTATCTTTTTTATGTGTAAATTATACACTTATAAAGTTGGTTGGAAAAAAAAAATCATCCCAGATAATTTTTTTGTGCAGCTATGGTTGAGAACTACTGATCTAAGCCACCTGGAAGCCATTAAAGGATCTGTGATTTAGAAAGATCACAGAGGCATCAGTGTATAGGATGGATCATTGTTAGAAAATTAGAAGGTTATTACAACATGGAGACGTGATTAGACTAAAATTTCATCAGTAGCAGTGGGTACAAAGGGAAGCAATAGTTGGTAGCGATATTAGGGTCAGACCCAATAACTGGAATATGCTGGAATCTACTGGAAAGGAGGAATAAAGAATGACATTCAGGGTTTTAGTTAGGTGGTTTGGTAAATGGCACTACCCTCAAGTCACTGAGTTAAAAGGGAGAAACAGACTTCAAAAGAAAGAAACAAATCTGTTATGGACATTTTGAATTTGAAATTTATGTGAAACTCTAGGGCAAAAAAGGCATCATGGATCAATCACAAACGTGGGTGTGGACTTTAAGAGATTAGGAGAGAATTGTGGTGTGGAAATAGATTTGGTGTTGACTCTCAGAGATAGGAGAGTAGATGAGACTTCCAGCAGCAGTGTGAAATATGAGAAGGTATGAGGACTGACAGTACACAGAAAAGCCAACATTGAAGGATTTGATGGAGAAAGGAGAGCATTCAAAATAGACCTAAGGAATCCTCAGACAGGATAAAGGATGAAGACAAAGAGATTGGAAAAACTAGTGATGAGGAGGTTTCAAGGTTTCAAGGAGAAGACCAATTCTATCTATCTATCTATCTGTCTATCAATAAGATAACCAAGTAAGATTAGGACCAGAAGGTATCCACTGGATTAAAGGAAGAGGAGATTGGTGTACCAAAGGTCACTACTAATTTCATACAGAGGAAAATCCATATTTTCGTAGCTTGAGAGTGGCAGCTAGGAGAGTGAAACCCTTGTTTTCAATGTACTTAAAGTCAATGGTGTGCAAGAGGTGGCTTATACTGGCTTGTGAGAGTCCATTACTTTTTCAGGAATTTTATAAGGAGTTATTAATCATAGCCATTATTGAAAAGGAAATTACATAAACCTACAATGAAATCAGATGAGGAACCAATGTAATAAATACTGAAAAATCATCATTGCCTTATTATTTAAATACATTTTATTATTACCCAGGCTGTTGAGTTTATTTACATGTCTTACATCCAAATGGTAGAGATACTATGTAATGACATGCTACTGCATACCTCTTCTGAACTCCAGTTGCATTCATCCACAGCATGTGGTAGCTTGAAATTTGCCATGATGGCAGTATTTACACCTCAGAAATTGGCAATGCCACAAATAAAAATTTGATTTATTGCTTTATTCAGTGTCTACTCTGGGTTTAAAAACGTGATGGAAAAAGTGTTTACAATTTGGTTAAGATTTAAAAGTTTCCTGTGTCCATAGCAGTTTTATTATGAAAAGAAAAAAAAAGAAAGTAGAAAGAAAAGAGATATTCTTGCAGTATTTGAAAACTATTAGCTGACTCAGAAAAGAAGTCGCTCATGTCCTGTCATTGAGTTACTCCAGGTGTTTGTGTTGTTTTCTATCTTGTTAATGTGAATAGAAGTAACAACTGACATTCACATGGTCACTTTGAAGTTTCTTCTCTTTTAGCTTGTGATGAAAATATAGTATCTCTTACCATTCTTCTCCAAATATGCTTATAAATACCTCACTACCCCTCCATTCTCTATTCTCTATTTTCTATTCTCTCTCTCTCTCTTTTTAAAGATTTTATTTATTTATTTGAGAAAGAGACAGCGATGTGACACAGAGCACAAGCAGGAGGAGAGGGAGAAGCAGACTCCTTAGGGGCTCAATCCCAGGACCCTGGGATCATGACCTGGGGGGAAGGCAGATGCTTAATGGACTGAGCCATCTAGGTGCCCCTATTTTATATTCTCGAAGTGGTTGAGGGGGGTCAAGAATCACAGCATTTATTCTAGAGGATATAAAAATCCAGGAACTTCTCTCTCACACTTGCTTCCGCATATAATATGTATTGTTTTTTGGAGTGCTTAAACTGGAAACTTATTTTTTAATACCTTCTTACACTTAGTTTTTCTTTCCATTAGACTGTACGATCATGGCGGCTACAGGCCTCTTTATCTCTAGTGTCCTAATGTAAAACTTGGAACATAATATGAATCTTCATTTTATTTTCTTTAATTTTTAAAAAGGTTTTATTTATTTGCAAGAGCGTATGAGCAGGAGGGAAGTGTAGAGGCAGAGGGAGAAGCAGACTCCCCACTGAGCAGGGAGCTGGATGCAGGACTCGATCCCAGGACCCTGGCAAAGGCAGACACTAAAATGACTGAGCCACCCAGGAACCCAATATGTATCTTTAAAAAGTGTGTAACTGAGTGAGTGAATGAAGGAAGGACATAGGGATCCATAACTCAGACTGAGGTTTGACTATCTCCACAGGCCATTTTCCATTCATGAAAAGTCAAGAAATAACAAGATATATCAACAAAGATCATCATGTATGGATAGGAGAGATAGAATAAAATGCAGGCCTCTCTATCTTGGACTAATAAACTGTATCCAACTGCATTCAGCAACCTAAATGAAACATACACTTGTGTAATTTTACTCATCCTGGAACATAACTGAGGCCAAGATCTGAGGTCACTATAGTATACAGCCCCTTAAAACATTTAATCTTGGCTTTTTAAAGTTTACAAGGGGCGCCTGGGTGGCTCAGTTGGTTAAGCGGCTGCCTTTGGCTCAGGTCATGATCCCAGGGTCCTGGGATCCAGCTCTGCATTGGGCTCTCCGCTGAGTGGAGAGTCTGTTTCTCCCTCTCTCTCAGCCTGCCGCTCTGCCTACTGTGCTCTTTCTCTCTGCCACATAAACAAATAAAATCTTTAAAAAAAACTAAAGTTTACAAAATGCGCAACATTCACAGTTGCTCTTTAAGCAATGGACACTGACCTTCTGTGTTAGTATTTGTCTTTATTCAACAGAATTAATTAAGGACCAGAGAAATAAGAATTTCTTTGTATCACCTAGATATTAGGTAGCAGATCTAGGTTTTAAATTCAGGTCTTTAGACTCAAAAGTATATGCATATACTTTCCTTTATACCATCTGTGTGTCTCCTGGGAGGTTGTTTTGTTTGTTTGTTTGTTTTTGCAGATTGTTCTCTTATGGAAATAACCCCAGAGTACTTCTTGGCACTCTCTGCTTTCCGACCATTCCTTTTGAGCTTCCTCTAACATTTTAGCTTCTGTTCACCATCTAAATACTGGTGTTCCCTCAAGTTCTATCATCAGCTCTCTTACTTTCTTGGTGTTTATGCTTTCACTATTCAATGTCACAGTATCATACATATGATTATACACAGAAAATCCTCATTATTTGCAATAGTTATGTTCTATAACATTGCCAAGAACATGGGATTGTTTCATTGCTCCTAGAGGAAACTCAAGATCAGGGTCCTGTAAGCTTCTGATTACATATTCTTCAACCAATTGATACGTAACCTTGTTTTCTGTTACTGTTAAAAGACACCTTATTTATTTATTTATTTTTAAAGATTTTATTTATTTATTTGACAGAGGGAGATCACAAGCAGGCAGAGAAGCAGGCAGAGAGAGAGGAGGAAGCAGGCTCCCTGCTGAGCAGGGAGCCCGATGCGGGGCTTGATCCCAGGACCCTGGGATCATGACCTGAGCTGAAGGCAGAGGCTTTAACCCACTGAGCCACCCAGGCGCCCCAAAAGACACCTTATTTAATATATATTGTTGACTCTTTTACATTGAACTCACAGACAGCAACACCATATCTCATGCCTGAATGAAGCTCATCTAACTCATGTTATTTCTTCCATAAGGCAGATTATATAACCTTATTGTACTTCTGAACTTGGACTTAGGAATAGCAGTTCTGCATTATGGCTGCATTTTCAACAGCAAAATCACCAATAAAATGCACAAAAATGCAAAAAATGTGGCACTGAAGAGGCCATGCAAAAGACATTTGTTTACAGTGTAAGAGCTGAAACAAGAAGGCAGAGCATTGCCTTGTTTGTCCTCAGCTGGGAACATGCTCATTGGGCAGTTCAAATATTTTGCTTCTGTGTGCATGTCTGCCAATGACCACAAAAGCCCCATGTGTATCGATTTTTACCAAGTAGGTAAATTTATAAGTATGGAAATATGAATAGAGGATTGCTTATATTTAAACTTTTTAAGTCTACTTTTCCAATATCTAATTCTTTCCATTACCCGAGACCTGCATTTCCAATTATCAACTGTAATTTTCAACTGGAAGTCTCAAAAACATTGCATCTCAGACCAAAACCTCTCTTATTTCCCTCTTTTAAAGATTCCTTACTATTTTAGCATTTACTATATTACCATTTAGCAAAAGCTACAAATGGGAGTCATTTTAATTCTTCTTTGTTTTACTCACACCATTTATTGTTTACCAAATCTTTTGATTTCACCTCCAGAATATCTTTTGAGCATGTCTTCTCCTTTTCACCCTTACTTCCATTGAAATGATTCAAATTTTTTCTTTTTATTGAGAGATAACTGACAAATAAAATTGTAAGATATTTAAAGTGTACAATGTAATGACTTGATGTATGTATACATTGTGAACAGATTACCCACATTGGTTTAATTAACACACCCATTACCTCAGATATTTACATATATACATATATATATTTTATATATATGGCAAGAATGTTTAAGTTCTACTTTCTTAGCAAATTTTAATTATACAAATTTATCAACAATAGTCAGTAAGTTATGCATTCAAGCCTCAGACCTTATTTATCTTATGGCTCTAAGTTTGTACCTTTTACCAATCTCTGTATGACAACCACTTTTCTACTTCCTATTTCTATAAGTTTAACTTTTGTTTTTAGAGTCCACATATAAGTGATAACATGCAATATTGTCTTTCTCTATTTTATTTGGCATAATGCCCTCAAGGTCCATCCATGTTGTGAATGGCAGAATTTCCTTTTCTTTTAAGAGTGAAGAAAGGTCCATGAACGCCAAGACAGGACAGTAGAACTCATCCAATGAAAAGAATAAAAAGAAAAAAGAATGAAAAAGGGTGAAGATAGCATAAGGGAATTTTGGGACACCATCCTACTGACCAATGTATGTAATTATACAGGCCCCTCGAAGAATCATTATTTCTTTGAATAGGCCTATTTCCTTGGCCAAAGCAAATCATCTGTCCATGCCCAACTCAAAGAATTGGGGAAGCACAATCCTACAGTGTACTTTGAAAGACGAGAGCTAGAATCTCAGTGAGTAGCACTGACTAATTCAATGTGATTTACAAATTAAGAACAGGGGAGTATTAAGGATGTTTCCTGCACTGATCCTAGCACTGAATAGTCTCTTTCATCTAACTCTAACATTGTGACAAAGATACTATAGAGCTGTTGGTTCTTCACCCTCCCAGAAGCTTCCTAAATGAAATTTGAAACTAGCCACCATATGTAGAGGACAGGCAGAGACCAAAGAGAAGGGTCCCTCCAGGCACTTTTAATAAACAAAGGGAACTTACATAAAAGGCTTGTGCTGGGCGGTAGCAAGAGGAGTGGATTCCAGCACCCACCATCCAAATCTTGGAAGTTTGTAAAAAGGCCTTAACTGGTTTCATGCAGGTGTTATCAATACTGTCATTATCTCAAGTCCGTGTCCTTGGAGCAGCCTATGGGATCAGGAGGGGCAAGCAGAACTATTTCCTAGTACAGGGAATGGGTGAGGAGGAGCTGAGTGCATGGGAGACCTGCTCTCAGGTCAATTGGTGGTCACATCTTTTTTTTTTTAAACTCCAGTGCAATTAACACACAGTGTGATATTCATTTTAGGTGTACAATATAGTGATTCAACAATTCCATATATTACTCAGTGCTTTTTAAGATAAGCATATTCTTCTTAATTCCCTTCACCTATTTCATTCATCCTTCCATCCATCTCCCCTCTGACAAACATCAGGTTGTTCTCTATAGCTCAGTTTATTTTTTTGTTTGTATCTCTCTCTCCCTTTTTTCCCTTTGTTCATTTTGTTTTGTTTCTTGAATTCCACAGATGAATGATATCATATGCTATTTGTCTTTCTCTGAGTTATTTCACTTAGCCTTATACTCTCTAGCTCCATCCATGTTGTTGCAAATGACAAGATTTTATTCTTTTTAAGTCTGAATAATATTCCATTGTGTGTATATATATATATCAATGGACACAGGTTGCTTCCATAATTTGGCTATCGTAAATGAGGCTGCAATAAATAAAGGAGTGCATATATCCCTTTGAATTAATGTTCTTGTATTCTTTGGGTAAATACCAGGAGTGTGATTGCTGAATCATAGTATAGTTCCATTTTAAATTTTTTGATGAGACTCCATACTCTTTTCCAGAGTTGGCTGCGCCAGTTTGCATTCCCACCAACAGAGGAAGAGCGTTATTTTTTCTCCAAATCCTAGCCGATGCTTATTGTTTCTTATGTTTTTCATTTTTGACATTTTGGTAGGTGTGAGGTGATATCTCATTGTGGTTTTGATCTGGATTTCGCTCATGATGAATGATGTTGAGCATCATGTCCATTGGCCATCTGGTTGTCGTCTATGGAGAAATGTCTGTTCATGTCTTCTGCCCATTTAAAAATTGGATTGTGTGTGTGTGTGTGTGTGTGTGTGTGTGTGTGTGTGTTGAGCTGTATAAGTTCTTCATATATTTTGGATACTAACCCTTTATTGGATGTATCACTTGCAAATATCTGCCAGTTGTCATGTTCTTTGGATGACCTCTCCTAACAATAATCAACTAGGAAATGTAACTAAGAAAAAGATACTTAGTAAATTGCAAGTTTCCCAGAAAACTGTTCTCTTTTACTTCTAAAAGCCCTGAGGTTTTCCCTTCATCACAGCAGTGAAAGATGTTAGAACTGTTCTCAGTTAGTGGTTTCAGGATTATGCAAACATTACATTAGTCTTACATATGGACTTTGCAGTATCTATTTTGTCTGAGAGGTATTTTCTCCATTTTTTGCTTACCTCCCTGTTCTCACTTGCGTAATATGTTACCATCTTTGTTTGTTAGTGAAGTGTTCAGACAGAGAAAAGTGACCTTATAGAGGGAGCATAAGAATAAAGGAAGAGGAGCAGCCATCAAAATTGTAGCAGCATATTTCTATCCACCTATGACTAAAAACAGAGTTATTGAGTAAATGCACACAGGATTTAGATGCCTGGTTGAAACTAGGCAGGTAGCCTTCAATAAAGGAAGTCATTTTAATATGACAAGATGACACAGAAAAGGATGACCCAGAGAGATCAGTGTCAGAATTGTGTAAGACCAGGGGAGGTCTCAGACCTTAGCCTTGACTGGAGGTTTATTGTCAGTCCTATTGATCAAGCCCCTGACATTTTAGCATCCCATGTGCATTCCACCTACTAAAGGGGGACCTTCAGTAGTGTGGAGAGACTTTGGTGCCCCCTGAGTCATGGAAAGCAACACAAGGTGTGAAGTCACCCTGAACACCCGGAACCTCTGTCAGCAAGCTACACATATGTCTTCATTTCCTGTGCTGGGAAAACACTGACTTAACAGCATTGCTTTTGACTCTTTCAACCACTTCAGCAGTATTGACTCAGAGGCCTTTGAGCATTATGGATTTCTGTAGCTCTCTAGCAAAGGACCAGGGTGGTAATGTTGGGTTCCTCCATTCAGTCACCTCCAGAGCCCCCAATTACCCAGCAGATAGAATTCAGCATCTTCACCATTTTCTGCAATAGACCTACAAATCTGCTCTCCAGGGAAGGGTTCTGCATTTCAGATTGCCCCAAATGAACACTTTACTTAACATGTATTTTCTGTGGTCCCTACTTTTTACCATCTTTCACCATCCTCAGGGGGAGGATGGAATTTCTTTCTTTCCAATTCCCAAATGCAAACTCCCAATCCTTCATCAATCAGAACAAATATTTGGAAAACAATTATTAATGAGCAGTCTCTTGGGGTTCAATCTGCCACTCCAAAGTCTTACGGAGCTCTTTCTTTTAACAAGGGCCCTGCAAATTCTGGTGAATACAATCAGCTTCATCTTCTTGGATTATGCATTTTTGGTCATGCAAGGATCTTTTGAGATTATATTCTGATTATTCTTGGCTTTATGAGATGTTTCTTGGCCTATGAAGAAGTGCTCCTGGGGTACCTGGGTAGCTCAGTTGGTTAAGTGACTGCCTTTGGTGCAGGTCATGATGCTGGAGTCCCAGAATCTAGTCCCGAATCAGAGTCCCTGCTCTGTGGGGAGTCTGCTTCTTCCTCTGACCTTCTCCCTCTCGTACTCTCTTTTTGTCATTCTCTCCCTCTCGAATAAATAAATAAAATCTTTAAAAAGAGAGAAAAAAAAAAAAGGTTCTGCTTTTTAAAAAAAACCCCAAAACAAAACAAGCACATGCAATGCAAAAAATGTCCACTAGAGGGAGCACCAGCACACAAGCTTGCCTGTAATTTGAGACTCCCAATTGTGGCTTCATGTTCCTCCCTATCTGGACTGAACTGAGAAGGTGAAATTTTCAGGGATACAGTGTTATATAAAATACACATAAGAGAAGATTAAACATATTGCTGTGATTGTTTTTCTATAGAAATGTAAAGCTGAATTTGGTGGGGAGAGAGAGTTGAATTGGTGATGTTAAATTTGTAGTCATTGTTTCCATTCATTGAAAAATAACCTGGGGAAAAAAGTTTAAAAACAATTATTTAGGAGGTTCCTTAAAAGATGAAGTGTAGAAATACCAAATGAGTCAATAATTCCATTACTGATTGTTTACGCAAAGAAAATGAAAACACTAATTAAAAAAGACATATGTACTCCTGTGTTTATTACAGTGTTATTAACGATAGTCAAGATATGGGGAAAAGATTTCTATATGTAAGAAATATACATATATATGAATATTACTCAGCCATGAGAAAGGAATAGATCCTTTTTTTTCTTCAAAAAGGATGAGATTTTGACATTTGCAACAACATGGATGGAACTAGACGACATCCTAAGTGAATCAAGTCAGACAAAGACAAATACCATCTGATTTCACTCATATGTGGAATCTAAAAATAAATAAAAAACCAAAAAATCACAAATGAATAAACAAATAAACAAAATGCAGAAGAAGACCCATAAATACAAAGAATAGACTAGTGATTGTCAGAGTGGGTGTGAAGGGGGGGAAGGGCAAAATGGGTGAAGGGGAGAGGAAGATATGGGCTTCCAGCTATGGAATGAATAAATCAACAAATCATAGGAATAAAAGGCACAACATAGGGAATACAGTCAATGATATTGCAATAGTGTTATATGGTGACAGATGGTAGCTACACTTGTGAGCATAGCATAACGCAGAGGAGTTGAATCACTATGTCATATACTTGAAACTAGTGTGTTATATTAAAAAAAATTGAAAAAACTATTTAAAGCATCTAGGGTAACCAAATTTTATTAATTGATTTTATTGCAAACTTTAGCCAAGCTATTCTTTAAACCTTCATCTTTTTGTGGAAAGCACTCCCTCTAGAGATTTAACACCTATCCAATGGTTTTTCTTTCCCATTGCCTCAAGCTCTTCCCAGCTCCTGCCCTTCACCTCTCTTCCTTGGCCCCATGACAAATATGTCAACTCACCGCTATCAGCAATTAGGACCAGAATTAGGGCAGTAAGTGTGAAAAAACAAGAATGCAATAAATAAAATTTCACCCTAAATTCCTACGACAACACCAAGGATCCTCCCAAACTAGAGAAGTAAATCTGATCTGAGTATGCATTTCGTAGAATCCCATAAATCATTCTTCATTCTTCATAACTGGGGAGTTCAGGGGTTAGTAATTACTTCATGCCATTATGCTAAGTGAAATAAACCAGAGAAAGACAAATACTGCATGGTATCATTTGTATAAGGAATCTTAAAAAAAAAATAGTCAGACTCCTAGAAACAGAGAGTAGATGGTGGTTGCCAGGTGCTGGGGTAGGGGAAATGGATAGAAGGTATAAACAGTACAAACTGAGTTGCACGCTGAATAAGGTCTGAGGCTCTAATGCATTGCATGGTGACTTTAGTTGATAATACTACATTGCATAACTGAAATTTACTAGGAGAGTAGCTGTTAAGTGTCCTCTGTCTCCTTAAAGAGGAAAATATGGGAGGTGATGAGTGTGTTAACTTAATTGTGGGGATCCTTTTACTATATATATCACATACACTTTAAATATCTCACTTTTTTGGTCAATTACATCTCAATGAAGATTTAGAATCAAACAAAAATTCATGTCAGAACACAAACTCTGAGAGTTCTGAACCTTAAAGATACCTGAGTACCTTATAAACTAAAGAGAAGCGTAAGGAAGTAACTATTTTTGTTTCAGGAGGTTCTTTCACTTTCCAAAAGGGTATTTTCTGTGCATCTTTTAAATAAAAATGTTTTCTAGAATGTTTATACATGTATAGAATGTTTATAAACTTTGTGCAATTTTTTACGAATTTAAATGTTAAAGTGGAGATACTGTGTAAATATTTTTGTATTGTAAATAATCATATTCCTTTTAAGGCACTTTTCTAACTTGTTCTAAGTCTGCATGAATACATCATGAATGTTAGATTGATGCGTCCTGAACCCCATCCATCAAAACACTGAAGACCTGGAGGATACACATCTGCCCATACCCTACGTCCAAGACAATTTGGATCCTTAACCAAATGTGCTTCAGTTTGTTTGTTTTCGAAGGAGACCAGAAGGAGACCAACTTTACCTGCAGATAGATTAGAGTGGCTTGTCATTCAAGGAAGGCATTTACTGACTCTGACCCCGGAACAGAGGTCACTGGATTGACAGCTGTTGCCCAAGCTTGGCCTCTCTGGTTCTCTTTCTTGGGATAAGGAGTCGGATTCGGATCTGTAGGTTAGACTGCCCCAGGGCTGGAATTAAAACGAGCAAAGCATGGGGCAGCCATTTTCTGCCAGGGGGATAAGGACTCAGGAGAAACGGCTGCGCAGAGAGAAATAAAAGAAAAAAACCAGACCTCCACAGAGAAGCAGAGGTGACGAGGACGCACCTTCTGGCTTTCTGATGTCTGTCACTGCCTGTCCTCTGACTGGCTAGTAACTTCCCAACTTCACGTCAGGACCTTTGCGTTTATCATGCTATCACATTCTCACAGCCTTGTGAGGTAGGGCACCCACTAACAAACGTGCTCAGAGAGGGTGAAATACACGGCCACGTTTGCCCAGTTGAAGAGACAGATTTGACCGGAAGTCTCCTGGCGGCTGACAGCCACGCCGTCTTCCGGCTCCTGTATTCACTCAGCTCAGGGCCTGTATTCCTCAAGTTGCGCCGGCTTCCCTGCAGCACAGCCGGCGTCCTGAGCGGATCTGAGAGGAGCCAGAGCAGGAAATGGTGAGGATGCAGGGGCCAGCGAAGGAAGGCCAGAGCCGGGGCGGGGGGTGGGGGTGGGGGTGGGGGTGGTGAGAACATGGAGGGAGGCCTGAGGAAAATGCTCTCCTATTTGATCCGTCTTTTTTTTTCATTATTTATCAACCCTCCTTCTCCATAGGGGACATCCCAAGCATACATCCCTGAGATAATTTCTGGGACAGAAGAGGCACAGATGTCCCGCCAGGTTACTACTCCCTCAGCACGATGGGACCTGGGGCTGCCGGATGGTCTCTTTTTCAAGGGTGCCTGACCAGGGTGGGGCCTGATACAGGCCCAGCAAAGAAGCAGCAGGCCAGATTGATGAAGGAGCAAGAAGGATGGCATGGTGGCATTATGCTGTCTGTCTGTCTGTCTGCTTCTGCAGGCTGACCACAAAATCTCCGGTGGGCGTGGAGGGGGAGCTTGGCCGGAGCTGGCGTTCCAGATGCCCAAAGCACCGGAGGCGGGACAAGCGGAGCAGATTGGGGGCTGGGATAGGCAAAGGCTTTTGGTTTGTGCAAGGATCCCCAATTTTTATCTCCATAACGTTATTATGATTATTGTAAAATTTTGGACATAGGAGCTTCATTACCTGCTAGACCATCTAGACAGAAATATGTGGTAAATGAATGGAAACAAAAGTCACAAACTTAGGAGAGAGGCAGGCATTTTTAGACCAGTTTAGTGTAGACATTCACCAGACTGGACTGCTGCTGTTTTGTTTTGTTTTGTTTTTAAAGATTTTATTTATTTGACACAGAGAGATCACAAGTAGGCAGAGAGGCAGGCAGAGAGAGAGAGAGGAGGAAGCAGGCTCCCTGCTGAGCAGAGAGCCCAATGCGGGACTCGATCCCAGGACCCCGAGATCATGACCTGAGCCGAAGGCAGCGGCTTAACCCACTGAGCCACCCAGGCGCCCCTGCTGCTGTTTTTTAAACAGTCAACATAAAACTTTTTGCCATGAGCAAAATAATATAATTGACTTTCAGAACTGTCCAAATTATTTTTTTAAACACGATTTTATTTTTTTCACATTACTTTAGGTATCAGATTTTCTTTGGCAAATTTACCCCGCATACCAGATTTTCATCTTAGAGCCTTGTTTATATTTACATAAGTGATGTTCACCTATACCTTTCTCTAATTCCTAATGGTTTATATCTTCTTTTTCAAATGTGTATCTTTTAAGTTGTCCTTCTTGAAGACATTTGGAGGAAAAATTATGAATGAAACACCTATACCTTCTTCTTCATTTCCGTCATAGGGTGGCATCTTAACTGTCTAACCCACAGCGGCCCATCAGCTGAGGGAAGCTGGATTTCTTGTTCTCCTCAGACACAGTTGGCTGCATGTCATAAAGCAACAGCTGGCTAAAGCTTCTCCACTTCCTTATTAGCAGCTGTAACCCGGTCACGGTCTGAGCCATATATTTTGACAAGTTTTAACCTCTGAAGAAGGTCTTTTTTTTGAACAAGCTCACCAATTTTGCTTTTTCTTCATTTAATCTTTGTTTGAGAAGACTCTGTTTTGCAAAATCCTTTTGGGGGCCGCTGCATGACCTAGTATCAAGTGACTGATATACACATGCGTTAATATTCTTAAAGGTGTTTTTGAAATATGTCCTTTCATCAAATTCATCGTATGTTTAAAATTTTCTGGATATTCCAACAGTTTTCTCTGGTTGGAGATGCTGCTTCCTCTGAAGAAGGCTGATCATTTTCTTCATCCTCTATTGATGACATTTTGCCACACTGTAGCAGGAATTAGACCAAGATCTTATTTTCCTGAGTTGTTCTCGAAGTGTTGCCCTCACAGGTGGTTTCCTCGAACAGTTTGTGTGAGGGGGAGGTGGATTGGCACAGGCTGTGGAATGCTGGGGAAAGTGCTGAGTCTGATGGATTTTTCTATCTTGAAAATGAAATATTGGTTTACCTCACGTAAAGAGAGCTCTACTGGATTCCACAGCCACTCCCTAGGTCCCTGCCCCATGCCAGGCATCCAGGGGCAGGACCTCAAGAAGGCGTCTATGAATATTAGTTTCCTGGCCTGCCATGACAAAGTACCACAAACTAAGTGACTTTAAAGTAACAGAAATACAGAAATTCAGAAACAGAAAAACAGAAATTCTTTCACAATTCTGGAGGTCAGCAGTCTGAAATCTAAGGTGTCCCAAGGGTTGGTTTCTTCTGCTGGCTGTGAGGGAGAACACATTTCCTATTTCTCTCCCAGCTTCTGGTGATAGAATATTGTGGACCTTTGGCATTCCTTCGTCTGAGGATGCAACACTTCAACTCCTGCCTCTATATTCACATCACATTCTTCTCTGCATCCTTGGGCCTTTCTCTTTTCTGTCTCTTTTAAGGATACTATCATTGGATTTTGAGCCCACCCTGATTCAAGAGGATCTTATCTTAAACCTTGCCTTGATTACATGTGCATTATTTCAAATCAGGTCATATTCCGAGCTTCTGGATGGACATGAATTTGGCGGGGGCACTTCTCAATCCAGTACACTGCATGTTTTATACAGTTCTGCCTAATTGGGGCTGACATGCCTTTTTAGGACCATCCAAACCACTTTGAGGTTGACTGCTTTAGCAAGGCCCATGACTTTTTGCAAATGAAAGACTATTTAGGTTGTGAAATACTTGTTATGGAAGTGTTTGGTTAACTTGGAAATCCAGTCACATCACCAAAGAAGTTTTAACTTTACATTTATCGATGAAAGAAAAGAAGACGACGTTCCTCTGAAAACATAGACTCTCAACTATGTTAAAATTTTCACATGGTTATTAAGTAACTAAAATTTTTTGTATTGTATTCTAGTGAAAATAAAGTTTTTCATCAAACGTGCCCATCAAGAGTTAGACTAAATCATTTCTTAAAAGTCTTGATCAAAAACTACATGTAGCCATTTCAAGAATGAAAATCATATACTAGAAGTTATATTCATGATAACAAACTGAGAAACACATTAAATATTTGAAAACAATTTTTGAAGCTTAAATTTAATATTTAATGTTTTTCTAAATACTGGAAATTGTGTGGGTTTTTTTTTTTAAAGATTTTATTTATTTATCTGAGCGAGAGAGAGAAAGAGAAAGAGAGAAAGTGCACGAATGAGAGGAGAGACAGAGGGGGAGGGAAAGGGACAAGCAGCCGTCCTGATGAGCGCAGAACCCAGCCCAGTGTGGGGCTCCATCTCAGGACCCTGAGATCTGGATCTGAGCCAAAATCAAAAGTCAGGCACTTAACTGACTGAGCCACCAGCTGCCCCTACAATTCTGTATTTTTACACAGATGGAATGATAATACACATGTAATGCAAAAACTGGCTCTTTCTCTTTAAGTATAATGTTTAGTCTTCTTTTAAGTATGCACAGAACCATGTTCTTTTAAAAAATGGCTGGACAGTACTTCATATTGTATGGCTGTGTCAATGTTCTCTAATTTATTGGTATCCTTTTAGAGCATTTAATTTTCAGATTTGTTTTGTTTTGCTCTGAGGAATAATATGACGATGAATATTTGGGCAAAAATATCTGTGAAATAAATTCCTAGAGGCAGAACTGTTGTGTCAAAAGTGATGTGATTTACCCTTTAGATAGATATTGTGAAATTGCTAACAAACTTTAACACCAGTTTATTCTCTCCCGGTTTGAGAGGGAGCCTGTTTTCCTATATAGTTTCCAACAGTCTTTTAATTTGTAGTCTGAGAGTTGGAAAGTGCTATTTTCTTCTTCTTCTTCTTCTTCTTTTTTAATTATGGGTGAGAAAATAAAAGGGAGATAATGAGAAACTAGATACTTATCCTAAATAATTTGATCAGCAGTCATCTGTTGGAGAAAACCTAAGAACTCAGTAAAAATTTATTCTGAGGCAGTAGAAGAAAAATGGGAAATTGTGATAAACAATTTTGGTAGAAAAACCAACTTTGTTTTCACTTTAAGAGTGTTTTTAGCCTTTATTATAATGGACAATGACAATGAACATGGGGACTGTTGCCCTAGAAGACAAGTTACAGAACACGGATCATGGGACTGAGGACTTGTAGAAATGGAGTAGAGTCTTATATATAATTCATCTTATATTATCCTCTTATATAGAACTAGTAATGATTTTAGGCAGGTCATTAGCCCTTATGTGTCTGTTTTCACATGTGTGTAAAGTAAGGGGTTAAGACCTCAGCATCTTAACAAACCTTATGAATCTAAGAAGGGTCTTAATTCAGTAAGTATTACCATTTGATGAGAATTTCCAAAATGAAAATGTTCCAGTTCTAATTCTCCAGTAGATGGTGATATCACAACACTCAAAACAGTTATTAATCTAACTGACTGCAATTCTTCTCTCAAAAGGAGAGACATTCTGAAATGTCAGAAATACTCTTTGCCATTGTAGTAGAATTTTAATTTTACACAAAAAGTACATTTATAAAATGTATCATGTTACATTTAATGTTATACAAAAAGAGCATTCGTAAATTTTTTTATGTTACATTTAATATATTCACTTAGGGTATCAATGGATTGTTAATTGGTTCCTTTAATGTGTAAAGAAATAGAATTCCAAACACAATTACTTCAGATGATGTGATTTGCTATCTGTCACAATTTCCGTATTTCATTTAATTTTATAAATATTTTAGATTCAGTTAATAGATTTATTTAATTAGAAGACTGAGGGGATGCAGATTGAGCTTTGTATATCTTAATAAAACTTTATGGACATCCAGTTGGCTCAGTCAGTTCAGTGTTCGACTCTTGGTTTTGGCTCAGGTCATGATCTCAGGGTTGTGGGTTGAGCCCCACATTGGGTTCTGGGCTAAGCGTGGAGCCTGCTTGAGATTCTCTCTCTCTCTTTTGCTGCCCTTTCCCCCACTCACTCTCTAAATAAGTATAAAATAAAAAAAAAAACTTAAAAATATTTCATAAGAAGATAGTTAAAGGAAAGCCTCAAATAAGGTCTCTGGATATCTAGTCAGAAAGAAAGTCAACTTCTGCTAATTGTATAATTATACAAGGATATCAACCAAAAACTTAGTTCACAGAATGGCAAGATTTTAATATATTCTTCAAAAAATCAATTGCACACTTAACATTAATGACACGTAGTTAGAAGATAAAATTAAAAAAGAAATAAATGTAATGACAGCAACAAAAGCCTTGCAAAAGTGGATAGTGATTTATCTTGGAACGTAAAATATATATTGAGGGAATATAAGAAAATATTAGTAGGAAAAATAAAGGAAGACACTCATAATTATGTAATTAAATACACTGCACATGAAAATACTATTCAAGGTAAACATAGATGAAATGTAAATAGATGTTAAGAGCCTATATGGAATATTTTACATAAATTGTCAAGTTAATAGTAAAAATATGCAAAAACCAGAAAGTAAGTATATAAAAATTTTTAAGATATTAGTATTCAACATACTCTATAAAATTTTCAAACAGTTTGCAAAACATTTGTCAAAATTAAAAGGTAACTGGAGAACAATGTTAAATGTACATTGAAATAGAAAAAAATTAAAAATGGGTAATTATACAAAGATGTACTCCCCAAATATAGCATGTTTACAGGTCTTTTTAGCATATAAAGAAAGGTATGTTAACATGAGTTATTTCTACAAGAATTAATCCTGATGAATGTTATCAATGCATGACCATGTACTAGTTCTAAATATGCAGAGAAGAAAATCTTAGAAATTTTTCTTTATCTTAAAAAACAAAAGAAAACAAAAATGTAGGTTAGGAACAAAGAACCACAGAAAAGATTTTTACATATTGTTTCCTTGGGAAGACATGTAATCTGATATATAATTTTTAAATAGGACAAAAAAATACTCTGGGTTAATTTAGGAGTATTTCCTGAAAAGAAGGCTAGTGGATGAATTCAGAGCCTGCAAATTTCATTTTTTTTTTTTTTTAAGGAAAGAATGAATACATCTTAGCTATCAAAACTCTCCCAGTCTGAACACAGGAACCAAATAGGCTTGGATAAGTGGTGTAAGTGCTATCTAAACTCTCATAAACTGGACTCAAGAAAAAAGTAGATTAAGATAATAAGGGATACTTCTATATTATTACAGAGTTAAGCAAAATTGAAAAGAGAAAGGAATCTAAGAAAGCCAGCTGTCAATTTTGTCAAGTGCAGGTAATGAAGGCACAAAAGTATTTTTCTGTCTCTAGGGCACACAGTTAGAGCACTTCTCCCAGCCTGCCTTCAAGGTAGATGTAGCCACGTGTGTGCAAATGAGTTCAGTCTTCTAAACCAGACCCATTAAAAACCTTCTGTGTGATCCCTCAAACTCTTCCTCTATTTCCCAGCCAAATGCAGAGGAAGGAATGGCCAACAGCTCCACAGCCCAGGTGATGGTAGAGCCACAGATGGAAGGAGTGTGGGTCCCTTAGCTGATGTTTACCTGAAATGTTTGTATTCAGCTTTGTATGAGCAAAAATTAAACTTCTACCATGAAAATTTGGAATTTGTATTACAGCAACTAGTGCCACTTATTCTAACTAACACATGATACTGGGTTTTAATTTCTATTTGAAATTTACTTTCAAATAGAAAAAAACTAGTTAGAAAGTTTTTCTTATACTTCTTATATTTCGTATAAGAAAAAAATCACATTTAATTAAGGTATACATAATATTTTATGTGCTACTTTCTTCACTTAACAGTTCCATGAACTTATATTTGTATGCAAGGAATGCTGACATGCCAGCAATCTTTAACAGCATATTAGTATTTTAACTAATTAATGAATTTTGAAAGAGAGAGAGTGCGTGAACAAGAGGGTGGGGGTAGGCTGAGTGAGGCAGAGGGAGAGAGAGAAAATCGTAAGCAAACTCCATGCCCAACTCGGAGCTGGATGTGGGGCTGGATCCCACAACCCTGAGATCATGACGTAAGCTGAAATCAAGAAGTAGACACTTAACCAACTGAACCACCCAGGTGCCCCTAGTATTTTGCATTGTTAATATTATCTATTATTAATTATTCATTCTCATCTGTTTGGCATTAAGTTTCCAATTTTTCACCTAAGTTGCACTGTTCAGTACCTCTGCACCAATTGTTTTGGGGACTTTATTCAAAATGGAATTATCTGGTCAAATAAATGAATGGCTGAAAAGGGTAAATGTGGTCAGTGCCTCCTATATACTCTACAAATTCCTAAAAATCACTGAGATATGCAAAATTCTGCAATAAAAAATCATGACCCACAAAAGAAAAAAATGGTAAGTTGGACTTCATGGAAATTAAAAACTTCTGTTCCATGAAAGACACTGTTTAGAAAATGAAAAGACAAGCCAGATTTTGAGAAAACCTTTGCAAAACACATTTGATAAAAATCTGGTATCCAAAATATACAAGGAGTTCTTAACACTCAATGGTAAGGAAAGAACCCAATTAAAAAAGAAAATGGGAAAAATCTGAAGAGACACCTTACCAAACAAGATATACAGATGGAAAGTAAGGATGTGAAAAGATGCTCTGCATCATATGTCATTAAGGAATTGCAATTAAAAAAATGAGGTACTATTATACACCTATTACAATGTCTATAATCCAAAACACTGACAACATACAATGCTGGTGAGGATGTGGAGAAACTGGAGCTCTCATTTATTGCTGGGGGGAATGCAAACTGTTACAGCCACTTTGGAAGACAGTTGGGTAGTTTTTACAAAATTAAACATACTCTTAACACGACGAAGCAGAAACTATGCTCCTTGAGTTAAAAACTCAATTGTCCTTAAATGACTTGAAAACGTATGTTCACACAAAAACCAGCACACAAATAGTTATAGTAACTTTATTCATAATTGCCAAGCTTGGAAGCCACCAAGCTTTGGAAGTCTTGGAAGCCTTTCAGGAGATGAATGGATAAATAAACGATAGTACATCCAAACAGTGGGATATTATTCAGCATTAAAATGAAATAAGCTACCTAGTCAACAAAAACACATGCTAAAATCTTAAATATATTATTAAGGGACAGAAGTCAGTCTGGAGAAGCTCAATACTATATGATTGCAATCTTACGATATTTAGTAAAAAGCAAACCTATGGACAGTAAAAAGATTAGCAGTTGCCAGGTGTTAGTGGCATGGAGGGAACAAGTAAGTGGAGTACAGGGGATTTTTAGAGCAGTGGAACTATTGCACAAGATGCTGTAATGGTAGATACATGTTATTATACATTTGTCAGAACGCAAGGAACGTAGAACACCAAGACTGAAGTATGGATTTCAGTTAATCATCATGTATCAATATTGGCCCATCAATGGTAACAAATGTACCCCACTAGTATAAGATGTTAATAATAGAGGAAACTGTTTTGGGGAATTCTGTGCTTCCCAATCATTTTTTCTATACACATAAAACTGCTCTAAAAAATAAACTCTATTAATTAAACAAACAAACAAACAAACCAGACCACAGGACAAAAATGGAGTTAAGGGCATGACACTCAAACACTTCATCAGTGACATAAATTGACCTGACACAGAGTGATCAAAGAAAATATAATATTTTAAAAATACTTTAGTTAAGGGGAGCCTGGGTGGCTCAGTTGGTTAAGCGGCTGCCTTTTGGCTCAGGTTATGATCTCAGCGGTCACGGAATCAAGCCCTGCATCGGGTTCCCTGCTCAGCAGGGAATCTGCTTCTCCCTTTCCTGATTTCCCCCACTTGTGTACTCTCTATCTCTGTCAAATAAATACATAGAATCTTTAAAAAAAAAACGATAAAAGAATAAAAATACTTCAGTTAAGGGCAAACTTTTTAAAAACCCTCAAATTGTCAATGCTCGTGTGACTAAAAAGAAACCGTCATACTTACTTATTGACTTATAGCTGCTCATCTTTATGAGTGATACAAATGCATAATAGGGCCTGTGGATGGGTGTGGTTCCTCTGAGGGGTGCATGGAGGCAGCTGGTACATATCTGAGGGGTGTGTGTGAGTGTGTGTGTTTTGTGTATTCCAACCGGTTCAGCTGGGTGCAATATTGCTAGTGTTTCTTGCAAACAAATTTTCACATAAGGAAGCAAAATTTGCATTATGTTCAAATTGTTCTCAAATTAATGAATTAATTAATTGTGCCAGAAAAAAATTCAAAGCAAGCATTATCACAAAACTGAATGATACTCTAAGGCTTGTTATAAACAGCAGTCTTCCACTTCACCATTTCTCTTTCACAAGTCTGTCCTCCAGAGCCACAGCTTTCAAATTTTTTTAAAAAGATTTTATTTATTTATTTGACAGAGAGAGGTCACAAGTAGGCAAGAGAGGCAGGTAGGGAGAGAGAGGAGGAAGCAGAGCAGAGAGCTGGGTGTGGAACTCGATCCCAGGACCCTGGGATCATCACCTGAGCCAAAACTAGAGGCTTTGACGCACTGAACCACCCAGGTGCCTCCATTTTTTTTTTTTTTTGTCTGTTTCTTTTTCCTCTTCTCCTCCTCCTCCTCCTTCCTCTTCTTTAAAATATTTATTTATTTATTTGTTAGAGAGAGCACAAGCAGGAGGAGCAGCAGGCAGAGGGAGAAGCAGGCTCCCTGCTGAGCAAGGAGCTGATACCAGATTCAATCCCAGGATTTAGGATTGTGACTTCAGCCAAAGGCAGACGCTTAACTGACTGAGCCCCCCACGCATCCTGATGCACTCATTTTTTGATGTTTACAAGTGAACTACTGCGCCCACCAAGCTTTTTTTGACCTTCTTACACCAACCCCCATATTCTCCCATGGCTATATCAGTAGACACTCCATGTTGTTACGGTTTTTTTTTTTTTTTTTTTTTTTAGATTTTATTTATTTATTTGACAGAGAGATCACAAGTAGGCAGAGAGGCAGACAAAGAGAGGGGGGAAGCAGGCACCCTGCTGAGCAGAGAGCCTGATGCGGGGCTCGATCCCAGGACCCTGAGATCATGACCCGAGCGGAAGGCAGAGGTTTAACCCACTGAGCCACCCAGGCACCCCTTGTTATGGATTTGGTAAATATTATTTGACAGTGTCAGGTAGTTTACTGGGAATACCTTTCCTTTCCTGCATTTCTTTTTTAAGATTTATTTACTTTAGGGGCACCTGGGTGGCTCAGTGGGTTAAAGCTTCTGTCTTCCGCTGGGGTCATGATCTCAGGGTCCTGGAATCGAGCCCCACATCGAGCTCTCTGCTCAGCGGGGAGCCTGCTTCCCTTCCTCTCTCTCTGCCTGCCTCTCTGCCTACCTGTGATCTCTGTCAAATAATAAATAAAATCTTTAAAAAAAGATTTATTTATTTTAGAGAGAGAAAAAGAGAGAAAGAAATGTGAGTGGGGGAGGGGAGAGAGGGGAAAGGGAGAGAAATTCTCAAACAGACTCCCCACTGAACATGGAGCCGCATGAGGGGCTTGATCTCATTACCTTGAGGATCACAACCTGAGCAGAAACCAAGAGTCAGACACTTAACCGACTGAGTCACCCAGGCGCCCTTGCTTTCCTACAGGATTTTGTCTTTCACATTGACTTGTATCATTTGTATTTATTATGATTGGTTTCATAGATGTGTAGTGGCAACTGAAATTTATTTTATATTTCTTTCCTAACTCCAGTGGAATGTGACTATTGATGTTTTTGTATCAGTCCTTTATATGATCAGAATATGAAACATTTTTATTTTATATTTCTTTCCTAACTCCAGTGGAATGTGACTATTGATGTTTTTGTATCAGTTCTTTATATGATCAGAATATGAAACATTTTTTAGTGATGTTGTCAGTTTGGGAATTTCATTGCTTTCTTGTTAAAATATTTTAGTCGTGTCATTTTACAAATGTGTTTTTAATTTTTTTTCTGACTTATAGGTAGTATAGTGTGTGTTTTACACTTTAACTCATTTAAAATTTATTGTGGTGTATGATGCTACATTTGCATCTTATTCTTCAGACATTTTGTTGCCAGTAATTTTGTTTTTTCCTTATTGGTCTTGCTTTATTTGTTTGTTTTTAGAATTATGTGCTGCTAGTTGTTGATATCATCTGTTTTCCTAAGGCCCGAACTATTCTTGTAGAAATGGGTGCTTCTATAGTTGCTACACTGGGATTCTCTTTCTATCCAGTTGCACTTTATTCTTTGAGTATTATTTTAGTATTGCTAGCTTCATCTTGTATTTCTATTATTTTCCTCTCTCAGTCTCTCCCTCACATTGCCACCAAGATGTGGCATCACTGTCTTGTGTCATTTAGCTGAAGGTCGATTTGGTTGTGCTAGTATATCTTAAGCAATACTCTACTAACAAGAGTATCTTTACTCACTTCCTGGATGGTAAACATTTTAATGAGCCCTTGTTGTTGTTACTGTTTTATATTTGATTTTTTTCAACTCAAATTTTGTTATTTTTATTATAATTTTTGTTAGATCTAGCCCAGAATAGGCATGGTGATGATTATTTCAACATCTGTTCAGAAGTATCGACACTGTATGTTATTGAACGGGGTTTTCATGTGGCCCTTGCAAAGGTATGGGGGCGGACACTGAAGTCATGTGAAGAGAGTACTGTATTAATTGACTTTTAAAGAATATTCACAATCAAAGAAGTCATCCAAGGGTCAATACTAGAATGTGAAGTATTAATTCTGACTGACAAGGCTTGGGTCATTTCTATCTGCCTTTTTGGGGGAAATATCTACTGAGCTGCCTGACCCCGAGTGATCCCTAAAAGCATAATATTGACTGTCTCTGTCACTTCTTGGTCATTACCTTCTACCTATTAGAGTTGTCATCTTTCTGTGTGTTGGTCTCTTTGGTCCAACTAAGTGATAAGCTCCATGAAGGTGGGTCCCTCATAAGTGTCTTCTCCTACACGTCTTAGGGGCCTAGATCAATTCTTCATATGAGGTGGGTGCTCAAAAACATGGATTGTTTGAAACTTAGTCAATAGCTTTTGACAGTAAAATTTCTTAACATAAAAATTTATCAGTTTATTTTCTTTCTCTCTCTCTCTCTCACACACACACACACACATGCACACACACACAAGCCTTAAGCCTTCTTGTTTTCTTGTCAGATATCTTTGCTGACACGATTGATTTTGTGACTCCTTATTTTGGTAGGTCATATGTGACACAATACTGGTAACTGCCACCTAAAAGGAAATCTCAGAGGGTCGTGAATAGCAATGCGGGCAGCTCTCAGGTCTCTTGCTTATTTTCTGTTTTGCAGGATTATACTTTTAGGGATGCTTGTCTTCTCATAGCAAGACACACAGGAAGCTCAAAAATACATTTATACACATATTTCTCAGAAAATGTTTTGGCATATAGGATTACTGATTGGAAGCAGCCGACTCTACCAACTTCGAGAATATCCTGATTAGATGTCATTATTTCCTCTGTGGCTTAGTAGCCTTATATTAATCTGAATTTGAAACCATCGGTTCCAACCTCTTTTTAAGTTGTTAGAAATTGCTAACCACTAGCTTAGTCACAAGAGTGAAGCTAAATTCGTCATTCATTTTTTGAGGTTGCAGAGTAAATGAAACTTCAGAAACAAAAGATCAATTTGGCTCATGTTGCACTGACTGACAGAAATTGCTCAACCCAGTGATATCAGCAAAATACACAGGTAATAAAGATGGTTAACTGAGGCTATAACTGAATGCATAACTTCACAGCAGAGAAAAACTTCACAGGTCAGACCCAGGCCATAAGCATGCAGAGCAGGGTTATGTTTATGGGAGCCTCTATTCGTTGTTATTTAAAAAACAAAGATCTGTTTGCTTAAAAAAATCTAATTATTGTGTATATATACCACATCTTCTTGATCCATTCATCTGTTGATGGACATCTAGGTTCTTTCCATAGTTTGGCTATTGTGGACATTGCTGCTATAAACATTCGAGTACACGTGCCCCTTTGGATCACTACGTTTGTATCTTTAGGGTAAATACCCAATAGTGCAATTGCTGGGTCATAGGGCAGTTCTATTTTCAACATTTTGAGGAACCTCCATGCTGTTTTCCAGAGAGGTTGCACCAGCTTGCATTCATTTGCGACAACATGGATGGAACTAGAGCATATCATGCTTAGCGAAATAAGTCAAGCGGAGAAAGACAACTATCATATGATCTCCCTGATATGAGGAAGTGGTGATGCAACATGGGGGCTTAAGTGGGTACGAGAAGAATAAATGAAAGAAGATGGGATTGGGAGGGAGACAAACCATAAGTGACTCTTAATCTCACAAAACAAACTGAGGGTTGCTGGGGGGAGGGGGTTTGGGAGAAGGGGGTGGTATTATGGACATTGGGGAGGGTATGTGTTTTGGTGAGTGCTGTGAAGTGTGTAAACCTGGTGATTCACAGACCTGTACCCCTGGGGATAAAAATATATGTTTATAAAAAATAAAAAATTATATTAAAAAAAATCTAATTATTTAGCAAGGTCTTTGACATTATGAAAGCAAGATTTTATCACATCTTAAAGAAATAGATTTTTCCAAAACCACTCTTGTAAGGGAATTTTGTGACTTCTTTGAAATTAACAGCCTGCACTTAGTGTGAAGTGTGTATTCTAATGGACTAAATCATTCTAAGTTAGATTAATAATTTTTAAGGTCTAATGCTATGGCTTTAAAACAGCTGTCCCATTTGACAAAAAAAAAAAAAAAGAAAAGAAAAGAAAAGACAGCAATACTATTGTGAAGTGCTTCATATGTTTTAAATGAAGCAGGATTGTCTATTGTTTAGTAATTTATTCTTTTGATGGTGATCAGAAAAGAGAAAGAGCTGCCTGCTTCACTGCTTGAGAAACCTCAGGAAGCACAGAGGAGCTTATTGGTTCTTGGGTCTGGGCTCTTGCCAATTTACAGGGTCGACTGTGTTAAGCTTGAAATGCGAGCACTAAAAATGTTTTAATGGGAAGCATTATAATGACCCCACTTTCATAAAACGCTCCTTCCTCTCCATTCTCCAATAACAGACTGATCCCTTCAGGCTTTCTCTGGCCAAGCTCTCACTGGCACCAGTGTAAAGCTTGCACAAAAGAGGCAGAAGGACTGGGATTCATTTAAATGGAGTCGTTTTGTACATATGTAAAAATTACATCCATTAATTTTGTGACTAAGATGGCTGGTGAGTGAAACAGTAGAGATATAAGAAGTAGGAATCGTGTGAGGCTGAATTTTGGCATTTACAGAGGACTCAGCATCTGTTAAGACTATATGAGCAGTTTCATCTTGGTGGAGGGTTAGCCATGGAGCTGAGAGGGGAAATGCTTTCATGTGGGTGAACAGAAACAAAGGAAAACTCTAGGAACTAAGAAGTACTTTAAATTTTTATATAATGAGAGTGGTCGTGGATAGCTGGAGTGAATAGAAATAGAGGCTTGTACACAATTAAACAAGTTGGTTCAACACACGTCTCTTGAGTGCCTATCAGGAGATAGCACAGTGCTCGGTGCTGGGGTCGAAGACCAATTAAACAGACTTCCTCTCCTAAGAGGCAGGGGACAAATATCATCAGGACACCATCTTCCAGTTCTTACACAATCTTTCTTCAAATCTGGAATTCCAGATCACCCCTTGGACACACCTCTATGTATTTGTAGCAGTTTCTACACATTCATATTATGCATTTTTCCATTCAGAACTGAATGAGTAAATGGCCACTTGAAGACAAAGGAGCATCTGATAAAAGTTTTATATGTTTTAATTTTCATGAGAAGGTAATTTCACTCCAAAGATCTTTTCCTTAGTATCAACACTCTTATTTTCTCCACTGTCACCTATTTTTATACACTTTCATGCAAGATTCTAACAATTGCATCCCAGACTGCTGACTGATCAAGGTGGTAATTGGGCAGAAGTGCAGTGCCTGAGACAGTCTGCACTGCACTGTAGATTATGTATGCATTTAGAAACTGACGTATGAGAACTCCCATGGTTGCCAAAAAAGTGTCCTAGACACCATGATGTTTGATCACAAAAATTCTAGTTGTAGGAAAGACTAGTAATTTGAAGTCAAAGGCGGCCTACAAACCAGATCATTTTAATTTGGTAGAACTTCCTAAGCTGGATGTTAGAAATGTACCTAACTCATGGGAATGGGGAAGGTTATTAGAAAAATAATAAGATCCCTAATCCCAAAGAATTTAACATTTGAGCAACTTAATGGGTTGACAGGATAAAAGCAGATATGCACATAAAACCTGTCAATAAGCTAAAATCACCTGATGGTGAGCTTTGTGAATTTCCCATTTGGCAGGAATTTGAAATTTTCAAATCTAGGGAAGCACTTGAAAATCCATCTTTCCTGGTACTTGTCATTTAGTTTGGTAGCTCCCAGACTTTTGAGTATGAGGACTGCCCAGCTGCTAGGGATGGTATCATCAACCTTTCTGTTGGTGTAAGATATAGCAGATTGGAGGGTTTTGTGGACTAGTCTTATGGCTCATCCATATGGATTGTGGCTCCGTGAGTAGGGTCTTGGTGGGGCAAGAAAGGCCTGACAGTCAGTATATTCTCTTACCCTATGTCTTGACTGTAAGTCTAAATTGGATTCACCCCAAATCCAAGAGTATGTAGAGAAAACCATGATTCAGAGGGAGATAATTTAGGGTACAAGAATTAGCAGATATTATCTGGGGAGGGAATAAATGAAGAGTTCATTATAACGTACAGGATAAAACATCTCAAGGCAAGAATACTAAGTGTCCTTGGTTGTCGTGGAAGTTATCAATTCTTAAAGCTTCTAGATTTGACATAAATATGACAAGGGAATAAGGGATTTCCATTTTAGTAGGTTGTAAGTATGGTTAATAGTAACCTGTGCTGCCAGTTCTTCCTTCATCTCTCCCCACTTTGGGTTTCTGAGAAGGACCACTTATAAAAATTAGTGCTAATTCCTCTCTTCCTCCCTTCCTTTCTTCCTTCTGTGAATACTTTTTGAGTGCCTACTAGCTCCAGAACTTCCAGCTAGGTACTCAGAATAAAGGGAAGGAAAAAGCAGAGTGAAAGGTATGCGTGGTCTAAATGTGAAAAATTCTAAAACTACAAAAAAAATACAGTTGTCTATCTCCCCATCTTTTGGATTTGGGAACTATTTCTTCAATAAACAACCATAAAAAAAAGCCTACATCAAAACCAAGAACTTCCATAGAGCAAAGTACTAACAACAACAAGAACTGTTAG
This sequence comes from Mustela nivalis, assembly GCF_964662115.1. NCBI lineage: Eukaryota > Metazoa > Chordata > Mammalia > Carnivora > Mustelidae > Mustela > Mustela nivalis. The sequence continues at coordinate 80,311,434 of NC_139021.1, forward strand.
TTACTGACATACCTATCTATATACACGCATTGACACAATCAACAAGGTGATTTCAATGACAGCTCATTTCATAGGTGAGAAATATGAGATACATAGATGTTAAGTCACTTTCTTAAGGTCACATAGCTAATATGCAACAAACACCATAAACGAGGTTAAAAGGTAAGCATCAAATTGACAAAAAATATTTGTAAGTTGTTCAGCAGAAAAAGATGAATTTTCCAGAATATGTAAAGAACTCCTATAATTCAATAAGAAAAAAGATTGGCCAATTTAAAGATGTGCAAAGCAATTTAAAGGCAAGAAAATGCACATATCTACTATGCATATGAAAATATGCTCCATCTCATTGGTTAGTTGGAAACTGTAAATGCAGCCAGTAATGGGATGCCAGTTTCTATCTATCATGTAGGCATAAATTAATCTTGCAATATCAGGCTTTTGTAAAGATAAGTCAATGGCAGTACTTTCATACACTGTCTAGTGGGAGTGCAAGCTAGACAAGCAATTTTGGTTGCATCTGGAAAAATGCAAATGAACTTACTCTAATATTTAGCAGTTCTGTTCCAGAGAGTACACATCTAGTGCTGGGCTGGAAAATGTCAGTGGTTTGCTGGTAAATGTTTCACTGGATTTCTGTGGAGGGTTTGGTTAGTAGGTCTGCCATTTTTCATGGTATAAATGCTCTCACGATGGTCATATTCAGGCTATCAATGTCACATCACTTCAGGTAAAGCAGGAAAGGAATGTACTTCATCTCTCATGGGTCACCTGAGCAGGGTCCAGACACCCACTGTGAGACATTCTGACTGAGCACAAGAGATATGAGCAAGCGTGTTCTCTAAAGTTTGATGGTAGTGCTAAAAAATGTAAAGCAAACTAAATATCAATCAATAGAGGAATGAGTTTATAAACCATCGTAAGTTACAGGAAGGTCATACTTCAGTTATAAGTGGACAACTGTTCCTGCATATATTCCTATAGAACTGTATATGTATTGATTCGTTCTCAAAACATAATGTGGAATGAGACACACAAATTGCCCGACAATGTTATATCATTCTGCAATATAAAACACATAAAATAAGAGCAGATAATTTATATTATATATGTAATGAGAGGCTACATACCAAAATAGAAAAATGGAATGGAAGCCTATATTTCAAAATTATACATGCCTTTCGGGTGTGGGGGGAAATAATGATACAGGAATTAGATGCAATGATGATTAAAGCTGTACTAGTAATATCTGTAATATTACTTCTTTCGTGGTCTTTACTCACCTCTTTCAATTTGTGTGGAAAAGCCCTAAAAAGGGTTCCTGTTTCTTTCATCTACAACTTTGTTAGTTGAAGATGTATAATTCTTAATAGCAGCTTTGCTAGAATCAAAGGAACATTATCAGGTTAAACACACCATTAATTGTAAGACTTATCTCAATTTAAAAAAAGAGTAAAATGCTTATTCAGGCGTGCTCAACATGAAGGAATATGGTAATTCAGCTGACTGCTTTAGCAGCTGTCAGGCATAAAATTTCATTACTTTTTGATAAAGGATGATTTCAAAAAACAATACGGGAGTTGTTCATGTATCAGGAGGTATATTAACCATTCAACATTTGAGATGAAGATCAATGATTGTTAAATATATTTTGTGTACACAGGACCTAGGGGTGACACTAAGATATATAACAGAGTCCTCCAGAAACTGCCAATCTTAAACACTTGGACTATAGGCAGCTTTTGCTGCTAGGGGCCTCTAAGGGGAAAATTCCACATGCTTTGTTATAGGATGTGTGCCTCTTCCAATACAAATGCATGCAAAGTAAGGGAGGAGATGGGAAACAGTATGGAGAAATGATGGCTGGTGACAGCCGTGAGAAATGACAGCAGCTGAGAGACAGCACAGTAAATCCCAGCAGCCGGGGCCGTTTAGCACAAGGATAAATGATCCTCCATGTTGCCATGCACAAAATCGACTCAAGTGTCTGTTTCTTGTTTACTTGCTTCACCTAGCATAGCACACTAGCCAATGTTTTTAATGTTGCCCTCGAATCATCAAGAAAATGCAATTCTTGTTGCAGGATGCTTACAGATGCAAGATTTAGACATATTTTTCTAAAATCTTAAATTACTATGCAACGCTGTTGAAAAAAGCCAGGGAAATGAGACATCATTTTATTTTAAAAGAGAGTTCATATTGAAACACAGTTTATCCCATTCTGAGACCTTCCGAGAAGTAGGCATTTTCTAAAACAAGTGATGTTATGTTGTCCCACAAAATTTCACTTTTTTCAAAGAATTTTCATCTTTGTCTTGTAGCACTCTTTTCAGGTAGGAGATGCTGGCAGGATCAGCCCCCAAATGATGAAATGCTGGGTGGCCATAAAAATCTTGAAATGACTTGCCTGATGTCTACATGGAAAGTAACTGCAAGACATCCAGAATGTCTGCACGGAAAGTCACTGCAAGATCCAGAGATGAAGTCCACATTTCCTGAAGACCAGCCACTTTTCTTCTTTCTATACTCTACGTCAAAAAGCAACAAAGCTATGCAGACTTCTTTTAGGGGAAGGAGGTCTGTTTGATCAAGTCCCCCAAATTTGTCAACAGGGTTTCCCTTTATGTCAATATTTGGGAAGTTGATGCTGCTATAGAGAGCTCACAGGAAGAGGGTACTGGTTGGTGAATGGACTCCTCTTTTTCTCTGGAAAAACTGAGAAGTTATCATGACATACAAATACAATATCTAGAGAAAAATTTTAAGAAATCTCCAATGTAATTAATCATTCAGCCCTTAGAGAGTCAAAATATGACAGGTATAGCATAAAAAGAAAAAATGGAACTTTAGGAAGCCCAGAATTGGAAATTTCCTTCTTGGGAAGAATGGTAGATGTGGGGTAGGATTGCTAGATTCCTAAATGGAACAGCGCGGACATATATTTTAAAATTATTCCTTGTTTGTCTAAATCTCAAATTTGTCTGCTATTGGGGTATAAAATTCAAATTTATCCAGACATCTCCTACTGCTATTTGCCAAATCTGGCTATCTTAAGTTAGGGACTTAGCTCTCCTCCTGCATCAGCAATAACACTAGCATGCTTAATTGGCAAAATAAAGAGGTTTGCATGAGAAAAACCTGTTGTTCCCTGATGAAAGATGGTAGGAAAGACAAAACCACCTGTGTCGTCTTCTTCATCCCATGATGCAGAAAGTTCTTGTGCCAACTGAATTCTGGAAAACACTGGCTTTAGCTTGCTCTACGTTGCTTCCCTGCTCTGGTATGTCCGAATTTCTCTTTGTTAATCATTCTACCTTTAAAGAAATAATCTGTTCTTTTTGGATGTCTGAGAATCTTCCACAACCTTGTCAAACAGTGAAAGGTTTCAAAATGTGTGAGATTGTCATTTGCTTTTCTTAGCAGAACAATAACAACCATTCAGTCTTCCATAATACATGTGTAAATATGCAATTATATATATATTATATATATATATAAAGTAGTATATGTATTTATATTTGTGTCTTTATATACCCTTTACTCAGAATTATGCTTCAATATAAATTAAGAATATGTTCATCTTGAGACATAAATTTACTTGGCAGCTACTATATGGCCAGCATTGGAGAGGTTTGGGGCCTGGAGACAACATAAGCACATTGCCTGCCATCATAGAATTTATAGTCTCCTGGACTGGGGTCGGGCAATTTACAAACTTTAATGTGTGATTAATAAGATGATGGGGGAGTCCAAGATGTTTTTGGTTCAAAAGCCATTTGGACTTTCCATGTGATTAAAATACATTTTTCAAGGATTTATTTTGACTAGCAGTTAATGAGCTTTTTAACATTCATTCTTGGCACCTCTAGGAAGAATTATCTCACACAGGGCAGTGGGAATTCGAAGTACAAGATATCATACGGCCATATAGGGGTCCCATTTGGGTGCTTTTGTTTGAGCTGAAAATCTTCTATTAGATTATTAATAAAATTATTATTATTTTTAAAGATTTTATTTATTTTTTTGTCAGAGAGAGAGAGAGAGAGAGCATAAGCAGAGGGAGCAGTGGGCAGAGGAGAAGCAGGCTTTCCACTGAGCAGAGAGGCGGATGTGGGGCTCTATCTAAGACTCCTGGGATCATGACCTGAGTGTGAGACAGACACTTAAGTCACTGATCCACCCAGGTGTCCTTCTTAATATAATTATTTTAGGAATTAAGACAAATATAGTGCCAAGTTACTTTTTTTCTTTGTAATTTAGCAAAAGGAAAACAAAGCCAGAGATGAAAATCCAGTTAAAATTTTGAAGAAAGCAATTTTGCTAACAACGCTTAGTTAAGCTATAGGGCTCCAATGGTGAAGCGTATGTCTCCATGAATGTCTTAATGGGATAAAGAGATGCTTGAAAATTATAGGATGCTCATGGTATTTACACTGCTTGGTAGGCTTGACCCCGCCTGAAGATGGTCCTCCCTCACAAGAGAGTGATCTCTTAGAGTGGAGAGGGAAGTAAGATTAAGGAATTTTTATATTGGCACTAGAGTTAAGTAAAATATATCTGTAACCAAAATTCTGAATAGCGTTTGGTATATTCATGAACAATTCCTTGGGAGTCCAGCTCACATTAGCATGTATAACTTTGAATCATTCTATCCAAGAATCCCTTTTCTTTTAATCAATAAAGTAAGAGTTTGTCTGTGATTGCTGAAAAACTGGGTCACATTACTGAATATATCTCCAATAGCTCCCTCTTTGTTGATCTGCTGGAGAGAAACTAGCGGTCTGCATGACTCACCATACTCAGAACTGTGTACTGAGGGATGTAGCTTAGTTTTCATGTGACTTCGTTAGGCTGAACCTATTTTTAGCTCCTTTCCAATTATTATAAAGGATTATGTTGTCATTTCTGTAATAGAACCTTATAAAATGTGAAAATACCATTATAATAAAATAGATTTCTTTATTCCTTTTCCTAAACACACCATTCCAACAACAGAGCTATATTATCTTTGTGGCAGCTTTTAACTGCAAAAGTTGAGGAAGATCTGATTAACCGGAAAAATATTTTAGTATCTCGTAACTGAAAACTAGTAAAATCCTTTGGTACAGACACGCACAAGGGCACGTGCACATGCACACACATACACATTGTTTAATTGAAAAAAAGCTCATTACAGGAGGTGACATTCTGCTGCGATGAAAAAGATCCCATTTCCGAGTGTGAATATTAGAAAATATTTCATGAGGGCAAACAGTTTTTGTCCATTTTGATCTCTGCTACATTCCCAGCATGTAGAACAGTGACTAGCCCATAAAAGGCTTTCAATAAATATTTGTTGAATGAAGATGAAAAGATGTATTTGAGAAAAGGAAAGGGAGGGTTTGTGGTCTTTCCTTCCTTCCCTTTCTTTTTCTCTTTTTCATCTGTGTATTCAATAAGTATCAATTGAGTGACTATAGAAATTCAAATCCTAGCTCTAGGGATATAATGGTGAAGTAGACAAAGATCATCTCTGGCTTCTAGAACACCAACTAGTTTAAATTACTTAAAAAAAAAGATTTTATGTATTTATTTATTTGAGGGGGAGGGAGAGTGAATCTGAAGCAGACTCCACACTGAGCATGGAGCCTGATGGGGGGCTCAATCCCATAACTCCGAGATCATGAACTTGAGGTCATGACTTGACCGGAGACCAAGAGTCAGATGCTTAACTGACTGAGCCGTCCAGGCAATCTATAAAGAACTTTGTTTATTAGACAGTTATGTGTCTACAAGATTTAGGTACCTGGCATTGATTAAGGGCACATAAATATGTCACAACACATGGATAGAGTGTCCACATTAAGGATACTTAGTGGGCACTGCCAGCAACCACTATGTGGACAAGAACCAGGGAAAAATGTAAAATTATCTAGGATTATTAATTAAATAAAATTTGCTGCAATCAGTGAACAAAGAAGTGTTTTCATGTTTGCAAAGGTATTATAATAACTTCATTACACGGAACTTTTAATGCTTCCCAATGGAATTCATTGTCCTTAACTATTAATTGTTTCCTGTTGAATTCAAGTCAGTTCTCATTTTGACCTTAATTCATCTGTCAGATCACCTTCTCTTCTCCTCAGATTGTAGGCCCTGGATGCCCAGAAGGTTCTATTAATTGTTTCCTGAATACACTTCGCTAAATCTGCTCAAGTTTTATTGTGTAATGATTGTATGCAAAATAATATATGTAACATATGTATGTATGTTTTGAAGTATAACAGTCAAATGAAGACGATGATTCTCCTTCTCTCTCCCAATTTTGGGCCAGTGCATTATCACTGTGTCTACCTGTGTGATGCTTTTTCATTCTTGCTTCTCAAGCTTTCGCTTGTGCGCTTTGTCCCTGTCTGGAATGTCTCCTGTGCTCCTCCATGTCCTTTCAAAATTTTGGTCAGGTCCTAATTCTTGCATGAATCATTTTTTCACTGCAACCCAAAATTTCCCTTTCCTTGAGTTCTCACTGCCCCTGTGGGGTCATACTGCTCATTGGGCATTTCAGTAATGCTGCCTTTATCATATGGTGCCTCTTGTGTGCTTTGCCTGTCAACTGGATGGCAAGGGCACCATAGGTAAGGACATATCCTACCATGTCCTTGCATTGCATTTAGTAGATACTTAAGAGTTGCCACTACCCTAGAAAATTCTGTTGTCAAGATGACGATGAAGTGGATAGAACAATGAGTGGGATCTCAAAATCTGTGTTTAATTCTGGATCTCTGATTCCTACTAGATGAGACCTTGGGCAGTGTAATTAATTTCTTTGTTAACTTCTTAATAATACACAGACACACACATGCACACATCATTTCATAGGGTTGTTGTGAAAATTAAAAGAGATAAGGTGTCTGAAAGTCCTGCAGGTGAGTGTATATGCATATATGTGTGGATACATATGTGTGTATGAGTGTGTGTGTGTGTGCGTGAGTCTGTGTGTGTGTGTGTTTTGTGGTTGTACCTATGGTTTTATTCAGAGAGAAAAAAAGATTCTGATGCTAGAAAATTGGAAAGCATTGTTCTGTTTAGTGACTCATCTCAAGACATGTGTGTATGTTTTAATGCTTGTTTATGTTAGGTAATATATCCAAGGAAGTCAAATGTATTATTACTTAGCAGTATATTCAAGATTTTATTAGCAACATAGAGAAATATTTGCTGTGATATATGGAATGGCCCTGAGCTCCTGGGCTCAATCATATCTTTATAATGTTTGAATTATGGATTAGATCTCATATTCTCTTAATCACCTTGGGGTGCTAGAGGTCTCCATTTCTGTTTAATTGAACCACATAATTTAAATAATTAATAAGTTGAGCAAATTGAATAGGAGGTCTGGTTCAGACAGTTGCAGTTTTCAATCAGGCAACCAAAAACAACAGGGACAGAATTTTAAGGAAGCATTGAGATTAAGCACCAATTATGAGAAACAGCATCTAAAGATAGATGACTCCCACACATTACATTTATTATACAGAATGTCATTGCATTAAAAAATAAAATTTCTTTCAAAACATCTGAAACAGACATTGTGTTTACCTACCCACAAGTGATCATTAATATTCTTCAACAATTTTCATTTGCATTTAAGAATCTTTGAGCTGAAACTATAGATTCTTCTTATTTGTTGCGTCAGTTTTCAGATGAGGAAAGCCAGATCCAGACAGTTTCTGTGGTTTGTCTAATTAGCATTGATCTGATTAGTGCTGGAACTCTGATCCTCTAAATCTGAGCCCTGGGTCCTTTTCATAAGATTCTGTTGCCTTAAATTATTATTGTTTTTTAGTAGAGTGATTTTCAGGTTTTTTGAAGTCATAGACTCTCTTTTGCAGATAGTCAATGTGTGAAGCACCTAAAAGTAACTTGCTGTACTGGGTGAGGTTTCACAGGTTAGAGCCTCTCACACCCTCTTCTCCCACAGCTAGTGGCAACCAAAGATACTTCCACGTAAGCTACATAACCACATCAAAGTTGTAGTCTTTCCTTTAATAGTAGCATATATATTTGCATATATTTAAGGATATATTGAAGTTTAAGGTTAATGGATAAAGATAATTTTTTTCAATATCTGGGTAATTTTGGTCACGTAGGAATGTGAAAATTATTGACTGAAAACTAGATACAGCGAATCAGCGTTGTATACGCTTTCTCCGTGCACTTACATCAGTGCCTCTCTTTTGTAATTTAAACACTTCTAATGTTGGATTGGATTCTTGCAAGTTATGGCAAATTGGGTCCACAACAGAAATATTTTCGAACAGCAATTGAAACTTTGAAGAAATATCTACAGTAACGGAAGGGCTGGAAGGTTTATTTAATCTTCATTATACATTGCTACCATGCCCTTCCCACGAAATGAATTGTAACATTTTTATGCAGTTGAAAGTGCAGCCCTTCACTTGCTACTTGACAGAGCCATTTCTTAATGGGCTGCGCCTCTGTGTTATGTCAACTCCCTCTTATTTGTATCTGAAGCTATGGGGAGTTGGAAGTCAACAAAGTAAGTTACACACTTCAGGGGGGACTAGCTATGCATAAAGCTATAATCATTGCAGGTCTTTGATTTGATGCCTTGTACCCAGGTACCTGGTAAAATGACAGAAGAAAGCAGGCAGTGGCACAAGAAGACAATGTTGCTATGCCAGTCTGTCATTGTTATTTCTCCTTTTATGCCTCTTTCAAATCTTTCTTTTGTTAAATAATCTAATCCTTACTTGGGATTCTATATCATGTTAACTGACAGGTTTATACTGTAAATGCAGGAAAATATAAAAACAACACTACGCCATTTTACAGGACAGAGGATGAAAATTACTCACAGAATATATGGTTTTCAATTTACTTTTTCAATTTTGGAAAGCAGTGAGGATTCATGTTTTTTATTCCTTCATTAAAAAAACATTTACTGAGTACCAACTATGTACCATCAACTGAACTAAGCCTTGGGGGTTTGAAGATATATTTAGTTAGTGTGAGCTGTGGTAGAAAGGAGGAAGCACACATAATTAAAATACTGGTAATCTATCACAACTGAGGCTGTTGCGGAGCAGAAAGGACTTCTGGAACCTCAGCATGGTCTTGGGAAGAGAGATAGTTTCAGACAGAAGCTAATCTTTGAATAGGGTCCTTTATTGTGAGAAGGGCTTTGCTGTAACCAAAGCTATGGGCAACATTCAAGGCTGGGAAGGAAGTCGTATGCTGAGGGCTTGCAAAGTCCTCTAAGAGTAGAACGGTGACTTGATAAAGGGGTTGAGGACACCTCCTTGGTGGATACAAGCCGCAGGCATACTGACATGTTTGGGATTACAGAGTCAGGATCTAGATGTGTGTCTCAGGGGTGGAATAAATGACCTGATTTAATAAAATTTATGGGAAACAACCCAATTGTCCATCAATGGATGAATGGGTAAACAAAATATGGCATATACATACAATGAACTATTATTCTGTCTTAAACAGAAAGGAAATTCTAAAACATGTTACAGCATGGATCAACCATGAGGACGTTATGTTAACAGAAATAAGCTCATCACAAAAGGATAAATATTAAGTGATTCCACTTATATGAGGTAGTTAGAGTAGTCAAATCCATACACAGAAGGTAGAATGGTGGTTGTAAGGGGCTGGTGGGAGGATGTAATGAGTTGTTAAAGGGTGCAGAGTTTCAGTTGGGAAAGATGAACGGATTCTGGAGAAAGATGATGGTGATGGTAGTACAATATGAATGTGCTTAATACCACAAAAGAAAACATTTAAAAATAGCTAAGATGATAAAATTTATGTTATCTATATTTTACCATAATAAAAAATTCTTTTTTTTATAAAAAATTCTTTTGACCATTGAAAGAAACTAAATTTATCACAGAGCTTAACTAGACATCTGCACATGTGAGATTTACTCTGGGGGCTTAGGTAACTGCAGGTTCAATATGATGGTGATTAGATTGCCAGAAACAAGACGAATGAACATAAAGTTTCCTTTGTAGGCTAATTCTAGACAGCAATAGAAGGACAATTTCTGCTGTGTCCTGCATCATGAAATCATGTCTTGCGTATTGTGTTCAGTTCGGAATGTTATACTTTAAGAAGGATTTCAGGTAAGGTTTTTTTTTTTTTTTTTAGTTTTTAGCTTTTAGTTTCAATTTTATTTTTAAAAGAAGAGCAACCAAGATTGGTTAAAGGCCTGAAAACTGACACATCAGGGAGAGTTGAAGAAAAAATACCATTTAGGCTACAAAATGGAAGCTTGGGAAGTTATGTGATTATTTTGGAAAATATACAGCATTTGTTCATTCACTTTACAAGCATTTCTCTTCTTCTTCTTCTTTTTTTAAATTAATTTATTTATTTTAGAGAGAGAGGGAGCACATGTGGGAGAAGGGACAGAAGGAGAGAGAGAGAGAGAATCTCAAGTCTACTCCATGCTGAGCACAGAGACTGATTCAGGGTTTGTTCTCACTACCCTGAGATCATGACCTTGAGACCATGACCTCAGCTAAAATCAAGAGTCGATGCTTAGCCGACTGAGCCACCCAGGCACCCCTCTATAAGGATTTCTTAAGCTTCTAATTTAAGCTGGGCACTGGGCTATGAGTTCAAGATCTAATGGTGAGTAAGATACCTATTTTACAATGAGGATATCAAATTCTAAAGGGGAGGCAGTGACAGATACATAGGAATGAGTATAAGTTTGGTAACTGCTTCTGAGAGCTGACTTCAAAGAGGCCAGCATCAGAACAAGAAGGAGGGGGAGGGAGAAGCTGTCCTTCCTGGGCTTTAAGGATGAGTAGGAATTTGCAAAGCAGAAGAAGCCATTTCAGAACAAAGGACAGTGATCCTTGAGTGGCCTGGAGAAGGAAGAGAATTTAGGAAGAAGGAAGAAGAATGCAGGCCATGAGGCTAGAAAGCAAAGTGGGTTGAAGCCTGAGAGCTCCAAGGAACTGGACAGAAGAACCAAAGCAGACAATGGCCTGATGAACCTCATCACTGCAAAAATACCAAGGAAGGATAGAGACTTTGCAGAATCAGCAAAGCATGAATCTTTTCCTCATGTGGAGGAGAATACGAGTGTACAACAAAAGGTGGGTCTGGATCAACCAATGTGCACATAGGCAGGAAGATTGTGGTTAAGCAGAAGACAGTTCCCTAAGGATGAGTTGTCTGAAAAATAGGGTAGGTGAAACATGTAAGTTCGCTGTTATTAGTGATATTCAAGCAGAGACAGAAGAATTTCTGTGTGTCCTAGATGGCAGAGAGCAGTGCTTCCCAGCCCTGATACCACAGCTGCTGAGCCCCACCCCAGAACCTAGACAGAATCTCTGGAAAGGAGCCATAGTATGTACAATTTTTAAAAGGATTCAATTGTTTTTGTAATGTATTTAATTACCAGTCACTATGTCGTATACCTGAAACTAATATAATATTGTGTGTCGACTATGCTTCAATAAAAAAACTGGTTCGATTTGTCTCCCTCCCAATCCCATCTTGTTTCATTGATTCTTCTCCTACCCACTTAAGCCCCCATGTTGCATCACCACTTCCTCATATCAGGGAGATCATATGATAGTTGTCTTTCTCTGCTTGACTTATTTTGCTAAGCATGATACGCTCTAGTTCCATCCATGTTGTTGCAAATGGCAAGATTTCATTTCTTTTGATGGCTGCATAGTATTTTTAATTTGGGGGCAAGATTGAAACACAAATTGGTAAACTATGAGTTTCATTTCTCCATTTTAGCAATGATGTGGCCATAATAAAATAACCAAATAACTCTTTTGTAAGACAAATATCATGCTAGCTTGTGTCCAGTATACGTTTAGGAGCTTCTCATCCTAACGTGTGGATTTGGGAGGACAGATGTCAATGGATATGCAACATCTTGTGGAAAAGATCCACAAAAGTTGAACCTTGTTGGCCAGTGAGCTCTGCACAGTGACTGAGTTGTGTTTCCTTGTTTTGCGTAGAGCTCCCCTTTCTGCTTTAGAAAGCATGGAATGACTTAAGAAGTTTGGATATTTTACCTGTGGGATAAAGTTTCAAAATTTAGCCATTTTCTATCAAGATGCAAGAAAATTTCAAACCTTTTGCTCTATCATATCACTTCAAACATCTCTTCTGACCCTGAACTTGTCTGTCTACTGTTGAGTCTTTTGTTCAAACATGAAGAAAACAGTGTAAAAGGTCCTACTAAAATAAATGAGTATTGATCATTTCCTGTTATGTCATCCTCTGACTCTGCTAGAATAGACTGCTTTTATTCTTGCTCTATTTGATCTTTTTCTTTTATTTGAGAAAATAACAAAACAAAGTCTTTTGAACTTTTGAAAGAAGGCATAGAAAAATAGAATCCTACTATGAGAAACCCAGCCAAACAGTGATAGAATTCATTCATCTGTCAGATATTTGTTGAGCACCAAGTAAATGCCAGGCTTTTACTGAATTTTCCAAGTAAACTCAAGGGTGAATAAGTCCTAAGGCCTCACCACTTCACTTTAAGTGGAGATCTCCCCAGATATAGCATCTGAAGTAAGGACTATGAGAAGATGCTGAATGTGTAGACGGTGAAGACATTTAAAAACAAATATCATCTAAAGGGACATAGTAATAAACCTACAAAACAAACCCATATTTTCAGTTAGTCACACAGATCATTAAAAGGGGGGATATGCTAGGGAACGGAGTGTGGACAACTTGAGTGGAGTTGGTCCGGATAGACTTCTATTCCAAATATGCCTCTCATGAATTTTCTCCAAGTAGGAAGAAGAAACTCCCCCTTGCTCTGATGGATGGTTTGGTCCTGGGTAGATGTGGAGTCATACAAGTGCACAGCTTCAGCTTTCTTGGGAGAGAATGAGGCTGTTCTAACATTCTTTCATTGCCTTGGGGGGGAAGTCTGCAGGAACTCTGGATCTTGTTCCCACGCTGTTCCTCCTGTGTCTGCTTCCCACAAGTGTACAGGACATTTCTCACTGAAGCCCTTTTTCTATGGTTGTTCAGAGATGCTTTGTGATTTTCCAGCCCTCATTTTTCGTTTTGAACATGCTCTAGCCAGATAGAAAGTTACTTTTATTTCCCCTGTGTTCCAAGAATTTTATATAGATGTAATTTTTGTTGGTGATAAAGTCATCCTAACTACAGACTGAAAATAATCATAGTATTTCTATCAAACATTTTAGGGTGTGCTAGACCTCTGGCTTTCTTGCTTTAGCATACCAGGTTCTGATGTGTGGCACTGACTTAGTGTTTGATATGAGATACCTGTAAAACCTGTCTATATGATCACTTTTGGCCTCCAGGAATATGTCAGAATATTCAGTCTCTGTTTCAGCCCAGTGTGCTATAAACCACTCTGCTCCTAAAGTTGGTATATGACTTAAATACGCGCCATCTTTTTCACAATGGCCACTACCTATGCATGCACATACAGACACACAGAGACACACACTCTCTTTCATGTAGCTATGTAGGTCATAGTACATATGTGGAATTGTTTGCTTGACACATCTGTGCTTTCATTCCCAAACATCTCAGGGCTCCTTCCATCCCAACCTTTTGCCTTTTTCCTCATTGTAGTTTGTACTTGTTCTTACCCCTGATGCCTGAAGTCCCTCCCTCCCATCTGACAGTGTCTCACACTTACCCCCTTATTTCAGCACCTCCTGGCTGCTGAGGAAAACTGCCCTCTTCTGGAAGAGATGGTGGGGGGCTAGTGCTAGATAAGGCTTTAGGAAATAAAATGACATAAGCAAAAATGTGTGTTCCCCTGTTTTTAAAGACAATATCCATACAATTTCCAAGTTTATAAAAGACAGATGAGGGGAGCTGCCTGGGTGGTTCAGTGGGTTAAGCCTCTGCTTTCAGCTCAGGTCATGATCTCAGGGTCCTGGGATCGAGTCCCGCATCTGGCTCTCTGCTAGGCAGGGAGCTGGCTTCCTCCTCCCTCTCTCTCTCTTTCTCTGCTTGCCTCTCTGCCGACTTGTGATAGCTCTCTGTCAAATAAATAAAATCTTTAAAAATAAAAAAAGAGATGAGGGAATTCTTCTTCAAAAACATTTTCCACTTAGAAAAGAATTTATCATAGAATTCTCATGTAATTTACACACAATCTGATTAATAAGAATTTAACTTACATGAAACTTTTCAGCAATACACTCTGTAAAATAGTACATTTCTGTTATTATATCCTTTAAAATTCTTCATCATCATCATCGCCATCATCATCATTTAGGTTGAGTGGTGAATGATGTCTGCTTTAACATATAGAGTGTGGTTAAATCTATGTTGCACTAACAAGAATGCTTGGCTATTTTTTATTGTAGACTAAAGGAATTTTCTGTTCTCTCAGATGAAGTGGAAAATTCTGGGATGAAGTGGAAGATTATATCCAGTAGTTTGCAGATTTGGGGGATAATTAATAAGAATAAAGTATCTTTTGGGATGAAAAATAAAAGATTGCAGGGGCACCTGGGTGGCTCAGTAATTAAGTGACTGCCTTTGGCTCAGGTCATGATCCCAGGGTCCTGGGATTGAGCCCCATACTGGGCTCCTTGCTCAGCAGGGAGTCTGCTTCTCCTTCTCCCTCTGCTTGTGTTCCCCCTCTCATTGTCTCTCTTTGTCAAATAAATAAATAAAATCTTTAAAAAAAAGAAAAAAAGATCCCCAACCAAACTGGCATATTCTTTGAGTTTCAAAGAGTAGTGGTGGGGAAGTTTGTACTGAACTATCTACTTTTTTTATTCAACATGCTTCTTTTTATTAGACTCTTGTAAAACAGCTCACTATTGTTTGGTAGTGTTATGGGTATCTACTCCCCCATAATACCCTTAATCACTATATACCTAAAATGTAGTATTATCTGAGATGATCTGAGTGCTTCTGAGTGACATATTTAGATTCTACCTTACTGGTTTTTTTTTTTTTTTTTGAGTTGTTTCAGTTTTCAGGAACCCTTCTTGTTTCCTCAGAAGCTGAATCAACTGTGATTGGCTTCTCTTTTCATGAATAAATAAAATGATCTGATGCTAAAATATAGCCACACACATTCACAAAAAAATACATTACCTATGGATAACCCACGTGAACTGGTAACAAGTATGTAATCTCAAATTGCAGCCTATCTACCCTTGAGGCTAGGTTGCCGACGTACTTCCACCCTAGACGTTAGGATGTTTTTCCCTCTGTCTTCTCCCAGGCCAAAGCACCCATGTGAAGTAGTTAGGCTTGGGTGGTACTCTGGCATCTAGAACTGCTGGCTGCTTTCAGATGAGCACTGAGGTTCCACATCTGCCCCAGCAACATCTGCAGCTCTGTCAGCAGTAATCTTCTGGCTGATTTAACTCAGCATCCTGGAAGCTGGACTTGCTCAGCATTACTGTCCTTCTCAGTTTGCTCAGTCTTTCTGAAACACCACACTGCTCCTGCTCCCTGTGGGCACCACATCTTGGAGTAAATTTCAGATCAGACCTATCATTAGGTAGCAGTCTTATCTGTCCTGCCTTCTGTTCACACTACAAATGGCAAAATCCAGGACAAGTTCCCTTAGGTTTTCCTTTCAGTTAGAAAAGGGGATGTGGAGAATCTGATCTAGCTTCGTAACATCTTCCCCCTAATCCCTGCCAGAATTTGCTGTTTCCATGACACTTAGCTATGCCATTGCTTTGAGCCAAGTTACTGTTACTTCTGTCTTCTCTCAAGAGAAAGCAGAGATTAGAATATCTTGATCTTTGATTTGTGATTTTAAAATCCTTTGCTGATTGGACAATGTTTTTGTTTGCAAAATAGTGACCACTTAGACCATCAAAAAATATATATATAAACAGTTCAGAAGAGAGAGCAGCTTTTAAAAGGAATACAAGTGTATACATTTCTCTACAGTTGTACTATTGTGTTTTCCCCATGTCTTTCTCAATGCACGACTTTTTAGCTAACTGGAAAGAATTTGCCCATTAATGACCAACTTTGTTTTGTTCCTGTCCCTTAAACTATATGTGTGCATCTTTTCATCCTTTACTGTAGCATGAAAGTGACAAATTCATTTTCCAGGGTACTGTTAACCCTTCTAACTATTAACTGGTCCCCATGCCTGTATCATCTTTGCATTAATTATTTATGAAGAGCCTACAGCATGTTACATATTTGCGAGAGAGCTGGGGACCAATGTGAACAAGTCAGCTTGGTCCTACTCATGGAGATCCTAGCTTTGCTCAGCACATTACTCTCCAATATCACCTACCCTATACCTAGCATTTCCATTTCTACTTCCTTTTTAAGTCCTTCTCTTTTGCTTTAAATGTTTTAAGTTAAAGTTTTAAGTTAAAAAGTTTTTTTTTTTCAAACCTATTTCTAATGCCACAGTTCCTCTTCTTTCCCTCCTCTCTGTTCACTCTATTCTCCTCCAGTGGTTTTCAGAGACTTGCCTAGTCCAGTGCTAGATATTTTTTGGTGAAGCTTGCCTGCTCCAAAGAATCAAAAATGAAACCTGTTGCTGTGTCAATTCCTGAGCCCAACTTTGGAGGTTTCTGGTAAAATATGTTTAGGCTGGGGCCAGGGAGTTTCTAGTTTTAATAAACCACATAGATGACTCTGAACATTGGCAAATTAGGTCACCTTGGGCTATGTGACTTGCAACCTTGATGATTTCCCACCTGTCTACTCTACCTAAGATGGATATTCCCTATATTACACTCTCCCAGCCTTGCTCTCTTCTTCTTTCCCATTCTCTTCCAGACAGACCACCTGGAAACCACCTAGATAGTAAGGCCCTGGCTTCATTTTCCAATCTCTGATCCATATCCAGAACCTGAATCTTTTTTTTTTTTAATTGTGTTAGTTAGTCACCATAAAATACATCATTAGTTTTTTTTTTTTTTGATGCAGTTTTCCAAGATTCATTGTTTATGTACAACACCTGGTGCTCCATGCAATACATGGCCTCCAGAACCTGAATCTTTCTAATTATTGTGTTTCCCAGACTTCACTTCTGCTTTTTCATCAACGTAGTGGATATTTCCTCCATTTTCCCCATAGTTCAAATTCAACATGTCTGAATGAATTCATCAATTACTTCTTTGTCAGACTGGCTTCTCTACTTGAGTCTCTATTTCTATTCATGCCTATCATTTTCTTATTAACCTGGGCTTCAAACTCCAGAGTCACTCTTGAGTCCTATATGTTTCCCTTCCCATGTCCCACCGGACTTTCTGCATAGTGTCTCTTGTATTTCTCTATTTGACAGCAATTGTCTCTGTTAAGGTCCCTTTTACTTCATATCACAATGGCTGCCATTTCTGTCTGCCTCATCTCCTTGATTTCAGACCTTCTCCAGAGATTCAAATTTATCCCACACTGTTCTAATGCTCCATTTCACCAGGATGCCAATGTTCTAATTTAAAAGGAGAAAACTATCTGTCAAGGGGATACTCATGCTGTGGCCAGCTAATTTGCTTCTTGAAGGCAAGCTAATGGGAAGCCAAATTGTAATCAGAAAGATGATTGTTGTATATGGCATCAGAGCAGGGGAATTAATTACAGAATTGAGCTGTCTAATGATATGAAGAGAAGTTAGCTGGATACATTGGCCTCCATAAGAAAGAGAAATGTATCATGGAGACTAGATATATCATGTCCTTGCACCAGGACACCCTCTTGCAGGATAGTGCTTGGCTGATCCCTTATGAAATGCCCCTGGAGACATTAGCACATCTTATCAGTTACCATCAACATAGATGGCCTGGGAGCTATCCTCTCATTTATAGATACCTTTACATATCTTTTCTCTGACACACTACACACTGATTATAAACTTAATTCCTGAGTGGTGGCCCAATGCTCTTTATTCCCAGGTTCTTGAAGGAAAATAGTATCCCAGTAGCCACCATTTATAAAGAATAGTATTATGATAACAGCAATAAAATTAGGAAGAAATTACACACAGTCTCACACTTTTTAATGATCATTATTAACATTTTGTACATCCCTTTCTATTTCAATATGCATTTTACATCATCACAATTCTGGTATAATATCCATAGATGATGCCATTGTCTCCATTCCAGGATTTCCAGTAAACAACAACAACAACAACAAAAAAAACAAAACAGAAAAAGAAAAACTGAGAGGCTAGAAAAGACTAAGAAAACAAAAACTGAAGAATAGGAAGGTTGATAAGGACAGGTATAATGAAATAATAATCTAGAGAATAAAGAATACATTTTGCAAGAGAGATGTGATGGAAGAGGCTGGTAAACCCTTTCTACAAAAGTAATGATAAAACTGAACAGAATAGTCAAAAACATTTTTGGCTCTAAAACTTGACCACAAGCAAATAATAAATCGAGACACATTTATTGACAGGTAAACTTCTGAATTTCAGGTATGAACAGTAAAATTCTGTGGTGTTCTTGTGCCAGGGAAGTTGCCTATCCCTCACCCCTATCCCCACCTCTTTAGGTGTGGCAGTTCTGCAAAAATGAAAAATAACAGCTCTACTGTGGGGGCTGAGTTGATTTAGAGTAGAGGGGGATAAAAAACCACATTCAGAGGCATTGCCAGTAAAAGTAACAATCTTGTAAAGTATAAACAGGGCAGATCTAAGATTACCCACCTGGTGGAGGGAACAGTGGACTGATAGACTGTCCAGAAATTTAACAGGGATATCTTAAAACTTGAAGAGCCATAAAAGTGGAAGATAAGCTCTACTTACCTCCTGGATGATTGGGAAGCTGCATTCATGTGGAGGAGTAACCAGAGAAAGGACAAGCTTTCCATATACGGACTGGAAGGCTATGTGCATGCTTAGGGAAGATGTGAGAGGGCCTGGAAGAAAGTAGAAATCATCAGACTTGAAAATGACTGAACTTCAAATGTGTTTCCAAACAATGCATAGATCCATCTGCATGATGTTGTACCTAATTGGCATGCGATGTTTGAGCACAATCTTTCACCAATCATTAGCTGACTATTAAGCCATGCAGACACATAGGCAAACCCTAGAAAGTCAGACTAGGAAGTAAAAATAAGATTATAAAAGATTATAAAAAGATTTATAAAAATTATAAAAAATAACAGAGACATCATGGGGGATACAGATATTGCAGATTTAGTCCAGAGAAAATTACTAAGAATGAACAAAACAAAAACAGGCAAAACAAATTCCACCACCAACAACTCTCCTACACACACACAAAATCAGAATCCAGGCCTATTACAATACATTATCTAAAATTCTCAGTATTCTACAAAATATTATGCTGTCATGCAGAGAAGCAGGGAAATGTGATCCCCACTGAGAGAAGAAGAAAGCTGGAATTATAACTTATAATGTTTATAGTAGGCCTAGATATTGTATTTAGCAGACCAAGATGTCAAGGCAGCTATTGCAAATATATTCTAAAGGAAACCATGTTTAAAGAATTAAAAGGAAATATGACAATGATTCAACAAATATCAGTAAAAATGGAAACTTTTAAAAAGAAACAAATGAAATTACTGAAGTTAAAAAATATTAATTGAAATAAAAAATGCACTAAGTAGATTCAACAGTAAAATTTATATGGCCAAAAGAAAGGATCACTGCTCTTGCAGACAGATCTTTCAAATTTATCCAATTTAAAGAACAAAGAAAATATAGAAGAAAAGTTAACAGACGCTCAGAGATAAGTAGAACAATGTCAAATTTGCCAACATATGCATAATGGGAGTCAAAGAGGGAGAAAACAGAGAAGAAGAGAGAGTATTTGAAGAAATTTGACCAAAACATCCCAAATTTCATGACAAATATCTCAGAGTTAAACAAATAATGAAGATAGACATGAACTTGCTTCACCTGATAAATGGAATATATTAAAAACATGGCTAATGATATATTTCATCATAAAAGACTGAATGTTTTTGTCTTAAAATCAAGAACAAGACAGGGACCAAGTTCACCTACCAAGGAGGACAGGTTCAATACCAAGGAGAGCGGCGGAATTCTAGAGGAGAAGGAAGCAAAGCACGGAACTACTGGCTTTCTCCCCACGATTCTTTAGTCTTGCAGTTAATTTAATTCTTTTTTCTTTTTCAATTTTTTTTCTTCTGCTAATTTTTTTAACTTTTACCCTTTTCTTTCTTACCGTTTTTAACTAGTTTATCAAATATATATATATTTTTTTCTTTTTTATATTTTTTCTTTATTTGTTTTCTTTTTTTAATTGTTTCTTTTTTTCCCCAAACCTCTTTTTATCTCCCCCCACCCCACGATTTAAGATCTCTTCTGATTTGGTTAAAGCATATTTTCTAGGGGTCTTTGCCACCCTTTTAGTATTTTACCTGCTCCTTCATATACTCTTATCTGTACAAAATGACAAGGCAGAAAAATTCACCACAAAAAAAAGAACAAGAGGCAGTACCGAGGGCTAGGGACTTAATCAATACAGACATTGGTAATATGTCAGATCTAGAGTTCAGAATGACAATTCTCAAGGTTCTAGCTGGGCTCAAAAAAGGCATGGAAGATATTAGACAAACCTTCTCGGGAGATACAAAAGCCCTTTCTGGAGAAATAAAAGAACTAAAATCTAACCAAGTTGAAATTTAAAAAGCTATTAATGATGTGCAATAAAAAATGGAGGATCTCACTGCTAGGATAAATGAGGCAGAAGAAAGAATTAGTGATATAGAAGACCAAATTACAGAGAATAAAGAAGCTGAGCAAAAGAGGGACAAGCAGCTACTGAACAATGAGGGGAGAATTCGAGAGATAAGTGACACCATAAGACGAAACAACATTAGAATAATTGGGATTCCAGAAGAAGAAGAAAGAGAGGGGATCAGAAGGCATATTGGAGAGAATTATTGGAGAGAATTTCCCTAATATGGCAAAGGGAACAAGCATCAAAATCCAGGAGGTGCAGAGAACCCCCCTCAAAATCATCAAGAATAGGTCCACACCCATCACCTAATAGTAAAATTTATAAATCTTAGTGACAAAGAGAAAATCTTGAAAGCAGCCTGGGAAAAGGAGTCTGTAACATACAATGGTAAATATATTAGATTGGAAGCAGACTTCTCCACAGAGATCTGGCAGGCCAGAAAGAGCTGGCATGATATATTCAGAGCACTAAACGAGAAAAACATACAGCCAAGAATACTATATCCAGCTAGGCTAACATTGAAAATAGGAGAGAGAAAAAGATTCCAAGACAAACAAAAACTGAAAGATTTTGCAAACACCAAACCAGCTCTACAGGAAATATTGAAAGGGGCCCTCTAAGCAAAGAGAGAGCCTAAAAGTAGTAGATCAGAAAGGAACAGAGACAATATACAGTAACAGTCACCTTACAGGCAATACAATGGCAATAAATTCATATCTCTCGATATTTACCCTAAATGTTAATGGGCTAAATGCCCCAATCAAAAGACACAGGGTATCAGAATGGATAAAAAACCAAAACCCATCTATATGTTGCCTCCAAGAAACTCATTTTAGAACCAAAGACACATCCAGATTTAAAGTGAGGGGGTGGAAAAGAAGTTACCATGCTAATGGACATAAGAAGAAAGCTGGAGTGGCAATCCCTATATCAGATCAATTAGATTTTAAGCCAAAGACTATAATAAGAGATGAGGAAGGACACTATATCATACTCAAAGGATCTGTCCAACAAGAAGATCTAACAATTTTAAATATCTATGCCCCTAACGTGGGAGCAGCCAACTATATAAACCAATTAATAACAAAATCAAAGAAACACATCAACAATAATACAATAATATTAGGGGACTTTAACACTCCCCTCACTAAAATGGATAGATCATCCAAGCAAAAGATCAGCAAGGAAATAAAGGCCTTAAATGACACACTGGACCAGATGGACATCACAGATATATTCAGAACATTTCATTCCAAAGCAACAGAATACACATTCTTCTCTAGTGTACATGGAACATTCTCCAGAATAGATCACATCCTCGGTCCTAAATCAGGTCTCAACCAGTATCAAAAGATTGGGATCATTCCCTGCATATTTTCAGACCACAATGCTCTGAATCTAGAACTCAATCACAAGAGGAAATTTGGAAAGAACCCAAATACATGGAGACTAAACAGCATCCTTCTAAAGAACGAACGGGTCAACCAGGAAATTAAAGAAGAATTGAAAAAATTTATGGAAACAAATGATAATGAAAACACAACAGTTTAAAATCTGTGGGCACAACAAAGGCAGCCCTGAGAGGAAAATATATAGCGGTACAAGCCTTTCTCAAGAAACAAGAAAGGTCTCAAATATACAACCTAACCCTACACCTAAAGGAGCTGGAGAAAGAACAAGAAAGAAACCCTAAACCCAGCAGGAGAAGAGAAATCATAAACATCAGAGCAGAAATCAATGAAATAGAAACAAACAAACAAAGAAAAGAACAAATCAATGAAACTAGGAGCTGATTCTTTGAAAGAACTAATAAGATTGATAAACCCCTGGCCAGACTTATCAAAAAGAAAAGAGAAAGGACCCAAATAAATAAAATCATGAATGAAAGAGGTTAAATCACAACTAACACTAAAGAAATACAGACAATTATAAGAACATACTATGAGCAACTCTAACCAAAAATTTGACAATCTGGAAGAAATGGATGCATTCCTAGAGACAAATAAACTACCACAACTGAACCAGTAAGAAATAGAAAACCTGAACAGACCCATAACAAGGAAGGAGATTGAAACATTCATCAAAAATCTCCAAACAAACAAAAGCCAGATGGCTTCCCGGGGGAATTCTACAAAACATTTAAAGAAGAACTAATTCCTATTTTCCTGAAACTGTTCCAAAAAAATATAAATGTATGGAAAAAGTCCAAACTCATTTTATGAGGCCAGCATCACATTGATCCCAAAACCAGACAAGGATCCCATCAAAAAAGAGAACTACAGACCAACATCCTTGAACACAGAAGCGAAAATTCTCACCAAAATACTAGCCAATAAGATTCAGCAGTACATTAAAAGGATTATTCACCATGACCAACTCGGGTTTATTTCAGGGCTGCAATGTTGGTTCAACATCTGCAAATCAATCAATGTGATACAACACATTAATAAAAGAAAGAACAAGAACCATATGATACTCTCAAGAGATGCTGAAATAGCATTTGACAAAGTACAGCATCCCTTCCTGATCAAAACTCTTTAAAGTGTAGGGATAGAGGGCACATACCTCAATATCATCAAAGCCATCTATGAAAAACCCACTGCAAATATCATTCTCAATGGAGAAAAACTGAAAGCTTTTCCGCTAAGGTCAGGAACACGGCAGGGATGTCCATTATCACCACTGCTATTCAACATAGTACTTGAAGTCCTAGCCTCAGCAATCAGACAACAAAAGGAAATTAAAGGCATCCAAATCCGCAAAGAAGAAGTCAAACTATCATTCTTCACAGATGATATGATACTATATGTGGAAAACCCAAAAGACTCCACTCCAAAACTACTAGAACTTGTACAGGAATTCAGTAAAGTGTCAGGATGTAAAATCAATGCACAGAAGTGAGTTGCATTTCTTTATACCAACAAGACAGAAGAACGAGAAATTAAGGAGTCAATCCCATTTACAATTGCACCCAAAA
This sequence comes from Mustela nivalis, assembly GCF_964662115.1. Lineage (NCBI taxonomy): Eukaryota > Metazoa > Chordata > Mammalia > Carnivora > Mustelidae > Mustela > Mustela nivalis. The sequence goes on from NC_139021.1 coordinate 80,335,080, forward strand.
CTATAAGATACCTAGGAATAAACCTAACCAAAGAGGCTAAGAATCTATACTCAGAAAACTATAAAGTACTCATGAAAGAAATTGAGGAAGACACAAAGAAATGGAAAAATGTTCCATGCTCCTGGATTGGAAGAACAAATATTGTGAAAATGTCTATGCTACCTAAAGCAATCTACACATTTAATGTAATTCCCATCAAAATCCCATCCACTTTTTTCAAAGGAATGGAACAAATAATCCTAAAATTTATATGGAACCAGAAAAGACCTCGAATAGCCAAAGGAATATTGAAAAAGAAAGCCAAAGTTGGTGGCATCACAATTCCGGACTTCAAGCTCTGTTACAAAGCTGTCATCATCAAGACAGCATGGTACTGGCACAAAAACAGACACATAGATCAATGGAACAGAATAGAAAGCCCAGAAATAGACCCTCAACTCTATGGTCAACTAATCTTCGACAAAGCAGGAAAGAATGTCTTATTAGATAAAGGACTAGTATCCAAAATCTATAAAGAACTTATCAATCTCCATACCCAAAAAACAAGTAATCTAATCAAGAAATGGGCAGAAAACATGAACAGACATTTCCCCAAAGAAGACCTCCAAATGGCCAACATGAAAAAATGTTCAACACATGAAAAAAATGCTCAACATACCTCAGCATCAGGGAAATACAAATCCAAACTGCAATGAGATAACCAGCTCACACCAGTCAGAATGGCTAAAATTAACAAGTCAGGAAATGACAGATGTTGGCAAGAATGCGGAGAAAGGGAAACTCTCTTATAACATTGGTAGGAATGCAAACTGGTGAAGCCACTTTGGAAAACAGTATGAAGGTTCCTCAAAAAGTTGAAAATATAGCCTCCCTAAAACCCAGCAATTGAATTACTAGTTATCTACACAAAGACACAAATGTAGTGATCTGAAGGGGCACCTGCATCCCAGTGTTTATAGCAGCAATGTCCACAATAGCCAAACTATGGAAAGATCCTAGATGTCTGCCAACAGATGAATGGATAAAGATGAAATACACACAGACACGCACACACACACACACACACACACACACACACTGGAATACTACTCAGCCATCAAAAAAGAGAAATTATTGTCATTTTCAATGATGTGGATTGAACTAGAGGGTATTGTGCTAAGCAAAATAATTCAATCAGAAAAAGACAATTATCATATGATCTCACATTTGGAACTTAAGAAACGAAACAGAGGATCATAAGGGAAAAGAGGAAAAAATAATACAAGATGAAATCAGAGAGGGAGACAAACCATGATCATAGGAAACAAACTGAGGGTTTCTGGAGGGGAGAGGGGTCGGGGGATGAGGTAACGGGAAGATGGACATTAAGGACGGCATGTGATGTAATGAGCACTGAGTGTTATAGAGGACTGATGAATCGCTGACCTCCACTTCTGAAACTAATAAGATATTATATGTTAATTAAATTTAATTTTAAAAAATTTCAAAAAATAACCCCATTTAATAAGTAATCACCATTGTTTTACTCGACTTTTAGGAAAACCTGACTTGGAGAAGGAAAAAGACCAAGTTATTTCTAGACTCTTCCTATATCTCTCCAAGAATAAGTAGACACAGAGTTCTCTGGAGTAATACTAGTTAATGAGCTGAAATATTGGAGCTAGATTGATACCAAAAGATATTTTTTCTTCTCTAAAGTGAACTTTCAAAGTTGGTATTTGTTATACAGCCCAGCATGTCCTAAAATAGCTCACAGTCAGTTGTTGAAATACTGAAGAATCATCATGCCATCATACTTCTCCAAATTGTTATATGTGAATGATTTAATATGAATGATTATTTTTGCTTAAAGATCTCAAATTCTCTTATGATGAGCAACTAATATTCTTCAACTCAAATCACAATTGTTTGCAAATTAACTACATCATATATCTATGTTTCATTAGCCTGCACAGTTATTGTGTAACTCTAAATGGAATGTGATGATTCTGTACTTGTATTAATTCAGAGTGTAGTTGTGGGATCATTAGTTTGGGCCCCTGAGACAGAATCATCAAAGTCTAGTCCTTAGCAAGAAATAAGGCAATTTTTGTCTTTTCCAAGCATCTTTTGTATTCTACTGGTGATAAACTATATTCTGTTGGCAATAAATGATTACTCGACAGGACAAATGTCGTAATATTTTCTCTTTGTAAGCATGAAATCCCAGTCTCTAAGACTGTTTAGTATACAGCAGCCTTCAACATTTCCACATGAGTGCTTATGTAATAATCAACTGAGCCCAATCACTTAAGGACAGCTTTGTTGATGACCTTGTCAGAGACATTCTGTTTGTCACACAGGGTTGATGGACTCTTGGTCAGCACACAAGTGACAGAAAACACTTCTGTCTCAGTGAATTCACTTCTTTGATTCACAGAGTTCACATTAGAGATTGAGTTACCAAAACTGATATTCAGTAGTATAGCAAATTATACTTCTGTGTCCCTGACTCATTTCTTCCCAAGGGGTTTTGAGTGGTCACCTGTGGTTTAATTTGCAGGAGATCCCTCATTAGAATGACACAGGGTGTTCCTATACTTGAATTTTTAGCCTGATTTCAATCTCCAAGTGACAGTCTTTTCACTTTTGGCTGTAACCTAACTGATTAGTTTCACAATCTGCTGATTTTGGCAGATCATATTCATAGGAACCCTTTCCAAAGATGGAAGAGACACACGAGGAAAGATAAGAATGAAGATAAAGCTATAAACCACACAGGTTCTCATGTCAGCTGTTCTTCATTGAAAACTACTCAAGCTCCACCTCTACTAATCACCTCAGGTGATTGTGGGCAAGTCAGTTAATATCTCTAAGACTCAAATTTAAAATGGAAGTTGCTTGCTTTTTTCCCCTTTTAGTACAAAAAAGATACTATATGCAGAATGCTTAGCATAGGCCCTAGCAGATAGTAAATGATCAATAAATGTTGGGAGTTACTAGTATTAATTTTTTCATATTCTAAATCCATGACAACAAAGTTTTTTCCAGGCCAAATATTTCCTTCACCAAACTTTAAAATAATAATAGCAGTGATAAAGAAGTGATACACTAATGCATTGAGCAGGAGATCCTATTTAACTTTATTTAACATTTGCCTATATGATGTTACACCTCAAATTTTGGGAATTTTGTTAATGTACTGCTTGTGTGTATTTTAAAATTGGAGTGGCTACTTTAAAAACTGGCCCTGGGAATGTACAAAGTAAATTTTTCTCAAGTTCCAGTTTCTTAATTGGTAATGTTGGATTAGTAGTGTCTGTCTGAAGACTATATCAACAAAAACATTAATGATAACATCAGAAGACTAAACCTACCTCATGGCACACTTTTGGTGATAACCAAAAAGAGTAATAGCCTAAAAAGAAGGTGAGGATTCCAGTACTTCTAATATTAAATTTAAGCACAAGCAGAACATCTTCCATGGCCATATCTATCTAACTATCTATCATCTATCTAGATAGATATATAGTATAAATAAATGTACTATATATATTATTTTTCTGCCTAGATAAATTTCCTTTTGTGAGGTACAATGAAGAAAATCTAATAATCTTTCTTGGTATTGGGCTGTTAAAGCCTTTTAATTATTAATGTGGATATACTTATGCCCATCATCTTGCTATTTTGTTCTTTGAAATTTTTCTCCCTAGTCTCATCTTCTTTTGGATTAATTCAGTGTTTGCAGTAATGGATTTTATTTCCTCTATTGATGTTAGCTATATCTCTCTAATTTATTTATTTATTTTAAGATTTATTTATTTGAGAGAGAGAGGCAGAGGGAGAGGGAGGCAAGCAGACTCCCCATTGAGCAGGGAGCCCAACATGGAGCTTGATCTCAGGATCTCAAGATCATGACCTGAACTGAAATCCAGAGTCAGATGCTTAACTGACTGAGTCACCCAGATGCTCCTCTTTCTTTTATTTCTTTAAATGATTGCTTTAAGGTTTATAATAAGCATCATTAACTTATTAGCATCTAGCTTTGTATGTTATGTTATATATAATGTGATATATTATAGTGCATTATACATTTTTACCCATTGTCATACATTATGCTACTATATATTTTATATGTCCCACTATATTATTATTATTTAATTATTCAATTATCTTTTAGAGAAATTGAAAGAAAAGAAAATTAATTTGTACTTACCCACATATTTATCGTTTCCAGTGTTCTTCATTGTTTGTGTAGATCCTAAGTTCTTTTTGGTAGCAATTCCATTCTTGTAGTCCAACTCTGCTACATGGATAGTTGATGGATAGTTTCACTGAACATTTAGATCTAGATTAGCAGGGGTTTATTTTCAAAGCACTGTGAAGATATGATTTTATTGTCTTTTGACTTTTGTGATTTTTGAAGACAAGCCCTGTACATTCTTATTTTTCTTTTTCTTATGGAAACTATCTTTTTTTTTTTTTTAATCTGAACACTTTCAAGATTTTGTCTTTGTCTTTTGCATTCAGTACGTTGACAACAATGTGCCTAGGTATGCTGTTCTTTGTCTTTAACCTGCTTGGATTTCCCTAGCTTCTTAGATCTGAGAGTTTATGGGTTTTTGTTCTTGTTTTCTTTTTATTAAATATAGGTAATTTTTGACTCTTGTTTTCTTCAAGTACTTTTGTGCTCCATTTTCCCACTCTTGACTTTCTGGAACTCCAGCTGCATTTAGACTGCCCCACAGGTCATGCACTGACATTTACTTTTCCCGATTTTCTTATCGCCAATCCTCATGTTGTAAAAATTCCACTGATCTATCTTTAAGCTTAAGCCTTATTTATTTGCTGCTAATAACCTGCTGTTAAATCCACATAGTTATTTTTTCATTTCAGACATTGTATTTTTCAATTTTATAATTTGAATTTGATGTGTGTGTGTGTGTGTGTGTGTGTCCTTGCATTTGCCCTTCCATTCTGTGGTAACTTGTGCCTAGTTGAAGAGTTTGGGATGGGAAACTATAAGGATGAATGATAAAATGAACAACTAGTTACTCTTTATATAATCAATAAAACAATATAAATTCCTAAATTCCAACATTTGATGTATGTAAGTGTTAATTTTAACATTTGTTCTAAACAAGACTTAAGTTTAGAAAATACGGTTTATAATTGGATCATAATAATTTAATGGCAAATAAAAGTGTGTATATTAAAATATGAGGTCTTTACTTATTCTATAGAAGAACAAAGTGTCTCAGAGTAAGTAGCCATGGTTGCCGTCCTCTCGTGAAGTCCTAACAATTAAATTTCTTCCCTTCACTTTGCTTCTGATTCTTAGTAATTATATCCTGGAGAAGAGAGGAGAATGGGCAATCGCTTACCCTTAGGAAAATCAGAGGAATTGAACTTCCAAGACTGAGGTCAGAAATTTTGGGAAGTAAACATGTTTTAGTCTGCCCAAGTCCAATTCAGTCTGGACTGTGTTCTAAAGGAAGATTTAATAGAGATGTTTCTCAGCTTTAGGACAAGAGAAAAAGAGTCATGTGAAGTCACCCAGGATGGAAAACTGAGGCTTGAACCTGTGGCCTTTGCCATGTTGCTCACTGGTGTGTTGCAGGGGGAAGTATACAACTCCTTTTGGTCATATTTGTCTATCCGTTTGATCTTTTTATAGTTTCCATTTCTCTGCTAATTTTCACCATCTGTACATTCATTCATCTTTCCCTACATCTGGATCATGACTGGCTCTCTCTCTTTGAATTTCTTTTTTCCTTTAATTATAAGCTGTGCATTCCTGCTTACTTAAATGTCTATTGTATTTATTATTGTTTTATAATTGCGATTTTTATTGTATATTGTATAGTGTGGATATGTTCTGTAGAGTCTGGATTACATTATTTACCTCTAAAGGGTATTGAGTTTTGTTTTCGTAGCCATTTGAATTAATGGTGAGACCTTATTGTCCTATGTGTCTTCTTTATATTCTTTATTAAGAGGATCTCCCAAAAGTTCATTTTCACTTTTTTTCCCTTTGCCTTTGGAGACATGTCTTGAAAGAAGTTACTGTGGCCGATGTTGAAGAGGTTACTGCCTATGTTCTTCTCTAGGATTTTGATAGATTCCTGCCTCACGTTGAGATCTTTTATCCATTTCAAGTTTATCTTTGTGTATGATGTAAGAGAATGGTGGAGTTTCATTCTTCCACACATAGCTGTCCAATTTTCCTAGCACCATTTATTGAAGAGACTGTCTTTTTTCCACTGGATACTTTTTCCTGCTTTGTTGAAGATTATTTGACCATAGAGTTAAGGGTCCATATCTGGGCTCTCTACTCTGTTCCACTGGTCTATGTATCTGTTTTAGTGCCAGTACCATGCTGTCTTGATGACCACAGCTTTGTAGTAAAGCTTGAAATCAGGCATGTGATGCCCTTAGTTTTGTTTTTCTTTTTTCAACATTTCCTTAGCAATTCGGGGTCTCTTCTGGTTACATTCAAATTTTAGGATTGTTTGTTCCAGCTCTTTGAAAAATGCTGGTGGAGTTTTGATTGGGATGGCATTGAAAGCATAGATGGCTCTAGGAAGTATAGACATTTTAACAATGTTTATTCTTCTGATCCATGAGCATGGAATGCTCTTCCATTTTTGTGTGTGTGTCTTCTTCAATTTCTTTCAGGAGTGTTCTATAGTTCCTCGAGTGCAGATCCTTTACCTCTTTGGTTAGGTTTATTCCCAGGTATCTTAGAATTCTTGGTGCTATAGTAAATGGAATTGATTCTCTCATTTCTCTTTCTATATTTTCCTTGTTAATGTATAAGAAAGCAACAGATTTCTGTACATTGATTTTGTATCCTGCCACATTACTGAACTGCTGTATGAGTTCTAGTAGCTTGGGTGTGGAGTCTTTTGGACTTTTCATATAAAGTATCATATCATCTGTGAAGAGAGAGTATTTGATTTCTTTGCCAATTTGAATACCTTTTATTTCTTTTTGTTGTATGATTGCTGTTACTAGGACTTCTAGTACTATGTTGAATGACAGTGATGAGAGTGGACATCCTTGTTGTGTTCCTGATCTCAAAGGGAAGGCTGTCAGCTTTTCCCCATTGAGGATGATATTTGCTGTGGGTTTTTCATAGATAGATTTTATGAAGCCGAGGAATGTTCCCTCTATCCCTATACTTTGAAGAATTTTAATCAGGAATAGATGCTGTATCTATCAAATGCTTTTTCTGCATCATTTGAGAGGACCATGTGGTTCTTCTCTCTTACTGATTTGTTCTATCACATTGATTGATTTGTGAATGTTGAACCACCCTTGCATTCCATGGATAAATCCCACCTGGTCATGGTAGATAATCTTTTTAATGTACTACTGGATCCTGTTAGCTAGGATCTTGTTGAGAATCTTGGCATCCATATTCACCAGGGATATTGGTCTGATATTCTCCTTTTTGGTGAGGTCTTTGCCTGGTTTGGGGATCAGAGTAATGCTGGATTCATAAAAAGAGTCTTGAAGTTTTCCTTCTATTTCTATCTTTTGAAGCAGCTTCAGGAGAATAAGTATTATTTCTTCTTTGAATGTTTGGTAGAATTATCCAGGGAATCCATCAGGTCTTGGTTTCTTGTTTTTTGGGAGGTTTTTGATTACTGCTTCAATCTTGTTACTAGATATTGGTCTATTCAGGTTGTCAATATCTTCCTGATTCAGTTTTGGAAGTTTATAGGTTTCCAGGAATGCATCCATTTTGTCTAGGTTGCTTAATGTATTGGCATATAACTATTGATAATAATTTCTGATGATTATTTCTATTTCCTTGGTGTTAGTCACAATCTCTCCCTTTTCATTAATAATTTTATTAGGGGCGCCTGGGTGGCTCAGTGGGTTAAGCCGCTGCCTTCGGCTCAGGTCATGATCTCAGAGTCCTGGGATCGAGTCCCGCATCGGGCTCTTTGCTCAGCGGAGAGCCTGCTTCCCTCTCTCTCTGCCTGCCTCTCCATCTACTTGTGATTTCTCTCTGTAAAATAAATAAATAAAATCTTAAAAAAAAAAAAATAATTTTATTAATATGGGTCCTCTCTCTTTTCTTTCGGATTGGTTTGGCCAATGGTTTGTCGATTTTATTGATTCTTTCAAAAAACCAGCTTCTAGTTTCATGAATGTGTTCTACTATATCTCTAGTTTCTATCTCATTGATCTCTGTTCCAATCTTGATTATTTCCCTTCTGGTGTGTGGGGTTGATTTGATTTGTTTTGAACTTTGTCCTAAGGCACCTGTCTAACTCAAATGCATGTTTGCTCAGTGAGGAAATGCTACTCTGATTGGACAGGAACCTTAGTGTTTCTCAGCGCTCTGAACCTCTAAAGTCACCATAGGGTATCAGTCCCAAGGCACCTGAGCCTTGCTTCATGGCTATACCCTGAGATCCATAGCACAGCCCTGGGGCCAGGACTCAAGGTTTCTGCAGATGTATGGAGTGACCCTTTGAGTTTTTCTAATAACCTATCCTGCAAATTCCAGCTGCCTCAGCAGTCTAGTATGTTCTGCTCATCTCAGCTCATTGAGACTAGGGTTTGCTTGGGTTCCACCTCTCTGCCCCAGAAGGAATTTGCCCCCAGGCAGAAAATTGGGTGATTCCGAAACTTCTTTTGTGTGTTTTCCTTCCCTCAGGGATCACAGTTCTGTGCTGCCTGTTTTTCAATGCCTGAAAGCAATTGCCTCATATATTTTGTCTAGCTTATAGTTATTATTGTGGGAGGGCAAATCTCCTAGTTACTCTATCAAAGATGGAATTGAAAGTTCTATATTTAACTTTCATATTATGATTCCAGATTATCAAGGGTAAGCTTTAAATTTCAGCATGATTTATCCTGATGCCTTCTTCTCTGGGCCAATCCCTATTCATTGTGAATGTGCTCAGGATAGAAGAGCAAAGCACATCTTAATGTATTTTTTTCTAAGAGAAAACAGTTGATGAAAAAAAATCTATATGATATTATAAATATTAAAGTCAAGTGTTAACTATTATTGTTTTGTTTTATTTCTTGCTTCTTATAAATAATTAAGAATTAATTATCTTATACTAAATGTAATTTTCTATATTGGCTTTTTATCAAATAACAATCTCTTCTTTTTATGTCTGATAATAAGACTTTGGTCATAAGGCAGGTTTAAATATCTGTTCACATAAGAATCTTCAAAAAGATGCTCTAAAACTAATAGTATGGTCTTATCAGAAGACTGTTGATCAGAATTAGCAAGCATCTTGGCTTACAAATTCAATATTTATTATAGATTTCAGCTTCTAGGCTTAGTGGTGGAATGTACTGGCTTCCTAGAGGGTCCACTCAAGCTTGTAACCAGATGTTCTGGTTAATTGTATCCTTTAGCATGTCTCAGAGAAAGAGGACGCTAAAACTATAACCTCAAATTTATTTTTGTACCTTGCCAAATACCTAGTATGAAAAGCTAAATTTCATACAAATTCAGTGCATCAGTATATTGAATCAAAAATGTTTTCATATCACTTGAATGCAGATTGGCCGGACTTTTATTTTACTGCACTCTTTCTGTTATGAAGCTTTTAGATCCATACTCTCCTTGGTTCATTTCTCATACACAGTTTTGGGTCAATTACAAGTCTGCCTCACTGCCTGCCTTGTTCTCTGCCAGCAAGATAAACACTGAACAGAGCCTTTTATCTTAGCGGGGCCTCTCCAGATACTGCATTAGAAAACTCTGCTCTCTTCAATGTATTATTTATGGGATTTTAAGTTTTTCTTTCACTTTGGGTGTGAACCCAAACCTTTCTTATGTAATGTAGCAGATGTGGTGATAAGTACAAGTGATTACCTGTCTTCCTGTGATTTTTGTCTGTGGCACTTCCTTTGGCTAATGGCTTTCAGCTGAGCTATTTTCTGGCACTAACATTATGAACTTGGGTTTACAGTATATTGTGGCTGAGGACTATTTTAAATTCAGGCATGTTGAAAGGTGACATACAACTGTGCTGGGCAGAGGATATTTATGGTGACAATGATCATAAATCCATTTGCGACTACATATCATTTCTCTACTTAACCAAGATAACCTGACCACATTAGAATGCTAGTTGCCCTCTGCTTTTGGTGAATGGTCTCTTAGACAGTTTCTTGAAGAGTCCCCATCAACCACCTCCATCAGAATCATCCTGGGTGTTTGAGCTACACTAGACCTGTGTCAAGTGGTCAGGGTTGAAGCCTGGAGCCTGCATTTTATTTATTTTTATTTTTTATCCTAAAGATTATTTATTTGTTTATTTGAGAGGGAGAACAGAACAAGAGAGAAAACATACACAAGTTGGGGGTGGTACAGAGGGAGAGAAGACTCCCCGCTAAACAGGGAGCCTGATGTGGGGTTTGATTCCAGGACCTGGGATCACACTGAGCTGAAGGCAGATGCTTAACCAACTGAGCTTAAGCTCCAACGGATCTTACATTTTAAACAAGCATCCAAGGTGCCTCTCAGGGACAGAAAAGTTTCAGAACCACTTTCTTGATGATATTTTTTAAATTAACATATAATATATTATTTATTTCAGGAGTACAGGTCTGTGAATCATCAGTCTTACCACAGCTCACAGCACTCATCATAGCACATACCCTCCCCACTGTCTGTCACTCAGCCACACCATCCCTTCCACCTCCCTTCCTTCCAGCAACCCTCAGTTTGTTTCCTGAGATGAAGAGTCTCTTATGGTTTCTCCCTCTCTCTGGTTTCGTTTTGTTTCATTTTTTCCTCCCTTGACGAGAGATATTTTAAGATTTAAATTGGCAAAATATTGACTAATTAAATCTATGACCTGATAAATTCATATAGCAGATGGTTTCACATAAATTTTTGGTCTAGCATTTTGCACTTATATATCTATTGCTGTGTTTATTGCAGTAAAGTTTTCTGTAGCCTGGACGAAAGACAGTTCCTCCACAGGGTGGGGAAAACCCACATTTCCTGTTTTGTCTGTATTGTCAATTTCAACTAACAGACACACCTTTTCCCAACTTTCTTAATGGGATATAGCAAAGTCACCCTTACATTTCAGGTTCTTCTTTTTAAGATCATCAGTTTTCTGAGCCAATTTATTTACAGTTGTAGAAAGTGATTATGCAATTTTCTCACTCTGAAGTGGAACTGATGGTGCCTCCTGAGATCCATGTAACTTTCTTCAGATGTTGTTGCTCATGTCAAAAGTATAATTGAATTCTTCAGAGGATGCTCTGATTCTCTGATATGACTAATCAAGAAATTGCTGGGCTGCCTGGGTGGCTCAGTAGGTGGAGCAGTGGACTCTTGGTTTCGGCTCAGGTCATGATCTCGGGGTCCTGTGTTGGCTCCATGCTCAGTGGGGAGTCTGCCTTAGGACACCCTTTCTCTCTGTCCACTTCACCCTGGCTCACGCTCATGCAGGTGCACTCACTCTCTCTCTGTGTCTAGGATAAATGAATAAGTCTTTAAAAAAAAAAATGCTCAGGAAAAAAATGTCTCTGGTTGCCTATTAGGCTTCACGCTGTTTCCTGGTTTATTTTTTAGGATGTGCAAGAGCAGAAGCTCAAAGTGGCCTCTCACCTTTAAACTGCTCTCCATGCTTCTCTTATTCCCACAATAATTTCTCACAGCAGCCAGAATTACTCTTAGAAACATAATTCCAATCATGTCACTTCCTTGCTCAAAATTTTCCAACGGCTTTCTCGAGTGGGTGCTCTGTTGTACTGCCCTCCCCAGGACTGAGATACTAATTTCCTAAGATGCTGGGATGGGTGGCAGCTGACAGCGCTCTGCTGGGTCTCTTTAAGAATTGCTTTGCTGAAGAGTGTTACCTCATCCAGGCCCCCCTATGGCCACCTGCATTCATTGATGGGTGATGTAGAAATATTGAGCCTGTGTTGTATTAGTCATTTTAGTTTCAGTGCTTCTAGTGGGATAGGCTACAACATGGTTCAACTTTTCCCTCTACGAATCCTGTTTCTTTCACTCTTCTGTAGATATAGATTATAAGATTCCTTCCCAGAAATATCCTGCCCATACATTTCCACTTCAGTGTCTATCTCAGGGAACTCAACCTTCCACACTTTGCACTTCACTCAAAACCCATCCAAACTCCTTCCCAACAAAGCCATGTGCAGACCAGATCTGCCTGATGCCATCCTCCTCTCCCCACTCTGTCCTCTTTCGGGATTCCATTACAACCACTCAGACACTGCAGGTTTGTTCCTTCCTTGGGGTTTTTGCATTTCCCTCTGCCCAGAAAAGAATTGTCCCCCAGGATTCTGCGTGACCTGCTTCCTTCTCTCTCAGGCCTTTTCTGACCATCCTTCCTAAAGTGAGTGTCCTGATCACCCCTCTGTCTCCTTTCTTGGCTTTACTTCACAGCTTCTCAAGTCAACACTATATTGCATGTTTATTTGTTTCTTACACTTCTCCTACTTGAATTGGAGGCTTATGAAGTCAATGTCATGTACTGCTCAGAGCAGTACCTGACAAGTAACAACCATTCAAGAAATATTTTTGAATGGGTGGATGAATGAATAAATGAATGAGTACATGAATGACCCACAACTGATCACACCCACTTATACAGAATAGTCGAGATAAGAATGTACATCTATTTTGTTTTGTCTCTAAATCTTTGTATCCAGTAGATATTTTCACATATTATTTTACATGCATTTCTTAGCTCCCTCATGTATTGGGGCTGTGTGACCTGAGTTAAGTTATTTAACCTCCGTGCCTCAGTTCTCTTATCCATAAAAAGCACATAGCCTGGGTTTTCTAAAGATTAAAATGATTGGAACAGTGCTTGAAATGTGGCAACTACTTCATAGGTATTAACTTGCTGTTTTTAGAATTAATATTATATCCTTTGACCTGAAATTGAAATTTACATTAAATGCTAAAAATAGCATATCATAAATAAATTTACTTACCTCATTGACTTCTGTTTGACCTTTTGGTTGCTTCCAAGTGGCTTCTTGATCATAAAATGCTGTAATAACATGTTTGGACATGACTTTTTAAAATATCTGTGATTAGTTCCTTAGTCCACTGCTTATAGGTAGAATTGTGGCTTTAATTCTATTATGATGGTGGGCTACCTGTTACAGCAAGTAGACTAAAAAAGGTGTGATGGCTCAAATAGAGTTTATTTCTTACTCAGCACTCAAAGCAGGTGTTGATTCTCTCTCTTCTGGTGGTACTGTGTTCCACCATCTTCAGGGCCTCCAGGGTTATCACAAGTCTGCTCCAGTCAGTAGAAGGAGAAATAAAGGATGGGGAAAGCACACCCCTTAAGCTGTGTGGCACAGAAATGATGCTACTCACACCAGCTTATGCTCCACTGGTGAGAGTGAGTCCCATGGCCTCACTTAGATGGTAGGGGGGTGGGAAATGACCCTGGCTAACTTAGTCATTCTACCATAGGTGAAAAGACACATGAATATGTGGTGAAAAGGTAGCTCTCTTAGCCATAGCACATTTTTAACACCGTTCACAGATCATGCTAGAAAATCATGCAGAATGATAGTGTCCATGTACCTAATGAGTTCAAATTCATATTTCTCAAAGTAGAGGCAACGTAATGAAATAAATCATAATTGGTTCTTGTAATATTTCTTTGAGGTATTGCCCTCTCATTTGGAGAATAAAGGTGCCAAACAATTACATCTTTTTCTTTCTGAAGTTTCTGAAACAAATTGAGAAATACACCCAGAAATCAGTTGGTGAACATAATACAGGAAATCCTATGTGTTGAACAGAAGCTGTGCTTGGGTCTGAAGTCAAAAAAGAGCTTTCAGTAGTTGGCTCCTCTTTCCTGATCTGGACTGGAGGCTTGCTACTGGAAAGAGTTGTGTCTAAAGAACATGGTTTATAAGGGCACCTACCCAGTGCCCTGAAAGTGGTAGCCCATGTTGTAATCACCAAGTCTAGGAAAACAGAAGCCAAAAAAAAAAAATGGACTTCCTGGTCTTCCCAAGGAGACTGATACTCTTTATGCAGGTATATTTATTAGCTAGGAACAGAAGAAACTAATAAGAAACTTAACACTTTGAAGATAGCACAGTACCCAGAATAAAATCCACCATCCAGACATGGAGAGTGAATCTTGTGCTCAATTTCACTGGTCAGATAAATCAGTTCCCTTCCATTTGGAACTTGTGAGAAGTAGAGAAAGAATGGATGTTTCCTTTATACCTCATGAATAAGCAGAGGTCCCAAGTCTATGGCTGTGATGGATGTTGATTATTTGTTCTACTCACATTAATCCTAGTAGTTTCCAGTTTTCACAAAGGGAAAAGAAGCAAGGTTCAGACTCCATGGAAATACCATATCTCACTTTTTCAAGTTGAATTGTGAAGAACCCAGCCACATGGTCACACGTAATTGAAAAGAAGACTGAATAATATGGCCTGGCAATATGTTCAAAGCAAGACAGACTTTGGTGGACATTCAACTGACTGCATAACACTAACCTGCATATTATCCTTCTTCCTGAGCATTGATGAACTCTTCTGAAACTATCTTTAGTAGATACAAGAGTGGTGGTATAGGAAGAAGAAACAAAGGACTGTTTTTTCTCTCTTTGGATCTTAGGTAGTTTCCATACAGCTCCCAGTTGGCAATGATGTAAATCAGAGGATGCTGTTGCTACATCATGGCCCTGTATCATCTCCTAGAATTAGAAGGCAAAAGTCGTATTCAATAGGTCTGCTAGCCCTTTCTCATTTTCCTTCCCCTTAGCCCACACAGATGTGGCCTAGAAATGTCCAGTGCCTTGAGTCAATCCCCTCACACATAGGCTGTGGCATATTGGTTAGGAATAAAAATTCCTGGAGTAGCTGAGAAATGTGTCTATCTTCTAATGCACTTAAACAGATTCACTGATAGACAGATATTTTTTATTAACATATAATGTATTATTTGTATTATTTGCTCCAGGGATACAGGTCTGTAAATCAGTGAATTTCACAGCACTCACTCTAGCACATTCACTCCCCAATGTCCATAACCCAGCCACCCTATCCCTACCTCCCAACCCCCCAGCAGCCCTCAGTTTGTTTTGTGAGATTAAGAGTCTCTTATGGTTTTTCTCCCTCCCAATCCCATCTTGTTTCATTTTTTCCCCTCTCTACCCCCCACAACTCCCTGGCCTGCCTCTCAAATTCCTCATATCAGAGAGATCATATGATAATTGTCTTTTTCTTATTGACTTTTTACTTTGCACAATACCCTCTAGTTCCATCCATGTCATTGCAAATGGCAAGATTTCAGGTTTTTGATGGCTGCATAATATTCCATTGTATATATACCACCTCTTCTTTATCCATTCATCTGTTGATGGACATCTAGGTTCTTTCCATTGTTTGGTTATTGTGGACATTGGTGCTATAAATATTTGGGTACATGCATTTCTTCAGATCACTACATTTGTATGTGTAGGGTAAATACCCAATAATGCAATCCTGGATCCTAGGGTAGCCCCTATTTTCAACTTTTTGAGGAACCTTCATACTGTTTTCCAGAGAGGCTACACAAGCCTGCATTCCCACCAACAGTGTAGGAGGGTTCCCCTTTCTCTGCATCCTCACCAACATCTGATAGATGGGTAATTTAAACAAAACCTTTGGTAGTTAAGAATTTCCAAGAATTATGGTAGGTAGTCATTAGGGAGTTACTGACAAACTTTTACTTATTTTATTTTTTTAGAAGATTTTATTTATTTTAGAGAGAGTGCATGCACACATAGGAGCGGGGAGGAAGAGGGAGAGGGAGAAAGAATCTGAAGCAGACTCTACACCGAGCACAGTGCCCCACTCGGGGCTTGATCCCATGACTGGGGTATCATGACCTGAGCCAAAACCAAGAGTTGAATGCTTAATGCACTGAGCCACTCAGATGTGCCTACTGACAAACTTTTAATCCAAAATATGATCCTAGCTCTCAAGTAATTTAGCACTGAAATTAAAGTGAGTGGTTTATGAAAAATACGAGAAAAGAGACCATTTTAGAAATTACACAGTACATAATCTGCCCCTACCTGATGATCTTAAATGAGGGTATTTTGCTCCTCCTTTATTCTTCAAACTTGGGAACAATAGCAATGAATAACTGGATGTCCTTCAGCATTTTAGCCACTTAAACAGATGTCTCGAAAGATAAGATTATATTTGGGGCAGATGACAACTGAATGATATGCAAGCCTCAGGCCCAAGTTTACTAGGATAGGCTAAAAATGTTGACAATATTTTAAACTGTGAAATAAACTTTTATCATTTTATTTGGAATCATACCCCATGCTTATTCCATATATCTCTGTTGTGAAAATAAATTATTTTATTTAGGAGTAAAATTACTGTCTAAAACACAATTTCTTTTAAAAACATAAATCATCTAGCTGATCTCCAGCTAGCTGAAGTAGTCTCAGGGGGCTTAAGTGGGTAGGAGAAGAATAAATGAAACTAGATGGGATTGGGAGGGAGACAAACCATATGTGACTCTTAATCTCACAAAACAAACTGAGGGTTGCTGGGGGGAGGGGGTTTGGGAGAAGGGGGTGGGATTATGGACATTGGGGAGGGTATGTGCTTTGGTGAGTGCTGTGAAGTATGTAAACCTGGTGATTCACAGACCTGTACCCCTGGGGATAAAAATATATGTTTATAAAAAATAAAAAATTAAAAAAAAATAAAAACATAAGTCAGCACACTTTTCAAAACTATCTAGAACTGTAATTCCTCTGAGACATTAAAAAATGCCTACAGGTATGTTATCACTGAATGTCTTACCTCAAAACTCATGCTTTATTAGTAAGGACCAATTCCATCCTATTTCTGCCAGAGAATGGGTTGTGGTAAGCTCATTCACAGATGTTCTGGTGAGAGCTGGATATCTTAGCTCATGCTGTTATAACAATACCATAGACCTGGGGCTTGAATGAAAGACAATTATTTCTTACATGTTGAGAGGCAAGGAAGTCTAAGATCAAGATATTGGCAAATTTTGTTTCTGGAGAGAATCCTGTTCCTAGCTTGCAGATGGCTTCCTTCTTGCTGTATGTTCACATGGTAAGGAGAGACAGAGAGGAAGGAGGGAGGGAGAGAAGAGATCTCTTCTCTTGAGGCTAAGAATTCAAGGTAGGAATTTGGGGTGGGGAGATACAAACATTCAGTCTGTAATCGTAGGTTAACCACATCTTGTATTGAGTCTTTGAGACTGTGGATCATTTCTAAAAGCCTGAATCAGGCTGGTGTAAGAGTCAGGGGCACAGAAAAGAAATGCAATCCCATGAAATCTCTGCTTCTCTTTAATTCTCAGAGATGATTGTTTTGTTCTAGCATTCAAAGCTAGAACAAAGCCATGTTAGAACATCAAGGAAGAGTGTCCAACAGGAAGAAGCAAACTCATGGAATATGTCAAAGGGTAGAATTTGAAGTGATAACTTAAGATAGCTTGGCAAATATCCATCCTAGAGTTTTCTAAATATTTAATGCTATTAGTGTTTGAAAGATGGTTTGTACATTTCCAAGAAAACTAAAATTTTTCTTGAGTAGTTATAATTACATTATCTTTAAATAACAGATGACAAATATTGAATCTTTTGTTCCATTATCTTGCCTTACTTATTGATTTTTAGAAAATAGATCCCCATCGGGCTATTAAAAATTTGGACAATATCAGATACCTCTTCAACTAACTTTAGTAGTTTTTGAATATTAGCGTTATCTGTGTTATATGTTTATTCAGTTTTAAAACATTTTGAGGTACTATTAATACACAAGAAATATGGGGATTTACGTAACTTGAAGGACATGGTATTATAAAAAGTGACTATATAATTTATTATCCAATCCAGGATGCTTTTGAGACTGATAAGGGATATATTAATGATATCAAGACAATAGGCATATACTGAAATTATCCTGGTCAATAGGAGCATGGGTTGCACTTACTCTTTGTGTCAAATTACTTTGTGTACATTTATGAAATGACCTGAATTGGTTTAAATCAGGAGTCTCCAAATTATATCCCACAGCCTGATGCATAGCTTTGTAAATAAAGTTTTATTGGAACACAGTGACAACCACTTGTTGACATGTATTCTGTAATTTCTTTTGTTCTATTCAGCAGTGCTGAATCAGTATAGTGGAGACTGCTTAACCCACAAGGCCTATAATATTTATTAACTGGCCCTGTCCAGAAAAAAACCCTGGGCTAGGTCATATCTAAGAGCTAATGTAGATCTAACATTTTTTGATTCTTTATTATTCTTGTTGCTTCAACTAGCATATTTTTTGTTGAATAAAGAAAATGCTGTCCTCAGGCAATTTTAATTCACGTTTTCTAGATTATTTCTTGATGAAAAGCATCTGTTAGACCTTGACTCTGGAAGTGAACCTGGTGAGGGTTTGCTGATTTGTTTCTGGGGTGGTGTGGTAAAGGTCTATGGGAAGATCCCTGAGTAGCCCAGAGGAAGAAGAGGGGTCCTGGGTGGGTTGTGTGAAGTTCTCAGGATCCTGAAAAAAAGATGATTCATCAAACATCTGGGGTGGGAAGGACCCCTTGATCCCAAGAGCCCTGACACATTTTAAGGTTACCAGTATATCTGGCAGTCATTCATTAATCTTAGCCTCTTATAAGAACATCTAAATAGGGGTGCCTGGCTGGCTCAGTGGGTTAAAGCCTCTGCCTTTGGCTCAGGTCATGATCCCAGGATCCTGGGATCGAGCCCCGCAATGGGGGGTCTCTGCTAAGCAGGGAGCCTTCCTCCCTCTCTCTCTCTCTCTCTCTGTATACATGTGATCTCTCTCTGTCGAATAAATAAAATTTTAAAAAAAGAACATTAAATAAAAAATCCCACATCATGCTCATTGATTTGAATCAAAGTTTTTTTTTTTATCCTAAAACTTCGTGTTTGAGTTACAATCTTTTGAATGAATTTGAATAATTGAATCTGCCTTGAAGAACTTGAACAAAGCTTTAGAGGTAGGTTTGTGTATATATGTGAGGGAAGTGGATCATGTAGAGCCTTGTGTAGACTTTGATTTTTCAATGAGTGAGATCCAAGCTACAGCAGGGGTTTGAGATATCTGATTTATGTTTTTAAATGCTGAATACAGACAGCCATTACGTGGAGATCAGAATAAAGGAGTTTAATAGAATGGATATATAATGAATACATATTTATTCCAGTTTAGTCAGACTTCTGTATTCAGGATATATGTATTTTAGGATGGGGTGAATGAATACACAAAAACATGTCATCAGCATAAATGATATTTACAAGAGAAGGACTAGAGGTTATGAAGGGAGTAAGTACAGATAGAAGTCAGAGACCTAAGCCCTTGGGTATATTATGCTTAGAAGTTAGGGAGATGAGACAGAATCTGGAAAGGAGACTAATGAAGAATGGCAGGCTAAGAAGGAGGAAAATCAAGTGTTGTGGATGCCAATGAATAATTAGTAGTAGGAAGAAGTAATCTGCAGCAAATGCTACTGATTGGTCAAGTAACATGACACTGGGAATTGACCACTGGATCTGATCAGCTAGAAGTCACTGGTGACACTGAAGAGCAGTTTCAGTGGCTTGGTATGGTTGAAAGCCTGATTGGTGTGTACTTAAGAGAGAATTGAAGAAGAATTTAAGTCCTTTGGTGTAAGCAACTCTTTCACTTCTCCATCCAGAGACCACCAAGAATGTATTGTAGCTGAGCAAGCTCAGTTTGTTGTTCATTTCAGTGAGAGAGACCACACACTGTGGAGAATGGTGGGCATCTCAGCAAGATGTTTGGTAGTTTGGGGGAAGTTTTAAGTAACTGGATCTTTGCTCTGGATTGAAACCGTCTGGAAGAGAGATAATTCTATGATTGACTATCTTAATAAAACTTGCCATCATAGCAGGGCAACTAGAGTGTGGTCAAAGCTGTCATTAGGAAAGAAGTAGCATTCACTTGCATTAGGAGAGGGTGGTGGTTTGTGGTTTGTACAGTGACCTTGCTTTTGTCTGTTCTTAGATAAAATTATGAAGTGTTTTTATTTTTTTATTTTTTTGACTACTTTATCATGGTCACAGTATGACCTTCTCTGATGTCAATGTTCTGTAAAGTTGTTTATCTTCAAAGGAAAAACACCAAGGTCTTGCTGTGAGTGATGTGTTATTAGTAGACCACCAATGAGGAAAGACTCAGAGGGAAGTAGTTTGCACAAGGTTTGAGTTTTGTAACCAAACGTTATTATTTGTGCTCCATCTCTTATTCATGAAACAAAAAAATTAACATTTTTTTCTGTCTCAGTTTTCCACCCCTGAGACTCCAGGTTTTGGGGGCTTAGCATTTACCTAGCACAGGTCACTGCAAGTTTCATAAACGGGGCATAGATGGTAAGATGTGAAATCTCAGTAAAAGTCTATTGTAATGGAATAGTCTCATTAAATTTATTTGGCCATTGTAACAAATAGGTTATCCATTTCAAACTGATTAATAAGACACCTGGGAATATTTCTTTGAATATATCAAAGCCCAAAGTCTTCATTTGTGTGTCTTTTCATGATTGTATTTCTTACTTGGGAGAGATAGGTTACTTTTCTGTATCATTGGGAAGTAAATGCCTTTAGGCTATGGGTTAGTACCTACTTGAAGTACTTAATTTTAGTGAATATTAAACAGTTACTTAAAAAATCCTTTTTATTAAATTAACTGTTTGGTGCCATTATTACATTAACAATTATTTTGGATAATAAGATCTTTATTTTTTAATATATTTTTGTTTTGTACACTTCGTGAGAGAATTCAAAAAGTATATTCAAAAAATAAAAATTATTATAAATTTGCATAAAATTAGTCCCATGGGAAGTTTAATTTTATCTCCCACAGTTTAAGTGATTTTTTTTTCTGTTGTTTTCAGTTGGATGAACCAAGAGTAGTTACCATAACAACTGTGGTTATTACCACTGAGATAAGTGGCCCTTTATTCCACCAACACATTTATCAACACGTTCATAGTACAGACATTAAAAATACGTGGCATAGAAAGAAAGCCTCTGTCATAACACCAGCCACCAGGACCCCTCTCTAGATACATTCATGATTATCAACTTCTTTTATATCATTCAGAGATAATCAATGCTTATACAAGCATGTACAAATGTATTCTTTTTACCTTACATTTACCTTACATTTTTACCTTTGCATTTTCTTTTTCACTTAACAATGTATCTTGAGGATTGTTCCATTACAAAAATATATAAATAAAGCAATTTCATTCCTTTGACCAGTTAAAGTAGTATGTTTTATAGCTATGCAAAGGTTGTTTCAATAACCCATATTGTCAAATGTTTATTTTCAACCTTTTATTATTATAAATAACTTGTCATTGCACAACATTATATATGTCCTGTGTATCTGGGGGACAAATTTCCAGAGGTAAAATTTCTGGATTCAAAGTCATTGACACTTTAAATTTCAGTAGTTATTGACAAATTTCTATGTACAGAAGTTGTACCAATTTCCAGAGTATTAGTGTTGTACATTGACACCTTACTAAACTTTATTTTTGTAATTATTTAAAAATTATTCTCAAGTATTTTTCAGTTTTACAACCAAATTATCTACATAATGACAATTTTATTTATTCTTTTCCAGTTTAATAGATCTTATTTGTTTTCTTTTTGATTGCTTTAGCCAATAACTATTAGCTCTGTTAAATAACAGTGGTACTTGGGGAGCCTGGGTGGCTCAGTGGGTTAAATAACAGTGGTACTGCTGGTGTGAAGAAATGTATCTACTATTCTCCACTAAACCTTTTGCGATGTGGATGTGTATGCACAGTCATTTATTCATTTTAAGTAAATATACACTTATACTCACCTTAAGATTTAAAAATATTAAAAATGGATATTAATTTTTACAAAATATCTTCACAGCCAGCATCAGTTGAAGTGATTTTTAAAAAAATTTATTTATTTGACACAGAGAGAGAGACAGACAGAGAGAGGGCACAAGCAGTGGGATCAGCAGAAGGGCTCAATCCCACGACCCTGGGATCATGACCTGGACTGATGGCAGGCACTTAACGACTGAGCCACCTAGGTGCCCCAAGGTGGTTCCTAATGTTAAACAAACCCGTGTTACTTGGATAAACCTTACTTAATCAGACACAATATTGTTTTAGAGTATGCATGGATTCTTTTGGTTAAATATATACTTTTTAAAGATTTTCTTTATTTATTTGACAGAGAGAGAGCATGAGAGGGGAGAAGGTCAGAGGGAGAAGCACTCTCTCTGTGGAGCTGGAGCTGGATGTGGGACTCGATCCTGAGAGTCCTGGATCACGACCTGAGTTGAAGGCAGTGGCTTAACCAACTGAGCCACCCAGGTGCCCGGTTAAATATATATTATCGGTATTTTTTCATAAATATATTTTTAAATATTTTATTTATTTATCTGAAAGAGCACAAGTGGGGGTAGTGGCAGAAAAAGAGAGGAAGCAGACCCAAGCTGGGCAGGGAAACCTACATAGGGCTTGATGCTAAACTCAATCCCAGGACCCTGGCATCATGACCTGGGAAGAAGACAACTGCTGAATTGACTGAACCACCCAGGTGCCCCACATACATATTTTAAGTGAGGTTGATCTCTCGATTTCTTTTCCAGCATTGTCTCTTATGAATTTGGGTATTGAAGTTTAAGTAAAATATTTCCTTTAAAATAATTGGGAAAGTCCCCTTTATATTATATGCAGGAACAGTTTAAACTCACATTAGAATTATCTATATGGTTTGTATAATTACCTTGTGAACACATCCGGACCCGATGCTTTTTGATGGCATCCTTTGACCATTGCCTTTATTCTTCTATGAAAAATAGTGAGTTTATATTTTTGTTATATTCTGAGATCAGTTGTAGTAAATTATGTTTTCCCAGAAAATTATCCTTTCTGGGATGTAGAGTTGTTTTCTGGTTTTGTAATTGACTTTGTCTTATTTTATTTTATTTCTTTTCAGTGTTGCGGAATTCATTGTTTATGCACCACACTCAGTGCTCCATGCAATATGTGCCCTCCTTAATACCCACCACCCAGCTCACCCAACCTCCCACCTCCCTCCCTTCCAAAACCCTCAGTTTAATATATTATCATGTGTATTAAAATGAGTGGGGATTCTATTTTCAATACATAAAAATATTTCTTTTCATATATTGAAAAGAGAATTCCTTTCATTTAATATATGCATATATGATCGACAGGATTATGTTAAGTTTTATATGTCTTTGATTTACATATCTTATAAAGATAAAATTAATGGAATTGAATAATTACCACTGTGTTTCACCTGTTTTTCATGCTCTCTTTCTGTTTTATTAATGCTAAAGCTATGTTACCTAGCAAATAGGGACTCCAAATCATTGTCAGGTCTTTGTTGTGGACTCCATCTTTTGTCAGTTTAAATAACATCTAAATTTGGCTCTTATTTGTCACTTTGGGGAACTTTCTGTTCTGCTCCTTCACATAGCTTAGTTAACTACAGCTGTGTGAGAACTCTTTACATCTGGTAGAACAGTCCCCATTCTATGCCACTGGGCCAGTCATTCTTCAACATTTTCTTATCTCTTATTTGGTTCTTTGTTCTTTAATATAACTTTTAGAAGCAAATTGTCATGTTCCAAGATGAGTGTTTTGGAATTTTTATTAGAATTGCATTGTAGGGGCTCCTGGATGGCTCAGTTGTTAAGTATCTGACTTTGGCTCAGGTCATGGTCCCAGGATCCTGGAATCGAACCCTACATTGGGCTCCCTGCCCCCCAGGAACCCTGCTTTTCCCTCTCCTAGTCTTCCTGCTTGTATTCCCTCTCTTGCTGTCTCTCTCTCTCTGTCAAATAAATAGATAAAATCTTAAAAAAAAAAAAAAAGAATTTCATTGTATCCGTGAATCATTTGGGGTACAGTTGTTATCTTTACAATACTAAGTATTCTTGTCTGTGGATAAGAACATTTTTTCATTTGTTAAATCTTCTATAATTTCCTTCAGTAAAGCTTTGGAATTTTCTGTGAGTGGATCTACAACATCTTTTGTTAGTTTTTTTTACTGGTATTTTATAAATATTGTTGCTATAATAAATAGCATCTTTCCAAATCATACCTTCTAATTGTTGCTGATTAATGTATAGAAATGCAATTTAGCTTTGTATACTGGTCTTACATCTTTCTGCTTTACTGAAGTCTCTAAATGTTTCTGATCAGTCATGCTATCTGCAAATAATTGCATTTTTATTCCCTCTTTCACTCTTTATGTCTTAAAATTTTTTCTTGGCTTTTGGCACAATTAGATCAGCTACTACCAGGTGATTAGGAGTGATGTTAGTGGACATCTCTGTTGTGTTCCTGATTTTAAGAGAATACTTATAATACTTTCTGGTTCAAGATGTATTTTTAATGTATTTTTATAGATGCACTTTATCAGGTTAAGAAGTTCCCTTCTATTTTGAGCTAATTAGCAATTTTAATTATGAATCATTGTGAAATTTTTAAAAAATTAAAGGATTTCATTTGTTTATTTGAGAGAGAGAGAGCAGAGAGAGAGAGAGCATGGGTGAAGAGAGGGATGGAGGGAGAGGGAGAAGCAGACTCCCCACTGAACAGGGAGCCCAATGTTGGGCTGGATCCCAGGATGCTGAGATCATGACCTGAGCTGAAGGCAGATGCTTAACCAACTGAGCCACCCAGAAGCCCCTCACTGTTAATGTCTTGAATGTTTTTTCTATGTCTACTTGAATCATCTCATTTACAAAAATTCTATAGACAATGATGAACTTAATATATTTCAACTAATTTCTGTCTCTGTGTCTTCTCTGCTACTGACTTTTAGTGGATTATCATTTTAAATATTTACTTTTGTGTTCTGGAATGTGCTAATGCTGCTTTTAGCTTATTTTTATATATCTCTTTTGAACCCAGATATCAAAGATGAAAAAATTAGTGTGCTTGCACTGCCTTCAATTTTCCTTCCTCATTATCTTCCCAAACATTTTTATTTCTATTTCTTCACCATCAGTCTCTGAATATTTACATTTTGTTCTGTAACAATAATCTTCCTATTTCCATACTTGTATAATATCTAAATTACATTAGAGTCATGCACATCCACTTCCTTTGCTATAGTTTCTCCTTTCAACTCGGAGTTAAATGAAATTCATCCTCTAGTATTTTTTCAATTTTGAGGGGTATTCACTATACAAAGAATTGCACATATTTAATATATAAATTTTGATGACTTTAGAATTATGCAAACACCTGCAATATCATCACCGTAAACAGACACATGAAAAGTTATTCAGCATCACTAATTATCAGAAGAAAGCAAAGCAAAATCACAATGAGATATCTCCTGCGCTCTATTTTTAAGAAGAGCTCTTGGGAAGTATGTTTCCTATTGCCTGGATGCTTGATCAAATGTTGGCTGGGTTTTAAAGTCTTGGCTTAACATTTTTTCTCACTAAGAACTTTGTTAGCACTTCTTTAACATCTTTTAGTGATGAATATCATAAGGAAATCTGAGGTTGGTCTGAATTTTTGCAAATGAAACTTGATCTTTCTGCCTAGCTGATCAAAAATTTTTGAGTATGTGTCTCATTCTTTATTCTCAAAATTATATTTTGAAAACCTTCAAACCATAGGCAAATTTTAAGGATAGTACAATGACTATCCATATATCCCTTACCCAGGCTTACCAATTCTTTTTTTTTTAAGACACATTTATTCAGCATCATGATCAGACTATTACATTTAGCAATCAACAGCGTGGGTGCAAAAAAAAAAAAAAGTACTACATTAAAACTTTGTTGGAAAGTTTACATTTTCCACAGAACAAAAACTAAAATAACCTGTTACACAATTAGTCACAAATACAGTCCTCGATTTTTTTGCCCATACAAATGAGTATTGTCTAAAACATGTCTTCTTTGTAGCAGGTAGGCCCTGCCACCACTGTGCTTGGCTGAGTTCACAAATCTGTTGTAACCTATAGCTTCCCTGTCACTTCTCTGGCTCTCCTCTCCTGCTAAGCTTTGTTTTCTGGCAGTAATTAAAACCTTTTGCCACTGCTGTAGTTATTGCTGCTGCTGAAACCACCATAGGCACCTTGGCTTCGTGGTTTGGCGAAGTATTGGCCTTCACCACCATAGGGGCCAGAACTTCTGCCTCCAAAATTTCCTCCATTCATGGGTCCAAAATTTGAGGATTGATTGTTATAATTGCCAAAATCATCATAGCTTCTGGCACCTTCAAAGTTGCTTCCATCATTACCAAATCCATTATAGGCACCCCCTGCCACCCTATTCACCACCACCTCAACTTCCACCAAAGCCACCAGGATCACTGAAGTTACCTCCATGACCAAAGTTGTCATTCCCACCAAAACCACCACCAAAGTTTCCAGAAGCATTTCGACCTCTTTGGCCGGATGAAGCACTAGCCATCTCTTGCTTAGATAGGGCTTTCCTTACTTCACAGTCGTGGCCATTCATAGTGTGGTATTTTTGAGTGACAATCTTGTCTACGGAGTCATGGTCATCAAATGTTACAAAAGCAAAACACCTCTTTTTGCCACTGCCTAGGTCAGTTATGATTTTAGCCACTTCAATGTTCCCATACTGTTCAAAATAATCTTTTAGATGATGTTCTTCAGGGTCTTCTTTAATGCTACCAACAAAAATATTATTCAAAGTAAGGTGGGCACCACGTCTTTGAGAACTTTCCCTCGAGACAGCCTTCTTTGGTTCCACAACTCTTCCACCCACCTCCTGTGGCCTTCATTCATGGCTGCCCCCACCTCCTCCACAGGGACATGTGTGACAAACCCAAAGCACTTGGGTGCACTATGGAGCACTTGGTAGTTGGATCTCTCATTACCACACAGTCCCTAAGTTCCCCATTGCTCAAAATGGCCCCTCAGACTCTCATCAGTCATTTCAAAGCCCAAACCTCCAAAGAAGAGCTTCCGCAGCTGTTCAGGCTCCTGGGAGACTCTGACTTAGACATGATGGCGGTGGGAGGGGAGGCTTTAACAATGCTTACTCAGTAGTGTCCATGGGCAGAAAGAAAAGCAGGCTTATTAATTCTTAATATTTCCCCACACTTGCTTTATTATTGTTGCTATCTATCCATATACACACATTTTTTTAGTTGAACCATTTGAAAGAGAATTGAAGACATCATGAAACTATACCTGTAAGTACTTAAATAATGCCTATTAAGAAGAAAGCCATCTTAAAATGATTTTATTTATTTATTTGACAAAGAGAGAGACAGTGAGAGAGACAGCACAAGCAGGGGGAGTAGGAAAGAGAGAAGCAGGCCTCGCAGTGAGAGAGGAACCCAAGGCGGGGCTCTATTCCAGGATCCTGGGATCATGACCTGAGCAGAAGGCAGACGCTTAAGGAATGAGCCACCCAGGCATCTGAGGAAGGATATTTTCTACACAACCACAGCAACATTATTTTTGAAGATTTTTACATTAATTTAAAAATATTGTCGAATACACAGACTACTTTATTTGTAGGGATCTTTCAGGAAAACTATTTTACATGCCCACCCTGTAATTTAGCCTGATGGTTAACAAATTCTTTTAAGACAGTGATGTTTCATATTTTGAGCTCAATGGCTCTTCAAGAAGCCTGATCCTAGCTTTCTCTTCTGATACATATGTACACAGAAGATGACACACGAGATTTCATGTAAATTCAAATTGTACACAAACCCACTGAATCCATAGTTGACAATACCCCTGGGGATGGGGAAGTCTACAAACTCCAAATTAAGTTTTCTCAACATCTCATCTAAATTATTTCCCTTCGTGTATTTACCTATTTAAGATCACAGTACTTAGCGAAGATGGGGAGAAATTGATCTTATATCCACCCACTTATTTTTTGTTTTAATTACGCTTCTTTCAAAGAATCTCTCCTTTCCGTCTTTCCTTCCCTCCCTTCTTCCCTTTCTTCCTTCCTTTTCTTTCCCTCTTTCTTGTTTCTTTTCTTTTCTTCTCTTCCTTCTTTTCTTTCTTTCTTTCCTTTTTCCTTCTAACTTCTTTCTTTGCTAATGGAGATATTACTGTATATAGTAAGATGCATGGATATTATTTATAGTTTGTGAGTCTTGGCAAATGTACATGCTAGCCAAACTAATAGTTTATGGAAGATATGCAGTGTGTCCACCATCCTACAAAATCTAGTCAAGCCCTCTCCTCTCCAGAGGCAACTGCTATATTGATTTCTATCCCTGTAAATTATTTTTTGTTTACTTAAAATTTAATTTATATAAATAGAATAATAATGTATGAACTTTGGGGGGGGGGGTTCTGACTTCTTTTCCTTAACATAGATTCACTCATGTTGTTGCGAATATTGGAAGGTTATTGTTATTGTTTATTGTGGGGTAGTATTCAATTGTATGACTATAACACAATATATTTAACCATTCCCTTGATGAGATATTTGAGCTATTTATAGTATTTAGTTAATATTGAGCTTCATTTAAGTTCTTGGGTAAATCTTTTATTTGTAAATCTGTGTCTTCATTTTGGGAGAAACAAAAACTAGGAGTAGAATTAGTGAATCATAAGGTAGGTGTATATTTATGTAATCTACCTAAAATGCTGTCCAAATATTATTTACACATACCCCCAGCGGTATGTATTATATATATTAGTATATGTATTATTATATGTATGTGTATATAATATGTATGTATTATATGTATTAGAGTATTATGAGCAGTGTATGCTTCTTTTTCAACAACTGGTATTGTAAACCTTCTGGGTTTAGCCAGTCTATGAGTATGAGGTATTATTCCTTTGGTTAAAATTTACATTTCTTTTAGGACTAATAAAGTTGAGTAAGTTTCTATGTATTTATCATGCCTTTTTTTTTTTAAAGATTTTATTTTTTTATCTGAGAGAAAGTGAGAAAATGAGAGAGAGACAGACAGACAGACAGAGAGAGAGAGAACATGAGCAGGGGAACAGCAGAACGAATGGGAGAAGCAGACTACTCAATGAGCAGGGGGCCAGACATGGAGCTCAATCCTGGGACTCTTGGATGGTGACCTCAGCTGAAGGCAAATGCTTAACCAACTGAGCCACCCAGGCTATTCTTTTCTGAATTGTGTCTTCTTTTTGCCCATTTTACTGAGCTTTTTGTATTTTATGATTAATCTCTAAAAATTCTTTTTTCTAGAGACATGTTCTTTTTTGATACTCAAATACATAAAAATATATATACAGAGGGATCCCATTGTTCATGGATTCCATAATTTGCTAAAATGAATTTGCAATTTCAAAATCAATTCTCAGGGCTCTTCCATGGTTTCTTATAAAAGTGAGCAGAGCTGTGAAAATTTTGAGTGACCGGATGCATCTGTTCCCAGATGAGATCAAAGCATGCTCTGCTTTGTTGCTTCTGCTCATTCTATAAATAAATGCCCTTTTTAAGCCTACTGAGTGCCAAGTTTTATGTTTTTGTTTTTCTTATTTGCTGATGATTTTGTTGTTTAAAATGGCCCCTAAGTGAAGTGTTGTCTGGTGTTCTGATGTACAAGAATGGGGTGATGTACTTTATGGAGAAAATATGTGTGTTAATTAAGCCTCATTCAGGCAGGAGTTATGGTGAATCAATACTATATGCTATATTAAATAATGTCTTTAAAGAAAAACACACATGAAACAAGGTTATATATTAGTTAGGTGATGAAAATATTGTGACCGAAGGCCTATAGGAACCAAACCCTGTATTTCCTCTAGGCACAATAGTTATAGTTATATATTAGTTATAGTTATAGTTATATAATAGTTATAGTTAGGCACAACAATATTTGTTAATTTCATAGAATTTAACTATTGCAAATAATGAGAATTGACTATATGTATCATGTATCTACCTACCTCTCTACCCATCTATCATCTAAATTTTCTCCCAGTCTGCAAACTGACTTTTCATTTTGTAACTGGTTCTCTTTTGAGGAGCAAAATTTTTAAATTATATGAAGAAGCATCAATCTTTTTTAAAAAAGATATTACTTTTTGAAATCAATCTAAGAAATAAAATCTTTGTCCATTTTAACTTTTCAAAGATATTCTATTATATTTCTATCTAAGATCTTTACTTACCTTTTATGCTTACATGTACAACAAATGTTAAGTTCATTTTTGTGTGCAGTGTGAGAAATGGGTCATGACTTGTGTCCATATGGCTCTTTTGGTTCTTCAGTATCATTTCTAGAAAACAGTTTTGTTTCTCCACTGAATTTCTTTGGTGCATTGTTGAAAAGCAGTTAACTATATCTGTGTGGGTTTATTTCTGAAGTCAGTTCTGCTCCCTTCATCAGTCTGTTTATATCCTGCAAATAGAGCATTGATATAATTATTCTGGTTTTAGAGTAAGTCTTGACATCAGTTTGTGTGAGCCTTCCAACTACGGAGAGTTTTAGAAGGGGGGGTGTCAGGGGATGGGTAAGCCTGGTGATGGGTATTAAGGAGGGCACAGATTCCATGGAGCACTGGGTGTTAAATGCAAACAAGAATCATGGAACACTACATCAAAAACTAATGATGTAATTTATGGTGACTAACATAACACAATAAAACAAACAACAAAAAAACCCCAACCTCCCCAAAAAGACTCCCCCCAAAACCACTTTGTTCTCCATTTGCAAGATTGCTGTGACTATTCTGTATCTTTCTCATTTCCACAGAAGTTTCAGTATCTGCTTGTCAGTTTCTAGAAAAATGTTTACTGGTATTTGGATTTGAGTTTCATTGAATCTAGAGATCAGTTTGAAAGCAACTTGCATCTTTACCTTATCGATTCTTCTGACCTATGGTCATGGTATAACACTCCCTTTTTTTCTCCATTATTAGAGGTATAAAATTTATACCTGCAATATTTAGTACAAAGATATTTAATATCTTTTGTTAAATTTTTTATAAATACCTCTACCAATCAAGGAAAAGGTAAAATTAAGAAAAAAATAACCAATACCAAATGAAAAAGAGCCTCATTATAGATTGTCTATTCATTAAATAGTTAAGAAAATATTATGAACAAATTAATGTTAAAAATTATTAGAAATATACAAGTTACTAAAATTAATACAAAAGGAAATTGACTATATAAATACTGGGATTCTTAATAAAACAATTCAGTCTGTAATTAAAAACAGTCTCAGAATGAAACTCTATACTCAGGACATTGTTGGTGAATTCTATCAATTATTAAATACATAATGTCAATCTTAAAATTTCTTAGAGAAGGGAGGAGTTAGGATGGCAGAAGAGTAGCTGGCTGAAATGACATCAGGTAGCAAGAGATCAGCTAGATAGCTTATCAAACCATTCCAAACACCTACAAATCCAAGAGATCAAAGAGAAGAAGATCAGCAATTCTAGAAACAGAAAATCAACTACTTTCTGAAAGGTAGGACCTGAGGAGAAGTGAATCCAAAGTCTCGGGAAGATAGATTATGAGTGAAGGGACTGGCTCCCAGCAAGTGACAGAGCAATGGAACATAAAATCAGAACTTTTAAAAGTCTGCTCCACTAAGGGACATTGCTCCACAGGCTAAGCGGGGGTGGAGCCCTCATGGGGAAAGCATGGTCTCAGGTCCTGCAGGGTCACAGAAGGATTGGGGGTGTCTGAGTGTTGCAGAGCTCACAGGTATTAGAGCAGGGAAGCCAGCTACAGAGTCAGAGCCAAAGAGTGAGCTCTCAACTAGGGGTTACCTTAAACTGTGATCCGTGGCACAGTCAGACCACTGCTCTTTGAGCAGAGACCCCACAAGTGGCAGATCTGGGAAGACCCCCCCTGGAAGAGTGGCATGGATCTGCTGAGTTTGAAGACTCCAGGCAGGGCTTTGGCCAGAGACAGAGATGCTTGGTCACAGGTTGGGTGAGCTTGGACCCTGGCTGGAGGCCAGGGAAACAGGAGTGATTGAGCACTTTTCTCCAATGGCAAACTAAGGAGTGGAGCCCTGGGCTTTTGGCTCCTCCAGGCTGGAGATTGGGAGGCTGCCATTTTCATTCACATTCACCAGAGCTCTACAGAAAGTGTTCAGGGAACGAAAGCTCCTGGCAAGGGCAGCGCAATTCCACCTCAGGCAAAGACACTTGAGAATCACTACAACAGGCCCCTCCCCCAGAAGATTAGCAAGAAATCCAGCCAAGACCATGCTCACTTATCAAGAAGAACAGCGGAATTGCAGAGGAGGGGAAAGCAAAGCATGGAATTCATGGCTTTCTCCCCATGATTCTTTAGTCTTGCAAAGTTAATTAAATTTTTTAATTTTATTTTTTTCTGATTCTAATTTTTTAAATGTTTACTCTTTCCTCTTTTAATATTTTTTAACTAGTTTGACTTAACAACACCTTAAAAAAAACTTTTGAACCTTCATTATTATAATCATACTTTATCCTTCATTGTATCTAACTAAAAATCTTGGGATACAACTTCTTCTAATAGATCAAAATATATCCTAAATCTAGAACAGGGCTTTGTTCTAGGCTCAAGCCTGAGCAAATTCCCTCCACTTTCTTTTTCTTTCTTTTCCCAACCAACTTACCTTATCAACTCCTTTTTTAGAATTTTTAAAAAAATTTTTATCTTTACAGTCATATTCCATCCCTTCATTTTATATATATATATATATATATATATATATATATAGTTCTTTACAATTTTGAGAGGTAGTTTATTCTAAGAGACCAAAATACTCCCAAAATTAAGGTGGTGGCTCTGTTCTTTTCACCAGTCTGATGTACATATTTTCAATTTCTTTTTAATTTTATTAAACTTCTTTTTACCCCCTTTCTTCTCCCCACAATTTGGAATCACTTCTGATTTGGTTAACACACATTTTTCTGGCGTCTTTGCCACCCTATTCATATTTTATTCTCTCATTCATATATTCTTATCTAGATAAAATGACAAGGTGGAAAAACTCACCACATAAAAAAAAAAAAAAAGAAGAAAAAGAAAAAAGAACAAGAGGCAGTACCAAAGGATAGGGACCTAATCAATATGGAAATTGGTAATATGTCAGATCTAGAGTTCAGAATAATGATTCTCAAGGTGCTAGCTGGGCTTGTAAAAGGCATGGATTGGCAGCTGACTTATCCACAGAGACCTGGCAGGCCAGAAAGAACTGGCATGATATATTCAAAGCACTAAACAAGAAAAACATGCAGCCAAGAACAATATACTCAGCGAGGCTATCATTGAAAATAGAAGGAGAGATTAAAAAGCTTCTAGGACAAACAAAAAATAAAATAATTTGTAAACAACAAACCAGCTCTACAGGAAATATTGAAAGGGGTCCTCTAAGCAAAGAGAGAGCCTAAAAGTAGTAGACCAAAAAGGAACAGAGACAATATACAGTAATAGTCACCTTACAGGCAATACAATGGCATTAAGTTCATATCTCACAATAGTTACCCTGAATGTAATTGGGCTAAATGCCCCTATCAAAAGACACAGAGTATCAGAATGGATTAAAAAACAAAACCCATCAATATACTGCCTACAAGAAACTTATTTTAGACCCAAAGACACCTCCAGATTTAAAGTGAGGGGATGGAAAACAATTTACCATGCTAATAGACATCAAAAGAAAGCTGGAGTGACAATCCTTATATCAGATCAATTAGATTTTAAGCCAAGACTATAATAAGAGATGAGAAAGGACACTATATCATACTCAAAGGATCTGTTCAAGAAGATCTAACAATTTTAAATATCTATGCCCCTAACATGGGAGCAGAAAACTACATAAACCAATTAATAAAAAAAATCAAAGAAACACACTGACAATAATACAGTAGTAGTAGGGGACTTTAACACCCCCGTCACTGAAATGGATATATCATCTAAGCAAAAGATCAACAAGGAAGTGAAGGCCTCAAAAGATAACACTGAACCAGGGGAGGAGTCAAGATGGCGGAGAAGTAGCAAGCTGAGACTGCTTCAGCTAGCCGGAGATCAGCTAGATAGCTTATCTAAAGATTGCAAACACCTGAAAATCCATCGGCAGATCGAAGAGAAGAAGAACAGCAATTCTGGAAACAGAAAAACAACCACTTTCTGAAAGGTAGGACCGGAGGAGAAGTGAATCCAAAGCGACGGGAAGATAGACCCCGGGGGGAAGGGGCCGGCTCCCGGCAAGCAGCGGAGCAACCGTGCACAAAATCAGGACTTTTAAAAGTCTGTTCCGCTGAGGGACATCGCTCCAGAGGCTAAACCGGGGCGAAGCCCACGCGGGGTCAGCGTGGCCTCAGGTCCCGCAGGGTCACAGAAGGATCGAGGGTGTCTGAGTGTCGCAGAGCTTGCGGGTATTGGAACGGGAAAGCCGGCTACAGAGACAGACCCGACAGTAAGCTCACAGCTCAGTGTTACCTTGAACCGGTCGCAGGCTCGGTGAGCTCGGAGCGCGGCCGGAGGTCAGGCAGACGGGAGTAACTGGGCGCTGTTCTCTGAGGGCGCACTGAGGAGTGGGGCCCTGGGCTCTCGGCTCCTCCGGGCCGGAGACCAGGAGGCCGCCATTTGTATTCCCGTCCTCCGGAACTCTACGGAAAGCGCTCAGGGAACAAAAGCTCCTGAAAGCAAACCCGAGCAGATTACTCACCCGGCCCCGGGTAAGGGAGGTGTAATTCCGCCTGGGGCAAAGACACTTGAGAATCACAACAACAGGCCCCTCCCCCAGAAGATCAACAAGAAATCCAGCCGAGACCAAGTTCACCTACCAAGGAGTGCGGTTTCAATACCAAGGAGAGCAGCAGAATTCCAGAGGAGGAGAAAGCAAAGCACGGAACTCATGGCTTTTTTCCTGTGATTTTTTTTAGTCTTGCAGTTAATTTAATTTTTTCTTTTTCATTTTTTTTTTTCTCGCCTTCGGGTAAAATTCTTTTTTTTTTTAACTGTTACCTTTTTCTTTTTTAACGATTTTTTACTACTTTATCTAATATATATATTTTTTCTTTTTTACATTTTTCTTAGGTGTTTTCTTTTTTTAAAAAATTCTTTTCTTTTCTTTTCTTTTTTTTTCTTTTTGCTTTTTTTTTCTTTCTTCCTTTTTGAACGTCTTTTTATCCCCTTTCTCCCCACTCACAATTTTGGATCTCTTCTAATTTGGTTAAAGCATATTTTCATGGGGTTGTTGCCACCCTTTTAGTATTTTACTTGCGCCTTCATTTACTCTTATCTGGACAAAATGACAAGACGGAAAAATTCAACACAAAAAAAAGAACAAGAGGCAGTACCGAAGGCTAGGGACCTAATCAATACAGACATCGGTAATATGTCAGATCTAGAGTTCAGAATGACAATTCTCAAGGTTCTAGCCGGGCTCGAAAAAGGCATGGAAGATATTAGAGAAACCCTCTCGAGAGATATAAAAGCCCATTCTGGAGAAATAAAAGAACTAAAATCTAACCAAGTTGAAATCAAAAAAGCTATTAATGAGGTGCAATCAAAAAGGGAGGCTCTAACTGCTAGGATAAATGAGGCAGAAGAAAGAATTAGTGATATAGAAGACCAAATGACAGAGAATAAAGAAGCTGAGCAAAAGAGGGACAAACAGCTACTGGACCACGAGGGGAGAATTCGAGAGATAAGTGACACCATAAGACGAAACAACATTAAAATAATTGGGATTCCAGAAGAAGAAGAAAGAGAGAGAGAGGAGCAGAAGGTATACTGGAGAGAATTATTGGGGAGAATTTCCCCAATATGGCAAAGGGAATGAGCACCAAAATTCAGGAGGTTCAGAGAATGCCCCTCAAAATCAATAAAAATAGGCCCACACCCTGTCACCTAATAGTAAAATTTACAAGTCTCAGTGACAAAGAGAAAATCCTGAAAGCAGCCCGGGAAAAGAAGTCTGTAACATACAATGGTAAAAATATTAGATTGGCAGCTGACTTATCCACAGAGACCTGGCAGGCCAGAAAGAGCTGGCATGATATTTTCAGAGCACTAAACGAGAAAAACATGCAGCCAAGAATACTATATCCAGCTAGGCTATCATTGAAAATAGAAGGAGAGATTACAAGCTTCCAGGACAAACAAAAACTGAAAGAATTTGCAAATACCAAACCAGCTCTACAGGAAATATTGAAAGGGGTCCTCTAAGCGAAGAGAGAGCCTACAAGTGGTAGATCAGAAAGGAACAGAGACCATATACAGTAACAGTCACCTTACAGGCAATACAATGGCACTAAATTCATATCTCTCAATAGTTACCCTGAATGTGAATGGGCTAAATGCCCCTGTCAAAAGACACAGGGTATCAGAATGGATAAAAAAACAAAACCTGTCTATATGTTGCCTCCAAGAAACACATTTTAAGCCCAAAGACACCTCCAGATTTAAAGTGAGGGGGTGGAAAAGAAGTTACCATGCTAATGGACATCAGAAGAAAGCAGGAGTGGCAATCCTTATATCAGATCAATTAGATTTTAAGCCAAAGACTATAGTAAGAGATGAGGAAGGACACTATATCATACTCAAAGGGTCTGTCCAACAAGAAGATTTAACAATTTTAAATATCTATGCCCCCAACGTGGGAGCAGCCAACTATATAAACCAATTAATAACAAAATCAAAGAAACACATCAACAATAATACAATAATAGTAGGGGACTTTAACACTCCCCTCACTGAAATGGACAGGTCATCCAAGCAAAAGATCAGCAAGGAAATAAAGGCCTTAAATGACACACTGGACCAGATGGACATCACAGATATATTCAGAATATTTCATCCCAAAGCAACAGAATACATATTCTTCTCTAGTGCACATGGAACATTCTCCAGAATAGATCACATCCTCGGTCCTAAATCAGGACTCAACCGGTATCAAAAGATTGGGATCATTCCCTGCATATTTTCAGACCACAATGCTCTAAAGCTAGAACTCAACCACAAAAGGAAGTTTGGAAAGAACCCAAATACAAGGAGACTAAACAGTATCCTTCTAAAGAATAAATGGGTCAACCAGGATATTAAAGAAGAATTGAAAAAAATCATGGAAACAAATGATAATGAAAATACAACGGTTCAAAATCTGTGGGACACAACAAAGGCAGTCCTGAGAGGAAAATATATAGCGGTACAAGCCTTTCTCAAGAAACAAGAAAGGTCTCAGGTACACAACCTAACCCTCCACCTAAATGAGCTGGAGAAAGAACAAGAAAGAAACCCTAAGCCCAGCAGGAGAAGAGAAATCATAAAGATCAGTGCAGAAATCAATGAAATAGAAACCAAAAAAACAATAAAACAAATCAACGAAACTAGGAGCTGGTTCTTTGACAGAATTAATAAAATTGATAAACCCCTGGCCCGACTTATCAAAAAGAAAAGAGAAAGGACACAAATAAATAAAATCATGAATGAAAGAGGAGAGATCACAACTAACACCAAAGAAATACAAACTATTATAAGAACATACTATGAGCAACTCTACGGCAATAAATTTGACAATCTGGAAGAAATGGATGCATTCCTAGAAACATATAAACTACCACAACTGAACCAGGAAGAAATAGAAAGCCTGAACAGACCCATAACCAGTAAGGAGATTGAAACAGTCATTAAAAATCTCCAAACAAACAAAAGCCTAGGGCCAGACGACTTCCCGGGGGAATTCTACCAAACATTTAAAGAAGAACTAATTCCTATTCTCCTGAAACTGTTCCAAAAAATAGAAATGGAAGGAAAACTTCCAAACTCATTTTATGAGGCCAGCATCACCTTGATCCCAAAACCAGACAAGGATCCCACCAAAAAAGAGAGCTATAGACCAATATCCTTGATGAACACAGATGCGAAAATACTCAACAAAATACTAGCCAATAGGATCCAACAGTACATTAAAAAGATTATTCACCACGACCAAGTGGGATTTATTCCAGGGCTGCAAGGTTGGTTCAACATCCGCAAATCAGTCAATGTGATACAACACATCAATAAAAGAAAGAACAAGAACCATATGATACTCTCAATAGATGCTGAAAAAGCATTTGACAAGGTACAGCATCCCTTCCTGATCAAAACTCTTCAAAGTGTAGGGATAGAGGGCACATACCTCAATATCATCAAAGCCATCTATGAAAAACCCACCGCAAATATCATTCTCAATGGAGAAAAACTGAAAGCTTTTCCACTAAGGTCAGGAACACGGCAGGGATGTCCATTATCACCACTGCTATTCAACCTCTAGTACTAGAGGTTCTAGCCTCAGCAATCAGACAACAAAAGGAAATTAAAGGCATCCAAATCGGCAAAGAAGAAGTCAAATTATCACTCTTCGCAGATGATATGATACTATATGTGGAAAACCCAAAAGACTCCACTCCAAAACTGCTAGAACTTATACAGGAATTCAGTAAAGTGTCAGGATATAAAATCAATGCACAGAAATCAGTTGCATTTCTCTACACCAACAGCAAGACAGAAGAAAGAGATATTAAGGAGTCAATCCCATTTACAATTGCATCCAAAACCATAAGATACCTAGGAATAAACCTAACCAAAGAGACACAGAATCTATACTCAGAAAACTATAAAGTACTCATGAAAGAAATTGAGGAAGACACAAAGAAATGGAAAAATGTTCCATGCTCCTGGATTGGAAGAATAAATATTGTGAAAATGTCTATGCTACCTAAAGCAATCTACACATTTAATGCAATTCCTATCAAAGTACCATCCATCTTTTTCAAAGAAATGGAACAAATAATGCTAAAATTTATATGGAACCAGAAAAGACCTCGAATAGCCAAAGGGATATTGAAAAAGAAAGCCAACGTTGGTGGCATCACAATTCCGGACTTCAAGCTCTATTACAAAGCTGTCATCATCAAGACAGCATGGTACTGGCACAAAAACAGACACATAGATCAATGGAACAGAATAGAGAGCCCAGAAATAGACCCTCAAATCTATGGTCAACTAATCTTCGACAAAGCAGGAAAGAATGTCCAATGGAAAAAAGACAGCCTCTTCAATAAATGGTGCTGGGAAAATTGGACAGCCACCTGCAGAAAAATGAAATTGGACCATTTCCTTACACCACACACAAAAATAGACTCAAAATGGATGAAGGACCTCAATGTGAGAAAGGAATCCATCAAAATCCTTGAGGAGAACACGGGCAGCAACCTCTTCGACCTCTGCCGCAGCAACATCTTCCTAGGAACAATGCAAAAGGCAAGGGAAGCAAGGGCAAAAATGAACTATTGGGATTTC
Source organism: Mustela nivalis (assembly GCF_964662115.1). Taxonomy (NCBI): domain Eukaryota; kingdom Metazoa; phylum Chordata; class Mammalia; order Carnivora; family Mustelidae; genus Mustela; species Mustela nivalis. The sequence continues at coordinate 80,374,374 of NC_139021.1, forward strand.
ATCAAGATCAAAAGCTTTTGCACAGCAAAGGAAACAGTTAACAAAATCAAAAGACAACTGACAGATTGGGAGAAGATATTTGCAAACGACATATCAGATAAAGGACTAGTGTCCAGAATCTATAAAGATCTTAGCAAACTCAACACCCAAAGAACAAATAATCCAATCAAGAAATGGGCAGAGGACATGAACAGACATTTCTGCAAAGAAGACATCCAGATGGCCAACAGACACATGAAAAAGTGCTCCATATCACTCGGCATCAGGGAAATACAAATCAAAACCACAATGAGATATCACCTCACACCAGTCAGAATGGCTAAAATCAAGAAGTCAGGAAATGACAGATGCTGGCGAAGATGCGGAGAAAGGGGAACCCTCCTACACTGTTGGTGGGAATGCAAGCTGGTGCAGCCACTCTGGAAAACAGCATGGAGGTTCCTCAAAATGTTGAAAATAGAACTGCCCTATGACCCAGCAATTGCACTATTGGGTATTTACCCTAAAGATACAAATGTAGTGATCCAAAGGGGCACATGCACCCGAATGTTTATAGCAGCAATGTCCATAATAATCAAACTATGGAAAGAACCTAGATGTCCATCAACAGATGAATGGATCAAGAAGATGTGGTATATATACACAATGGAATACTATGCAGCCATCAAAAGAAATGAAATCTTGCCATTTGCAACAACATGGATGGAACTAGAGCGTATCATGCTTAGCGAAATAAGTCAAGCAGAGAAAGACAACTATCATATGATCTCCCTGATATGAGGAAGTGGTGATGCAACATGGAGGCTTAAGTGGGTAGGAGAAGAATCAATGAAACAAGATGGGATTGGGAGGGAGACAAACCATAAGTGACTCTTAATCTCACAAAACAAACTGAGGGTTGCTGGGGGGAGGGGGTTTGGGAGAAGGGGGTGGGATTATGGACATTGGGGAGGTTATGTGCTTTGGTGAGTGCTGTGAAGTGTGTAAACCTGTACCCCTGGGGATAAAAATATATGTTTATAAAAAAAAAAAAAAGATACACTGAACCAGATGGACACCACAGATATTTTCAGAACATTCCATCCCAAAACAACAGGATACACATTCTTCTCTATTGCACATGGAATATTCTCCAGAATAGATTATATCCTGGGTCACAAATCAGGTCTCAACCCATACCAAAAGATTGGGATCATTCCCTGCATATTTTCAGACCACAATGCTCTGAAGCTAGAACTCAACCACAAAAGGAAGTTTGGAAAGAACCCAAATACATGGAGACTAAACAGCATCCTTCTAAAGAATGAATGGGTCAACCAGGAAATTAAAGAAGAATTGAAAAAAATCATGGAAACAAATGATAATGAAAACACAACGGTTCAAAATCTGTGGGACACAGCAAAGGTAGTCCTTAGAGGAAAATACATAGTGATACAAGCCTTTCTCAAGAAACAAGAAAGGTCTCAAATGCACAACCTAACCCTCCACTTAGAGGAACTGGAGAAAGAACAACAAAGAAAGCCTAAACCCAGCAGAAGAAGAGAAATCATAAAGATCAGTGCAGAAATCAATGAAATAGAAACCAAAAAAACAATAGAACAAATTAATAAAACTAGTAGGTGGTTCTTTGAAAGAATTAATAAGATTGAAAAACCCCTGGCCAGACTTACGCAAAAGAAAAGAGAAAGAACGTAAATAAATAAAATCATGAATGAAGGAGCAGAGATCACAACCAACACCAAAGAAATACAAACAATTATAAGAACATACTATGAACAACTCTACACCAGCAAATTTGACAATCTGGAAGAAATGGATGCATTCCTAGAGATGTATAAACTACCACAACTGAACCAGGAAGAAATAGAAAACCTAAACAGACCCATAGTCAGTAAGGAGATTGAAGCAGTCATCAAAAATCTCCCAACAAACAAGAGCCCAGGGCCAGATGGCTTCCCAGTGGACTACTACCAAGCATTTAAAGAAGAATTAATTTCTATTCTCCTGAAACTGTTCCAAAAAGTAGAAATGGAAGGAAAAGTTCCAAACTCATTTTATGAGGCCAGCATTATCTTGATCCCCAAACCAGACAAAGATCCCATCAAAAAAGAGAAATACAAGCCAATATCCTTTATGAACACAGATGCAAAAATTCTCACCAAAATACTAGCCAATAGGATCCAACAGTACATTAAAAGGATTATTCACCACGACCAACTGGGATTTATTCTAGGGCTGCAAGGTTGCTTCAACATCCACAAATCAATCAATGTGATATAATACATTAATAAAAGAAAGAACAAAAACCATATGACACTCTCAATAGATGCTGAAAAAGCATTTGAAAAAGTACAACATCCTTTCTTGATCAAAACTCTTCAAAGTGTAGGGATAGAGGGTACATCCTCAATATTATCAAATCCATCTATGAAAAACCCACAGCGAATATCATTCTCAATGGAGAAAAACTGAGAGCTTTTCTTCTAAGGTCAGGAACACGGCAGAGATGTCCATTATCACCACTGCTTTTCAACACAGTAATAGAAGTCTTAGCCTCAGCAATCAGACAACAAAAAAAAATTAAAGGCATCCAAATCGGCAAAGAAGTCAAACCATCACTCTTTGCAGATGATATGATACTTTATGTGGAAAACTCAAAAGGCTCCAATCCAAACCTGCTAGAACTTATACAGGAATTCATTAACATGCCAGGATATGAAATCAATGCACAGAAATCAGTTGAATTTCTTTACACCAACAACAAGACAGAAGAAAGAGAAATTAAGGAGTCAACCCCATTTACAATTGCACCCAAAACCATAAGATACCTAGGAATAAACCTAACCAAAGAGGCAAGGAATCTGTACTCAGAAAACTATAAAGTACTCGTGAAAGAAATTGAGGAAGACACAAAGAAATGGAAAAATATTCAATGCTCATAGATTGGAAGAACAAATATTGTGAAAATGTCTATGCTACGTAAAGCAATCTACACATTTAATGCAATCCCTATCAAAATCCCATCCATTTTTTTCAAAGAAATGGAACAAATAATCCTAAAATTTATATGCAACCAGAAAATACCTTGAATAACCAGAGGAATGTTGAAAAAGAAAGCCAAAGTTGGTGGCATCATAATTCCAAACTTCAAGCTCTATTACAAAGCTGTCATCATCAAGACAGTATGGTACTGGCACAAAAACAGACACATAGATCAATGGAACAGAATAGAAAGTCCAGTAATAGACCCTCAACTCTGTGGTCAACTAATCTTTGACAAAGCAGGAAAGAATATCCAATGGAAAAAAGACAGTCTCTTCAACAAATGGTGTTGGGAAAATTGGACATGCAGAAGAATAAAACTGGACTATTTCCTCACCCCACATACAAAAACAGACTCAAAATGGATGAAAGACCTCAATGTGAGAGAGGACTCCATCAAAATCCTTGAGGAGAACACAGGTAGCAGCCTCTTCGAACTCAGCCACAGTAACTTCTTCCTAGAAACATCGCCAATGGCAATGGAAGCAAGGGCAAAAATGAACTATAGAGACTTTATCACGATCAAAAGCTTTTGCACAGCAAAGAAAACAGTTAACAAAACCAAAGGACAACTGACAGAATGGGAGAAGATATTTGCAAATGACATATCAGATAAAGGGCTAGTATCCAAAATCTCTAAAAAATTTAACAAACTCAACAACCAAAGAACAAATAATCCAATCAAGAAATGGGCAGAGGACATTAACACACATTTCTGCAAAGACGACATCCAGATGGCCAACAGACACATGAAAAAGTGCTCCACATCACTGGGCTTCAGGGAAATACAAATCAAAACCACAATGGGATACCACCTCACACCAGTCAGAATGGCTAAAATTAACAAGTCAAGAAATAACAGGTGCTGGCAAGGATGCAGAGAAAGGGGAACCCTCCTACACTCTTGGTGGGAATGCAAGCTGGTGCAACCACTCTGGAAAACAGCATGGAGGTTCCTCAAAAAATTGAAAATAGAGCTATCCTATGACCCAGTAATTGCACTATTGGATATTTACCCTAAAGATACAAATGTAGTGACCCAAAAGGTCAAGGGCACCCAAATATTTATAGCAGCAATGTCCATAATAATCAAACTATGGAAAGAATCTAGAGGTCCATCAACAGATGAAAGGATAAAGAAGAGGTGATACACACACACACACACAATGGAATACTATGCAGCCATCAAAAGAAATTAACTCTTGCCATGTGTGATGACATGGATGGAACTAGAGGGTATTATGCTTAGCGAAATAAGTCAATCAGAGAAAGACAGCTATCATATGATCTCCCTGATATGAGGAAGTTGAGAGGCAATGTGAGGGGCTCAGGGGTTGGGGGAGGAAAGGAATAAATAAAACAAGATGGGATCAGGAGGGAGACAAACCATAAGAGACTCTTAATCTCACAAAACATACTGAGGGTTGAGGGGGTAGGGGGACAAGGGAGAGGGTGGTTGGGTTGTGGACATTGGGGAGGGTATGTTCTATGGTGAGTGCTGTGAAGTGTGTAAACCTGGCGATTCACAGACCTGTACCCCTGGGGCTAATAATACATTATATGTTAATAAAAAAATTTCAAATAGTTATTTGAGAAAATAGAAGAAAGAGCCCTTCCCAACATATTTTATTAGGCCAGCATAACTCAGGTACTAAAAATGGACAACACTGCAATAAAAAATTAAAATATCAATATCATTGATGAGGAAAGATGGAAAATATTAATCAAAATAGAATCCAACAACCTGCAAAAACAAAAATACATCAAAGTCAAGCTGGATTTATTTTTTAAAAAAGCAAGGTTAATTTTATATTTAAATATAATATGCCACTATATACGAGAATAAAGAGAAAAATCACATATCAGTAAATGCAGAAAAAAACATTTGTTAAAATTTAATGTTCACTCATGATAAAATCCTTTAGCAAACTAGGAAAAGAAGGGAGTTTCCCTAATTCATATCTTCAGAAATATAACTTTTAAATAGTACAAGTAGCATACACAATAGTGACATATTAACTGCTTTCTCTCTGAGACCAGGATGAACACAAGTATTTATTCTGCCTATCTTAGAAACATTGTATCAGAGGCTGTAGCCAGTGCAGTAAAGCAAATAACTAACAAACTTAATTTTTTAAAAAATTTTATTTATTTGATAGAGAGAAAGAGAGAGGAAAAGGAGGAAGGGAGAGCGAGAGGGAAAAGCTGACTCCCTGGTGAGCAGAGAGCCCAACTTGGGGCTGAACTCAGGACTCTGAGACCATGATCCAAGCTGAAGGTAGATGTTTAACCAACTGAGCCACTCAGGCATCCTTCTAACTAAATTAATGAAATAAAAGTATAGTGACCAAAATGAAGAAATAACAATTATTTATTCAGAGATTATATGATTACGTCCATGAAAGTTAAAAAGAATCTAAAGATAAATGATTGGAAGTGTGCTTGGGTGGCTCCGTGGGTTAATCCTCTGCCTTCAGCTCAGGTCATGATCTCAGGGTACTGGTATTGAGCCCCGCATCAGGCTCTCTGCTCAGCGGGGAGCCTGCTTCTCCCTGTCTTTCTCTGCCTACTTGTGATCCCTCTCTCTTTCTCAAATAAATAAATAAAATCTTTAGAAAAAATCTTTGGAATTAATAGATAAATTAAAAAGTTTCTGGATATAAGTTCAGTATTCAAAAATTAATTGCATTTCTGCATAATGGCAATACATGATAAAATAAATATTTAAAAGATTCAATTTTCAGTAATGTAGAATATCAAATACTTCAGACAAACTAGCAAAATATGTACAATATCTTTATGTAGAATTTTATTATTGAGAAAAAGGAAAAAATACCTAATTTTTACAGTATTCTACTTATGTATAAGACTCAATATTTAAAGATGTTAATTTTTACCAAAGTGATCTATGAGTCAAAGCAATTCTAATCATAATGAGAATGGTGTGTGTGTGTGTGTGTGTGTGTGTGTGTGTTGTAACTTGATAAGCTGGTTCTAAACTTTATGTAGAAATGTATGGGGCCAAAAATAGTCTCATAGCTGAAGGAGAAAAAAATAGAAGGACTTTTCCTACAAGAAATCAAGAATTACTGAAAAGCCACAGTAGTTAGGATTGTGTGGCATCAGATCAGAGAGAGACTAATAGATCAGTGGAACAGAACACAGAGCCTCTACCAATACTTCTACCAATCAAAGAAACTCACACATAACATAAACATTTGATTATGATCAGGAAGGACACACAGTGCCTGATAGGCTTCTTAACATTCTAGAGACAGCATACACCCACCTGGGAAAACTGTTTCAACTGATACACAGGGACCACAGGTCCTGCCAGCTCTGAGTGGAGCCAGAAAGCAAAAGGCTTTGGAGCAGGTCCAGGCCATAGGACACACAGCCATGCCACCTGGGTCATATGACCTGGTCAACTTGACCTGTTATAGCAAAGTTGTCAGAGGAGGAAAAAGATGCTATATGGCATTATGGCAACCCTCAATGAGAGAATCAGCATACAGATGCCTTGAATGTTCGAGGAATGTATTACAGAATAATCACAGACCTTTCTATAAATAGCTTCAAGTATGCTACTGGATCCTGGTTGAGACAGAACTTGATCTTGGACAACAATTGGCTGTATTCCCAGAAGCTGAAGAAGCAGGTAGCCCAGACCCCGTGTCATCAATCACTGCTACATCATTACCTCTTCCTCTGCTTATATCTGCTGCCCTATATAGGACCCCTTATGATGGAGAAAGGAAGGGCTTAAGCCTAGCTCATGGATGGATTGGCTCTAACTATCAATGTTAGGTAAAACTAGATGGTGGCTGTATTAGCCTGCACCCAGAAATTACATTGAAAGGCTTTGGTGAAAGAACACCCAAGGCAGGATAACCAACAAGGCATCTGGTTCTCTGCTTTGTATACACAGTAGTTGGCTTTTCATACGTGTTATATAGGTTATAGTTATAGGTTATGATATACATATGGACCCATGAGCAGTGGCAGATTTCAGAAAAAAGATTGGAAGATGGCAACTAGTTTTGCTTTCTTTATACCAGTACACTCTTTTAAACTTTTTCTTTAATTGTTATATCACCGAGTTAACACAACTGAAAACTTTCTCCTACCTAAAATCATTTCTATTGAAAAAAAAATTTCAAGTTGTGTTCATAATAATAATCTCAGATTACTCTCAAATTTGTTTTGAACCCAAGTACTATAATTGTGACAAATAAGTATTGGTAAACTAAACTAATTTACATTTACCACCTCATTGCATCAGATATTCATGGAGCTTTACAAATTTCCTGTGTTCGATAGCAAATTATGCATGTAATAAAAGTAGACTTTTTTTTTTTTATCCCCCAAAGTCCTCTGGCTCATCTGTGTTGAGGCAGAGGATATCTTGTTTATCTCTGAAACAAGGTAGCCTCATCAAAAGCCCTTGGGCAATCATAGACTGCATGTCCTCAGATGGCTTTGTAAGCAATGTGTCAGAAAATTTACTTACAAAACAGGAGCATTAAACTTTAGCTTATTATATAGCTTTAAGAAGTTCAACTTTAAAACAATTTTCTGTTCTTTAAAACAGCATTTAGTGTTTCACATTTTTATAATAAACTACCACCTGTAGTTGGATCTTTTGATTCATGAATACTAATGTCTGATATTTAATGCTTGTCTCAAGAACTTTTCTTGGTCTAGACCTGCACTGTCCAACATGGAACCCATTAGCAACATGTGACTGTGGAGCACCAGAAATGTAACTCACTGGATGAAATAGCAAGTCAATTTCAGTGACAAAGTAGAACAAATGCATAAAATACTTTGTCAATAATATTTATTTCAATTACATGTGAATTGACACTATTATTTATTTATTTGAGAGAGAGATAACAAAAGAAAGCACAAGCAGGGGATGGGGGAGAGGGAGAAGCAGATTCCCCACTGAGTAGGGAGCCCAATGCAGGACTTGATCCCAGGACCCTGGGGCCATGACCTGAGCCAAAGGCAGATGCTTAACCAAGTGAGCCACCCAGGGGCCCCAACACAATTTTTGATGTATTGGGTTAACTTAATCAGTATAAGCTCCTATAATTACTATGAATTTAGTGTAATATGCAAAATATTTGCCCATATGGTCTTTAAGTTGTAATACTTTGTGTATTTCATTAAATGTCCTACCACTATTAAGTATTCAAGTCTAATTTTTATACCAGTTATTGTTTGTGTCTTTACCCTTTGATCTACATGCTAGCCCCACCACTGTGTTAAGTGAGAAGGGAAGACAGAGCAGAGGTCTGTGAATAGAATAACAACAGTGACAGCCAAAAGCAAAGTACGTACCTCTAACTCAACCATAGTGAAAATAGAGAAAGCTCAGTACTGGTCAGGCACCCATTCCAGAGAACTAGGACTCACCTTTTCCCTTCTCCACTCTCTAGCCAGCATTCCTACAATTCTGACTCTTAAATAACTCTCAAATCTGTTTCTTCATCCTCACGTAAATTGCTACTATCTTGGCAAAACCCCTTGTAATCTTTCCTGGAATTATTGCAGTGTCTGTGGCGTGGGTCCCAAATTCCAATCCCTCTTGTCCTACTACTTATTTTTCAAATGTGAATCAACTGGGTTTTTTTTTTCCCCTAAAATGCAAATTTGTTCAACTCCTTTATTAAAAAGTCCAGTAAACATCCTGACTTCCCACATGATAAAGTATACACTGCTTAAAAAGCATTAAAGTTTTCCCTTCTGCCACTCCCTTACTATCCCCTCCACTGTCAGCCATGTGGGACTGATCTCCATTCCCCTAACCCGCTGTGTCTGCCTACGCCTTTCAACCTGTGCTCACAGATGTATTTGCCTGGGATGTCATCCCTGATCTGAATACTTTCCACCTGGCCAACTTCACCATTCTGAAGGTATTATGGACTGAGTAGTGATACCACCAGCCCCATTCATATAAGAACCCCTAACTCCCAAAGTAACTGTATTTGGAGATAAGCTTTTAGGAAGTAATGAGGCCATAAAGGTGGAGCGCTGACCCCATAGGATTAATGGCTTTATAAGAAGAGACACCAGAATGCTCTTTCTCTCCCCATTGTGTGAGGACACAGTGAGAACGTGGTTGTGGGAAAGCCAGGAACCAACTTCACTGGCATTCTGATATGAAATTCCCAGCCTCCAGAATTGGGAGAAATGAAATGCTTGTTGTTGAAGCCATTGGGTTATGCAGCCCGAGCTGACTGATACAGCAGGCTCTGCTCAAACCTCAGACTCTGGAGAGCATGCACCAGTATCCAAGGCTAAGCAGCTCTCGATGACATGGAATCCATGAACACATTCATCACGGCCCATCATTTCATTTTTCTATACTACTTTTGTGAACTCCTTGAAGGCAAAGGAAGTCTTTTATTCATCTTTGTTTCAAAATCCCTAGTCTGTCATTTGTTTATTTTAGTGTTGAGAGAGGTATGCAACAGAGATATTTGTTGGTTGATCGTTTAGGAGTATTTTGTTAAAATCTTTCAAAGCAGCTAAAGAACGCTTTGGGAAATACATTTCATGCAGAACTCTCATAAGTAACTTCCAGCTTGAAGCCATCTGGGCACAGGGAGTAACAGGGATCCTGAGGCAACCAGCTGGCATAGCTGGGGAGATTGTTCCCTGCTACTTAGGAAGGGTACGAGCCACCAACCACACTTAGTTAACGCTCATGACAGGCGGAGTTATCCTAGTGAGGCAGCTGTGTGAAAGTGATTTGCTCCCTTGTTCTGTGACCTCAGAAGCAAAAGATTAATGACAAGGAACTAAGAAAGAATCTTCAGTCATTAAAACACCATAATCCAGTCCCTCAGAGAAACACAAGATTGGGTCTTTCCGATGATCCCGTTTCTATACACACATATAATGAAACAAAACTTACTCAGTTTTCATACTTCCCCTTGCAAAAATAACGGGGCTGAATGGTGTCAGACTTTTCTCATGCTTGACTAAGGCTGTATCATGTATTTCTCCCTTCAGATGAGGTTTGTGAACTGAGTTAAGTTTTTGCTATTTCATGAGAGCCTGGGCAGTAGAGACATGAGATTTTCTGTGTTCTTGAACTTTTGCTTCTGTCTTCTTTGACTTTATCACGTATCTTTCTTTTTCCATCTGTGGCTTACTTATTTGTTAGTTTCCCAGACATGCAGTATTAAATGAATTGTACAAATTAGACATGGCAGATTTGGGGAGATTTCAGGAGTAGAGGGAATCCTCTGAGGGTTTACTGCTAAGTTACCTGCTATTGGGCTAAAAAGGCAGATTACCCATGAGATCATATGGGCTTGTGCACAGACAGTCCTGGGTTAGACTTCTGACTACCATTTGCTTGTTATGTGATCTTTGATAAGCTGTTTGACCTCTCTGAGCCTCAGAATCTGGAAACGAAAACAATGGGGCTTATCTTGTAGTGAAGCAAAGATGAGACACAGTAGGCACACAGCGTTTGGTGAATGTGGGCCCTCAGGAGATGTGAACTCTTATTAGTGATGTCACTTATTAGCTCATGCCCTTGGAAGGCATTTCCCTCTAGTGGTAAGGAAGAATTAAAACGATGAGGCATATGGGCAATCTGGGACACAAAAAAACCCCAAGGAACCATTATTTTCATCTAGAGGAGTATCTAAATCATTCAAGATTTCCTTTTTTAATATCTCTAGGAATTGAAACTCTCAATACTTCGCAAGGAATTTTCTTCTAGTGTTTCATCATCATAATGGTTAAGAAGTTCCTCCTCATATGCGGCAGAAATTGGCAAGCTCATTTCCTCAGATTCAGACCCCAAGGGGAAAAGGAGAACAGCTGTTGAGTTTCTCAATCCAGAAAATCTTCGCCATATTGAATCATCACTCCTTTCCTGTTTCCCCCTGAGTATGAATAGCCAAGGGCCTCAAACAGTTCCTGGTAGTCACTGGTCCCTGTTGCTTTCTCATCTTTGATCCTTTCATATGAGGAGGGTTTACTTAGTTCACATCTGGTTAAACATTTGTCTCTGTGCTCTTGGCAGAGTTGAATGATAACAGATTGTAAGGGAAGAATGTCTTCTCAAGGCTACAGGAAAAGACAACTTATTTTGACGGTACACTAACAAATCCCCCAGTTTATTAGAAAAGAGTTTCCTGTTATAATCAGGGGATTTATGAAGGATTGTGGTATCTTCTGTGATGAATCATGATAAAACAGCATGGTGACTGAGAACATGTGTTCTGGAATTGTACAGACTTAGGTAGGAACCCCTGTTACGCCTCTTGTGACCTTGTATGTGACTTTGTATGAATTACACAACCTCCCCAAGGCTCTATTGTCTCCTCTCTAGAAAAGGACAACTAACCTCCTGGGTTCTTGAGGTGATCCCCTCATTATCAATACATCACGCCCTCTCGGATCCAGGCTCACCTTCTGCAGATGTTCCACCTTAGGGGTCAGCATTCTTTTAAACATCTCTCCTTCACAGTGAGCTGGATGGTGGACTTTCTTAGGGCCACGACCTTCAGGGACACAATAGGTGGAAGGGCTCACTGCTGCACAGTGGGTCTCTGCATGAGGGGGGAGAATCTGGTGGAGCTCTGCCCTGGCCTCTTGCCCATACCCTCCAACCAGCTGGCTGATCCCATGCTCTCTCAACACTCTGATCAGAGCCCTGAGGCCTCCTGCCCATGCTGGCCCCCAACTCCCTCTGCAGGCCAGGTGTGGCTGGCCAGCATATGCCTGTGGCTTCTTTCTGAGCCAGTGCTCTCTCTGCTGATCACCAGCACTCTGTGTGTATCCCAGAGGGCTATTTTTTGCTTGCCTAATGACAGCAGCCCAGCTCTAGCTGGGATAAACTAGCAAATGCCCCTGCTATCTGAGGGGCTGAGCTACTTCCACAATGAAGTCTGGGAAGACTTCCCAGCCTTGGTGGAGGCTTTCAAGTCTGTCTTCTCTTTGGTTATAATACAGAGGGTCTTTGGGTCTTATAGTTACTCTTTTATCAGAATTTAATTATTATTTAAGTTAAACTTCTCTTGTTTAACTCACGATGTGGTTCCTCTCTGCTAATTAGACCCAGACTGATGGCACAGGAAACTGTCCCTCTCACATCTCTAGCTGTGGAAGGTGTCATTAACATATGGTCCCATTGCTGTGCTCTGTTACACGACAGCGTCCTCACCAAGGCCACGTTTCCTACTGCCAATGACCAAGTGAGGCACAGACAGGAAGCCATATTTGTTCTTGGTTGATGTGGGCTCCTTGAATGTGGAACCTGGGCTCAGGGACTCTCCATAGACTTCCTTACAAAGTGTGCTGTATTCTAAGACTTTTCCTACCCAACCTGCCCTCCCTCCCATTCTTTTCCGGCTTGGCCTGCATCTTGACCTTCCTAGCTCCTTTCCCATTCCCCTCAAATCCATTTTCCCCTTAGATCTCTTACAGATCTAATTCCACCTCACCATCTGCTCTTTGAAAGGCCAAAATAAACACAGTGACCACAGGGGTTAAATGAACTCATGGAGGTAAAGTGTGTGGTAGTGCTTGGAGATGTGTGTTGACCATGAGGCTGTCGAGGATGACAACAGTTAGCCGAAGGGTCAGAGCTCCTGCCTGTTGCTGTATCATTGCAGAGTAATATCTTGGTTTTCTCTGCTGAAGGGGCAATAATTATTGTTCTCCTCACCATTGTTCAGGTACACAGATGGGCCGTGTGGCGACCTCTTTGATGGGTGGTATTTCTAAAACTTTCCAGTCATCCCCTTTCTTTAGAACATTGTTTTTCTGAGCAATAAATACAGTGCTAGCAAAACCCCTGTTTAGCAGTTTGGAATACTGTGTAAGGACCTCCGTGTTTATGAACATTTTATTCCAACAAATTGAAGAAAAATGCAGTAATGTGGTAAGACCTCAGCTTTCCATGTTGCCAGCCACTCTTTTCATCTCAAGCTTTTTGTAATTGTTGTTCCTTTGACTGAAACCTTGAAGAAGCAGCAGAAACTGATAGCAGGGTCTGATAATTTTAGGCCCCCGTGGTCCTAACTGGGCATCCCTGGGTGCTTAGGGATTAGTTTCTCTGGTTTTGTTTTTTTGACAGATAAGAAAAACAATATGGGCTGTCCACAGTGTTCTTGAAATTGACCAAAATAATTACTTGTTTTCCTGGTTGTAATTCAGAGGTAATAAGAATGAATCTTTCTTCATCTCTGGAAACAGTATCCTGATCTGCGTTTCCTTTATGCAGATGATGGAGAGTTTGTCCTACCTTATGGAAGGCAAAATAGTCAACAAGACATCTGGGACAGTTGGCCTTATTCTGTTTAACGTGACTTTGATACATGACACTGTTTTATCATTCCCAAGACTTACCCGCCTGTGGCTCTAAAACACTCTTCAAGGACCAGGCCACTAAAGGATGTGCAGTCACTTTCCTTGCCTAATTCCAAAATGATTTGTTAGATTTCCAACTGCACAATATTTGGCATCTGGTGCTTTGGTGGCCCACGTGGGTGTGATGTGTAATGTGTTATGAGTAACTGGTGCCAGTTTTTGACTAAGGTACTGACTGTTAGAGATTTTACTGTAAATGAACAAGGAATAATTTCATAAGGTTTGGTTCTCCAGGGAGCCCAATGGGGTGCATTTGGGACTTTCCAAATTAATTCAGAGTCAGAGCCAGAGAATGTGGCTAAACATTTTGGCTCATTCAATCGCAGCCTGTAGGTGCTGTGACTAGTAATATATATCCTGTAACCCTGATTCAAAGAGCAACAATTTAACCCCAGAAAGATAACCTGCAGGGAGTGTGCTGTGGTACTTTATGGTAATTTATTCTTTCAGTTATATTCTTGTTGCAGCAGAAGAGATAATTTTGGTAATCGGGAATATTTCTAGACTTGTATGCTCAGCCACACACACCATTAACATAAATACTTCTTTTCACTCAGACCCTGGAAATAGTAGCGTGATTAATATGCTCATCCATATGCTTTTTCATACCCTTTAAAAGCAAAAGATGATTTTAAAGAATTAAACATGGATTGGAATTCAGTCTTTAATTGCACTTACAAATGGCATTTTAAAGGATATAGCGGATAAACATTGTGCTAAACAGAAATGGCAGCTAAGAAATTGATTTCTTATGACAAAGAGAAGCTTTTTCCCTCCTCATTTTCAATGGAATGGAAAGAGGATTCTAAAATATGCGATATAATCAGGCTCTTTCTTGTCTTTGGCTGAGAGCCAAAACTATAGTTTTACACGGTCATGCTTGGTTCTGTCAGTTCCCTGCTTTGCCCTTCCTCCCCCTGCCCCTGTCTCTCTCACAGTGATTCTCTTGTCTCCTGGCAGGAGCATGCGGGAGTTTGCAGCCCCCCCCCCCCGCCCCCGGAGCCCCTATACCTTTACCAATGCTTCCAAGTCACTAAGAGAGCTGGAACTTTCTTGGAAATTTAAACTATCCTCACTCAGCTACTCCCAACGGGAACTCAGTGGGTCGAGGAGAGGCTCAGAAATTCTCGAAGTGCCTCCTGAAAGCCCATGAATGGATTCATGCTGACTCCTGTTCAAATGGGTGAACCACATTTGAAAAAATGAATTAAAAGAGTCAATCAGCAATACATTTCTGAATGTATTCCTTCATGCTCCGGTAAGCCTTGCATGCCAGTCTGAGGTAAGTTGACTCATCTATACAATGCCCATTTCTGGGAAATTGTCTTCTATGAAGGGCAGTCAGTCTTGGAAAGGTTCAAATTCAAGGAGAAAAATGAATAATAAGCTACAGATAAGGCATTGGTTTAGAAGATATATTATTTCTGTCGTATTCTGACATGACAGTGGCAGCTGATTTAGGACAACCAAGAGTGGGAGAAGACAAGGCAGAATCTCACATGATCCAGTTTGAGCCGTGCATGTTCCACTCTGGTGTGCGAATGAGAGCGCCATTCCAGAGCCTGCCAAGAGGCCTTGACTAACCTCTGCTCTCTGGTCTCGATCAGCTCATTGTCCCCCGTGGTCCTCATGTTATGACAGTCAGCAATTTGTCATACTTGTCCAACCTCCGTTGTACCTGGCAGACTCTAAGCCTCATGAAGGCAGGGCTCTGATTTGCTTATTGCTGGGTCCTCATGGCTAATGTGTCTGTGCCTATGAGTGTTCAGTCGATGCTGAATAAACGATATTAATACTGGGAGCAGAGACCAGTGGGCAGTGACCGGTGGAGAGGAAAATGGAAGGTCAGAGTAGAAGCAGGGCATGAGTCCCAGACCAGGAGCACGGGAGACAGGAGAGGGTAGGAGCAAGCCAACACAGTCATTGGGAAAGAGCTGCTCAAAGCATGGCCAGGAGACCCCAGCCTGGGGATAACTGGGACTGGAGACCAGGCCAGGGCCAGGACCCAGCTGATGGCAACAAGATGATCCAAGATAAGCCAAGTTAATGGGTAGGATTCAAAGAGGCCCCGTAGAGAGAGAACAAAGGATGTGGAGCCAAGATCCAGGCTCAGCTTGATGCTCTGCCTATAATAAAAACATGTACCTGGATCATGGGATGTTGGGGTGCTAATTATCAACAGGTGGCAGGAGTGATGCCCTTGTGATCCATTTTTTGGGTCCCACTCCTGGCTCTGTCACTTAGTAGTTACAAACAGGTCAGTTAACCATGCTTTGTCTCACACTGCTCCATGGAAAAATGGTTAGAATACAGATCTTACCAAATAAAATAATAGTTTATACCTATTATCAAGGCTGTGTAAAATTAGTAAGGAAAATTACATTATAAGAAAATACTTTAAAGTATTCACCCCAGGGGCACCTGGGTCGCTCAGTCCTTGAGTGTTCAACTCGGTTTCAGCTCAGGTCATGACCCCAAGGTCATGGGATTGAGCCCTGCGATGGGCTCTGTGCTCAGTGGGGAGTCTGCTTGAGATTCCTTTTTCTCCCTCTGCCTCTGCCCCTCCCCCTTCTCTCTCTCTCTCTCTCTAATAAGTAAATGTTTTAAATAAGTAAGTAATTTACCATGAGTCAACTCAATCATTCTCTTGCAGCCCTAAATGGGTCAGATACCAATTTTCGTTGGGTCCTCTTGGAAAAACTGCATTGACTCTTCTGTGTCTTCTCTCTTACCTTCAAGTGCAGGAATAGATCTTGGAAAGTATCCCCAGAGCCTGAAGGGGTAGAGAAGCAAGACTGAGGGAGGTGTCCATCTCAAGACCATATCCCCAAGGATTGGTGGAGAGAAGCCAGGGCACCCTGGGCAGGAGAGCCACCCAGCCCCTCCCCCAACCTCCCTGTCCCTCTCACCTCTGCTGTTCTTCCAAAAAGGAGGGATGTGTGTATGTGTGTGCGTGCGTGTGTGTGTGTGTGTGTGTGTGTAGACACCAGACTCCCCCAGGGGTTAGGATTCACTGGCCCATTATTTGTTCACTCACTTATTCCACAAATATTTGTGAACCCTTGCTACATGCTCCACTGTTTGGTAAGCCCTGGGGAGACAGTTGAAAACCATCAGTTGGGCCTCAGCTTCAACCAGCAGGCAGACCCCAGACAGAACCTCCCTCTCCAGTTGGTGGACTGCTACCTTCTCTTGAGGGACTCACGCCGATTTGTGCTTATTTGTGGTTCTGATGAACTTGAGTTCATCATCTCACGTTGTTTCACAGAAGGCTTTCCTTCTCTTACGTATTTATATACATACCCCCTACCCTCCCTTTCTTTTCCAGTTTGCGCCCGGTTGCTTAAGGAAAATTTCTCCTTTCCATAACCTTAACTAAAGCTAAAACACACATGTATGGGTACTTATCCCCCTGTATCAAAAGAGAGGAAATCCATATAAAATTAGGAAGGAAAAAACTTTGTAATAGATAAAAACAGATTTTCATAATTTTTGCACTAATTTGTTTCATTACTTCTGGTTAATTTCTTTCTATCACAAGAAACTGCCTTTAAGATCATTGTTAACCAGGGGTGCCTGGGTGGCTCAGTGGGTTAAGTCTCTGCCTTCCGCTCAGGTCATGATCCCAGGGTCCTAGGATCAAGCCCCGCATCGGGCTCTCTGCTTGGCACAGAGGCCCTGCTTCCTCCTCTCTCTCTCTCTCTCTGTCTGCCTCTCTGCCTACTTGTGATCTCTCTCTGTCAGATAAGTAAATAAATTCTTAAAAAAAAAAAAAGATCATTGTTAACTATTTCAAATACAAATTTACTTGTTTAGGCTTTGTACTATTTTTGTTGTTGTTGTTTCATTTAAAATATATAATATTTTGGCAACTCTAGGACTGCTCATGAGTTTTAGGCTTCCTCTGAAGCTCCAAGCAGCATCATTTACTACTTTCGTTGAATAGAAAAATGTGTTTCAAATTTGAGAGGCATGCCAGTAGCAAGCAGGGGTTTTAGCTCATTAGAGAATAAATTGTAAAATTGATTTGAAAATGTATGGTTATAAATCTATATAAATCTATAAAATACTGGCACTTCCATGCTGTTTTAAAACAGATCTCTCTTTTATATATTAATTCTTCTGTTTTCACATTCTTTGGGTGCCATCGTCCTAACAGCTGGGCAACAATAGTCGGCTCAGGACCTGCATAAGACCCTAGAATAGAAGTAAAAAAAAAAAAAAAAAAAAAAAAAAAAAAAAAAAAAAAAAATCTCAGAATGCAGTCTGCCAAAGAATGTCCCTAAAACCCTCCAAACAAAACAGCTGGCAGTGGGCTAGACTTTCTGAATTGATCCTGGATCCAACAAACCGAGGGTACACAGTTGTTGTTTAGCTTTTTTGTGTGTGTTCAGATATTTATGTATTCCGTGGATTTTTGAGAGTGTACGTTTTAAAATTTCTGAATCTTGTATTGTACATCATGTATATTTTTTATAGAACAAAGCGTTTAAAGCAGGAGGGGCTTTGAAACCAGGAAAGCTTATCTTCTGAAATTTTTGTCGTTCCCTCTTTCCAGATGGATCCCTAAGTATTTGCCAGGAACACTGCCTTTATTCACAACTTAGAATAGAAATACATAGGGAACCATAACAATTGTTCACACTAAAACTATTTTCTGCAGTTACTAACGGAAATAACAGAAAGGCTAGGAAAACACATATTCATCAAAATAGCAGATTTTTTTCTTTGTGAGCTGTAATTAGTCCCCATGCCAATTTCTATTCTCTGAATTGTATACTAGTTGATAGGCATTTTAATTTTTTTTTTCTTTTGGTGAGAGAAAAATGAATGTATTAAACTCATAGGCATACCCTGACCAGATTGCCAATTAGTTTCTCTGGAATACATCAGTAAATAACATAGTCTTTCTGAAAGAGGAGGTCCATTTTCTTAGAAACATTGATTTGGAAACATTAATTTCCACATTTCTCGCACCTTTGTATATTTTGGTATATGTTAGGCCTTGCAATGTCACTAGAGAAGAATAACCAGACCTTCTTTGAATACCATACACATGCACTGCATGTTAACAGCTGTCACTGCAGGGTAAAACAAGAATTATTTCATTGCAGCAACCCCCTCCTACACACCATTCCCCCTTTTTTCACACCAGTAAAGTGGAATTTATAATTAATATGGAAATTTGATTCCATTTTAAAATAAAAACCATCAAGCACTTCCTATGTGCTAGACACTATCATAGGCGAGTAAGAAATAAACATAGAATTCCTGCCTCAGGAGCCCGTGGAAGATTCCTGTGACCAATGGGAGCCTCCTGCCCTCCCTGAAGGGGACAGTGACACCTACCACCTTTAGCTCATAGACACAGTATGGGGCTTTAGGCCCAGTGCTACCAGATGTTCTGATTTTTTTCCCCAAAAAACGTAAAAAATGGGGTTGTAAAGTACAGCTATTGATTTCAAATATTGATTTTCATAAAAAGTTTAAAACCCTCTGCAGGACAACAATCCATATCTGTCTGAGAGATTAGGCTCACATCTGCTTTAAAAAATATTTAATTTTATAAAATAGTTAATACATGCGCTTAGCTAAAAATCCAAAAGGAAGAAAAAGTTATAGAGTGAAAAGGAGTCTCCCTCCCAATCCCTTCCCCATCTTACTGCCTTCCCACAGGCATTCCCACACCAGTGTCCCCCAGACCTCCCAGCGGTCTTCAGGCTGCATACATCTCCAAGCCTAGGCACACAGTCTTTCTGTGCACATCAATGTTGATACTGTATCCACACTCTACACACTTCGTTTTTCTCACTAACTGCACTGTACATTATCACAATCGCTCCAAGCCAACTTATACAGAATTGCATTCTGTATCATTGTCCATCATCTGGAGGCATCCGATCATCTAACCAGTGCCTTGCTGACAGGGGTGTTGCCTGTCTTTGCAACTGCAAACCATGTTTCAAGGACTCATCTTTTTGCATATAATGTCATGCAAGTGAGTATATCTACAACCTGAATTCTTAAATTCCTTCCAGCAGAAATTCTCAACCTGCCTGTATAGAGGAATCTCCCAGGGAGCTTAAAACTACAGGTGGGTAGGTCCCTCTACAAAGATTCAGATTATTCCCTGGCCATCAGGAATTTTTAAAAGGCCCGGGTGATGCTAAAGTGCAATCTGTGTTGAGAAGACTGCCTTCCAGACTAGCCCAGGTTATGCATCCTCCAAAAGGACAAGTACTTCCCTGCCAGCAAGAGCCTACAGAGCTCCCATGTGTGCCTTTTGTCCGAGCAGTAAAAAATCTGTGTGTCATGGTAGTTCTAATTGCTTTTTTAAAAAAAAAATTCTACAAGAGCAGTTGAACAGGGGTGCCTGGGTGGCTCAGGTGGTTAAGCATCTGCCTTCAGCTCAGGTCATGATCCCAGGGTCTTGGGATCAAGTCCTATTTCCAGTTCCTTGCTCAGCAGTGAGTCTGCTTCTCCCTCTGACTGCTGCTGCCCCTGCTTGTGTGCTTGCACTCTCTCGCTCTCTCTCTGACAAGTAAATAAATAAATATATCTTTAAAAAAAGAGCAGTTGCGCACATTCTCATATTCATATTAGCTTTTTTAGTGAACTGTATGAAAACACATTTTGCCCATTAATGATCATATTGTTGGTCATTCTCCTTATATATTAAAGAAATTAGTTCTTTCCAGAATAACTTTTTTTAAAAAAAAATTTTCTAACTTGTCATTGTCTTGACTTCTCTTATGGCATTTTTCTCTGTGAGGAATATTTTCGTGTCACCAAATTTATCAAAAAAGTGTTGGCTTCTGAGTTTTGCATCACACTGAGAAAAATCCTTTTCATTCTGAGATTAAGTTTTCAAAAAGAATATTTTATGGTTTCCTCCAGAATGTTAATGGTTTTATTTTTGACATTTAAAACTTTTATTCATCAGAATTCTGCATTTATTTTGGCATAAGTATGTGGTATGGCTCCAGCTTTTTTTTTTTTTTTTTTCCAGACGCTCAGATACCATAGAGGGAATAATCAATTACCCCCAATACTTGACTCAAATTGCCATTTTTATCATTTACTAAATTACCTTATGTATTTGAGTCTAATCCAGGACTTTTATTCTATTTCTCTGATCAATCTACCCGTGCACTAGAACCATACTATGTTTTGTTAGATTATAGATTTGTAACATGTTTTAATAAATGATGCCTTATTATTCTTACTCTTCAAAAATGTTCTCATTTTCTTATTTACTATTTTTCATTATTAACTTTAGAACCAGCTTTTCTAGTTCCACAATAATCCAGTTGTATTTTTACAAAGGATTTTGTGTCATTCATTTAATTTGGGAGGAATGGAGCACACATGATCTATGTCTTCCTAACTTCGACCCTCATTTCTGTTTTCTCCCTTATTCTGAAAATCCCAGTTCTAATTAGTAGACTTGAAGTTCCACAAACCAATCATGTTTACCTCTAAAACTTTCAACTAGTTGAAAGAATTGAAGGCAAGATCATGAAACACCATCCCCTTTCCAGGTGTGCTACTGCCTGCTCTGGCTCTTTTTAGCTTGGACGCCATATCTTCTATCTTCTCAGAAGACTTTGCTGTTCTCCACGGACCAATTAACGCAAGGTATTGCAAATGTCTGTTTCCTGGTGTAAGAGAGGAGGGTCCCAACGTACGAAATGTTAGACTCAGGTGTGCGAAAATATCATAATGTAACTGACATCATCCTACTTTAAAACTTCCATACCAGCTGTGAATGGAGAGGAAAACACGTTTAAGCTTGCTAGCTAATGTGCCACTTTTAATTTTAGAAAGTTTTGAGAGTATTTAATCAATGCAAAACTCAAACTTCCTTCAGAGTTGTCTCTCAAGGTTCTTCCCTCATGGTCTTTTCCCCTGAGGGCATCTGAGTGGAGGAAGGGTTTATAGTGATCACAGAAGAGCTCTCGGCACAGAATGCTGCTCCTTCTAGGCATCCTGCACTGGTGTCCACTGTGGTGTGGCCAGTGCCTTCTGCTAGTTTTGAACTTTGTGCCCGTGTGCCCTGCTGGCCATGACTCACAGACCCTCGGGTTGTGACAGTTCCTACACTCTGCAGCCTTCCCACCTAACCCAACACCTTTCCTGTGACTTCTGCTCCTCCTGTCTAGGATGGGCTTTTTATTGAGCCTACTGAGCCTGAGCCTACCTTTTTTGCTCTGCCTGTTGGCCACAACACTCGGCTGAGGACATGGACCGTCTCTTAAAATTTCACTTGGGGGATGCTGGGGCTGGCTCTGGGTGTCTCTGGATTCCCTTGAAACATCCAGGCTCCTTCACTCTGTGACCTTGGTCAGGTTAGTTCATTTCTGTGCCTCTCTTTCCTCAGCTGTAAAACAGGGATGAAAATAGTACCTAAGTCATCATGCCATTCTGAAAAGCAAATACAAACGCTCGATAAATACTTGCTATTTTGAAAATTATACTACTGGGCTTCCGCCTTTAAGATTACAGAACCTCACCTCCCAAGTGCTTATCGATTGATTTGGTATCTTTTTTTAAAAGAGTTTATTTATTTATTTGACACACATAGAGAGAAATCACAAGTAGGAAGAGAGGCAGGCCGGGGGGCGGGGGGGGGGGGGAGTAGGCTTTCTGCTGAGCAGAAAGCTGGATGAGGGACTCGATCTCAGGACCCTGAGATCATGACCTGAGCCAAAGGCAGAGGCTTACCCCACTGAGCCATTCAGGTGCCCTCACTGATTTGGTATCTTGACTGATTTCTTACAGCAAGTGAATAAGGTAGTTTTTTAACTACTCCCATTATATTTAGATTAAAAAGTACTTCTTTTTTTTGTACTTATACTAGAAACTTTTCACCTGGGTACAAAATTATTTAAAAAATAAAGTTAAGCAAAGGTGCCTGGGTGGCTTAGTGTGTTAATGGCCCAATGGCTGGTTTTGGCTCAGGTCATGATTTCAGGGTAGTGAGATGGATCCTGCTTAAGATTTTCTCTCTCCCTCTTCTCTGCCTCTTGCCCCCAACTCCTGCACATATGCCCCTATGTGCTCTCTCTCTCTCTCAAAACAAACAAACAAACAAACTTATGCAGAGTCCTCTACTTATGAATCTGATAGACTAAGACCCTACTGAACAGTTCCCTCCCTTACAGAAAACCACCATGGAAACAGGTCATAGGATAAGATACCCGATAGTGTTAAACAGTAAACTGAAGCTCAGACTAATGGGGAGTGTGCATGTGTTTTTAGAAAGGTGGATCTATCTGGTCAAGTTTCCATTTCCATGGTTTTTAGTAGTCATGGGGATAAGTCTGGTCGGCCTGGCTCACACAGCAGTGGCAGGGGTACTTTTTCTGAGAAACCATAGTGAAGCCAGGAAACTGAATGCAAGTACGTGTAAGGAAGGAAAGAGGTTAGAGGAGGGAATCCCCAGTCTCTGTCCAACAGTGTTTCTGAGTGTCCCCAGAAACACACATGCATTGAAAAGACTCAAAACAGCTCAGCGAAAGACAAAAGATCTGAACTGAAACAGAACTGCTGTCCAAGCAACCATCTGCACTTCAAGACAGCCAAGAAAACTCCCTCCTAAAACAAAGGAAATAACACTGTCAGAGAAAAAAGTAGGTATCCAGGATCTGTGAACCTTCACAGGGTCTAAGATGCACTCAAAATTTTCCAATGTACAAAGATCCCCCCAATGAAACTCATTCTTAAGGAAAAGACAAAGAATTGTGCCTGACCTGGAGATGAACAAGTTGCCGAAATGAACAGATAAAGATATTAAAGCAGCTATTATAAGAATAGTCAATGAAGTAAGACAGAACATGTTTTCAGTAATTGAGAATCTCTCAGCAGAAAAATGAGAAGTCTCTGCAGAGAAATAAAAACAATAAAGTCAGAAGCAAATGGAAGCTAAAGACCTGAAAATTAGAATTGTGAAAAAAAATTCCCTGAAAAAAATTAATAGTCAAAGAGATGGCAGAGGAAATAGTAAGTGAACTCAAAGACAGAGCAATAGAAATGACCAAAAATGAAAAGTACGAAAAACCAGATTTTGAAAAATAAACAATATCTTGTTAATTGGACAAAATAATCAAACATACAGGAATGCCAGAAGGAAGAGAGAGAGAAAATGGGACAGGAAAAAAAAAAACGAGGACATAATCACTGAATACTTACTAAATTTGATGAAAGATAGAAATGTTTAGGTACAACATGCTATACAAACAACAACCACAGTGATCAAAGAAAATCCAAGGTTAAGTCACACCATGGCACATTGTTAAAAGCCAAAGATAAGAAACAAATTTTGAACACTGACACACTGCATATAGAGAAACAGTGATGGTTAAATAGGCACCTTCTCATCAGAAATCCTTAAAGACAGAAAAGAATACAATAACCTTCTGAAATGCTGAAAGAAAAACAACTGTCAAATTAGAATTCTGTATTTATTGAAAATATCATTTAGGAATGAAGGCAACTGCCCAAAGCAGTGGTATACTCTCTTAGATTTCTCTGCAAAAACTTGCACCTGGGGCCAGAGCCAGATATTGTTTCAGGGATATTGGTGAGGTGTTCCGGAACATTCTTGATGCTTTTCAATTCAATTGGACATTCTGCTTATTGGGATTGGCATAGGTGAAGGACCAAATACAGCATTATCTTTAAAAAAGGGCCATATATAGAGATAGAGGAAAAGATAAAAGAATGCAACAGATCTGCAATCAAAGACCTCATAGTGATAGCAATGGGAAATCACATGGAAGATTCATCAGTGGAGGAGGACGCATAACTGGATCAATAAGCAAAAGGAAAACGTCATTGCATGCTGAAATTCTCAGTGCAGGGTAAGCGGATTGAAAGTAAAAAGAAATGTTCAGGTAAGATATGCTCTACTTAGGACATCCTTGCTGTCTGTCTTGTGATTTTTTTCTTTTTCTATTTGAGATGTAATATATAATATATAAATATGAAGTCAGAAAATTGCACTATTCTGACCAGCACAGTAGGCACAAGAAGAGATAATATTTGATGTTGAAGTATGAGGATAGAATTTTCATTTGCAGGAAGGGTGGGGAGGAGAGGGAAAAAAGAAAACTTATCATATAGGAAGAAAACATATACAAAGCACAATGTCACTTCAATTAAGCATTACACCTAATTAAGAAGTTTAAAAAGTCTTTAAAGGCAAGACTTAAGATATCTACTTAATCTGTATTCTTTACACACAGTATTTTTCAAAAGTGAGACAAAAAAAAGACATTTTCAAATAAAATAAAATTAAGATAATTTGTCACCAGAAGACTTGTATTACAAAAAAGCTAAAGGACAGTCTTTAGGTTAAAAGAATATGACAGCAGATGGAAACTTGAATCCTCAGGAAAAAAAGAAGAGCACTGGAAATAATGACTTTTGGGTGATACAAAAGACTGTTTGGGTCCACCTTTACTTCCAGTTTCTTTGCAAACAACTGAACTGCGTAAAGAAAAATATAATATTTCTCATAAGGTTTATAACATACATAGTTTTAACACAGATAACAACTATTATTGTAGTAGTAATATTTTTCTTGTAACTGGACAATGAAAATTTAAGAGTGCTTATTATAATTCTTAGTGAAAACCCTGGAAAAGCTGCAAAGAAACACAGCAAAAGAGCAGAAATATTAAACTGGAATTATGAAAATATCCAAACAATCTAAAAAGCAGGAAAGAGAAACAAGAGAATAAAAAAGCAGGGGAGACAAAGCATCTGCTTAAATAATAGACCCAACTAAGCTATATTAATAATTATAATAAATGTTAATGGATTCAACATTCCAAAATTTTGTCAGAATGGGTTATAAAAACCAAAACATTTTCTACCAGGATTTCATTTTAACCCACTGAGCCACCCAGGTGTCCCAGGATTGCATTTTAATATAAAGATGCAGAGATGGAAAATGATATGCAATGCAAACAAAAGCATCAGGGTGCTTAAAGATCTTCATTAATATCAAATAAAATAGATTTTAACAATATTATTTTGCAAGAGATAAAGGCACTTAATGAAGATAAAAGGTCAATTTATCAGAAATATATAACAATTATAAATGTGTGTACACCCAAAACATGCAGCAAATTTGATGAAATCGAGAGAAGAAGCAGTCAATTCTATATCAGTTGGAGAATAAAACAGCTTTCTCTTAGAGATTGATAAAATTAGATGAAGTCATCAGAGATGTAGAATATCCAAACAAGGTTATCAATCACTTCGATTTAAATGATACTTATGGCTTACTACTCCACCACTGGCAGAATAAATATTTCACCTTCTTTTGAAATGCAGCTAGGGTTAGCTAAGATTCACTAAGATTTTCTGACCCACAAAATAAGCCCTAGCGAATTTAAATAGATTTAAATCGTATCAAGTAGGTTCGCTGAGCACAGTAGAATTAAATCAGAAATATTAAAATAAGGCAACTAGGAAAACCCAAAATATCCTGAAAATTAAATGACACACCTCTAATGAACTGGATCAAAGAAAAATATCACAAGAGAAGTTAAGAAACACATAGAGCTAAAGTAGAACATAAAAGAAAAAAAACCAAATAGCATTAAATGCTTATATTAGGAAGAAAAAGTCCCAAATAAATGATCAAAGTAAGCTTCTACCATAAGGGGAATGAATTTAACCCACTGGTACCAATAAAAGAAAACAGAAAAACAATAGCTAAAACTCTTCAAACTAAAAGCTAATGTTTGGAAAGACTAATGTAACAGATAAACCTCTAGATGGATTCATTAGGGAAAAAGAAAGCAGACAAATTAGCAATAGTAGGAATAAAGGCAAGGGAACCACTGCAGAACCTCTAGCTATTAAAAAGATAAGAAGGACATTTTATGGACTTCATGCCAATGAATTAGACAACCTAGATGAAATGGATAAACTCCTTGAAAGACACAAATGACAAAAACCAGCACAAGAAGAGAGAGCGAACATGAGCAGTTATCTCAATTTAAAAATTGACTATATAGTTAAAAAACAATTTCACACAATCTCAGGTACACAACCTAACCCTACACCTAAAGGAGCTAGAGAAAGAACAAGAAAGAAACCCTAAGCCCAGCAGGAGAAGAGAAATCATAAAGATCAGAGCAGAAATCAATGAAATAGAAACCAAACAAACAATAGAACAAATCAACGAAACTAGGAGCTGGTTCTTTGAAAGAATTAATAAAATTGATAAACCCCTGGCCCGACTTATCAAAAAGAAAAGAGAAAGGACCCAAATAAATAAAATCATGAATGAAAGAGGAGAGATCACAACTAACACCAAAGAAATACAAACTATTATAAGAACATACTATGAGCAACTCTACGGCAATAAATTTGACAATCTGGAAGAAATGGATGCATTCCTAGAAACATATAAACTACCACAACTGAACCAGGAAGAAATAGAAAGCCTGAACAGACCCATAACCAGTAAGGAGATTGAAACAGTCATTAAAAATCTCCAAACAAACAAAAGCCCAGGGCCAGATGGCTTCCCGGGGGAATTCTACCAAACATTTAAAGAAGAACTAATTCCTATTCTCCTGAAACTGTTCCAAAAAATAGAAATGGAAGGAAAACTTCCAAACTCATTTTATGAGGCCAGCATCACCTTGATCCCAAAACCAGACAAGGATCCCACCAAAAAAGAGAGCTATAGACCGATATCCTTGATGAACACAGATGCGAAAATACTCAACAAAATACTAGCCAATAGGATTCAACAGTACATTAAAAAGATTATTCACCACGACCAAGTGGGATTTATTCCAGGGCTGCAAGGTTGGTTCGACATCCGCAAATCAGTCAATGTGATACAACACATCAATAAAAGAAAGAACAAGAACCATATGATACTTTCAATAGATGCTGAAAAAGCATTTGACAAAGTACAGCATCCCTTCCTGATCAAAACTCTTCAAAGTGTAGGGATAGAGGGCACATACCTCAATATCATCAAAGCCATCTATGAAAAACCCACCGCAAATATCATTCTCAATGGAGAAAAACTGAAAGCTTTTCCACTAAGGTCAGGAACACGGCAGGGATGTCCATTATCACCACTGCTATTCAACATAGTACTAGAGGTCCTAGCCTCAGCAATCAGACAACAAAAGGAAATTAAAGGCATCCAAATCGGCAAAGAAGTCAAATTATCACTCTTCGCAGATGATATGATACTATATGTGGAAAACCCAAAAGACTCCACTCCAAAACTGCTAGAACTTATACAGGAATTCAGTAAAGTGTCAGGATATAAAATCAATGCACAGAAATCAGTTGCATTTCTCTACACCAACAGCAAGACAGAAGAAAGAGATATTAAGGAGTCAATCCCATTTACAATTGCATCCAAAACCATAAGATACCTAGGAATAAACCTAACCAAAGAGACACAGAATCGATACTCAGAAAACTATAAAGTACTCATGAAAGAAATTGAGGAAGACACAAAGAAATGGAAAAATGTTCCATGCTCCTGGATTGGAAGAATAAATATTGTGAAAATGTCTATGCTACCTAAAGCAATCTACACATTTAATGCAATTCCTATCAAAGTACCATCCATCTTTTTCAAAGAAATGGAACAAATAATGCTAAAATTTATATGGAACCAGAAAAGACCTCGAATAGCCAAAGGGATATTGAAAAAGAAAGCCAACGTTGGTGGCATCACAATTCCGGACTTCAAGCTCTATTACAAAGCTGTCATCATCAAGACAGCATGGTACTGGCACAAAAACAGACACATAGATCAATGGAACAGAATAGAGAGCCCAGAAATAGACCCTCAAATCTATGGTCAACTAATCTTCGACAAAGCAGGAAAGAATTTCCAATGGAAAAAAGACAGCCTCTTCAATAAATGGTGCTGGGAAAATTGGACAGCCACATGTAGAAAAATGAAATTGGACCATTTCCTTACACCACACACAAAAATAGACTCAAAATGGATGAAGGACCTCAATGTGCGAAAGGAATCCATCAAAATCCTTGAGGAGAACACAGGCAGCAACCTCTTCGACCTCTGCCGCAGCAACATCTTCCTAGGAACAACGCAAAAGGCAAGGGAAGCAAGGGGAAAAATGAACTATTGGGATTTCATCAAGATCAAAAGCTTTTGCACAGCAAAGGAAACAGTTAACAAAATCAAAAGACAACTGACAGAATGGGAGAAGATATTTGCAAACGACATATCAGATAAAGGACTAGTGTCCAGAATCTATAAAGAACTTAGCAAACTCAACACCCAAAGAACAAATAATCCAATCAAGAAATGGGCAGAGGACATGAACAGACATTTCTGCAAAGAAGACATCCAGATGGCCAACAGACACATGAAAAAGTGCTCCATATCACTCGGCATCAGGGAAATACAAATCAAAACCACAATGAGATATCACCTCACACCAGTCAGAATGGCTAAAATCAACAAGTCAGGAAATGAGAGATGCTGGCGAGGATGTGGAGAAAGGGGAACCCTCCTACACTGTTGGTGGGAATGCAAGCTGGTGCAGCCACTCTGGAAAACAGCATGGAGGTTCCTCAAAATGTTGAAAATAGAACTGCCCTATGACCCAGCAATTGCACTATTGGGTATTTACCCTAAAGATACAAATGTAGTGATCCAAAGGGGCACATGCACCCGAATGTTTATAGCAGCAATGTCCACAATAGCCAAACTATGGAAAGAACCTAGATGTCCATCAACAGATGAATGGATCAAGAAGATGTGGTATATATACACAATGGAATACTATGCAGCCATCAAAAGAAATGAAATCTTGCCATTTGCGACAACATGGATGGAACTAGAGCGTATCATGCTTAGCGAAATAAGTCAAGCAGAGAAAGACAACTATCATATGATCTCCCTGATATGAGGAAGTGGTGATGCAACATGGAGGCTTAAGTGGGTAGGAGAAGAATCAATGAAACAAGATGGGATTGGGAGGGAGACAAACCATAAGTGACTCTTAATCCCACAAAACAAACTGAGGGTTGCTAGGGGAAGGGGGTTTGGGAGAAGGGGGTGGGATTACGGACATTGGGGAGGGTATGTGCTTTGGTGAGTGCTGTGAAGTGTGTAAACCTGGTGATTCACAGACCTGTACCCCTGGGGATAAAAATATATGTTTATAAAAAATAAAAAGTTAAAAAAAAAAAAAAAGAAAAAAAAATAAATAAAAAATAAAATAAAATTATTTCTATCACTGCAAAAAAAAAAAAAAAAAACAAACAAACAATTTCACAAATAGCTTTTCGCCTTGGCATAGATCCTGAAGATCCTGGGCTTGCCATGGGCCATCTTCCTACCTCATGTTAACAGAACTGTAAGAACAAGCCATATCCAAACTTTTGTTTCTGCAAAGGTGTCCCGGATGCCAAGATCTGCATCTTTGACCTAGGGTGGAAGACAGCAAAAGTGGATGAGTGCCCATATGTGGGCATATGGTGTCAGATAAATATGAGCAGCTCTCCTCTAAACTTGCAGGCTGCAAGTATTTGTGCCAATAAGTATGTGGTGAAAAGCTGTACAAAAGATGGTTTTCACATCCACCTCTTCCACGTCATCCACATCAACAAGATGTTGTCCTGTGCTGGGGTTGACGTGCTTTGAACAAGTATGCTATGTGGGGTGATTTTGAAAAGCCCCAAGGCACAGTGGCCAGATTCCACATCGACCAAGTCACCATGTCCATCTGTACCAAGCTGCAGGACAAGAAGCATGTAATTGGGGGTCTATACAGAGCCAAGTTCAAGTTCCCTGGACTTTTCAAGATCCAATTTTACTAAGTCTAATGTGGAGGAATTTGAAGACATCACGGTTGAAAAGTAGTTCATCCCAGATGGCTTGTGGGCCATCTACATGGCACCCCTAATTGTGGCCTCCTAGACAAATGGTGGGCTCTGCACTCATGAGAACTTCAGCACTGCCCCCGCCTTATTAATGTCCACCAATAAGTCCTACTTCCTGTTAAAAAACCTCCAACAATTTTACAAATAAAATCCAGCTAATTTCACAGTTGAATCCTATCAAATATTTAAGGAAGACATTATATCAATCCTATACAAACTCTTTCAGAAAAACAGAAGGAAAGGAAACATTTCCTAATTCATTTTATGAAAGCAAGTTTTAACCTGGTTCCAAAGCCAAAGATCTCAAAGGGTGAAAACTATAGACTAATATCCCTCAGGAACATAAATGCAGAAATGTTTGATCAGATATTAGATTAGAAAATCAAATCCAGAAAAAAAATATATGTGTGTGTGTGTATGTATGTGTGTGTGTATATATATATCCATATATATATACGATGATACATCATGAACAAGTAGAATTTATCCTGGAAATGCAAGGCTTGTTCAGTATTTAAACAATGTAAATCTACTATATTAATAGACTAAATATCAAAAATATAATTATTCCAATAGATACAGAAAAAGCATCTGATAAAATTTAACAGCAAAAAGATGGAGCAAACTAGAAATAGATATGAACTTCCTCCATATGACTAAGGGCATGCAAAAAAAACCCTACAACTAATATACTTAGTGATGAAAGATTTAATGTTTTCAAGATTAAAAACATAGCAAATATTTTGATTTTCAACACTACTATTTAACATTTCACTGGAGATCCTGACCAGTGCAGTAAATAAGAAAAAGTTAAAAAAAAAAAAAAAAGCCTATAGATGAGAAAGGAAGCAGTAAAAATTTTCTTATTTGCAGAGGACAAGAATCTACAAAAAAGCTATTAGAACTAATAAGTGAGGGACGCCTGGGTGGCTCAGTTGGTTAAGCGGCTGCCTTCGGCTTAGGTCATGATCCCAGCGTCCTGGGATCGAGTCCCACATCGGGCTCCTTGCTCGGCAGGGAGCCTGCTTCTCCCTCTGCCTCTGCCTGCCATTCTGTCTGCCTGTGCTCGCTCTCTCTCCCTCTCTCTGACAAATAAATAAAATCTTAAAAAAAAAAAAGAACTAATAAGTGAATTTAGCAAGGTTGCAGGATACAAAGCCAATATATAAAAAGCAGTTGGAATTCTAGATATAACATCAATTACAAATGAAATAATTAAAAAAAAACACTTCATTTCCAATAGCATCAAATATATTTAGGAATATATTTACAGAAAGACACACAAGGCCTTTATACAAAAACTAGATTTTTTTGCATAGGGAAACTAAAGTAGACCTTAATGGAAAAGTTTACCAGGTTTATGGATTGGATTGGAAGGCTTGACATTGTTAAGGTAGTAATCTTCCTTAAGTAGACCTATAGATTCTATGTAATTCCAATCAAATTCTTAACTGGCTGCTTTTGAAACAGAATAACAAGATAATTCTAAATTTATATGGAAAGGAAAGAGACCCAGAATAGTCAAAATAATTTCAGTAAAGAAGAAAAAGTGAACTTAAACATTGCCTAATTTAAGTCTTATTATACCATACAGTGATCAAGATAGTATGTTCAAGTGTACGACTAGACATACAAATAAATGGAACATAATAGAAAGTCCCAAAATAAACTTTTGTGGTCAATTTTTAAAAAAATGCCAGATTCAATGAGAAAAAGATAATTTTGTTTTTCAAAAAAACGTTGCTTGAACGCCTGGATCTCTGTTTGGGAAAAACAGTAATCTTTGATCACTGAATCAAACTACATGCTCAAATTAACTCAGAATGGGGGTGCCTGGGTGGCTCAGTGGGTTAAGCCGCTGCCTTCGGCTCAGGTCATGATCTCAGAGTCCTGGGATCGAGTCCTGCATCGGGCTCTCTGCTCAACGGAGAGCCTGCTTCTCTCTCTCTCTCTGCCTGCCTCTCCATCTACTTGTGATTTCTCTCTGTCAAATAAATAAATAAAATCTTAAAAAAAATTTAACTGAGAATGTATCCTCATCTAAATATAAGACCTAAATTATAAACCTTCAAAAACAAAACATAGGAAGAAATCTATGTGGTATTATGTTAGACAAAGATTTCTTAAGCAGGTATAAAAAGCCCAAACTATATAACACAAACAAAAATTGTAAAATGGACTTCATTAAGATGAAATCACTTTCTCTTTGAAAGATATAAATGAGGGGGAAAAGGCAAGCCACAGTCATATTCAGAAAAATAACTGTGAAACATATGTTTGACAAGGGTTTATCCAGAATACATCAAGAATTCTTATAATTCAATAATAAGACTAAATAATCCAATAGAAAATAGACCAAATATTTGAATAGACACATTATAAAAGATGATATATCAATGGATATTTAAACACATAAGAATATGCTCAACATCATTAATCATCAGAGAAATGAAACTTGCAAAAATAGTGAGATACTACCATATACCCACTAGAGTAGTAAAGGTTAAGAAGCCTAATAATATCAAATATGGGTGAGGATGTGTAGCAAGTAGACTTCACACATTGCTGGTGGGAATGCAAAACAGGTTCACATGCATTGGAAAACAATATGGCAGCATCTTATAAATTCAAACATAAATATGCTATCAACCCCACAACTCCACTTCTAGGCATTGCTTTCGAGAAATAAAAACATATGTTCACACAAAGACATGTATGTAAGTAAATAAGTTCAGGGCAGCATTATTCATAATAATGAAAACCTGGAAGCAACCCAAATATTCAGCTAATGAATGGATAAGCAAAGTCTAGTGTATCCAAATGTGGAACAACAAAAATACTAATACAAAAAACATGAATGGCTCTTGAAACCATTTTGCTAAGTGAGAAAAGTTAAACACAACAAACTACATAATGGATGATTCTATAAATATTAAATTCCAAAAACAACAAAGCTACGGTGATTTCATGGGCTAGGTGGGAGAAGAGGGAATTAACTGACAAAGGACAAGACAAAAAGGTTTAGGTAGAGAGAAATGTTGTATAAGTGATTTTGGTGGTAGTTATACAACTGTTTAGAATTACAAATTTTATTAAAATACACATTTAAATGTGGTAAACTTTACCTCAATTTAAAAAAAGAAAAGAAAACGTAGACCTCTCATTTGGTAAAGCAAAAAACAAGCAAAAATTTCTTTTGTTTACTCTATTTTCAACAGAAAGTTCCATATTGAAAATGATTTGAATATGTAGTCTTGAATTTGGGCATGTTCTGTTCACTGGAACCCAAGTGATAGAGAATAGATTCAAGCCCTAACTCTTCCTTCTAATTCCTGCAGTTTTTACTAATATCTATCTCCTGGCAAAAGGAAAGATGAAAGAAGAAAATCTCATATTTGCTTGTGAATCACATTTGTGATTTTGCCCCATTTCCACAAGTACCATCTAATTCCATCATGCCTGTATGAGAAGCTACAATTCTGGTAGAAAAAAATGTCTTCCCCTCCAGCCACTCTTTTTCACAGGAAAATAACTATTGTTGTAAACAATTTGGGAAATAAAATAAAAGTACAAAATGATACTTGTTTGCCACATGCAAAGACCTAGAAATTGAACCAGCTGTATGTGAAGTGTAGTGAAGTTTTCACATGTGTGATAAGGAAACCAGCACTTTATTCTTTTCTAACACATGGAGCATGTCCTTGCTGGTAGCTTGGTGCCTCTCTTTAAGTGCCAAAAAAAGCCTCTGGTCTGTATGACCAGCCCTGCCTATTATCTAGGAAACAACCCTTCTCCTTCTCTTGCTCCCTCCCTACAGAAAACTGACTTTGCTAAAGATATAGAAGCTCACAGTTTAAATGCACACCGCTTCAGATTCTTCTGCTGTTTTGGATAATGAGATATAAGTGAGACTACTTACATTTCAGTGGCAATTGTAAACTGTCATTTTCTTGATAAATCAATGCTCAAGTCAGATGGCCCATGTCCTGCAGGAAGAGATGCAGTTATCCTGTGGGCATGAGAATGAAAGCTATACCTTAAGAGTAGCCACGGTTTGAGGGATTTTAGAGCAGGTTAAGAAAAAAGCTATGGCCACCTGTCACAGTGATGCGCAATATGCCTGATTGAGCTGTGTTTGGATGGGGTTGCATGAGATGGGTTCACAACATGGAGCTGTCCAGAAGCTCAATGTGAGAAGGGGCCAGTACCCAGATGGGGTAGGAGGACAAGGACACTCCCAGAGGAGATGAGGATGGGAGGGGGTTCTCATGTGCCCAGCCGATGTCCCCCAGCAGCTTGGTGGGGAGTCTATGGGTCAGAAAGCCCCCAAGGGCCGTAATAGCTGGAGGTCTTACAACTACAAGGCTCTATACATTCCATTGCTAGCAGATGTGAAGTGAGGCTTCATAAAGTGTGCAAAGCAGGCAGGATCGAAGTGGCTAACAATCTACTCATTTGGACAATCTGTAAAATAATTCCATGTGTAAAATTTTGAGTTTGGTACTAGTAGGCTTTTTTTGTGTTGATGGGCTTCAACTGGCAGTGAAGGAATTAACAAGCCAGGGGCAGATACACAGAGGCTCTTTTCTACAAGATGAGGCAGGAGCTAGATGGGGTTGGGTCCAATGTAGTATTCTTAGGCAGTGCTATTGGCCTTGGCTTGTGTACCTTTGCACTTCTAGTTCCTTGAGTAAGAGAAAACCCATTTGGTTGAATCAGTAGATTCAGGGTTCTGTATAATATATATGGCTTTGTTTTAGAAATCTCGTTAAGCCCTTTACATGTCCTATTCCATTTACTCCTTATAGCAATTCTATGCAGTAACTACCATTCATATGTTCAAAGTTAAGGTATAACTTCAGGGGAAGAGACTTAGACCCAGAGACCTAAATGAACTTGTCCATAGTCTCACAGCTAATCTTAGTCTTTGGAGCCAGTATCTAGTTTACTGAAAATAAATGCAGGAAAGAATGTTGATAACAATATGTAGAAGTACAGAAAGCCACTGGGGAACATGATCCAGATATACTGATCCAGCTTCTTCAAAAAGCCAACAGCACAGTGAAAAAGAGAGGGAGAACTTTCTGGATTTAGAGACTCGAGATGACTTGCAGTGTTGGCTAAGTTCGGTGAAGCTGACAACAGCCCATCTCTACCACTGATTACATCTAAAAACTGAACAGAATATAAAAAGCAGCTACATGAAGATCTTGAAAAATAAAAAACTACGGACAAAAGTCCAAACCTGAATCATAATGCATGACATGGACAGCTTCCACTGTGTAGAACTCCGTTTCTGTGTAGGAGGCTAAACTCTGAGATGTCTCTCTTTCTGGAGAGAGGACTAGGAAAGATAGCATGGAGCCAGAGATTGTAGGACAAATCCCAGATTGCAGAGAGCTGGAAAAGAGCACCCCCCCAATTCTGTGTATGAACTGATATAAGTCTCGGGGTTTTCCGTGAGCTATATATGTGTCACAGACCAAGTACACATAGCGAAGTGTTTGAGAACTGAATTCCATATAAACCACTGCCCCAGTGCCAGACTAACCCTTGTTTGGTGTCTGCCCTGGGCCAGACATTTTACTAAAGAAAATATATAGGGGCGCCTGGGTGGCCCAGTGGGTTGGGCCTCTGCCTTCCGCTCAGGTCATGATCTTAGGGTTCTGGGATTGAGCCCCGCATCGGGCTCTCTGCTCAGGGGGGAGCCTGCTTCCCTTCCTCTCTCTCTGCTTGCCTCTCTGCCTACTTGTGATCTTTCTCTCTGTCAAATAAATAAATAAAATATTTTTTAAAAACTATATAAAGAAAATATATAGTAGACAAATAAGTACATAGAAGCATCCTCAACATGACTTAGTCCTTGGGGACATGCAAATTAAAACCACAAAGATGTAACTCTATGCACCTTTCAGAATGAGTACAATAATCAACGGCGACAACACAAAATGCTGGCAACAGTGCTGTCACCAGAACGTTCCTACACATCTGTTGGGAATACAAAATAACATAGCTACTTTGGAAAAATAGTTTGGCTATTTCTTACAAAGTTGAACATGATCTCACCTTATGATTGAACCCTTCTCATAGGTATACACCCAGGAGAGATTAAAATAGTCACATAAAACCTATATATGAAAGTTTATAACAGCTTTATTTATAACTGCCCCCCACACACACCGGAAACAACCCAATGTCTTTTAGCTGGTTCATTGATAAACAAGTTTTGGTATACATAAGCAATAAAATACTACCCAGTATTATATGACAGACTAGCAGAGACAAAATTATAGGGGTGGAGAATATATTGTCAATAGCTGTTGAAGAAAGTATCACTATGGTGGGGCAGCCAAAGGGAATTTTGGGGTAGTGATGAAACTGTCAGTATCTTACGGTAGTGGTTACACAAGCTGAGACATTTGTCTAAACTCATAAAACAGCACACAAAAATGGTGAATTTTACTATAAATTACTCTTAATTTTTTTACTGTAAATTCTATAAACTAAGTAATTTTTAAAAAGACATGTAGCAATCAAATGTAACATGTAGACTTTTTTGATTGTGATGTGAAAAAAGACATTTTGAGATTTCTGTGGAAACATATGGAGTCCATGTTAAATGACACCAAGGAATTGTTGCTTTTGTGAGGGGTCCTGTGGGCATTGTGATTGAGTGAAAAATATCCATATGTTTAAGAGATGCTTACAATAGCAGGGCATACAGCCATATATTGTGCCATTCAATGTTGGTTATGTCCACAAGTTTTCAAAAATTTTAGCAAATCATCAAAACAAAAAACTGCTTGGTGTCAAAATAAGCAAAAATGAATTTTTTTAAAGTAGTGGATTAAAGAATCATAGCTATTTTTAATTATGCTGAAGTCCTTATTCTTTCCCACTATGCTCTATAGCTATCCTGTTTATTTGTTGCAATTTTCCTTTTTCCATATATGAAATAGAAAATATGCAAATAATCTCAGAGTAACTACTGACATCATTCAGGTAATATGCAAAAACACGGCTTCATCAATTGCTTTAATATGTTGTCTTCTCCATTGAGAAGCTATTTCCCCTACCAACGGCCAGAAGAATACCATTAAAATGCCACTGGAATTTTTCTAAATAATGAAAAGCTGTCAGGAACTTGAAACACTCACTTTTTTTTAAAATTTCATTTTTAAAATTTAAATTTAATTAATTAATATATAATTTATCATTAGTTTCAGAGGTAGAAGTCAGAGAGTCATCAGTCTTGCATTATACCTAGTGCTCATTCTGTAACATGCCCTCTTTAATGTCTGTCATCAGTTACCCCATCCCTCTGTCTCCCCCTCCAGCAACCCTCAGTTTGTTTCCTATGATTAAGAGTCTCTTATGGTTTGTCTCCCTCTCTGATTTCATCTTGTTTTAGTTTTCCCTCCCTTCCTCTACGATCCTCTGTTTTGTGAAACACGGACTTCTTACAAAGACCCCAGAAATTTCCCCATAGTTGCCCTCTATGGGAACCAATAGTTCTCTTCTATATCTCTTGATATATCTTAGTTAAAAAACAATCTCTTCAAAAATATTTCAGTGGGGTCAAATAGATGGTAGATACTTTGAAAATTATGAGACGGCATTACCTTAATTCATCTGAGGATGGCACACACGGAATGTGGAGGGCCGAGTGGTAATCCAGTCCTCTTCTTCTGGTAACCTCACCACCATGCACCTGGCAGACTCTCGTAGTGCTCTCAAGTCACTGCATTACTGAAAGAAATACGTTGGTGTGCACATTTCAAGGTGAACCTAGACACTGCCCATGGTAGGACTATAGAGAGGCCATCTGGACCCACAGCAGAATAACCATCTGTTTGCACCTTGTTTGTTGCTTAGCCATTAAGATGAAATGTGGCCCAGGAAATAACTGCTGTAATATAGCACAAAATAATATCTCTTCATGGCCTTTTGCTTTGTGAGAGGGCCATTTTCCCTTATATGTTTTTTCCCTTACACATCTAAAATATGTTTTTTATATAGTTATTCACACACGCTTTCACTTATACATCAATCTAGATCAATTAAAAAATAAACATTTACTGAGCATTCACTATGGACCAAGCAAGGTTCTAGCACTTTGTATGTATTAACTCATTGCATTCGTATGGATCTTACAGATAAGGCGGATTGCTTTAGGGACATTGGTCTCTAAAGGTCATTCAGAATTATATATGGAAATGTAAACTTGTATTACTGAAAATTACACAATAGAACTGATATGCTACATAAAAATATATTTATGTGTTTAAAGCAAAATACTATCTGTTCTCTAAATAACTTTCAACTCTTAAATACATCCACGTTATATGTCTTGGTATGGGGAACATTTGTTTTGCCCCCATACCAGCTTTCACCCTCATGTGGTACTGTGGAAAATGACCCTAGCTCGGGCTGATAGTTAATGGGGCATCTGATTCAGGTTGGGCCAAAACACAGACATCTGATTTGTTCAGTATCCTTCTTCAGGATTTCTGGAACCAGAAGTGGTAAAGATAGAGAATTACTCATTGTTGGGGAAAAATGTGAGTCAAGAGCCAGAGACAGCCACCTTTTTGCTACATGATGGAATTTAATCTTTGTTGGGAACAAACAAATGAAGCCAACACACACTGGTGGGAGAGAGAACAGACGTCTAGCTGTATCAAGACTTTGTTTTCCATTGTTCTTGAAGCACAGGTATGTGTCTACCATGTTCACAACTCACTTATTCATCCTTTTCTTTAATCAATGGTCTCTTTCAGCAAATTCCCTTTTTCACCAAATTATATTAAGCTGTTTCTGTCACTGGGCATTTATAGTAAATTGCATTATTGTTACAAATTTTCTCTTTTCCCCTTGAATAAAATAAGTATCCATACATACCTATTGCCATGTGACTTGCCTTCCTCTTGGTAGGGGGTATATATTTCTGCCTCATGGTTTGGCCATGTGACCCATTTGATCCAGGTGTAATGTGAGAAGTGACAAGGTGGCAGTTTCAGCAGAATTTTTCAAGAGGTGGTGCATATTTCCACCATTACTCTTGAATTTCTTTCCACCACAATGTGAATGATGTGTATCAAATGGGACCAATTCTCTAGCCTGGCTCTTAGCATAAGCAGAGATGTAGTGCTGACCCATCATCTACCTGCTGCCTGCAACATAGGCTCAGACCCACAGAGCTGCAGTCAACTGGCTCCTGATATGTAACCTGAGAGACAGACAGTTGTTCTTATAAATCTCTCAGATTTTGAAGTTGTTACACAGCATTATCTCAGCAAGAGCTGACTGTCATGGGACTATTACAGTCTTGATCAATTTGTCTTATGCAAAAGTGCTTTTCAGGCTATAAGTCCTTGAGGATAGGCTTCTTACTATTGCTTATTTTGCCGTTGTGGAAACTGAATCTTAAAGTGTATAAGCAACTTTCCCAAAGCTACTGAAAGAGGTGTAAATCAAATATAGTGACTCCAGAGCTCCTAAAATTTTTATAATGCCTCAAGCCATATCACTTTTACAGTCTGCATACATAGCATATTTAGTTGCTATGTGCGGGGAAATGTAACCTGACTAGGAATATATCTAAACTGGTGTACCTCATTATGAGATTCTAGTAAGTGACAATACTGCATAAATATGCAATACGAACATGCATCCTTACGAGAATATACTATGTTGTATAAGTGTAACTAGTTTTAAGAAATTCTGAAGAGTAAGATATTTAAAGTATAGAGATTTTTATTTGCAGTATTACATTCTTGCTCTCACTTTCAAATGGACACAATGTGGGCTTTTTTTTTTTTTTTTAGATAGAAATCTCTCCAAGCATATTTAAAATGTTACACAGTTTACAGGATTCGATTTTATGCATTTTCCCCCAAATTATGTAAAAAATTATATTACATCTGTAACAGACTAAATATCTGCAATAAATTATATTAACAGGGGAAGGTTTTATGGCAATTAACAAGTGCCTTTAAAAAATAATTGATGATTCAATAGCATTCCTAACTATTATTTTTGAAAGAGTTTTAGACATTTTAATGAGCGGTTTCAGGGGTAATTGTTACTGTTGTTATTTTTAGAAATATGGCAGAGTCTAAGTACCAATTTGTTCTGCTATCTACATATTTGCCTAATTTCTGTAAGTGATGAAATGTATCTGTCCTCAAAGGAGTTGCCCCTTGGCAGCATGTTGGGATTTAGTTCAGGAGAAGGAGAGAAAGGGGAAAACTGGTGCAGGACAGAACCTAGTTCTCTCCACGCCCAGGCATCTATGTGCTTTGGAACAAAAGCACACTGTGTCAGACAGCTTTTTATTGTGGTGAGCGAAGGGTGGAATATTTAGAATCCTCTTCCCTTAAAATCTTGTCCCCAGAGTATTGATTCTTTTTAAAGTGTTTCTTGTAAGACTGCCAGAGGCTCTCCTTTCAAACAGTTCTTCCTCTCCATCACTAAGAGGTTGACTCAAGGACACAAAAATCAGGTTTTTTTTAAATGTACATATTTTACTTCCTGTTGGTTGGGTTGATAACTTTTGACTGACCTTTCAAGTTCTTTGATCTAATAGGGTTAACATCTTCACATACGTAAGACAAAGGTTAGGACTTGGTAATAAAATTGAACAAGTGAAGATCTTGAAGTGAGAATCAGAAGAGCTCTGCACATAAATCATAAGCTGGAAATGTTGGAGTTAGGAATATTGATTCCATCTATGTGTCTACTTATTTATCTATCAGCTATATCTATGTATCTATATCTACCTACCTATGTCTCTATTTCTACCTACCATCTTTCTCTCCCTTTCTCTCTCTTATATCTCTCTCAATCAATCTTTGCAGCTGGTGGAAGAGATATATCTGGGAAAGGCATTCATCTCAGATGGGTCTCTGCACAATCACTGTAACTTGCTGTGGTCTGTGATCAAACTTCAGGCAAACATTAGGCAACAGAAATGAGTGCGGACATGATTGCATGGTCTCTGTGTGTTATAGAAACAGAACGAGGCTGCTATTTGATTAAGGGCTAGAGGAATCTAGTAATCACAAATGCAAACCAGAGCAGGTGAAAGATATTAGCAAAGCATGTGTGAATTTGAATACGATATAGTTGGGAGATGGAACTTAAGCATTAACACAAAGCTTTCCTTATTCTTCCTGGCATCTCCATTTGGGTCACTTTAGAACAGTGCCAATTTTTCTCAATGGAGCTTTTTAAGATCACACAAGATTTCCAGTTCAAACAACAGAATAAGCACTTGTAATTTTCCATTTTTCAAGGTCATCTATAGAATGTATTTGGTTTTTCTTTTAGTTGAAGGTGCTCTGTGTCTCTGTTATCTGATTTGCCCATTAATTAGTATTTGGAGTTGGGTTTTCATAGAAAAAATAAAAATTTTTGAAAAGATTGTGTTTATTATTAGTAATACATTGGAAATATGTTCAACATATATTGAACATATATTTCAAGTGGCAAATTTTTCAGATTTAGCCATAAGCTTGTTTTTCTAAAATAAGGGAAAATGCCATTATTGTCATATTTAAGCCCTAGCATTTTCTTTTTTTGTGTCTGTATCTTAAAAGAAACAAGACAGTTATGTGTTTACGTTATTAGTCTGGAACTTATTAAATTCTTTTAATGTTTTCTAGAAGACTTTGTTTGAATCCATATCAATCTACCCATATCTAAGGTGTGGTCTCCCATATCTTTAGTCTCTCATTGACAACACATGGCTCCAGGAAAAGTGATGACTCATCAAATATGTGGTATAACAGTTTAACTGAAGCTGACATAGAAAATATGCACGGATACTAGTTAGAGTACAGACAAGCTCATGCCTGTTCTATTAATGGGTGACATTTTAAACAATAGAGCTGTCAGACCCTACTGTGAATAAAGGGGTTTAATCATAGCAGGAATTAGTGCACACGACAGGTGATTATGTGTTGGAAACATGCCAGGACCATCTGTGATGCTTCACATTATTTGTAATCTCAGTAATTGCAGCTTTGGGGAAAAAATTATTTGGGATTGGAGAACCCAGGGTTGGGGGAAGAAATAAACAAAAACCACATACAACCCACTTATTTCAACAATGGAGGTCTCTACAAATGGGAAAAGTTCAACTCACATTATCAATTTAAGTCCATCCCCCTTCTCACCAATTCAACAACAAAGCGATATAATCATGGTTTTTTTTTTTTTTCCCCTTTCTCAAAGTCCAATTATAGTGCCTCCTTGCCAATAAAATAAGCCTGCTATCATCTACTTAGTAAATTGAGATGAGAATTTCTTTTAAAATTATTTAGGCTACATTATGTGAAGCCACTCAGGAAAACATGAGGTCCAGCTGAAAAGGTATTTTCCCCTGTTGGATATTCTGCTATTTAGCTAAGCTATGATAAATATTTGATTACCTTCTGTTGAGGTTTATGAAAACAGATAATTCTTTGACCCTATACAATTTGTTGAGAATGATCCACTTGCAACCATGGTTTGGAGAATTCCAGACATAAGAGACTGGAAAGCAGAAAAGGAAGATGAAAACAATACCAGGAAAGATTCACAGAGTTCCGAAATAAAATTGTAGTCTCATGTTCCAGGTAACCTACAGCAATGAG
Source organism: Mustela nivalis (assembly GCF_964662115.1). Classification (NCBI taxonomy): domain Eukaryota; kingdom Metazoa; phylum Chordata; class Mammalia; order Carnivora; family Mustelidae; genus Mustela; species Mustela nivalis. The sequence continues at coordinate 80,417,366 of NC_139021.1, forward strand.
GAATCATGTAAAAACCAGATTTGTCTTAGCTGCTGACCTTTAATCTTATCGACTGCTTTTCAAAGGAAATAATACCTGAAGTCTTTCTATTTTCTTCATACCCATGTCATTATCATTGCAAAATGCAATCTTGGCACCATAGTTTCCTTTACATATGTTTCATTTTTTGGTAACTTTTTTATTTTGTGATAGTTTCAAATTTTTGGACAGGGTGCAGGAATAGTGTTAGGAGCTTCCTTTTGTCAATTTCTCCAATTATTTACCTTTTGTCCCATTTAATTTCTTATTCTCCCACTGTATGTTTGTTTATATTTGCATATTTTTCTAAGCCTTTGGTAATATGGAAACATTGAGTTTTTTTGCTCCTAAATATTTCAAACTGTATTTTCAAAAAAAAAAAAAAAAAGGATATTATCCTATATAACCATAGTACAGTTATCAAAGTTGGGATATTTAACACTGATACACTACTATTATCTGACCCACAGACAAAACTGTCAATTTTCCCAATAATGTTCTTTGTAGCTAATTTTATTTTCTCATGCAGGATGTAATCCAGGATTACAGATTATACTTTGTTGTTATGCTAATTCGTCTCTTTTATCCCCAAACAATCACTCAGCCTTTTAAAAATCTTTATGGACATAGCCATTTTAAAGAACAGACTTTTATTTTATAAACTTTTTCTCATTTTGGAGGTTTGTCTATTTCTTCATGATTAGATTAAATTCATATTGTCAGGGATCCCACAGAAGTGATGTGTCCTCCTGAGCACGTTCTATCACAGTGCATATGAGTTTGGTTTGTCCCAATAATGATGGTATTGACTTTAATCCTTTAATTTAGATAATGTAGTCCATGATTCTTCACCATAAAGTTGTGATTTTTTTCTCTACAATTAATAATCTGTGAGGAGATACTTGGACACTATGTACATATCTTGCTCCTCACCAACCTTTAGAGTTTTAGTATGCATTGATGATTTTCTAGCTACACCATTCCTTCTTCATTGGGTAGTTGGCATTCTACTGAAAGAAAAGTTGTTCCCATCTTTCCACTTATTTATGTTTATTCATTTATTTAAGTTAGTATAGACATATAGAGTCCTATTTTCTTAACCCAATATTTATTTGGATGTCCTGTATTTTCATTTGGGGTAAGTAGAAGCCCCTTCAAGCTAGCTGCTGTATCTTTTTGTTATGTTGCCATAATTTTGTATTTCCTGACTCTGTCAGTTAGGGCTACCAGAGAGACAGAACCACTAGGAAATGATAGATAGATAGATAGAAGATTTATTGCAAAGAATTGACTTATATGACTGCAAATCCGCAATCTGCAGAGACCCTGAGAAGACTGAAAACTCTTATGCAGGCTCTGACACTGAAACCCCCAGGAGAATTTCTTCCTTTGCTGGGAAACCTCAGTTTATGTCTTAAAGGCCTCTTAATTAACTGGTTCAGGCCCATGCAGATTATCCTGGATAATCTCCTTTTAAAGTCAATTGGTTGTAGATGTTAATCACATCTACAAAATACCTTCTCCACAAAACTTTGACTAATGTTTGGTTTCATTGCTGGGGCTAGCGTCTGGCTCCTTTACAAGGGGTTGAGTTGTGGAACTCCTCCCATCTCATCTTCTCCAAGGAAAGAATTCAGGCTAGAGCATCTATAGAATTGAAGTAGCAAACTTTTTTTTTTTTAAATTTTTTTTATTTAGGAGAAGGTGACAGTACACTCCAGAAGCAGGTTCACCCAAGGATGGACGGCAGTATGTTAGGTTCCTCATTGTGCCCTTGCACCAGGATTTATTTGGTCTCCTCTTTCCCATCTCATAGTTATAGTTCCACTCTTAGATTTGCCTTGGTTTCCTCCACTCCAAAACTTTTTTTTGTTTTTTAAGATTTTATTTATTTATTTGACAGACAGAGATCACAAATAGGCAGAAAGGCAGGCAGAGAGAGAGAGGAAGGGAAGCAGGCTCCCTGTTGAGCAGAGAGCCCAATGCAGGGCTCAATCCCAGGACCTGAGAACATGACCTGAGCCGAAGGCAGAGGCTTAATCCACTGAGCCAACCAGGCACCCCACACTCCAAACCTTTGAGCATCTTGTACATCTTCCCTCAAGGCCTAAGCACAAGTTACTGGAGGTGGGGGGCCCCAAACTGCAGTGCAAATAGTATTAAAATGATATTATGATAGCCCCAGGGTTACTAACAGACAAGGCACGTCTTAAGTGCACATGTTCCAAAGTTGGAGCCTCCCCATAGAGAGTGTCTTCTGCCTATCAGTCTGTGCTAAATTACAAAAGGAGTTGGTCTAAGGGAGATGGAGGGGGAGAGGGAACTGTGGTCTCTAGAAGTTGTCCTTCTGTTATCCTCCTGCTTATGTCTAACTGTGGATTCTAACCAGTTGATATCTGACCTGATACTTGAAACCTGACCATGATACTTTGTTTCTGAATTAAGCTCTTGCCATTTCATCCTGTTTCCCTGCCAATTGTGGAATCAAACTTTTCTCCTGGAAAGGCTGGCCTCTTTAAGTGGGTAATGGTATTTAGAAACCAAAATCTAGGTGCCAGGTGTGCTTATTGCTTTGATGTTACAATTACTTACAGAAGAAAAAAAATAATACTGTCTTTCTGAGAAGACAGCTAGGAAGTATGCATGTATATACATACATATATATAGAGAGAGAATCAAGGAGGAGTGGGTGAGGAGAAGGGGTTGGAGACAGATGAAGGAAAGGAAAAGAAAAAAATAAGACAACATTTTACATGAATTTAGGAGTAAAAGTTCCTACTGATACATCCAATTCCATTAAAATAATAAAACACCAGAGGATAAATTTTAGTCCTTGCCTTTTTATATTAGTAACTCTCTTCTTCAGTGGTGGGAAATGACTTCCATTATTTTATATAGTCACTCCTTTGCTCATTCCTATGATAAACAGAAAGTAGTTTCCAAATTGCTCACGATACCCAGTGTGGAAAGTGAACTTACTAACTAGAGTATAATTTCTGTTTACTGGGCTTTCTTTAGCATAAAATTTATGTGTAATTATATACATGAATATTAAGTGCACAGTTTGATGAGTTTAATAAATGCATCCACCTGTAATACTCTATCTAGAAATAGGACATTTCCATTACCTTAGAAAATTCTGTTGTGCTACTTCTAGGTGAATCTTCCCTTCCCAGAGCCAACATTGTTTTTTTTATACTTATTTGAGAGAGAAAGAGGGGCAAGCGGGTGGAGGGAGAGGGACAAGCAGACTCCATCATGAGCAAGGCTGGATCCCACACCATGAGACCAGGATCTGAGTTGAAATCAAGAGTTGGTAGCTTAGCTGACTGAGCTCCTCAGGAGCCACCCCCTGCCCCCCTGCCAGAGCCAAAATTTTCCTGATATTTTTAGACACTGATGAGTTTTGTCTATTCTAGTAATTTCTATAAACAATGTTGTATAGTAGGTACTCTTTCATATCGTTTCCTTCATTCATAGTTTTTGTGAGATTCAACCATGTTTTTCATTCATCCATTGAATTCTTCATTCCTATTTATTGTTAAGCAGCATTACATTGTATGATATACAACAAAGTGTTTACCCATGCTTCCTTGGATGAATATTTTCTGCTTGGAGTTATTACAAGTAAATGGCTATGAGCATTTTGAAACAGATAAATATTTTAATTCCTTTAAGTAATACCTAGGACTGAAACTTCTAGTTGATGGGGCAGGTAAACATTTGACTTCATAATAAACTGCCAAATCTTTTTCCAGAATGGTTCTACCATTTTCTCAGCAAGATATTTGAGTTCCAGGCACTGCATATTTTTACCAATATTTGGAGTTGTACTCAAGGGTTTTTGTTTTTAAAAATCCTATGGTCACCTGAGTGGCTCAGTTGGTTAAGTGTCTGCCTTCTGCTCAGGTCATGATCCCAGGGTTCTGCAATTGAGCCCAGTGTTGGGCTCTCTGCTTAGTCAGAGTCTGCTTCTCCCTCTCCCTCTGCCTGTTGCTCCACCTGCTTGTGCTCACTCTCTCTGTAAAATAAATAAATAAAATCTCTTTTAAAAAACTTTGCCATTGAGGCTCAGTTGTTAAGTGTCTGCATTCAGCTCAGGTCATGATCCTGGGGTCCTGGGATTGAGTCCTGCATTGGGCTCCCTGCTCAGCAGGAAGCCTGCTACTCTGTCTTCCACACCCCTTGTTTGTATTCCCTCTCTTCCTATCTCTCTCTCTGTCAAATAAATAAATAAAATCTTTAAAAAAAAATTTAGCCATTTTAGTGGGTGTTAGTAGCATTAAATTTGCATTTCCTAGATGGTTACCAATGCCAAACTCTTCTTCATGTGTATATTGGACTTTTGCATACATTCCATTTTAAAATGTCTTTTGAAGATCTCTCTTCCCCTTACCTTATTTTTTGGAGTTGTCTTGTCATTACAAAGTGGTAAGAGTTCTTTAAATATTCTGGACATATATTTTTATATACTTACCTATAATATGTTATAAATATAAATTACAAAAATTAGAAATTATATATATAATGCATAAATATATATAATATGTATATATGCAATACTTTTTCTAGTGTGACCTACATATTCATTTTCTTGACAGTACTTTTTGATAAGCATAATTTTTAGGTTTGATGAAATACATTTTACCAGTTTTTTCTTTTATGGAGAATGTTTTCTAGATCCTAAGAAATTTTCCCCATCCCAAGTTTGTGAAGATAGTTCCCTGTCTTCTTCCAGAAGTTTCTATAGAATTTTCGGTTTATTTTTAGTTCTATGATCCATCTTGAATTAGTTTCAGCCAAGTTGTTCTATCAGAATCTGTTGAAAAGACTTTCCTTTTTCTATTATATTAATTTGGTTCCTTGGTTAAAAAAAATCACTTGATTTTATAAGAATGGGTCTATTCTATCAGTCTATTTATATTTTTAAAAGGTTTTTACTTATTTATTTATTTGACAGAGAGAGAGAGAGAGGGGTAGAGAGTGCACAAGCAGGGGGAATGGTAGGCAGAGGGAGGCAGACTCCTTGCTGAGTAGGGAGCCTGATGTGGGGCTCTATCCCAGAACCCTGGGATGACCTGAGCTGAAGAAAGATGCTTAAGTGACTGAGCCACTCAGGCACCCCTATATTAGTCTATTTATCAATCCTATATTGTCACCACACTACTAAGATTACTATAGTTTTATAATAACTCTTGAAATATGGTAGTGAAATCTTCCAAATATTTGCATTTTATTTCCCCAAGATTATTTGACTATTTTATGTCCTAAACATTTCCATATAAAATTTGAAGTCAACTGTTAATTATCTACCAAAAATATTCTGTTGGTATTTTAGTTGAGTTTTCATTGACTCTATAGGTCAATTTTTGGATAAGTAGTATTTAACAATATTAACTCATCCAATCTATGACTATGGATTTGTTTGTTTCTCCATTGAATTCTGTCAGTGTTTGTTTTGTGATTTATTAAACTCTTCAACTATCACACAAACTTTATAATCATTATGTCATTCTGGTGAATTAAGCTTGTATTATTATGAACTGTCCCCCTTAATGTCTGATAATAATTTTTGTATTGATGTCATTTTTCTTCTGGCATTAGCATAGCCACTCAGATTTCTTATATTGTTACTTTTCATGGGATATCACTGTCTTTTTACTTCCAATCTATGCACTTATATATAGGTTGCCTTTACATTAAGTTTTAATTAGGCTTCTTATTGGGAGTCTTTAATTCATTTATATTTAATAATTATTGATGTGTTTGGATTTAGATCTATACATTTTACTATTCATTCCTCTTTGTACCAACAGGTTTATGTTCATTTAATTTTCTTTCACTGCCTTCTTTCCTTTATTAAATACTTTATTTTTTATATATAATTTTTATTTTTTATAAACATATATTTTTATCCCCAGGGGTACAGGTCTGTGAATCACCAGGTTTACACACTTCACAGCACTCACCAAAGCACATACCCTCCACAATGTCCATTATCCCACCCCCTTCTCCCAAACCCCCTCCCCCCAGCAACCCTCAGTTTGTTTTGTGAGATTAAGAGTCACTTATGGTTTGTCTCCCTCCCAATCCCATCTTGTTTCATTGATTCTTCTCCTACCCACTTAAGCCCCCATGTTGCATCACCACTTCCTCATATCAGGGAGATCATATGATAGTTGTCTTTCTCTGCTTGACTTATTTCGCTAAGCATGATACGCTCTAGTTCCATCCATGTTGTTGCAAATGGCAAGATTTCATTTCTTTTGATGGCTGCATAGTATTCCATTGTGTATATATACCACATCTTCTTGATCCATTCATCTGTTGATGGACATCTAGGTTCTTTCCATAGTTTGGCTATTGTGGACATTGCTGCTATGAACATTCGGGTGCACGTGCCCCTTTGGATCACTACATTTGTATCTTTAGGGTAAATACCCAGTAGTGCAATTGCTGGGTCATAGGGCAGTTCTATTTTCAACATTTTGAGGAACCTCCATACTGTTTTCCAGAGTGGCTGCACAAGCTTGCATTCCCACCAACAGTGTAGGAGGGTTCCCCTGACTCCGCATCCTCGCCAGCATCTCTCATTTCCTGACTTGTTGATTTTAGCCATTCTGACTGGTGTGAGGTGATATCTCATTGTGGTTTTGATTTGTATTTCCCTGATGCCGAGTGATATGGAGCACTTTTTCATGTGTCTGTTGGCCATCTGGATGTCTTCTTTGCAGAAATGTCTGTTCATGTCCTCTGCCCATTTCTTGATTGGATTATTTGTTCTTTGGGTGTTGAGTTTGCTAAGTTCTTTATAGATTCTGGACACTAGTCCTTTATCTGATATGTCGTTTGCAAATATCTTCTCCCATTCTGTCAGTTGTCTTTTGATTTTGTTAACTGTTTGCTTTGCTGTGCAAAAGCTTTTGATCTTGATGAAATCCCAATAGTTCATTTTTGCCCTTGCTTCCCTTGCCTTTGGCGTTGTTCCTAGGAAGATGTTGCTGTGGCTGAGGTCGAAGAGGTTGCTGCCTGCGTTCTCCTCAAGGATTTTGATGGATTCCTTTCTTACATTGAGGTCCTTCATCCATTTTGAGTCTATTTTTGTGTGTGGTGTAAGGAAATGGTCCAATTTCATTTTTCTGCATGTGTCCAATTTTCCCAGCACCATTTATTGAAGAGGCTGTCTTTTTTCCATTGGACATTCTTTCCTGCTTTGTTGAAGATTAGTTGACTGTAGAGTTGAGGGTCTATTTCTGGGCTCTCTATTCTGTTCCATTGATCTATGTGTCTGTTTTTGGTGCCAGTACCATGCTGTCTTGATGATGACAGCTTTGTAATAGAGCTTGAAGTCCGGAATTGTGATGCCACCAACGTTGGCTTTCTTTTTCAATATCCCTTTGGCTATTCGAGGTCTTTTCTGGTTCCATATAAATTTTAGCATTATTTGTTCCATTTCTTTGAAAAAGATGGATGGTACTTTGATAGGAATTGCATTAAATGTGTAGATTGCTTTAGGTAGCATAGACATCTTCACAATATTTATTCTTCCAATCCAGGAGCATGGAACATTTTTCCATTTCTTTGTGTCTTCCTCAATTTCTTTCATGAGTACTTTATAGTTTTCTGAGTATAGATTCTGTGCCTCTTTGGTTAGGTTTATTCCTAGGTATCTTATGGTTTTGGGTGCAATTGTAAATGGGATTGACTCCTTAATTTCTCTTTCTTCTGTCTTGCTGTTGGTGTAGAGAAATGCAACTAATTTCTGTGCATTGATTTTATATCCTGACACTTTGATGAATTCCTGTATAAGTTCTAGCAGTTTGGGAGTGGAGACTTTTGGGTTTTCGACATATAGTATCATATCATCTGTGAAGAGTGATAATTTGACTTCTTCTTTGCCGATTTGGATGCCTTTAATTTCCTTTTGTTGTCTGATTGCTGAGGCTAGGACCTCTAGTACTATGTTGAATAGCAGTGGTGATAATGGACATCCCTGCCGTGTTCCTGACCTTAGAAGAAAAGCTTTCAGTTTTTCTCCATTGAGAATGATATTTGCGGTGGGTTTTTCATAGATGGCTTTGATGATATTGAGGTATGTGCCCTCTATCCCTACACTTTGAAGAGTTTTGATCAGGAAGGGAATCTGTACTTTGTCAAATGCTTTTTCAGCATCTATTGAGAGTATCATATGGTTCTTGTTCTTTCTTTTATTGATGTGTTGTATCACATTGACTGATTTGCGGATGTCGAACCAACCTTGCAGCCCTGGAATAAATCCCACTTGGTCGTGGTGAATAATCCTTTTAATCTACTGTTGAATCCTATTGGCTAGTATTTTGTTGAGTATTTTCGCATCTGTGTTCATCAAGGATATTGGTCTATAGCTCTCTTTTTTGATGGGATCCTTGTCTGGTTTTGGGATCAAGGTGATGCTGGCCTCATAAAATGAGTTTGGAAGTTTTCCTTCCATTTCTATTTTTTGGAACAGTTTCAGGAGAATAGGAATTAGTACTTCTTTAAATGTTTGGTAGAATTCCTCCGGGAAGCAGTCTGGCCCTGGGCTTTTGTTTGTTTGGGGATTTTTAATGACTGTTTCAATCTCCTTACTGGTTAAGGGTCTGTTCAGGCTTTCTATTTCTTCCTGGTTCAGTTGTGGTAGTTTATATGTTTCTAGGAATGCATCCATTTCTTCCAGATTGTCAAAATTGTTGGCATAGAGTTGCTCATAGTATGTTCTTATAATAGTTTGCATTACTTTGGTGTTGGTTGTGATCTCTTCTCTTTCATTCATGATTTTATTTATTTGGGTCCTTTCTCTTTTCTTTTTGATAAGTCGGGCCAGGGGTTTATCAATTTTATTAATTCTTTCAAAGAACCAGCTCCTAGTTTTGTTGATTTGTTCTATTGTTTTTTTGGTTTCTATTTCATTGATTTCTGCTCTGATCTTTATGATTTCTCTTCTCCTGCTGGGCTTAGGGTTTCTCTCTTCTTCTTTCTCCAGCTCATTTAGGTGGAGGGTTAGGTTGTGTAACTGAGACCTTTCTTGTTTCTTGAGAAAGGCTTGTATCGCTATATATTTTCCTCTCAAGACTGCCTTTGTTGTGTCCCACAGATTTTGAACCGTTGTATTTTCATTATCATTTGTTTCCATGATTTTTTTCAATTCTTCTTTAATTTCCTGGTTGACCCATTCATTCTTTAGAAGGATGCTGTTTAGTCTCCATGTATTTGGGTTCTTTTCAAACTTCCTTTTGTGGTTGAGTTCTAGCTTTAGAGCATTGTGGTCTGAAAATATGCAGGGAATGATCCCAATCTTTTGATACCGGTTGGGTCCCGATTTAGGATCGAGGATGTGATCTATTCTGGAGAATGTTCCATGTGCACTAGAGAAGAATGTGTATTCTGTTGCTTTGGGATGAAATGTTCTGAATATATCTGTGATGTCCATCTGGTCCAGTGTGTCGTTTAAGGCCTTTATTTCCTTGCTGATCTTTTGCTTGGATGATCTGTCCATTTCAGTGAGGGGAGTGTTAAATTCCCCTACTATTATTGTATTATTGTTGATGTGTTTCTTTGATTTTGTTATTAATTGGTTTATATAGTTGGCTGCTCCCATGTTGGGGGCATAGATATTTAAAATTGTTAAATCTTCTTGTTGGACAGACCCTTTGAGTATGATATAGTGTCCTTCCTCATCTCTTACTATAGTCTTTGGCTTAAAATCTAATTGATCTGATATAAGGATTGCCACTCCTGCTTTCTTCTGATGTCCATTAGCATGGTAAATTCTTTTCCACCCCCTCACTTTAAATCTGGAGGTGTCTTCGGGTTTCAAATGTGTTTCTTGGAGGCAACATATAGATGGGTTTTTTTTTTTTTATCCATTCTGATACCCTGTGTCTTTTGACAGGGGCATTTAGCCCATTCACATTCAGGGTAACTATTGAGAGATATGAATTTAGTGCCATTGTATTGCCTGTAAGGTGACTGTTACTGTATATGGTCTCTGTTCCTTTCTGATCTACCACTTGTAGGCTCTCTCTTTGCTTAGAGGACCCCTTTCAAGATTTCCCATAGAGCTGGTTTGGTGTTTGCAAATTCTTTCAGTTTTTGTTTTTCCTGGAAGCTTTTAATCTCTCCTTCTATTTTCAATGATAGCCTAGCTGGATATAGTATTCTTGGCTGCATGTTTTTCTTGTTTAGTGCTCTGAAAATATCATGCCAGCTCTTTCTGGCCTGCCAGGTCTCTGTGGATAAGTCAGCTGCCAATCTAATATTTTTACCATTGTATGTTACAGACTTCTTTTCCCGGGCTGCTTTCAGGATTTTCTCTTTGTCACTGAGACTTGTAAATTTTACTATGAGGTGATGGGGTGTGGGCCTATTCTTAATGATTTTGAGGGGTGTTCTCTGAACCTCCTGAATTTTGATGCTCATTCCCTTTGCCATATTGGGGAAATTCTCCCCAATAATTCTCTCCAGTATACCTTCTGCTCCCCTCTCTCTTTCTTCTTCTTCTGAAATCCCAATTATTCTAATGTTGTTTCATCTTATGGTGTCACTTATCTCTCGAATTCTCCCCTCGTGGTCCAGTAGCTGTTTGTCCCTCTTTTGCTCAGCTTCTTTATTCTCTGTCATTTGGTCTTCTATATCACTAATTCTTTCTTCTGCCTCATTTGTCCTAGCAGTTAGAGCCTCCCTTTTTGATTGCACCTCATTAATAGCTTTTTTGATTTCAACTTGGTTAGATTTTAGTTCTTTTATTTCTCCAGAATGGGCTTTTATATCTCTCGAGAGGGTTTCTCTAATATCTTCCATGCCTATTTTGAGCCCGGCTAGAATCTTGAGAGTTGTCATTCTGAACTCTAGATCTGACATATTACCGATGTCTGTATTGATTAGGTCCCTAGCCTTCGGTACTGCCTCTTGTTCTTTTTTTGTGTGTTGAATTTTTCCGTCTTGTCATTTTGTCCAGATAAGAGTATATGAAGGAGCAAGTAAAATACTATTGTATTGCAATAAAATGGTGGCAACAACCCCAGGAAAATATGCTTTAACCAAATTAGAAGAGATCCCAAATCGTGAGGGGGGAGAAAGGGGATAAAAAGAGGTTCAAAAAGGAAGAAAGAAAAAAAAAAAAGAAAAGAAAAGAATTAAAAAAAGAAAACAAATGAGAAAAATATAAAAAAGAAAAATATATATATTAGATAAACTAGTTAAAAAACGTTAAAAAAGAAAAAGGTAAAAGAAAAAAAAAATTTAACCAGAAGGCGAGAAAAAAAACAAAAAATGAAAAAGAAAAAAATTAAATTAACTGCAAGACTAAAAAAAAAAATCACAGCGAAAAAGCCATGAGTTCCGTGCTTTGCTTTCTCCTCCTCTGGAATTCTGCTGCTCTCCTTGGTATTGAAACCGCACTCCTTGGTAGGTGAACTAGGTCTCGGCTGGATTTCTTGTTGATCTTCTGGGGGAGGGGCCTGTTGTAGTGATTCTCAAGTGTCTTTGCCCCAGGCTGAATTTCACCGCCCTTACCAGGGGCTGGGGTGAGTAATCCGCTCGGGTTTGCTTTCAGGAGCTTTTGTTCCCTGAGCGCTTTCCGTAGAGTTCCGGAGGACGGGAACACAAATGGCGGCCTCCTGGTCTCCGGCCCGGAGGAGCCAAGAGCCCAGGGCCTCACTCCTCAGTGCGCCCTCAGAGAACAGCGCCCAGTCACTCCCGTCTGCCTGACCTCCGGCCTCGCTCCGAGCTCACCGAGCCTGCGACCGGTTCAAGGTAACACTGAGCTGTGAGCTCACTGTCGGCTCTGTCTCTGTAGCCGGCTTTCCCGTTCCAATACCCGCAAGCTCTGTGACACTCAGACACCCCCATCCTTCTGTGACCCTGCGGGACCTGAGGCCATGCTGGCCCCGCGTGGGCTTTGCCCTGGTTTAGCCTCTGGAGCGATGTCCCTCAGCGGAACAGACTTTTTTTTTTTTTAAGATTTTATTTATTTATCAGAGAGAGAGAGAGCGCGCAAGAGCGAGCACAGGCGGAGAGGCAGGCAGAGTCAGAGGGAGAAGTAGGCTCCCTGCGGAGCAAGTAGCCCGATGTGGGACTCGATCCCAGGACGCTGGGATCATGATCTGAGCCGAAGGCAGCTGCTTAACCAACTGAGCCACCCAGGCGTCCCAGCGGAACAGACTTTTAAAAGTCCTGATTTTGTGGGCCATTGCTCCACCGCTTGCCGGGAGCTGGCCCCTCCCCCCGGGGGTCTATCTTCCCGATGCTTTGGATTCACTTCTCCGCTGGTCCTACCTTTCAGAAAGTGGTTGTTTTTCTGTTTCCAGAATTGCTGTTCTTCTTCTCTTCAATCTGCCGATGGATTTTCAGGTGTTTGCAATGTTTAGATAAGCTATCTAGTTGATCTCCGGCTAGCTGAACTAGTCTCAGCCTGCTACTTCTCCGCCATCTTGACTCCTCCCCCTAAATACTTTTTTTAAAAAAAGAGTTTACTTATTTATTTATTTTACAGACAGAGAGCACAACTACATAGAGGCAGGCAGAGAGAGAGAGGAGGAAGTAGGTTCCCCACCAAGCAGAGAGCACGACGTGGGTCTTGATCCCAGGACCCTGAGATCATGACCTGAGCCAAAGGCAGAGGCTTAAACCCACTAAGCCACCCAGGCACCCCTATTAAATACTTTTTAGTGTTTCATTATAATTCCTGTATTGGCTTTGTAGCTATGCCTCTTTATAATGTGTGTGTGTGTCCTAGCAATTACAATATAGATATGTAATTTATTACTTAGGGCTAATATTGTATCCCTTTGTGTAAAGTGTAAGGATCATGCATCAGTTATTATTCTTCATCCTAAGTTTTACTTTTGCTACTTACATCAAATACATTAGAAATTCATGGTACAGTGTTAACCTCTCTTTTATTTTTGTTTTAAACATTCTTATGTCTTTTAAATATACTTAAAAAGACATGAGTATGTACAGGGAATCACGCATATTAAATGTGCATACATATATACATAGACAAAAAGAATAAGAGAAAGTCTTATGTATTTACCCATATGATTAGTACTTTGAACACCCTTTATCTCTCCCTATAGATCTTAGCTTTCATCTGTTGTCATTTCTCTTCCACGTGAAGAATATCTAGGTAGTATTTCTTGTAACAAATGTTTGCTGGTGTGTTATTAGTCAATCTCCACGGTCAACACATTTTTTAAGATATTTTGTCCAGGGATGCCTGGGTGCCTTAGTTGGTTGAGCTGCTGCCTTCAGCTCAGGTCATGATCTGGGGTCCTGGGATTGAGTCCTGAATGAGACTCCTTGTCCAGCAGAGAGCCTGCTTCTCCCTCTCCCTCTGCCTGCCACTCTTCCTGTGTGTGCTCTCCCTCTGACAAATAAATAAATAAATAAATCTTAAAAATAAAATAAAATATTTTGTCCAGAGTTTATCATTGTTGTCTTCAGGGAGGTAAATTCCATAAAAAGTCCTTTTCCATTACCAGAGTTGGAACTCCTAATATATAATTTTAAAAAACATTTTTGGAAGTTAAATAATGTACACAATTATGTATGTAGATAAAAGATATGTTATTATCTTTCAATAAGTGTCACCTATCTGATTGTGTTACAAGCTCTTTGAGGGCTGACTCTTGGTCTTCTAGCTCTTCATAGTCTTATTCTCTACCAATGATACTCAACAAAAACTTTATGATCATGAAAAATGCCTGTATTCTTCATTATATGATTAAAGAAGCCACGTGTAAACTTTTAGTTTTGTTGTCTTCTACATCCAGAAAGAGAGGTCTCAGCTCTGAAAATGTGTTCAGATTTTACTTAAGGCATTAGAGATTTCATAGCTTTAGTTTACAAGTCAGCAAACTGTAGACCATGGGCTAAATCTGGCCTGCTGCCCGTTTTTGTGTAGAAATTTTTATTGGAACATAGCCAAGCTCATTCTTTGATGTATTGTCAATGGCTGCTTTCACATTACCATGGCAGAATTGAGCAGTTGTAACAGAGACTCTATGGTAGGTGAAACTAAATGTATATAAGGTCCATCCTTTACAGAAAAATTTTGTTGATCTTCACTCTAGATCAATGGGAAATAATCACCAGTACTTAAAGGAAGCCATTCGAAGTACATGCTGCATTGCACATCAATATTTTAAGAAGTGTCCTTTTTATTTATTTATTTATTTTTGCATCAGTATGGTAGACAATAGACTCATTGTGGCAGGCAGAATAATGGCTCTCTAAAGGTCTCTGAGGCCTAATCCCTGGAACAGGTGGATATATTACCTTACATGGCCAAAGGGCACCTGCTGACATGATGAAGAGGATTAAGGGTATGACCTTACACTGGGGAAACATTCTGGATTATCCAGGTGGACCCAATATAATCAGGTGAACCCAAAATAATCAGAAGAGTCTTTAAAAGCAAGAATCTTTACTGATTGCAAAGTGACAGTGGAAGAAAGACCCAAGATGTGAAGGTTCTAGCATAAAAAAAGAAGAAGGGAGCCATGAGCCAAGGAAAGCAGATGTTTTGTAGAAACTGAAAAGGGCAAGAAAATGGATTTTCCATTTCTCTTAGAGAAAGATTCTCCATTCTCTCTTAAAGCCTCCTGAAAGGAACACAAACTTGCTGACACCTTGGTTTTAGCCAGGGAGACCGGTGTCAGACTTCTAACCCGCAGAACTATAAGATAATAACTTTTTGTTATTTTAAGCCACTAAGTGTGTGTTGATTTATTATGGCAGTAATAAACAACTAATACATTCACATACTATAATGCATGGAGGAAAGAATTCATTTTATAATTACTGAAAAACTATACTACAAATTAAAAATATGTTAGCTAACCACCGAACAGAGCAGAGTATCTCTTGCTGAATCAGCTTCATTTTTGCAGCAACGCATTTAAAACAGGTACTTTTGTATCTGTTTCTGCCATCTGTGATATCTGTAATCATTAGAAAAAACTTCATGTGTGAAAGAAGGCAGTTCTAAGGGCTTTCATTGGGTTATGGTTGTCAGGGAAACCATTTTACTTGGTAATCAATATGTTCAGTATGTCTCTGTGGCTTTGTACTTAGCTCCTAAAGATACCACTGCAGAGTGGGTCCATGGAAAATACTGAAAAGGAAAAAAAGGAAAAGCTTGAAATATTAACTTCAGTGAAAGCCATTCTGGATAACTTTTCCCAATTCTTAGGAAGCTGAAACAAAATTAAGCAAATGAATGGCTTTACTTGATTTTTGTGCAAATTTAATAGAATGGGATGTATTTTTCAATAGTAAATTGGCAGTGCTAAGTAAGGTCCTTGGAATTCTCTTGCAATGCCATGGAAGTAAAGGTACAGCTCAACCAGCAGCAAGCTAAGGCTTTCTTTTTAAAATTTCCCTTCCTTTCTCTGTGTCTGTCTCTGTCTCTTTCTTTTTCTCCCCTCCAACATTTCCCCCTGTCCTGAATAGTCTTTCAATTAAGAAATATGAAAAAATGAAATGCACCTGTCATTTTTAAGGACTCTGGTCAGTACAGAGTATTAAATTCTATTCACTGCCACATAGAATCATAGACTGCTTTACACAGCCTAGAAAATGAAGCCCTAGGGAAACAGAGTAATTTCCTATTACGTGGCACTAAAGAAAATAAAAGAAATGCTTAGGGAGGAACTCAGGGCACCAAGGGACCATTTCATATGTTACATTTTGAGGTTATTAAAATAGTTTTGCAAAAAAAAAGGAAAAGTTGACTCTTACGTGCTTGATCACAGCAAAGCAATTCAGTAGAAGCATAATAGAGTGACACCATGACTTTTATATGCAAACACTTTCCACAAATTAGCAAAGGCCAGTTCTTGAGAAATAGTCTGTCTCAGACCCTGAGGGATTTAACATTTGCACATCAGTGCAGTTGCTTTTCCTTTTTTGCCTGTAAATCATTTTGAAATACATTATTATGAGCATGATTAAATTTGAAATCATCTTGGTCAGAGAGATAGGCAGGCAAAAAGAAATGACAAAAAGTTATGAAATAATAAAAGAGCAAACATAAAAGAGATTTTTAAAATCCCTGTAAGAAAAGTGGAGAATTACAAGTGGATAAATGCATGTATTAGTATTTATGTTTATCCAATTCAGTAAGAATTTGACTTTTACATTACTTTTTTTGAGCTCAATGAAATTTCTGAACCATTTGGTTATGAAGGAAGAAGAGCAGGTTAGATATATTGATATAATTTCTTTTTCAAAGGACAACAGGTAATAAATGTAAAACACTAAATCTACATTTGTACCTGGCCCTAAAATAATCCAAAAGGCTGTCAGAAGCAGTGTAAATGGAGACACACTAGCAATAACATTTCTGCATTGCTTAAAAGGAAAAAATAAATACTGCTTCAAAAATATTATTTAAAAAATATGTAGTTACCTAAAAGATAAATAATTATATGGATGCATAGTTTCTACATGACTGCCTCCTGGGGTTTGTTCTTGAATCCCATATGACAGTCTTTTTATTGGTGTATTTAGACCATTCAGATTTAAAGTGATTATTGATTCTGATGAGAAGAGTGTCTCCCTCTCCTGTTTCTCTATAGGTAAAGTTCTATCTTCCCTAGCTTCCTTCAAGTTTTTTTTTTCCTTCCCCTCTGTCTTTGGTTTTCTGCAGTGTGAATATGATATGCCTAGATATAGACCTTTTGGTATTTATCCTTCTGGGTATCCTCTGAGCTTATTGATTTTTTAAATTTGTTGCCTATCGTTAATTTTGTAAAATTCTCAGTAATTACTAGTTAAAATATTTTTTTCTGCTGCATTTCCTCTTTCTTTTAATTCTGGTATTTCCATTGCATGTATGTTCTACTTTTTGGAACTGTACCACAGTAATTAGATGTCTTGTTCTGTTTTATTTATCATTTTTTTCTATTTTCATTTCAATTCAGGAAATTTCTATTGACTTAGCTTCAAGTAACTGAATCTTTCCTTGGCCTTGTCCCTCTACTGACAAGCCCACCAAAGGCATTTTCATTAATTACAGTCTTTTTGACTGGCAGCATTTCCTTTTGATTCTTTCTTAAAGTTCCATTTTCTCTGCTTATATAACTGTCTTATCTTGCATGTCGTCTACTTCTTTCATTAGAGCTCTTAACACATTGGTCACAGTTATTTTAAATTTCCTATGAGATAATTTCAAAATTTATGCCATATCTGAGTCTAGTTCTGATACGTGCTTTGCACCTTCAGAGTGTGATTTCTTTCTGACATTGTAACCTGTCTTATAGTTTTTTGATGAAAGAGAGATGTGTTGTATTAGGTAATAGGAACTGTGGTAAATGGGACTTTAATGTGAATTTTAGGTTAATCTAGCTAGAAGTTGGGCCATGTTTAATGCTTTTTTGTCACTGTAAATTACTGTATTGATTTTTTTTGTCTCCCCATTTACCTCTGGACTTCCTTAAGCACTTGTCCTCTGATAGACTCATATCTTGCAGCTCTTCTGTTGTAATCCTCTGTTATCCTGAAGCCCTGTAATCTTGTGGGAAGATGTGGAGGAAGAGCAAAGTTCTATAATATTATGATTAAATCTTAGATGTTTAGTGGACTTGTGTCTGTTGGTGAATACCTTCACAAGTGTTTCTTGAATGTTTGATTTTCGCCCCTTAGGTGAGACAGGAAGTCTAGAGAGGGCTGGAGTTGGTAGTTGCCTTTCAGCTTCTTAGTGAGATAAGGTATTGGAAAAGGCTTTCCCCAGAAAAGCTGGCTTTGTTGTAGAGCCTCTTGACACTTCATGGTGATGACTCTTCTCCTCTGTCTCCTAGAGACTCCAAGGCTCCTTTCTGGGATGTTCACAGTGAGAACTTGGGGAAGAATCTTAGAGTAACAGCCTACCAAGTGGCTCACACTGACACTCATCCGTACTTGGCCTCTAGTAGTTTGTCACAGACACCATCAATCTTTTCTTACTTAGTGTGGCTTCAGGAACAGATGGCAGGTGTGACTCTCTGAATTCTGCTGTTTTTCTAGATCTCTGGGTAGGGGGTTTGCTCTGCAACCTCAGTTCTCTGATGGGTCTGAGAAAAGTGATTCCTTTTCCATCTGTTTCACTTTTCTTATATTAAGGGCAAGGGTGAGAGAAATGCCCAGCCTTATTTCTTGTCAGAGCTGAAACCAGGAGTGGTTTCTCTCTATTTTGTCAAAACTAATCTGCAGTTTAACACTGCACTGTTGAGTGATGTTAAAAAGAAGAAAAAGATATTGCAAAGAAATTATAAGCAGATATTTTCAGTACCATTTTGGGGGAATTGGACTAACTCAAAAGTCATATTTTCCTGTCTTCTTTAAGGAAACAGCCTACAAGATGAATTGAAAAAGGTACTGTTTGACATATCCTCTTTTTTCTTTTCCTCTTTCCTTCTATAATTTGTGCTTTTGGTCTTCGGTTCATTGGGGTTTAAACATAGAAAACTGACATTTTGCTGGATTTCTTTCTAGTATTCACAGATTACTAGAGGAGATAGGGAAGAAACAGAGGCCTCTGTTCCCACCACCATCTATTCTTTTCGTCTCTGTGATTGCCTCCAAGTAAACCCCTTTTTGCTGTAGATTGCCCAATCATGAATGCAGCCCGGAGTTCGGAGAATTCAATTTTCCATGGTCAGTTCTCCTTCACAGCAACTTCATCTTTGCCTCACTGCTTGTACAATTTCTACTTAAATATGGGTGGAAAATCTTGAACAGTGAAATAGTCAAAGACGGGGTGTACAGCTTTGAGAGCAAAGACCTCTAATCTGCACTTCTCATAATGAGATTTTCTTTGTGAAATGAAATTTCTGGTTTTTCCCAAAAGCCCCAATTTTCCATGGCAAAATAAATAAATAAAGGAGTCCAAAGAAATGTCATAGCTGAGGAAAAAGCCTCAGTCTGACACGGTTTTCCCTTACGTGACATAGTGTCACTTAATACTTCAACCCATTTCATATCTCAGATAAACAATATCTTGTCTTTCAATTTCCTCTCATTCTGTTCAGCCTGGACTGGCCCTCTAAAACAGTGTCAGAGGACCTGGCTCATCCTGTACAAAATGAGTTGAAAGAAAACTGCTTATGGCTGAATTTGCCTTTGCCTATAGCAGAAATGTGAAATGTGAAAGGCTGTAATGGAATTAATTTTATGGGCATATATTGCTAAGAAACTTGATGCTGAAGTGCTTATCATTAGAAATTCTTTAGAAAGTGCATATCTATGAGGAAAAGGTCTTTTCCTTCACACAGCATTAAATAGAATTCGGTTCCCATTAACACTCTGAGGCTGCCAAAAGCACATTAAAAAATGAAAGTTCCTGGAGTGCACAACAACTTCATATTTTCAAAGGCTTATCTGCATTAGGGTGCTTCAGAGTCAGGCTAGGGGGACACATTATGAAAAAGCTTAAGAGGTTAAAAATGTTTGAAGGTGATGAAAAGGGGGAGGGGCAAGGAAAAATGACTAACAGGATGTTAGGATGAATCGTAAAGAAAATTTCAGAGGTGACTGTTTCCTTAGGGCAGAAGAATATATATAAATGGTGAATATGGTGATATTAAGTATGAGTAACTAGACCCCTCATTTACATAGGACCTTCTTTACCCATCACTGAAGGACCCCAGTCATTACCACACATCTTTCCGGTGTTCCCTCTATAGGTGGTCGGGATGGTTTGTCTCCTGCCTGCAGCTAGGAAGTGAAATTCACCCTGAAGGTTTGCTGATCAATCCAGGTTTGGACTCTCATAGTTAAATTTGTTATAGCCCCGTGTGTCCCAATCAGTGGTTTGCAGGCAGCACTGGTCTAAAATAAAGTTTCTACATGTCCTTGAAAAAAGAAAAAAAAGAATTTTCATAAAGCCAAATTCATTTCATTTGAAGAATGACTTCTAAATTGCAATTAAGTTCTTCCCACCTTTTCTGTTCTAGGAAACTCACTCTATTTTCTCCTATTTAGCAAAATTTTAAAATGTTGGCTCTAAATTTTTTTGAAATTTATTTTTCTGAAATCCTAAATGCTGTTTATTGGCTCTTAATCCCCAAATTGGAATATCCCTACTGACTTGTTTGACAATCAGAAGTAGCTAATGAAACACATAGAAGAAATACCCACAAGTATTAATATAGATAATTTTGTCCCTATTAATGTTTTGGAGGGTCTGTTCATTATTTGTTGGACTATGCTGCAGCATCTGGCTGCTATATACTGAATACCCTCTGCTAAGCATCAGATTAATTGCTTAACATGAATTATCCTATCTAAGCTTCACCACACCCTAGGAAGGGAATACAACAATTATCCTTGATTTATAGGTGAAGGAACTAATCCATGTGACATGGCTTCCCAAGGTTCCACAGTAGTTTAAGTGGAGAAACAGAATTCAAAAGCAAGAAAAATTAGGAACCTTCCACCTTAACTATAATATGGTTGTACCATTTAACCTTTTTATGTGGGAAATATTCAGAAGGTAAGATAACCATTAAACAATATGTTCATTTGAAACATATCTTCCTGTTTTCATGAGTCTGTCAAATTCTGGCCAAGGTCTGAGTCAGAATAATAATAAAAAAGATAACAGTCAATATTTATTTGCTCTTACCATCTGCCAGGTATTACGATGATCATCACAAATAGATTATTTGATTTAATTCTCACAACAATACCATGGGATAGAAACCTTTATTATCTCCATTTTCAGATAAAGAAACTGAGGCTTTTGTTGAATAATTTTACCAAGATCCCACTTAATAAAATGAGTGCACAACACCCTGTTTCAAAATCCAGGGCTATTTTCTCTTATCAATGCAGTTAGATAATTAATGCTCTAAAGCACTAATCTTTGGGCATGTGAGTAGAATAAGAAAAATGAATCAAGTATACTCTTTGAGGGAGCAGTTTGTTTGTAAATTTAAATTTTAAATGTTAAAATTATCATCTGAATATCCTAAACTGACTCTTCTTCATTCCTTGGTTCATGTTTTGTTCTGAGTTTTCAGTCAAATTGTTCAAGGGCAGAGTCTTTCTTTACCTTACAGGCTGTCTACAAGTATCCTCCTTGTCTATTTTCTTTTCTAATTATAAAAGACACGAGACTTCACTAAATCCATGGATATTTAACTAAATTTCAATCTTGATCTTGAATATGGCAAAAATATCCCCAATGTTCCCCATATCCCAATATTCACACCCTTGTGTAACTCGTGCCCTTGAGTGAGGAGGACCTGTGACCTGTTTGTTCCTGAGCAAAAGCATATGGCTGAAGTGATGGGATTTCACTTCTCTGATTAAGTTATGTTATATGACAACAGTCATGGGAGTTCCAACATGTATAAGACTGTCTTTCAGGCAGATGTTCTAGAAGGAGTCCCTTTCACCAGTCTTGAAGAAGCACACTTCCATGAAGCAAGTGCCCATGTTGACAAAGCCCACGTGTCAAGGAACCATGAATGCTCTTAATATTGCTGGTGACTTCTACATAGCTAAAGGCAATCGTCAACCATCCTGGCCTCTCATTTACAGCAGACACGACAGATTATGCTCTTTTCCTGGAAAACGTTCTTCATTTGGTACCCAGGACATGGCATGGGGCTAGTCTTCCTGTGTGCCCTTCTTTGGTCTGTGCTGGTTCCAATTCCTCTTCCTAAGGACAGAGAGATCAAGGGTGTTTCTTTATTCTCATGTACTCTCTTCTTGTTTCCAATGACAACCAAATAGATATCTATAGCCCAGATCTTTCCCTTCTCTCCAGACAAGCATATTCAACTGCTTACCCAAACTTCCTATTCAGCTGGCTCTTTGGCATCTTGAGTGGCTATCACCCCAACGTTGCCTCTTTGTTAACTCTACTACCAACCTTGCAGTGGCCCCTGTCAAAATCTTTGGGGCCCTCATTTCCTTCTCCCCCTCATATTTCACATCCTATTGAACTGTGCATCCTGTTGGTTCTTCCTTCCAAATACACTTGGAATCCAGTAATTCCTCGATGATTCATGAGTGGCACCTAGAGCCATGCCACCTTTCCTTCACTTTTCACCTGGATCACTGCAGTAACTTCCTCACTGGGCTCCCTGTTGCTACCCTGGCCTCTGTTATACTCTTCACAACTTGCAGCCAGAGCGGTGCTGCTATATTTTAAGTGAGGTCCTGACACTCCTCTGCTCCGAGCAGTCCTGGGGCTTATTTATCACTGCCCTGTAGTTTTCTATGTGCAGGTCACCTGTCTGACTTCACCTCCTGATGTTTAGCCCCATCCCTCTCCATGCCTCCCCACCAGCACTTCCTCACAGCCATGAGTGCCTGCCCCTCCCTCACTTGTTGTTCCTTTCTTCTGGAAACTTCTTCCCCTAATAGCACCATGGCTTGCTACTCATTCCTTTAGGTCTTCACTCAAATGTCACATTTCCAATGAGGCTCTTCCTGACCATGCTAACTATCCATGGCCAACTATCTGATACTTTTAAGGCCCTTTCTTTGCTTTCTTTTTCTCCTTGGCACTTACCACTTTCTTATATGCTTCTGTTTTACTTATTTATTGTCTAGCACCCCATTAGAATGTAAGCTCCCTGGAGGCAGGAAATTGGGTTTCACTAGTGCAATGTAGTGAACATCAAATAATGTAGTAACATCAAATAACTTGACTAAATGAGTATGTGAACATGACACAGAGAAAATTATAAATAACATGAAATATTACAAACGGACAAAATAAATTCATTGTGAATGGATAAGTAGAGCCGTTACAAAGGCCACTGGGACCAAAGTATAATCACATAAACAACATGATGGTTACAAATAAGATTAATTGGGTTTACACTTTACATTAAGACCTTTTGTTTCCCACATGATGTAAAGCTTTCACAGTTATTATTTCATGTGTCTTCCAAATGTCTCTGGCAGGGGGCCAGGAGCTTTATTTTTATTTCTTTTTTATAATTGTTGGAGCCCTAAAAATGCTTTTCAAATCATTCAGATCATGGCCTTGATTTTTCTCTTTGTTTTTGTAGTGGAGACAAGGCCAGTTGGTCCTTAGTATTTTGAAAAATATTCTCATCAGGGATGAAGATGATGTGTATAACCTCCTGAGCAGATACTTTGGTTCCTGTCTCAGTGGTCAAAGATGGTTTTCCCCTGCTGCGGGTAGGTGAGAATGGGAGGGGTTTCCATGACACAGCACTGCATCCACAGAAATCCACAGGTTGCTCTTCTCCACTGGGTAGAATGTTAGTGGAAGTCTCTTTCTGGATAGAAACTAGTTTCTGTATCAGTTGAACACAAAGTCAAAGAGTACTCTTCGTGGCATCTGAATGAGTAGTGCGAGAAAGATACAGTATTGCCTCATTCTCATGAATATAGAATGATAAGAGAAGAAAAATAAAACAAAGGCATGCATTACACAGTTTGAAGACATTTACACCTGTTCATTGTGCCAAGTGCTTGCAGTAGGAGGGGGGCTGACATACGAGACAAGGTGGCTGTACAGTCTCCAGGAGAGAGAAAACCAGTCTCAGCTTTAATACTGTCAAACAGCTTGGCTTTTCTGCGCATCTTCTCTGGCCTAAAACACCTCAGTGAACACATACAGACTAAAGTAAAATACAAATGATGTCAAGTACGTTTTATCAGAAGACAACATATTTTCCCAGTATGGCACACATTTTCTTTTGTATTTTTCTTTTTCAGGGACTAATGGGTTTGTACCAATGCTGGGTACAAAAGAATGAGGACAGGACAGTCTACTTAGATTTTGACACATTCACTCACACATTTTGAGGGTTTATAAGTAATTCTTCATTTTCCAATGCACCTTTGGTTTTTATATAGGTATATAAAATGGGTATGCCTGGGTTGAGTGGAAGTAATTTAATGTTCTGGGGCATTATGACATGTTAGAAAGAAGACCGATTAGTAAGATGTGGATTTTAAGCTCCTTTGGGGCAAGAAAGGTATCCAGTGCATGTCTGTCTCCCTCACTAAGCACAACACAAATGCTCCATGTATATTTTCTGTGGAGTCTGAACTGTGTTGTGTCCCCTGTTGAGGGATGACAGTGAGGATGAGGACTTTGGGTGGCTTAGTCGATTAAGCATCTGTCTAGCTCAGGTCATTATCCCGGGGTCCTGGGCTCGAGTCCCACATTGGGCTCCTTGCTCAGCGGGGGGCCTGCTTCTTCCTCTGCTTGCTGCTCCCCCTCCTCGTGCTCTCTCTCTCTCTCTCTGACAAATAAATAAATAAGTAAAATCTTAAAAAAAAAAAAAAAAAAGAGTATGGCGCAAACTTGAGAAGAGATACAAAAGTCCAGACGCATCAGCTGGCCTGCCCTCTAAGGAGCCCAACAGACACTGGGAAGATTCAACCTAATGAAACTCCACTGTTACTTATGAGTGAAGAAGGTACCAGTTCCTGAGAAACTGAGTGGCACCGTCCTGGTTCTACTGTGTCCTTGTTGGCCAAGACAGTGGAGAAAATAAAAAACTCCAGTCAATTTCCTTTGTTACTGGGAGATGTTTTTGGCATTGCAGGGGACTGCTGGCCTCACTGAGCTCCAAGATAAGCTTTATTGCGGGAATTGTGACTTTGTATGTTCCAGGTCACCAAAGGCACCTCTTCTCTCCATCATGTAGGAGAGGTTTATAGCCCTGGTCAGAGAGGCCTGATGTGTGACGTAATGATTGTACTTGAAGCTTTGTCTGTGGAAAAGTAGGCTGAGGGGAAAGGAAACATACAGAATAGGACCAACAAATGCAAAAATGCCAGAGAGTGTGAATGAGTGAGTGAGTGAGTGAGTGTGTGTGTGTGTGTGTGTGTTTGTGTGTGTTTGACTGAGAGAATCAAATAAGCAGGGATGAAAACAGAGACATGCAATGCTTAAGATTTGTTTTCTTTTTTCTTAAAAGATTTTAGTTAATTTTTTGACAGAGAGAGAGAGAGAGATAGAGAGAGAACAAGAGAGAGCCCAAGAAGGAGGATCAGCAGAGGGAAAGGGATAAGCAGGCTCCCCACTGAGCAGGGAGCCCTAAGCAGAGCTCGATCCCAGGACCCTGGGATCATGACGTGAGCCGAAGGCAGCTGCTTAACCGACTGAGCACTCAGGCGCTCTAATTTTTTTTTTTTTTAATAAACTCAAATGTTTTGGGTTCTTGCAACTCAGTAGTACGGAGAGAAGAAGGGGGACTCAGAAGTGAACCACCGCCAGGGCTCTTAGGCTGCCACCACACATCAACCTGAGATATTCAATTCCTAAGAGTCCAGTCAACCAGCAGCACCGTTGTACATTTTTCAGGAGAAAAGATGGAGAAATAGTGTTGTCAGCTATTAGACTCACTGATCACCGCTATTATCCGCTGTTTTCTTTTCCCCTTCATATTTTCATTCTCTCCGAACACTCGGCTGGAAAGAACAGGCAACTGGTTATTTGTGTGTAAAAGTTAAACAATGGGTCATCTGGTCACCCCTCGCACATACCCCAGTTTTCCACCCAGCATGGTACTTATCACCAGGGGACACAATACAAATAAGCTCTTTGGAGTTTTCCATTTTATGAATAAATACTTAGAGAGCTTTTGCTATCACCAAGCATTTTTGGCAACCCTGGAGATATGTTTTATTATTCCTCCATGAGGGGATTGAAACTAGAGGAGGTGGGCTGTCTTGTCCAAAGCTCCACACTTGGTAACTGGAAAAGCTGGACTATGACCCAGACAGTCTGGCTCCAGACGCCATGCGTTCAGCCACCACACTCAAGTGCCTCTCTGTCTTAGTAGCTTTTAAAACATTAGAAAGCATAACTTTTGAAAGTAAAACAACATTGGAATGTGTAAAGAACATGCCCATATTATTCCCCAACTGTTCTAAATTAACATATGACAATAGGTTGGTCTGTCTCTTTCCACATCATCATCCATTTTTTTCCCGCATGCACAAATGTATGGATTTTGTTTCTGTCTTTGATTATACAGAATGGGATGACAGAATAAACATTATATCACCACTTACTTTTTTCACTCAGCAGGATTCCTTGGACATGGCCTCAGGTCAAAAGTCATGGACCTAACTAATTCTTTTCCAAAGCTGAGTGACATTTCTTATGAATGGAGATGTGCCATAAAATATTCAATCATTCTCCTAGGAGTATAAATTGAGGTTGTCTCTTGTTTCTTTTTTGGTTGTTTTTTGTTTTGTTTTGTTTTGCAAATGACCAGTGACTGAAGACAACAGAGGAGATTGTTGTGTTGGCTGGCCAAGTGAACATGAAAGTGAAGGCGGGACAGGCAGCACTGGTGTTGAGTGAGGATCAAGATAGAAGCTCCTCATCTGGACTCCATCATGAGTTCTCTGGGCAAGTAGTTTCACTTCTCTGGGCCTCAATTTCTTCAGTGGGATATAAACTTTGAACAGATATAGATACATGCTAAGATGTCTCACCATTGTTAATGGATTGACTGTAAAAATACATCCTCACTATCCATATAGGTTGTGGTATTATTGCCTTTTTGAGGAAATTTAGATGCATATATTCCAAAGTTACAAACAACACTGAAAAGCCCAGTTTGCTATGTCTCCTTCTTGTCATTTGAAAATTTTAAATCCATTAGTTTAACATTTAAAATGACACTGTCTTTTCAACTCCAATTGTCACTTTAATGTCTGATAATAATGCCTACACTTTACTGAGCACTAACTCTGAGCCAAGTCCTTTAGTTTGTATATCCTTACAGTAACCACTGGAGATAATAAGTGCCACGACCCCCATCCTCAACATGAGAGACTGGGGAGGACAGATTGGCCTGACTTCTTATGCCACAAAGCTGGAGTTAGGAAACACGACGTCTGTGTCCTCTTTGACCTGCAAGGAGGTTTTTTGTTTGTTTGTTTTGTTTTTGTTTGTTTGTTTAACATTTTATTGATTTATTTGAGAGAGAGAGAAAGAGAATATGAGCAGGGAGGAGGGTCAGAGGGAAAGGGAGCAGAGAGTCTGATGCAGGGTCAATCTCAGGACCCTGAGATCATGACCTGAGCCGAAGGCAGACGCTTAACTGGCTGAGCCACCCAGGCGCCCCTGACCTGCAGAGTTTCAACAGCTAACACAGAGTTATTCAAGATTCAGATTGGCCTTTCCGAGTATTGTATTTTTTCATGTGCATATTTATTGTTGTTTGTATTTCTTGTTAATATTTTTAAAATCTACAAATGTTGCTGTTCTTGAAGCTATTGTTTGTAGTTCTTTATCAAACTGCCTCACTCTTATTCATGCAATAAATTTCAGGCATGCAAGTAATCCTACATAAGCATTACTTTAAATACAAATTTGGGAACCCTTTTTAAAATCAGAACTGATTGTCTAAATGAAATTGGAAATGATTGTCTTAAGTCTGGCAGAAAAAAATTCTTGAAACAGGAATGTGGATTCCATTGCTTTGCTTTTCCCAACAAAGTCGTTTTATTTTATTTTTTTTCAGTCCTGGTTTATTTAGTCTAACATTTTCAGAGAAATAATAATCCTGAATAAAATAGAAGCTGTTCTTTATATTTATGATTTTGGGGAAATATTCCCTATGTTCCTTAAAGTCATTCTATAGGAAAACTGAGAATGTAGTTGAATATTTTCAGTAAGTATGAGGATGTTTGGTGCTTTTTTGAGGAGTCTGGTGGGTTTGCATGATCAACTAGATAGCTTTTGTTTGCAAGCTTGGATAACAATATATTGGTGTTTTGAATACTGTTCAAACAGAATAGCCAATATATTAAGTCTGTCTAAGGAAGACACTTGTTCGTAAATTACAACATATAAGAGGTAAATTTATAGCTAATTTTCTGTGTAAAGAATTGTTCAGACTTTTTGAAATATTGATTCCCAAAGATATTCATTTCTTCTCTGTAAAGATACCTGAGTAAATTACTCTATAAATATTGAATTATCTGGTTCTTTATTACACTTTTTTGTGAGTTTGCTTAAAATGTAAATATCATCTATAGGAATATGTATAGTTGACCTGTTTTATCACATCTGAAGTTCATTTTCTTAAACTTTCAGAAGTTGCAGATTTTATCAGGGTTCTGTTATAATATTTTCTATGGAAGTTTATAATCGACCGTACCATAACATACATTATATATTTCTTGAAACTAAGGCAGAGTAAGGAAAGCTTAAAAAGGAATTCTCATTCCTTTAGTGGAAATACAATTTTCAGAGTCTAATTAGTATCATTAGAATGTGGAGCTCGGATAAGCAGTACAGCCATTGTCCATTGTCATTACCCAAATTTGTTTTCCAGGTCATACATTCCTTTGGTTCAATCTCCTGCTTGCCTGAAAAAGGACCCAGCCAAAGAGCTGTTTGTACTATCTATTTTCAATTATCGCAATCACACAAGCATAAAAAAGCAAAGACAAGAAACATTTCAACTATAATAGTGTCCCAAAAATGAGCTACTGAACTGTCATGTTCATTCATTACCTGGCATGAGATGTTCAAATTACTTTACTAACTTTAAAATCAGTAAGGATCACATTGTTGAAGGCGTGGGGGGAGAAAGCAGTGTTATAAGTTTTGTTTACCCCTTTGTTAAAAGTACTAGTATCAGCAACTTGTATCAATTGGGAAAGAGATGATTAAAATTATGGAGGTTTGGGGGGAAACAAAGCAGGTGAATTTCACAGGTGAAATTGGAGATTAATGGATCTTGTCTCCCCCCCCCGCCCCCTGCCCCAGTGGTAAGATGCCTCCTTCCCAGACCTTAGGTCATCACTTTGCTGCTCTCAGAGGTCAGCTTGGCTTCAAGCTGTGGTCTGATGGGTATTTGTAAATACAGATTTAAAAACATCAATAAAGCTCCAGGCCTAGTACGAGGCACTGTAAAACCTGGTACCACATATTAGAAGAAATCTGAAGGGCTTATAAGGATAACAAACATGTCTTCTTCCAAATTATTTGGGAGGTCTACATTTTTTATTGGAAAAAAAAATAGCACCCTTCTTCAACAAAAATCCTTGGTGAGAATCTTTCTAAGTATAGCATTTTTCTTAGAGCAGTTCAGAGTATATATATATATATATATATATATATATATATATATATATATATATGTAAGATTTTTTCTTAAGTAAGATTTAACTGAAAAAGAAAAATAATCAAGGGTAGAGTTTTGTTTGTTTATTCATTATATGGTCCTGCTTCTCCCAGTTCCATTCACCCACTTTGGGAATCTGTGCCTCCTCTTCCCACAACTCTAGGTTATAGAAGTTTAGAGAACTTAGTTTTCAGTGTTGGACTATTCCCGCAGAGAATACAGCAAGTGTCCCATTAATTATAAGTTTGCTGCTGCCTCATGGACACTAGACTCTCTGTGCCAAGGGACCAACAAGCAAGAAGGTGATTCAACTTTCTGGAGAGGACAGTTGGTGGTCAACAGGAGGAGGAGGAGGTAGGGCTACAGTTACACATAAAAGAGAGGAATACAGGGGCACCTGGGTGGCTCAGTGGGTTAAGCCTCTGCCTTCGGCTCAGGTCATGATCTCATGGTCCTGGTATTGAGTCCTGCATTGGGGTCTCTGCTCAGTGGGGAGCCTGCTTCCTCCTCTCTTTCTCCCTGCCTCTCTGCCTACTTGTGATCTCTGTCAAATAAATAAATACAGTGTGCATTATGGGTGGTCCACTTGGGTGTCCTTTGACCCTCCCTGGGTCAACTTTTTTTTTTTTTTTAAGATTTTATTTATTTACCTGACAGAGAGATCACAAGTAGGCCGAGAGGCAGACTGGGGGTGGGGTGGGGGTGGAGGAAGCAGGCTCCCCGCTGGGCAGAGAGCCTGATGTGGGTGTCGATCCCAGGACCCTGAAATCATGACCCGAGCTGAAGGCAGAGGCTTAACCCACTGAGTCACTCAGGTGCCCCTTCCTTGGTCAACTTTGATAAATGGATAGGCCACTGCTGGTGTATGCATGGCGACCCAGGGGCTTAGGCCTCTCAGAGATGAGAATGTTAGTCATGCCATTAGGTAAGCCACCAAGGGCATCAGAAATAGTGGGGGAAGGGAAGGGCTGTCTCAATAGAGAGTGGAAGACAAAAGACAGTCAGTGTCCGGTGTAGGCTTAAGACCTGAAGCTGTGTCAGGGGCTCTGGTTCATGGGGCCAACCATCCTCTTTCTCTTCTTCCCCAAAGAAAAGAGGCCCTCCCAAATCCTAAAGAAGGCACTCCCCAAGCTGGTAGGAAGCAGTGGCTCAAGGCATGGGTTACAGAGGACATGAGGAGGCAGGACCCAGGTTTGACTTGGAGGAAAGACCTGTGGCCCAGTTTTCAGCACAGAGCCTCCAGCTTTCAACTCCTGAAGAGTTTGCTTCAGCTGCACAGTCCCTTCTCCCAAAGGCAGGCTTATCCAACAACTGATTGAGGCAAATGTGTAAAGGCTACGCCATTTCATCCCGAAATCAGGTAACTCCCCTGGGACATAGATGCTGCAGAGTTTCTCAAGAGGTAAATTCAGGCTTTGCTCTGCCCGTATCCTCACTTGACTTTTCCTTCTACCCAATTCTGCTTCCTTTCCCTCCTGTCCATGGGTGCTCGTTCCCAGTAGATACCCTGCAGCAGCTGACTTTACCAGTGGCATTATCATATCAGAAATGGTTTCTAAAATCTCTTGTGAGGATTCTGATGTCAGATGGCACCTGACTCGCAGGCCCATTATAGACTCTTCAAACCTCCACTAAAATAATCAAACGGATGTGGCAAAGAATAGAAATGAAATGCCCAACACGGATGATCAAACTCTTGTCACATTAGGAAGTTTTACTCACTGTAAGCCCAACAAGACTGGATTTAAATATTGGGTTGGTACCATTGCAAACCAAGCCCAGTGTCCTGGGTTGGTGCAGCTGGGGCAGTGAAAAAGGTCTTGGCACAGATCCCCAGCCCACTGACGTCTCAGCCAATTTCTCACAATTATGAGATCAGGTAAATTAGCAAATTACCAGACAAGGATCTCACTAGGCCTCAGCTTACAGAATGCTAATGGCTAGTCTTCCTGCAGAATTTAGGAGAAGGTACCCAGAGTGTGTCCTTGAGGCCCTAATAGAGGCTTATTATCAGGGGTTTGGGGTAGGGGTGGGATGTTATCCCAGATCCCTTTAAAGACTGGATAATGCCCTTGACCGCTGCTGCACACATGCATATACTCAACCAGATTTCCATGAAACCTCAGGTTCATCTGTGACTCTGCCAGGGATCCATGGATCTTTGCTTAAAGAACGCTTGCTGTAAGATTTGGTCATTGTCATGTGTAATTTCTCAATATTGATAAAAAATATTGCTGAATTAAGCAATTATTTATTAGATGCTACTTCCCATTTCATATTTTCTACCTCCCCCCCACCCCCCGACTCAAATCCTGACTCTGCCATTGACTTGTGGGATGACCATGAACGAGTCACTTAACCTCTCAGTTATATCAGTTTCCTCAGCTATAAAACAGAGTTAATAATAAGTCCTCCTTCACGGGAAGATTAAAAGGAAAAACGAGCCATACAGAGCTTAAAAAACAGCTCATAAGCTGTCCCAGGATGTTAGCTGATGTGGCTGGTGGTGGCTTAAGTAGCCTGCTGTTATTCCTTCTTTGTCCTCGTGAAGAGTAAAATGCACTTTTTCATTCTTGTATATGCCATTTTGAGAGAAAAGGCAATTTAAAATTTCATACTTCGCTGCAATGTTCTATTATTCAGGATAACCTAGTAAATAGGACTTAGCTTCCCACGAACCCTAGGGAGGCGGAATCTGTGAGATCGTACATGCAATTCTCTACCTTCTTGACTGGAAGGCCCAGATATTTTGGACTTTACTTGCTGTGAAGCAAATTAAGTGATTTTGCAGAGGGACCTTGCAGGTCTTCTGAAAGCAAATTGAAGGTAAGAATTAGCCATTTACTAAAGTCCTCAAAGAGTGTACGAAGCATTAGAGGGGATTTAAGTGGTGGCTTCTCTATTGAATACAACTTCTGAGAAAAAGAATCTTAAGAGCTTAGACTTGTCCATGGAATAATGTGGAATGAAGCTATGGTGATAGAGAAAATCTTTTGATTGAAGAAAACCAGAAAAATTCCAGTTGGTAAATGAAAAGTAGAGAGGCATGATAATGTTGATGAGATGTTCTTTGATTTTAATTGTTTATTGAGTTCTCCTCTTCCTAAAAGGGCAAAACCGTATACGGTTTATAGAGGAAAGTTTAGAAATAAAATGAGGGTTCTCAAGGTCTTTAAGATGATCCAAGAGTACACAGAAAGAAATGGCAACAAATACCATACCCATATTTACCTCCTGAGGGAAATGGAAGAGACAAAATTGCTGTAACTGGATTTTTCCCAGAACATGCCAAAGTCCTTGCTTTTGCAAAACTGTTCATAAGTCATTAATCATAACCTAATTACTGCATGTCTCTAGAAAGCCAAAAGAGCCTCCTCTGGTCATGGCCAAAATGAATTCCAAATGGCATAGAATACTTAATTTTCAATTTCCCATATGTCTATTATCGATCCAACACTGAATGTATCCAAAAATAAATTCTATTTACCCAAATAGTGAGCATTATTTCACTCTAAAATATTTTTTTCTCTTGGCATCTATGGAAAACCATGCTCTGTTCAATTGTTCCCAATGGATCTCCTGGGACAGGAGGAGTTAAAAACAGGAGGGACCCTTAGGGAAGGTTCTGGCACTAAAAGTCTGAGTGCCAAGAGCCATGGCAGAATCATAGCCGGAAAACACCACATTTCTATCTTCCAAAGTAGATGCTCTCTAAAGAGCAGCCTGGATGGTTTCTGAAGAGTTTTTCCTGCTTATCAGGTTCTCCAATGGGAGATGTTTATTCAATTCTAGAGACAAAGATATCCTATGGGGAATCTGGCTTCTCCCATTTATTTCATTCCCCTCACAAGAGACAAGAACTGGGTAGAAAGGGAGATATTTTCACATTCTGCTTTTAAGTCTGTGTACCCTGTAAAGGAATAACTTTTTTTTTTTTAAGTCACATACTTTAAATTTTTTTAATGTCACATATTTTAAGCTTGCCTCCCAGTTTTTTGTTAAGGTGCCTACACTCTTAAAAATGGACAAAAAAATGAGTGACATGGAATGTTAAAGTGTGTATCTTAGAAAGGTCTACTGTATTTTTTAGTAAGAGCAGTCTTGTTTTATTATAACTTGGAGAACTTTCTATAGTTAAGTTCATAATCGCAAAATATTTTATAATCATGTTAATTAGTAATTCCTTTTCATGAGTTAACAAGCCAATTATCATCTGCATTTTGTACTTGCGCAAACAGCTTGTAGAACCAAAAATAGAAGTTGTGCCTTTGAGCTTTCTCTTGGAGGATTATTCCCCTAGGCAAGGATAGATACCTCGGTGTGTCGCATTTTTTCCAAGATCATTACAAAGCCCCTCCAAGAATGTCTCTTTATTCCCCAGAGTGAATTCCCCCATGGATCAATCAGGGAGGCAGTGGTAAGAGAAAATTTCAAATATTGTACATTTATGCTTAAATATTATCTACACAGGAGCTTGTTAAACTAAACATCACAGGGTTTCTGGCTGTTTTGAGCGCACTGCAAACAGCTGGACATCGCACAATGCCTTGGTTCAGGTCTCTTGCTAAACAAGAATTAGGTACGTGGGACAGCCTTGCTGCACTGATTTATAAGGAGGCAGCGTGTCTTGTGAGGCCAGAAAACACCTCACCTTGCAGTTTGAAAAGTGATGAAATGCTCTTCCTGCAGACAGGGTTGCGGATTGATGGAATATGCTGTCTGCGCTCAGCATATTGCCACAGAACAGGCAAAGCAAAGAAGATTTCTTCTCTCCATCCCAGACAGACAGATGTAATTTTCTCTTCCTTCCTGGTGTGTAGCCTAACTGCATCACATCAGACCAGACCTCAGCCTTGGATGCCTCACCGCCAAGTGTCCCTTCGGTGTGAGGGTGACAAAGAGGACTTGGCTTCACTTCCCAAGTAAATGTCCATTGAGCCTCACCCACAATCAAGTTGGAGGATGGCATTTTTGTGTCCCATCTTGTTTAAATGAGCCTTAAAATCCTCAGCTGCTTTGCTAATATGGGTCAAGATATTGATTCCCTGAGTTTTGGCTGTGAGTGGCTTTTTATGAAAAACATCGACTCAGCTGTTCAACTCAGCTGAACTACTTTGCATGCTCAGAATGTGTTGCTTTTGCTGCTGAGTAGTGAAAATCAAAGGGGATCTTTTAGTCATTGAAAGTCTATTCAGTTTACTGTTGGGTTTGAGTTCCATGTTGCAGAGCTGGGAGAATAAAAAATGATTGCTTTCATCATCATGGGGTGCTTCTCCATGTTTCCCCGCAACACGGACTCCTGCGCTGTCTTGAGAAGAGACTTTGCCATAGGTGATTTCACGATACGCTTTCAGGGATAGTGTTGACAAGCCTTTCCTTGCGTCACTGACCACCTGTTTACCACCATGCTCCCCCCTCGAGAGAAAGGAAGCGCAGCCACGAAGATAAACAGCTGTGACTTTCTTTGGTTGTGTCTTTTTGATAATTTTAAATTGCTGATTAATCAGGGAGCAGAGATCTTGATAAACACGATTTTGCCATGTAAATAAACAAAACCCACCAAACCATTCACTTCTGGAATGCGGAGTGTAACTTCCTTTTGGTCAGAGATGGCTGGGTTGTATAGGGGTCAGTAATAGCATGATGTCTATACCACAGGGCTCCATAGTGTCTTTATCACGGACATCACGGCCATGTTTTCAAATCATAGTCTTGAGACCAGTGGTATCCTCTGAGGAACCAATAACCATTAACCATTCTTTGAGGATCAAGAGGGGACAATTCTTCCAAAATATTAAATGAGTCTATCCTGGCACTAGACAATATGCCTGACTAGATAACATCCAGGGGCTCTGGGAATTCATTCACCTCATTTGACTGAGCACTTGTGGCCCGAGGTCCTCCGTGACTTACCAATAATTTAAATAACCCTTCTGAGGTGTTGGAAGGACTTATTTGTTATTTCTTATTATGAGAATTGTGCTTGAACGCCAAAAGGTTTCTCACTCGTAGCTCCTAATGTGAGGTTTAGAAAAGTGCAATCTCAAAAATGTATATACATTTCAAAACCTAAACAGAAGTGATGGGCTTCAATGTTCAAAATTTGCCATGGAGCCAGGTGGCTTGGCCTCACTTGGTTTAGGCATGCCTTCACTTTATGTGGAATAGAGCAGGTACTGCAACATTAGGATAATTGTTTTTAACTGACTATAATGGCCACACTATAGTTATCTATGTTGTACTCCAAATGGCTCTCTAGCTATTTACTGGGAACAGCCACATGACAGGTACTGCGGAAAGGGTTTCACCTACAGCACTGATTTTTTTTTTTAAGTTTTATTTTTTTTTTCAGTGTTCCAAGATTCATTGTTTATGCAATACTTATCCAGTTTATCCAGTTCTCTATGAAATACGTACCCTCCTTAACACCCACCACCAACCTCATCCATCCCCCACTCCCTTCTCCTCCCAAACCCTCAGTTTGTTTCTCAGAGTCCACAGTCTCTCATGGTTCGTGTCCCGCTCCGATTTCCCCCTGATTCACTTTTCCTTGCCTTCCCCTATTGTCCTCCATGTTATTCCTTATGCTCCACAAGTAAATGAAACCATATGATAATTGACTCTCTCTGCTTGACTTACTTCACTCAGCATAACCTCCTCCAGTCCCAACTTTTTGTTGATACAAAAGTTGGGTATTCTTCCTTTCTGATATAGGTGTAATACTGCATTGTATATATGGACCACATCCTTATCCATTCATCTGTTGAAGGTATCTTGGCTCTTTCCACAGTTTGGTTATTGTGGACAATGCTGCTATGAACATTGGAGTGCATGTTGCTCTTCTTATCACTGCATCTGTATCTTTGGGGTAAATACACAGTAGTGCATGCACTTGCAGGGTTATAAGGTAGCTCTTTTTTAAATTTTTTGAGGAATCTCCACACTGTTTTTCAAAATATAAAGCACTGACTTCAAATCTTGCAAAACTGTAGGAGTTAGATATTATTCTCTCCAATTTATAGAAAAAGAAGAACTGAAGTTGCTTGCTTAACCCCAAGTAGTAATAAGTGTACAGTCATGTTTTGAACAAAAATTGGCCCAATCCAAAGATGTGAGCCTTCATTTTGTGTTAAAAGTGCATCATCTGATATGGGAGGTACATAACCAGTAATCACATGTGGCTACTGAACACCAGAAATGAGAAATGTGGCCAGTCCAAGTTGAGAAGTGCTGTACCAAATGGATTCAAAGACAGTATGAAAAAATATACAAAATATTCCAATGATTTTACAAATTGATTAAATGTAGACATGATAGTACTTTAGGTACACTGGATTAAACAAAATATGTTATTAAAACCAATTTCACTTTTTTCTTTCTCATGTGTGGCCACTTGAAAAATTTAAATACATATATTAAATATATACATCTCATTGTATTTCCAATGGACTGGGCTGTGTTAATATGTGTTCCATTTTACAACTCTTTCAACTTTCACAAATAAACATAGTTTCAGATCTGAGAAATTCTTTTCTTTCTTCCAAACAAAACAAAAGCAAAAATTCAAAGTATTATTAAATTAAGATTAATTAAAGTTATTAAAAATAAAGAGTGAGAGACTAGTTTTACACATTCATCATTTATGAGGTGAAGAGGAGATATAATTTTGCCTTTAACATTTCTCTTTTTAGATTTTAGTGTGATTATTTTCTGTTGCCTTAATTTTCTTCAAGTGTCCCCAGTTGGTTCATTTTCTTTGGTTGGTCTGTCTTGTTCGTTTGCTTGCTTGTTTTGGTTGATCAAGCACCGAGGTGTGGGGAAGGGGTCTCTCTGGGTATTTCTTTCAGAGTCTCCTTTGTAATCCATTGATTCACTTAAAAATATGCACAATCACATGAAGCCTTTCCAAAACGCTTGCAACACAAACCAGGAACCACAAAGCAGAAAGACCTTAGCACTGTAGCAAATACTTAAAGTCTGCATTTCTCAACTTTTAGAAGCATGAAATTCAGAATATTATATTTTTCTTGCCATATCCCACAGAAGCGTTTCTCTGGTGAATAGAATCATATGTGTGTGTAATAGCTAGAAACAGAGTTCTGATATTAAGTCACATGACAATCCCAGATGTTCTGTTCTTCCGTTCCCTCCCTATTGGCCCTTTATGGCAGTCAACAGAGGCTCTGCCCCTCAAGACTGAATCTGAACCACCATTTCAAGGTATCTGCTAATGGCTTATTCAAAAACTGTGGCCACTTTTTTCAGATCAGATATCCCATTCAGTGTAAAAAATGACATAATCCTGAAACTTGTTGAGACCCCGGGGAGACAGCCAAGAAAGATCAGTGGGACATACTTGGCTTATTTCTAAACTGAGCATTCTTCAGAAACAGCTTTAACCTGATTCTTAGAGAGAAAGCCCCTCCCTCTCCACCCCCCAGGATAAGGTCCAGCAAAGAGAGCATTAAACTCTCTTGATTCCAATTTCTGGTTTTAAGGTGCAAGGATTCGGGGTTTCTTTATTCTCATGACGACTTAATTTTTTGGTGTATTTTTATTGTTGTTGCTCCAATTATTTAATCTTGTTCCAGATTCAACCACAAAATATGAATCCAAGACCTCTTGTAACAACAGGTTTCCCAAGTTCCACAATAGATTATGTATTTCTATCCTAAGTAATGTGGATGAAGCTACCAAATCTGTCCTATCACAAACCAAACCAAAACAGGTCCCATTTATTTGGGTCTGGTACAAAGGACTATTGGAGGCCATGGCATGGTTGAAGTCGAGGACCAAACCAGGCCCTGACTTGTGTCTCCTTCAAAGTCCGGACACCTTGACAAGGTCTAGGATGGGAAAGTTGAGTGCACTGAGAAAGGGTCTGTGCTATGTGTTGTGCGCTCGCCTACATGACTTCCCACACACTCTCCCTACAGTAGGGAACAATGTGGCCAGGGTCCTGAGTTCTTAATTAGTCCTTGTTCTGTCCTCTCATAACCCACTCCCTGGTTGATTGTATTGTTAATGGCTTTATCCGAAACTACCTGGCATCACGAGGTTTGCTTGTAGTTAATGTAAACTTGTTATAGGAACTTGCGGTCATCTAACTAGGTACTGATGTAATGCTCCTCCTATTCTGGTCTGCCTTATAAATGCTTGTAAGATGTGGAATAAATCTGACACTGTTGAACCTCATCCTCAGTGTCCCTCCTGCCCTCATCTCTTTGTCTCTTAACTTTTTTTCATCATCCTCTTAGCCCTCACGGTTACCCTGTTCGATTCGTCGTGCTGGCCGCGACAAAGGACCAAGTTGCTATGTGTCTCCCTAAGTCTATCCCTAGTAATCATCTATTTGGTAAATAGGAAAAACCATATATAATAAACTATAAAATTAAATCATTTCTTTTAAGGTACTATACTGGGTATAATTTCTCTCTCTTGCATATTAATTTTTCATCACAGGGGAGGCTGAAATAATGGTTCCACTGGTACAAGACAAGACTTTCATAAACATCTTGGAATTTGCATTGATCCTTTGGTTTCCCCCCCCCCCCTAATTATTTCCCAAAGGGACTATAGAAACATAATATTTTCCTACATGCAGTGCATAATAATCACAACCTTTGCTCCCCATTGGTGTTCAAGGAACACTGCTGTTTTTCTTCTCAAATAGGCTGGAGGATACAAAAAAACATTAGAGTGACTTTTCGCTCTTGGAATTTGGCAGGATGCTTTTGAATTCCACTGAAGAAAAAGTACTGCTCAAACATTGAGCTGTTTCCTTGATTTGAGTCCTACAAAGTGGCCTCTTTCTTTACCTGGTAAGTGTAAGTGTGTGTGTGTGTGTGCGTGTGTGTGTGTGTGTCTTTTTAGTCAAGCAATGAAGGAAAAGTTACCACTACATTTCATGACGGCACACATCCCACGAAAGAGTTTATAACACTTTTATCATGAGAATGCCAATATCCAAGACACATGAAAACAGTGTTACAATGAATGATATTTACAGTGCAGGCATGATGAAGAACCCACCTGGAAGATACACAGAGCTGAGAAGACACCATGATCTATGAAATCAGGAGCAACCTTGTGTAGCACATGGACCAGGGAAAGATGATAAATTACCACAGAGTTTCTCACCTTACTTTATGGAAGTTCCAAGATGTTCAGACCCATGCAAATCTGCTTCTTCTGCTCATGCCACTCTAAGAGATCCCACTAGAGAGTACGATTTTATTTTGTTTTTAAGGATGTTCTTTATTTATCTGAAAGAAACTGAGAGAACATAATTAGGGGGAACAGCAGAGGGAGAGGGAGAAGCAGGCTCCCCCTGAGCAGGGAACCCAACCTGGAGCTTGATGTCAGGACCCCAAGATCATGACCTGAGCCGAAGGCAGATGTTTACCCAACTGAGCCACCCAGGTGCCCCTGGAAAGTACCATTTTAAATATTAGCCAGATAGCCAGAGTGGTTATAATTATACCCTCACTCTAGAGATCAGATAGGCTTTTGGGACTAAGGTGATGGACATTATTCCTTCTTTTCTTCAGTTCCTTGTCTTCTCTCCTCATTTGATACTGAAGCAACTGGTGAAGGGAATAGAGGTAAAGAAGGCTTTGTTTTGTTTTTGTTCTTGATTTTGTTTTACACCCCACCCCCCTACCCCCGGTATCTGCGCTTTGCATTGTGATACAAAGAATTGTTATAGGTTTTACAGCAGTATAATAATGTACTACAGTAAATAGTTATAACTATTAAATTACATGCCCTGAATTCAAAGTGTGTATGTATTAAAATTATTCTATACAAGTGTGTACTAGTTATAACACTTTCTCAATTCCTTCCCAAATATTAGAATTAATAAATACATTTTTAAGTTTGAAAACAATATAAAAGGAAAGTGATTTTTGAAAAAATCAGAAATACCAGCTCATGGTTCTTAATTTTAGTAACTTTATTTAGAGACTGGATTCTCTCTTTCCATAAAGGTAGCAATTATTAGGCTATCAAAAAGATAGACTTTAAAAAAGACATGATAACCTCAAAATTACCTTCATCATACTTCTAACTAGCATTTTCTTAATTAATAGTACAGCAGTGATACTATTTGGATGGAATGTAGCTGAACGCTTAGGGGATGAAACCAGACTGTTGAAGTTTCAGGTCCTCATGCTGGTGGTTTCTTGCATGGTATGTGTCTTCTATGTGCCTCAGGGTCCTCATTTGTTAAATGAGGATCATAACATTATGTATCTCATAGGGTTATTTTGAAGATTGTCTTAATACATGTTACAGTCTGGGAACACTGTTTGGCAGATGCGCTCAGAATATATTGGCTGCGGTTATTCATGAGCCTGGGTATAGAGCAGAAACAGTTGGAGACAAACTTAGTGGTAACACAGCTGATAAAATTGGACACTAACACATCTGCAGTGTTCCAGTGTCCCTTGCTTCCACTAAAAAGCACTCACCAAATATATATCCATGGACATGCCAAATAGAGGATGGAGGCAAATATTTGGGAAAACTTGGAAAAGTTGGGAGCATGAGTTACCCTGTAATGCAGTATTCCTAATCAATTAAATATGGACCCATATTGATTATTGAATTGTGTACCAAAATAATATCAATGTTCTAGAAAATTTGGAAAAGTAGCAATTTATATCTAAAACTCTTCATTTGATCTATCTCTAATATGACAGAAAATAATTTTGCTCAAGAGATATGGTAATAATAACGGAAGACAAAAATTTTCATTGATTAATTTAGACAAAAAATAAAAATCTGAAGGTAATTAAAGTAAAATTATAAAAGCGCTCCATTCTTTGATATAAGAAAGAGTCTCTAAATCCCACTTTAATTTTTCCTGTCATGTAGAATATCCAGCTGCAATAAAGAGGAAATTTTCCAGTCTCTGCTTTTGTGTACAAATCTGATACTCTGTTTTCTGCACCTTAAATGTCATCAATTAAGTCACTAGTCAATTAAATCACTATCCCCAGAGCAAAGGCATTTTGCCTTAAATTCAACAGAGCTTAAGGTTTAAAATAATGAACTGCATATGTAATGATTAAATATAAAATAGCAATTTATCATATTTTATTAAGAAAGATGACTAGGAAATGACTTCATATGAAAGACATTTTTCATTAACAGTAAAAATTATTTTCTAAAAGGGATAGACTCCCATGCTCCATCTACAGAGGGAAATTTTAATTGTAAATGGTTAGGCATTTTATAGATTAACATTGTTTAAAAGAAACAATGCTTTAGATTCTTCAGGATTTGGTATGACGAAAAAAAATATTTGAACAGAATTGTCTCTGTATGCCCATATAGGAAGAGAAGAATGAATTTAAGAGCAAAAATACAGGTTTATTTTTGATGCTGTTTCAAGTAATACTCATGGCTGCTCCGTGACAAACCATAGCTGGCTTGCTTCCCTACCCCAAGCCCCGATTCAGCTTCATGACTCTTTACTTAGGGTGAAAGAGTAAAGTTCTGCTCTTCAGCCTTCTCCTTCCACACCCAGCTCCTTCCACCATATTGTCTGCCTTCCCAATGGCCTCATCATCAATATTCTGTCTTGCTTTGCAACATTCCTCTCCTACTGACTAAATTTAATCTTTGTGAGTGCTAAATATTTCTTAAACTAGACTAAAAACAAACAAAAAATACTTATAAAAATCTCTTTCTTTCACATTTTTACTTCTTGACAACCCAGCTCTAATTTTGGCTGTATTTTGTCCCTACGCCTGAGTGTGATGAATTAAGTTTTCTGGAATGATCTCTCCAAGTTTCCTCTTCCGGGTTTTTACCCCTTCCCTTTGCTTCCAGTTTTTTACTACTCTTTCTTTTTTAGAATATTTTTATTGACTCCTAACTTGTTTTGCAGCAAATTGAGTCCTACTGTCTTTACTATTTTTCTGTTTATCTCACTTCTTTTCTTACCTCCTTGTCTGTTCCACCAAACATTATTAGAAGTGCTTTATCTCTTAGATAGGACTGTTTTATCAACACCATCTTTTGACCCAGACTGGAGGGATCCCTGCCCTCGACTCTGTGCTTGAGAGAGCCTCTCTTTGGCCTTCCTCTGGAAGCATCCTTCTCCATGGGGTGAGGAATCTGTGGGGGAGAAGGCAACATGCCAACTGAAGTCTCATGTCCCCTTAGAACTTTAAAGTCACATTTTGGTAACTAATTCCCTGCCCAACCCCATTTACTGGGCCTCCACAGACCTCTTCATGGAACCCATGTTCCCAAGGGTAGATATAACCTACCAAGTACCCACAGTTTTCCTGAATATGGGCAGTTTGGACTCAGACATCCCCTTGTCTATGGAATGAGGTCAGAGTGAAAAGAGGAGACACAGGGCTGCAGGCATCCAGGCTCTCCCACAGGGAAACTCTCATTGCAGAGCTCCAAGGAAAACAAAAATTCTAAATGTGACCTGACCTTCCAAGTTACAAAGGACTAGTCAAAATAGAAGGCTAGAATGCATTTTATTTATTAATTTATTACCTTGATTTAGATTATTCAACTATTTAATCATATGGTATCTTGTCTTCCTATCCTGCAAAGTCTTATATTCTCTTATTTCAGAGATCCCTTTTAAAAAATATTTTTGAGGAGAAAAATAAAAAAAAATTATCCCTTTCTCTACCCTGCCATGTTTTGTATCACAATGATCTCAGATGCCATTCTTCTTTACTTTTGCGTCTTATTGCAATGCTCTGTGTCCATCATCCTTATTCTGGAAATAGCTTCTGATAGATCTGCATACACCAGGCCAGGGCTGCACTGAATCAACTAGTTTATATAATCCTTGAAGCTCAGGTTTGGACAACCAACAATACCTTTCTTTCTGGGCTTCTGATGACAGCCAGGTGTATCTCTTCCTTTTGTTCCATGGAAAAATTATACAAAATTGTTGGTAATCAGAATGTGAAAATAAATACTGGTATTATAGTATTTTCAGACTTAGGAAATGCTAACACTCCTGATAGGAATAGCAACTATTATAACTTAAGATGTATCAAGACCCAATACCCCAGAAACTACATGAATAATTTGCTTTAGATTTCAAAAAGTTTGCCCTTCTCTTCCTCTTTTACCAATTAGATTGCTCAATTCATACTTTGACTGGTAGCCATTATCCTTGGGACTAATAGTACCAGATACATAGTATTTTAATTCCATATTTTACATAATTACAACCATTAATTTTTAAGACAAATGAAAATTGTTTTCATCCTGGTTTTCTTGTGTGATTATCATAAAATCCCAAGAGATGTGGTCAATTTTGCTCTCATGTTTTTCCTCCAAATATCATAGACATGCATATATCTAAATTTAACATATTTTTGGAGATTTAAATCCCTGTAAATCTATTGTTTTGGTTTTATTCTTACCTCTAGGACCACATCTCTGGTAGCTGTGTTTCCAAGGATACTGGGATAACACAGGATTGACTCACAGACTCTTAGGAAGTTTGATATTATGGTGTCTCCAGCACCTGGAAGTGCAGTTTGGACAAATGGGAAGATGGATATCTATGCTTGCATATGTAAGTCCTCCTCCTCATCAAGCATTTCACAGGCCTCTTGTAGGCTGATCACCTTTACAAGCAGAAGAATCCTCTGCCACCTCTACTGTACCTGATTGCACATGCTTGCCCTAGATGTCCCTTCCTAATTTCCCCCCTTTGAACTATATATGTCTCATGACATTTAGCTCAATGGTGTCTTATGGGGCCTTTCCCATGTCTCATATCCTTTGATCAGTAGCATAAGTGAGAATCCTCCACAGCCACTAGGAAAAAGTAGGTCATCCTCAAATAGAAGGTGACAGGTTATCATCAGATGAGCTAGATGATAAAAAGAGAGAGAGAGAGAGAGAGAGAGAGAATTTGAATCATACTGGGCAAGAGTATGGAGTCATAGTAACTGAGAAGAAATATTTTAAGTGTGAAAGCCCCAAAATATTTCCTATGATTTTTTTAAAAACCTAGGCATAATTCATATACCATAATGTTCACCTTTTTAGAATGTACAATTTTGTGATTTTTTTACTATATTCATAAAGTTGTGCAATAATCACCACTACCTAATTCTTTTTTAAAGTGGTTAATTTAATTAAATTTAATTTTTAATTTTTTTTCT
The DNA here is from genome assembly GCF_964662115.1 of Mustela nivalis. Classification (NCBI taxonomy): domain Eukaryota; kingdom Metazoa; phylum Chordata; class Mammalia; order Carnivora; family Mustelidae; genus Mustela; species Mustela nivalis. The sequence continues at coordinate 80,461,638 of NC_139021.1, forward strand.
CACCATAGCAGATACCCTCCCCAATGTCCATCACCCAGCCACCCCATGCCTCTCATTTCCCTACCCTCTAGCAACCCTCAGTTTGCTTCCTGAGATTGAGTCTCTTATGGTTTCTCTCCCTCTCTGGTTTCATCTTGTTTCATTTTTGCCTCCCTTCCACTATGATCCTCTGTCTTATTTCTCAAATTCCTCATATCAGTGAGGTCATATGATAATTTTCTTTCTCTGATTGACTTACTTCGCTTAGCATAATATCCTCTAGTTCCATCCATGTTGTTGCTAATGGCAAGATTTCAGTTTTTTGATGGCTGCATAGTATTCCAGTGTGTGTGTGTGTGTGTGTGTGTGTGTGTGTGTGTGTGTGTGTCTGTGTCTGTGTCTGTGTATCCCATCTTCTTTATCCATTCATCTGCTGATGGACATCTAGGCTCTTTCTGTAGGTTGGCTATTGTGGACACTGGTGCTATAAACATTTGGGTGCATGTGCTCCTTCGAATCCCTACATTTGTATCTTTAGGGTAAATACCCAGTAGTGTGATTGCTGGGCAAGAGGCTAGCTCTATTTTCAACTTTTTGAGGAATTTTCATATTGTTTTCCAGAGTGGCTGCACCAGCTTGCATTCCCACCAAGTGTAGGAGGGTTCACCCTTCTCTGCATTCTCACCAGCACCTGTTGTTTCCTGACTGGTTAATTTAAGCCATTCTGACTGGTATAAGATGGTATCTCACTGTGGTTTTGATTTGTATTTCCCTGATGTGAAGTGACCCTGAGCACTTTTTCATATGCCTGTTGACCATTTGGATTTCTTCTTTACAGAAATGTCTGTTCATGTCTTTTGCCCATTTCTTAATAGGATTATTTGTTCTTTGGGTGTTGAGTTTAATGAGTTCTTTATAGATTTTTAGATGCTAGCCCTTTATCTGATATGTCATTTGCTAATATCTTCTCCCATTCTGTTGGTTGTCTTTTGGTTTTGTTGACTCTTTCCTTTGCTGTGCAAAAGATTTTTATCTTGATGAAATCCCAATAGTTCATTTTTCCCCTTGCTTTCCTTGCCTTTAGTGATGTTTCTAGGAAGAAGTTCTTGTGGCTGAGGTTGAAGAGGTTGATGCCTGTGTTCTTCTCAAGGATTTCGATGGATTCCTCTCTCACATTGAGGTCTTTTATCCATTTTGAGTCTTTTTTTGTATGTGGTGTAAGAAAATGGTCCAGTTTCATTCTTCTGCATGTCCAATTTTCCCAACACCATTTGTTGAAGAGACTGTCTTTTTTCCAGTGGACATTCTTTCCTTCTTTGTCAAAGGTAGTTGACCATAGAGTTGAGGGTCTATGTCTGGGCTCTCTATTCTGTTCCATCGATCTGTGTGTCTGTTATTGTGCCAGTACCATACTGTCTTGATGATGACAGCTTTGTAATAGAGCTTGAAATCTGGAATGGTGATGCCACCGACTTGGACTTTCTTTTTCAACATTCCTCTGACTATATGAGGTCTTTTCTGGTTGCATATAAATTTTAGGATTATTTGTTTCATTTCTTTGAAAAAAGTTGATGGTATTTTGATAGGAGTTACATTAAATGTGTAGATTGCTCCACATAGCATAGACATTTTCACAATATTTGTTTTTCCAGTCCATGAGCTTGAAATGTTTCTTCATTTTTTCTTTTTTTTTTAAGATTTTATTTATTTATTTGATGGACAGAGATCACAAGTAGGCAGAGAGGCAGGCAGAGAGAGAGAGAGAGAGAGGAGGAAGCAGGCTCCCCACTGAGCAGAGAGCCAGATGCAAGGCTCAATCCCAGGACTGTGGGATCATGACCTGAGCTGAAGGCAGAGGCTTTAACCCACTGAGCCACCCAAGCGCCCCTGCTTTTCCAATTATTTGTGTCATCTTCAATTTCTTTTATGAGTAGTCTACAGTTTTCTTTGTACAGATTCTTTGCCTTTTTGGTTAGGTTTATTCCTAGGTATCTTATGGTTTGGGGTGCAATTATAAATGGGGTCAACTCCTTAATTTCTCTTTCTTCTGTCTTGTTGTTGGTGTATAGAAATGCAACTGATTTTTGTGCATTCATTTTATATCCTGACACTTAACTAAATTCCTGTATGATTTCTCACAGATTTGGAGTGGAGTCTTTTGGGTCTTCCACAGAAAGTAACATATAATCTGCAAAGAATGAGAGTTCAACTTCTTCTTTGCTGATTCAGATACGTTTAATTTCTTTTTGATGTCTGATTGCTGAGGCTAGGACTTCTAGTACTATGTTGAATAGCAGTGGTGATAGTGGACATCCTTGCCATATTTCTGGGCTTAGAGGAAAAGCACTCAGATTTTCCCCATTTGAGAATGATATTCGCTGTGGGTTTTTCATAGATGGCTTTTATGATATTGAGCTATTTACCCTCTACCCCTACACTGTGAAGAGTTTTGATCAAGAAAAGATGCTGTACTTTTTCAAATGCATTTTCTGCATCTATTGAGAGTTTTGTTTTCATTTTCTTTTGTTTCCATGAATTTTTAAAATTCTTCTTTAATTTCCTGGTTGATCCATTCATTCTTTAGTAGGATGCTCTTTAGCTTCCATGTATTTGAGTTCATTCCAACTTTCCTCTTGTGGTTGGATTTTAGTTTCAAAGCATTGTGGTCTGAAAATATGCAGGGAAATATCCCAATTTTTTGTTACTTGCTGAGACCTGATTTGTGACCCAGGATGTGATCTATTCTGGAGAACGTTCCATGTGCACTAGGGAAGAATGTGTATTCTGTTGCTTTGGGATGGAATGCTCTTAATATATATCTGTCATTTCCATCTGGTCCAGTGTGTCATTTAAAGCCTTTATCTCTTGTTGATCTTTTGCTTAGATGATCTGAACATTTCAGTGAGGGAGTGTTAAAGTTGACAAAATAATAATACAATAATAGTAAATTATTGTATTTTTGTCAATGTATTTCTTTGATTTTTTTATTAACTCATTTATATAATTAACTGCTCCCATGTTAGGGACATAGATATTTAAAATTGTTAGATCTTCTTGTTGGAGAGACTCTTTAAGTATGATGTAATGTCCTTCCTCATCTCTTACTATAGTCTTTGGGTTAAAATCTAATTTATCTGATATAAGGATTGCCATCCCAGCTTTCTTTTGATGCCCATTAGCATGGTAAATGGTTTTGCAGGCCCTCACTTTATTTTTTTTCCTTTTTTAAAAAATTTCTTTTCAGCGTAACAGTATTCATTGTTTTTGCACCACACCCAGTGCTCCATGCAATCCATGCCCTCTCTAATACCCACCACCTGGTACCCCCAACCCCCCACCCCCCATCCCTTCCAAACCCTCAGATTGTTTTTCAGAGTCCATAGTCTCTCATGGTTCACCTCCCCTTCCAATTTCCCTCAACTCCCTTCGCTTCTCCATCTCCCCTTGTCCTCCATGCTATTTGTTATGCTCCACAAATAAGTGAAACCATATGATAATTGACTCTTTCTGCTTGACTTATTTCACTCAGCATATTCTCTACCAGTCCCGTCATGTTGCTACAAAAGTTGGGTATTCATCCTTTCTGATGGAGGCATAATACTCCACAGTGTATATGGAACATATCTTCCTTATCCATTCGTCCATTGAAGGGCATCTTGGTTCTTTTGACAGTTTGGCGACCATGGCCATTGCTGCTATAAACATTGAGGGTACAGATGGCCCTTTTTTTCACTACATCTGTATCTTTGGGGTAAATACCCAGTAGTGCAATGGCAGGGTCACAGGGAAGCTCTATTTTTAATTTTTTGAGGAATCTCCACACTGTTTTCCAAAGTGGCTGCACCATCTTGCATTCCCACCAACAGTGGAAGAGGGTTCCCCTTTCTCCACATCCTTTCCAATACATGTTGTTTCCTGTCTTGCTAATTTTGGCCATTCTAACTGGTTTAAGGTGGTATTTCAATGTGGTTTTAATTTGAATCTCCCTGATGGCTAGTGATGATGAACATTTTTTCATGTGTCTGATAGCCGTTTGTATGTCTTATTGGAAAAGTGTCTGTTCATATCTTCTGCCCATTTTTTTATATGATTGTCTGTTTTGTGTGTGTTGAGTTTGAGGAGTTCTTTATAGATCCTGGATATCAGCCTTTTGTTGTACTGTCATTTCCAAATATCTTCTCCCATTCCGTGGGTTACCTATTTGCTTTGTTGACTGCTTCCTTTGCTGTGCAGAAGCTTTTGATCTTGATGAAGTCCCAAAAGTTCATTTTTGCTTTTGTTTCCTTTGCCTTTGGAGACATATCTTGAAAGAAGTTGCTGTGGCTGATATCAAAGAGGTTACTGCCTATGTTCTCCTCTAGGATTCTGATGGATTCCTGCCTCACGTTGAGGTCTTTATCCATTTTGAGTTTATCTTTGTGTATGGTGTAAGAGAACGGTTGAGTTTCATTCTTCTACATATAGCTGTCCAGTTTTCCCAGCACCATTTATTGAAGAGACTGTCTTTTTTCCACTGTATATTTTTTCCTGTTTTGTCAAAGATTATTTGAGCATAGAGTTGAGCCCAGGACCTGACAGATTCCCTGGGGAATTCTACCAACCTTTCAAAGAAGAAATACCTATTCTCCCGAAACTGTTTCAAAAAAATTGAAGCAGAAGGAAAACTTCCAGACTCTTTTTATGAAGCCAGCATTACCCTGATCTCCAAACCAGGCAAAGAACCTATCAAAAAGGAGAATTTCAGACAAATAACACTGATGAATATGGATTCTAAGATTCTCAACAAGATCCTAGCAAACAGGATCCAACAGCACATTAAAAAGATTATCCACCATGACCAGGTGGGATTCATCCCTGGGCTACAAGGATGGTTCAACATTCGCAAATCAATCAATGTGATAGAACAAATTAATAAGAGAAGAGGGAAGAACCACATGGTCCTCTCAATTGATGCAGAAAAAGCATTTGACAAAATCCAGCATCTGTTCCTCGTTAAAATGCTTCAAAGTATAGGGATAGAGGGAACATTCCTGAACTTCATAAAATCTATCTATGAAAGACCCACAGCAAATATCATCCTCAATGGAAAAAAGCTTGCAGCCTTCTCATTGAGATCAGGAACATGACAAGGATGCCCACTCTCACCACTCTTGTTCAGCATAATATTAAAAGTCCTAGCAATAGCAATCCTGATCTCCCTTTGAGATCAGGAACATGACAAGGATGCCCACTCTCACCACTCTTGTTTAACATAATATTAGAAGTCCTAGCAACAGCAGACAACAAAGGGAAATAAAAGCTATCCAAATTGGCAATGAAGAAGTCAAACTCTCTCTTTTCGCAGATGACATGATTCTTTATATGGAGAACCCAAAAGACTCCACCCCCAAACTACTACAACTCATACAGCAATTCAGCAATGTGGCAGGATACAAAGTCAATGTACAGAAATCAGTGGCTTTCTTATACATTAACAATGAAAATATAGAAAGGGAAATGAGAGAATCGATTCCATTTACTATAGCACCAAGAACCATGAGATACCTGGGAATAATAAACCTAACCAAAGAGGTAAAGGAACTGTACTGGAGGAACTACAAAACACTCATGAAAGAAACTGAAGAAGATACAAAAAGATGGAAGACCATTCCATGCTCTTGGATTAGAAGAACAAACATTGTTAAAATGTCTATACTGTCTAGAGCAATCCATACTTTTAATGCCATTCCAATCAAAATTCCACCAGTATTTTTCAAAGAACTGGAGCAAATAATCCAAAAATCTGTATGGAATCAGAAGAGGCCCCGAATCGCTAAGGAAATGTTGAAAAACAAAAATAAAACTGGGGGCATCACGTTACCTGATTTCAAGCTTTTCTACAAAACTGTAATCATCAAGACAGCATGCTACTGGCATAAAAACAGACATAGACCAGTGGAACAGAGTAGAGTGCCCAGATATGGCACCACCTCACTTTAGATCTGGATGTGTCTTTGGGTCTAAAATGAGTTTCTAGAAGAGAGCATACCAGTGGGTTTTTTTTTTTCCTAATCCATTCTGTTATCCAATGTCTTTTGATTGGGACATTTAACCCATTTACATTCAGGGTAACTATTGAAAGATATGAAGTTAGTGCCATTGTATCGCCTGTAAGGTGACCGTTAATGTCCATTGTCTCTGTTCCTTTCTGGTCTGTAACTTTTAGGATCTCTCTTTGCTTAGAGGAACCCTTTCAATATTTCCTATAGAGCTGGTTTGACATTTTCAAATTCTTTTAGTTTTTGTTTGTCCTGGAAGCTTTTTATCTCTCCTTTTATTTTCATTGACAGCCTAGCTGGATATAGTATTCTTGGCTGCAGGTTTTTTCTCATGTAGTGCTCTGAATATATCATGCCAGTCCTTCTTAGCCTGCCAGGTCTGTGTGGATAGGTCTGCTGCCAAATAATATTTCCACCATTGTAGGGTACACATCTCTTGTCCTGAGCTGCTTTCAGGATTTTCCCTTTGTCTCTAAGACTTTAAGTTTTGATCTATTTTTGTTGATTTTGAGGAGGTTCTTTGTGCCTCTTGGATTTTGATGCTTGTTTCCTTCCTCAAATTAGAGAAGTTCTCTTCTGTAATTTGCTCCAATACACCTTCTGCCCCCCTCTCTCTTTCTTTTTCTTCTTCTGGGATCCCAATTATTCTAATATTGTTTTGTCTTATGGTATCACTTAACTTTTGAATTCTCCCCTCATAATCCAGGGTAAACATAGTGAAGGGACGGAATATGACAAAGATGAAAATTAACAAAGATTTTAAAAAAGGAATTGATAAGATAAGAAGTTGATTGAAAAAAGAAAAAAAGAGAGAATGTGATCAATCTGGAGACTAGTACAAAGGCATATGCTAGATTTAAGGTATATTTTGGTCTGTTAGAAGAAACTGTATCCCAAAATTTTAAAGAAAGAAAAACTTGTATGTATACAAAAAAAAAAAGGTTAAATATAATGAAGGGATAGAATGACTATAGAAATAAAAATTAAATTAGATTTTAAGAGGTATTGATAAGATAAAATAGTTAAAATAGGTTAAGATAGGAAAGACTATCTTAATAAGACTATCTTGATAAGATAAAATAGTTATGATAAGATAAAATAGTTAAAATAGGTTAAGATAGTCTTTCCTATCTTAACCTATTTTAACTATTTTATCTCATCAATACTTTCAAAACATTCAAAAAAATAGAAAAAAAAGAAATAATGAAAATTTTAAAAATTAACTTTTAAAGAGTAAAGAATCATGGGAAAAAAGCCATGAATTCTATGCACCGTATTCCCCTAGCACTGTGTTTTGCAGTTCTCATTGATCAGTAAACTTTGTCTTGGCTGGATATTCTTGCTGATCTTCTGGCGGAGGGGCCTGTTGCAATGAATCTCAAATGTGTTTGCCCAAGGTGGCATTGCACCGCCCTTGCCAGGGGCCAGGATAAGTAATCTACTTGGGTTTGCTCTCGGGAACTTTTGTTCCCTGAACACTTTCCATACAGCCTTAGAGGATGAGAATGAAAATGGCAGCCTCCCAGTCTCCAGCCTTGAAAGAGCCAAGAGTTTGTCTCCTCCCCATTCAGTGTGCCCTCAGAGAAAAGCAGTCAGTCCCTCCTGTCTCCCTGGTCTCTGGCCACACTCTAGGCTCCCCCAGCCTGTGACTGAGTGTTTCTATCTCTCATGCATGGCCCCATTTGGAGTCTCCAAACCCAGCTGATTTCTGCAGCGCACACCCATGCTGCTCCTTCCAGAGGAGGAAGGAGGGGTTCTCCCCAGATCTGCCACTAGTAGGGTCCCTGCTCGAAGAGCAGTGGCCCAACTATGCCTTGGATCATGGTTTAAGGTAACCCTGGGCTGAAAGCTCACTCTTTGGTTCATCTCTATAGCTGGCTTTCCTGCTCTGACACCTGGGAGCTCTGCCACATTGAGGCATCCCAGGTCTTTCTGTGACCCCACAGGTTCTCAGACCACACTGTCCCAGCAAGGGCTCCTTTCCCCCCCGCCCAAGCTTAGCCTCTGGAGTGAAGTCCCTCAGTGGAGCAGATTTCTAAAAGTTCCGATTTTGTGCTTTACTAGTCTATTGCTTGCCAGGAGCCAGCCTTTGCCCCACGGTCTATCCTCCCATATATCATCTAGGATTCACTTCTCCACATGTCTTACCTTCCAGAAAGTGGTCACTTTTCTATTTCTACAATTGCTGCTGTTCTCTTCAATCTCCTGTTGAGTTTGTAGGTGTTCAGAATGGTTTGATAACTATCTAGATGAATTCTTGGGACCAGATGAAATTTAGGTCTCCTACTCCTCTGCCATCTTGCTCGTTGCTCACCATTACCTAATTCTAAAACACTTTCATGAGTCCCCAAACAAGCTCCATAACACAGTAGTCGGTGCTTCATTCCCTTATTCCCTTAGCATTTGGCAACAACTAAATCTATATTCAGCATCTATGTATTTGCCTATTATGGACATGGACATTTCATATAAATGGAATCATACAATATGTGACCTTTTGTATCTGGCTTTTTTCATTAAGCATAATGTTTTCAAAGTTCATTCATGTTGTAGCATAAATCAGTACTTCATTCTTTTTCTAAATGGCTGAATAATATTGCATTATATAGTTATGCCACATTTGTTTAATCCATTCATCAGCTGGATATTTTGGGTTCCTATATTATATCCTTTTTGGATATAATCAGTAAAGCTGTTCTTGAAGATTCATGCATAAGCATTTATGAGGACACATGTTTTCAATTCTTGTGGGCATTCACCTGGAAATTGAAATTGTTGTATAATATGGTAAATCTATATTTAAGCATAAGAGGAACTGCATATTTTCTAAAGTGGCTGCACCATTTTATATTCCATTTGTTACTGTTTTGTTTTTTAAAATTATAGCCAACCTAATAAGTGTGAAGTGGTATCTCTATTGTTTTGATTGGCATTTCCCTAATGAGTAATGGACATCTTTTCATGTGCTTGTTGAAAATCAATAAATCTTTAGGAATAAGTTTATTAAGATTCACTGTACATTTTTAAATAGTTTTCTTTTTATTATTGGATTATAAAAATTCTTTATAAGTTCTAGATACAAGGTCCTTATTGTACATATGATTTACAGACATTTTTCCAATTCTGTGGATTTTTTTTTTTTACTCCCTGATTGTGTCCTTTGAAGCACAAACTTAAATTTATTTATTTTTTCCTTTGTTGCTTGTGCTGTGGTGTCCTATCTATGAAACCATTACCTAGTCTAAAGTCACAAAGATTTACATCAGCTTTCTTCCAAGTTTATGGTTTTAGCTGTTACATTTAGGTATTTGATCCATTTTGAATTAATTTTTGGTATGAAATTTTGGTATTGGTATGAAACAAGGTTCCAACTTTATGCTTTTGTATATGGATATCCAACTATACCAACAAAAACTTTACATTAAATTGTTTTGGCACCCTTCTTGAGAACAGATTCATCTTAAATATGACTCTCAATTTTATTCCAATGATCTATATCAGTACCTTATCCCAGTATTAAACTGTCTTGATTTAATGTAGCTTTATAGTAAGGTTTGAATATGGGAAATGTGAATCCTTCAAATTTGTGGGTTTTTTTAAAGATTGTTTTTGCTTCTAGGTCCCTTACATTTCCTCTTACAGATTTTAGGAGGAACTTGCCAATTTTTCAAAAAAAAAAAAATTCCAGATGAAATTTTAATCAGAATTGTGTTGAATCTATAGATTAATTTGGAGAATATTGCCTTAACAATGTTAACTCTTCCAATCCATGAACATGGGATACCTTCCCATTTCTTAAGAACTTCTTTAATTTTTTTCAATGAAATTTTTTAGTTTTTAGTGTAATAGTGTTTCACGTCTTTTATTAAATTAGTTTCCAAGTGTCTTATTGTTTTCAAAGTTATTGTTAATGGATATTTTAAAATTTTATTTTCAAATTGCTCATTGCAAGTATATAGAGATACAGTGGTGTGGGTTTTTTTTTTTTTTTTGGTAAAATTAATCTTGTATCTTACAAACTAGATAAACTTGTTTAATAGCTCTAATACATTTTGGGGGGTGATCCCTGAGATTTTTCTAAATACAAAATCAGTTCATTTGGACATGGAGACACATTTGCTGCTGTTCCTCCTCCTCCTCCTCCTCCTATTCCTTCTCCTCCTTCTCTTCCTCCTCCTCCTTCTTATTCTCGAACTAGAAGCCTTTATTTCTTTTCCTTGACTAATTTTCCTGGCTAGAACTTCAAGTACAATATTAAAAAGATATGGTGACAGTAGACATCCTTACCTTATTCCTGATTTTAGGGGAAGCTCTGTCATTCACCAGTAAGTGAGTTACCTGTGGGTTTGCCCATTAACAGATTGAGAAAATTTTCTTTTTCGGAGTGTTTTTCTCATAAAGGGTGTAGGGTTTTGTCAAATTTTTTTCTGCGTCCATTGAGATGATCCTATAGCTTCCCTTTATTCTGATAATATGATATATTACATTGATTGGTTAACTCAATCTTCTTTTCCTGAGATAAATCTCAATTGGTTATAGTGTATTATCTTTTTTTTTTTTTAAATACATTGCTGTCCAAGTTGTTCATCTTTTGTTAAGGATTTTTGTGTTTATATCTATAAGTGACATTAGCTTGCAGTTTTCTTTTCATGCAAAATCTTTGCTTTTTCTATCAGGATAATACTGACCTCACAGAATGAGTTATTTTCTCAGTGTTCCCTATTTTCTATTTTTGGGAAGGGTTTGTGAAGAATTGGTATTAATTCTTTAAAACATTTTATAGAATTTACCAGTGAAGCCATCTGATCCTAGGCTTTGTGTGTGTTTGTGTGTTTGTGTGTGTGCATGTGATAACATTTTAATTACTAATTCAATCTCTTGTTACAGGTCAATTCATATTTTTAACTTTTTACTGAGTCAGTTTCTGTAGTTTGTATATTCCTAGGAATCTGTTCATTTCAAGTAGAATTTCTAATTTGTTGGTATATGAGGTTTCATAGTATTCCTTCAGAATTCTTTTGTATCTATAAGGTCAGTAGTGATGCTTCCCTCTTCCATTCCTAATATTAGTAATTTGAATTTTCTCTCTTTTTTAACATAGTAAGTCTAGCTAAAAGTTTGTCAATTTTGTTGACATTTTCAAAGAACCACCTTTTGATTTCATTGATTCTATTCCCTTTTATTCTCTATTCCTTCCTTTTGCTAGCTTTGGGTTTACTTTGCTCTTCTCTTACTATTTCTTTCAGATGTGAAGTTATTGATTTGATATCTTTTTTTTGATGTGTGTGTTCATTGCTATAAATTTACTCTGAGCCCTACTTTCTCTGCATTCCATAAGATTTGGTGTGGTGTGTTTTATTTTTATTGGTATTTAAGTATTTTCTAATGTCCTTTAATATTTTTCTTTGACCTTTCAATTGTGTAAGTGTGAATTAATATCCATATATTTGTGAATTCTAATTTTCATTATGTTATTGATTTATAGCTTCACTCTACCATAGCCAGAGAATGTATTTCATGTGATTTCAATCTGTTAAACTTTTTAAAGACTTATTTTGTATTCTAATGTACAGTTTATACTGAAGAATGTTTCACATGCACTTCAGAAGAATATGAATCCTGCTGTTGTTGGGTGGAGTGTTCTATAGATGTCTGTGAGTTCTACTTAATCTATATCATTGTCCAAGTCTTCTGTTTCCTTACTGATCTTCTGTACAGTGCTTTTATTCGGTATTGAAAGTGGGACAGTGAAGTGTAGATTATAACCTGTCTGGTGCAGATCTCTTTGAATGATTATTCTTGGATTTTATTGAGCTTTTTGGATGTATAAACTAATATTTTTCATTAATTGTGGAAAGTTTTATTTCTTCAAATATTCTTTTTGTCCTTTTCTCTCTTCTCCTTTAAAGATTCATATTATATATATGATGAGATGTTTGGTAGCATTTCACAGATCTCTGATTATTCTTCTTCAATCTTTTTCCTTTCCATTCCTCAAACTGGATAATCTCAATGAGTTATCTTCAAGTTTGTTTATTACTTCTGCCTACAGAAATCTGCTATTGAGAGCTTCCAATAAATTTTTAATTTTAGTTATTATACTTTTCAACTACAGCATTTTTAGTTTGTTCTTTTCTGTAACTTCTACCTATTGATAGTCTCTGTTTAATGATTTAAAGACTTTTATGTCCAATGTTCAGGCTTCCTCATGGACAGTTTTTAATTAATTGATATTTTTTCTTGTGCATGACACATGCTTTCCTGTTTCTTTGCCAGTCCTATAGTTCTTTTTTTGAAACTAGACATTTTAAATAATATAATGTGGAAACTGATAATCAGATTCTCTCTTCTTCTCAGGTTTGTTGTTTTGACTGTTTGTGGTCGTTTATTTGCTTAATAACTTTTCTGAACCAATTCTGTAAAGTCCGCATTCTTTGTGTGGCCAGTGACACCTCTGATTGGTTAGCATATTGGTCAACTAATGATTAGAAAAAGATACCCTTTACTGCCTGAAACCAGTATTTCTATCTGTATTTGCTAAGAAGTTCCGCATGTGTTGAGGCATGACTTCAACATTCAGCCAGGCAATTTGCAACTCTGTCTTGGTTTTCACTTCTTGCTTATGCAGAACCATAAGCTTAACCCAAAGTGAGTGCTTTGGGCCTTCTCTTGTCTTTTCTGAGGCATGTGCACAACCCTGGGTGTACAAGTAGCCTTATCTGAGCATGTGGCTTTCTAGATTCCCAGCAACATGTTGCAGTCTTCAATGCTCCATACTGACATCTCATGCCCCAGCTTTTCCTATTAATCATTTTGTTTGCTCTAACTGTTATCTTTTATTGTAGGTAGCTACAATATTCAATTGCTTCTGATTATTTTCAACAAATGTACATGGGAAAAAGATTGTTTGTATGGGGTGAGCTCTAAATAAGGTCAACTAAAGGGAATCTTGCAAGTGGGGTATTGCAGGAAAATACAACACAGGTTAGCTAATGTTAATTCTCTGTGGAAGAGCTCCACCAGCTCCATTCTGCCTCCAAGTTTGCCGGGTTGATGTTTTCACCATGAATTCTGACTATAAATGTTCAAGGTTTCTGTAGAGCTTGAGGGGAGAATTAGGATAGGAGAACTGGAAACACCACAGAGCTCACTATTCTTACAGAAATTTAGCTCTTTGCCTTGAATAAGTCCTCCCCAGGTGGCTGAAGCTTTGGTTAATTTGCAGAGTTCAGATAAAGTTGATTCTGATGATTTCTGCCATTGTTCTCATTGCTTTTATGAAGGAGAGAATTTTTGAAGGTCTTTACTCCACCATTTCTGTTGGTCTCTCAGCTCCTTTGATTCTGATGGAAACAACATCAAATCTAGTCTTTCCTAAGAAAAGTCCCTTTTCCTCTTTTTAGTTAATTATGGTACTCCTTTAAGAAGTCTCCTTCTTGGGACACCTGGGTGGCTCAGTCAGTTGAGTTGCTACCTTCAGCTCAGGTCATGGTCCTAGGGTCCTGAGATCAAGTCCTGCATCGGGCTCCTTGTCCAGCAGGGAGCCTATTTCTCTTTCTGCCTCTGCCTGCCACTCTGCCTGCTTATGCTCTCTCTCTGACAAATAAATAAATAAAATCTTTAAAAAAAATTTTTTTTTAAAAAGGAAGCCTGCTTCTTTTAAATCTCTTAACAGTATCTTAAAAAGCTTCTCCTTCCTTCACTGTTTCTTTTATTTTCTAAGTCATTTGAAGCCAGAGACACAAAACCACACCATACACCTTTGCTTTCTTCTGTTATTTTTCTCCATAATACCCATTCACCTCTGGCCTCAATTTTGCAGCTGTTTATCCTCAGCCCTGCCTTGTGTGTGCTGCTGGCTGGAGTTCACCATGCTCAGGCAGGAAATTCCAGATTGTGTATCTCTAAAATCCCGCAGGTCTCCAGCTGCTCCTGCAGTTTTTACTTATTTCATTCTCTGTCTTCGGTGTTCATCTTAGCTGTTTCTCAAGGGCAAAGGCTTTCCACACTGGAGTCTGCAGAGCTTGAGATGTGGGGTGTGTGGGAATGGGGGAGGTTGGGAAAGGCCACCAGGGTGTATCTCCAAGCCCCAGTTACTCTGATAAGATCCGCTCAGCTCTTAAATCTGTTTTATTTGCTTAAATCTCCCTATAAGACTTCCTTTAAACAAAGGGCTCCCGATATGAAAGAGAGTTTGAAAATTAGTTCTCTAAGGAAAGCAATCACATTGTTGCCACAGATGCAACTGATAGAATATAGAGCCTAAAAATATTAAAGGAAAACTCATCATTAAACAATCTCTATTTCATAGGGCAAACTTAAAACTGCTGGTTCTCTAGAATTCCATAATGAAAGGTAAGCCTTTTATTACATAGATGAGAAAACTAAAGCCCAGAGAAGGGCAGTGACTTATCCCAAGGCGAAATAATGGTGTAGCTGGAACCAGGAGCCAAAGTCATAGTGGGTTGGTAGGGGTGGATCTCAGTGTTCTCTGTGCATAGCAGGTTTCTTAGCCTTCGTGTAGTTCTTCTCATGTGAATGCATGATTCTCCTTCTCTCGGTCTCAGGCCTCTCTCTCTTTACCTCACAGTAGGCATGCTATCCACTTCCTGTGCCTCCGTAGGCTTAGAAGATGGTTACAAAACCTCTTAGAAAAAGTTGTTTCCTTTTTTTTTTTTTTGAAGATTTTTGTTTATTTATTTCAGAGACAGAGAGAGAGAGAGAGCACAAGTGGGGGGAGGGGCACAGAGAAGGACAGAAACAGATTCTCCACTAAGCAGGGAGCCCCTGGTCATGGGGTTCCATCCCAGGATCCCAGGATCCTGAGATCATGACCTGAGCTGAAGGCAGATGCTTAACCAGCTGAGCCACCCAGACCCCCATAAGTACTTGTTTTCATCAAGAGCATCTATACTGACTGTTTCAATGTCTTTTAGTTCAGATCCCTAAGGCCAAATACTTATTTATCTCAGACCAGCAGATGGATTAGCTATCTTCCTATGCCCCTATCCACCTCTGGTCCACCTGTAGGCCAAGGGGATTGGGTGACCTGGTACAATCATGACCATACAGACCTGCCTCTGCTCAGGGTCTTGAAGAAATTCAAAGAGTGGCAAGTAAGCCAGATATTGATAATAAAGCATGTCTACTCTGGTAATCATCTTTAGTGTGGTTTTAGAGACCAATAAATATAGGATCCAGAGTTCTATAAGTCTATGAATGAACAAGTGGTACAACTGGTCTGTTGATGAATATTGTATTGTATTAGTTAAGGTTCTCCAGAGAAACAGAATCGACATACACACACACATACACACAGGAGGAGATTTATCATAAGAAATTGGATCACACAGGTATGGAGAATGGCATGTCAAAACCGCAGTGTGGGTCCATATGCTTGGGACCCAGGAGAATTGATGGTGAATTTCCAGTTCATGGGCCAAGAGCCTGGAGACCCAGGGGAGCCAATGGTGCAGATGAACTCTGAAACCACTCTCCTGGAGAATTCCCTCTTACATGTGAAAGCTGGTCTTTTTGTTTTACTCAGGCCTTCAATGGATTGCATGAGGTCCCTCCACATTATGGAGAACAATTTTCTTACTTAGAGTTCACTAACTTAAATGTTCATCTTAACCAACATACCTTCCAAGTTGGCATATAAAACTGACCATCACATGTACTTTTGGGGATCACACCCAAAACAACTCAAGTCGCACAGAGGAACATGATTCAATAGTCTTCCTTGGGACTCATCCTAATTTACTTCTTCATTAGCCACAATCATTTTTGCTTTTCCTTGACTATGTTTTATGAACTTTCCCATGTCTAGTGTTTTTGTGGAGAGTAATAGGAACTGACATGAAGAGGATGGGGCTTAAGCAGAGGGAAGTGGTCGTGCCATCTTGCTAGAATCTCCTTGATGGAAGGCTCCTTGGGGTTTCTGTTAGCTAAGCAGTGTACTATTTTGACCAGTGGATAAGTGATTGCTTCGGAATGATTAAGTACATTCTGTCGTGTTGGAAATTCCTTGATTGCTTCCTTTTACATCAAGAAATAAAATGATAAGCAGACTTCCAGCTGCTGTGACTACATGAGGAGATTCCTTACTAGAGAATGCCTCTTTTTACTCTCTCTCATCTTTCTCTTGAAAAGCCAGACAATCTGTTTATCATCTCTGATATATCAGCCATATAAACAATGCCACAAGACCTAATTTATAGAAATGTGCTAGAGGCAAAGTGATTCATGATCAACAAATCTTTTGAAGTGTGTGGGTCTATTATATAAGTCCAAAGCATCAATATGGCCTTGCAAAGAGATTATGAATTATCTAGTTGGGGTCTTCATTGCCCAGAGGAAGAACAAATCCTATCTGAGAAAGTCCCTCTGTCTATACATCAACCATAAAGGTAAGCATTCTTTTTTTTTTTTTTTAAGATTTTATTTATTTGAGAGAGAGAGAGAGATCACAAGTAGGCAGAGAGGCAGGCAGAGAGAGAAAGGGGAAGAAGCAGGCTCCCCGCGGAGCAGAGAGCCTGATGCAGGGCGCGATCCCAGGACCCTGGGATCATGACCTGAGCCGAAGGTAGAGGCTTCAACCTACTGAGCCACCCAGGCGCCCCAAAGGTAAGCATTCTAACATTATGTTGTAAATGCCACATACTGTAAGCCTAGAAAGGACACACCCATCTTGATATCATAACCACAGGTATCCAACCAGTAATGATGAGGGATATTGCCCCTCCCATTTCTATAGGTCCCATGAGGATCTCTTTCTTTTTAGAGCTATAAATAATTTATTAAATGTAAATATATAAATAACTTAGTTGTCACTGTTCTTTAAAAATGTCACGATTTTCAAGATACCACCTGCATCTTAGCACTCCGAGACAGAGCAACCTGCTTTTTTTCCCATCTCACGATGCTGAAGGGCATCAGTATATTTTAAATTATATTGAGGAAAATATAGCATTTTTTATGCATTCCTTATAATAACTAGTGAAACAGTGCCACTATTTTCAAACAGTGTTGGGTAGTGCAGAGGAGAAAAGTGAAAAACTAAAGTCTGCTAAGACAGTTATTCTGTTTGTCCAATAGAGCAGTGTGGGTTCAATTTAAGCAGGTGAATGTGATAAAACCACAAACACCACAGTCCAATAGAGACACAAACAGGTGGCCAACTGTGTATAATATCATTTTCCACCTTGGCTTTTGACAGTCTTTTTAAGTTAGACCCTAACTTTGGCATTTCTAATATTGCTTCCAAAATTGCTTTTATGCCATGTTCATGTATTGGATGAGGAGGAAGCATTTTTGAAAATAAATTACAAGTAGGTTAAAAGAAATACCTACCTTGAAGAAGTTAGAATCACATTAAGACCAGTAGAACTCCCCCCTCCTTTTTTTTTTTTTTTTAATTCCTTCAGGTTATTCAATTCTGTAATGTTAGCCAAGTTATGTTTTAGAAGTGTGAGCCTGTTGCCCTCTTTCCACTGTGGATAGACAAGGCTTCAGGGCACCAAGAATATGGCTAGTAGGCATTCTTCCCCAACCCCCTGTCTCATGATAGCTCTTGAATATAAAGCAATAAGTTTTGGGTTTGGTTCAGTAATTTGTGGTGCTTGTACAGTGAGACCTGAGGTAGATGCACACTGAGGGAAACAGGTCTCTCTCCTCACCCATAAGGAATTCCCTTATGGGTGTCAGAGAAGGCCCACCTATGAATATTTACCACATGGCTTGCTATGTGTAGGGATGCCTGGATGGTTCAGTCTGATAAGCATCTGCCTTTGGTTCAGGTCATGACGCCAGGGTCCTGAGTTCAAGTCCCATGAGGGGCTCCCTGCTCAGCGGGGAGCACGCGTTTCTCCCTCTGCCCCTTCTCCTGCTTGTGCTCTCTCTCACACTTGCTCTTGCTCTCAAATAAATAAATAAATAAATAAAGTATTTTTAAAAATGACAGATGTAAGCAGAGAAGGCACCTAAGAACAACATAGATTAAAATTATAAAGGACCTAGTGTAGCAGTCAATTCTGAGTTTGTGTGTTTCACAACTCAGGCCATTAGTGATCATGATACCAATTTAATAGGTTGTAACCAACATTTTTTTTTAAAGTAAAGAAAAAATAAAGTAGCTGTGGACCTGGAAGTACTTCCTTTAGGAAGTCCCCTTTGCCTCACCAACACCCCCCCACTCCCCCACCTACGCACCCCCCTACCCCCACCCCCCCACCCCACCCACCCCCACCCCCCACCGCCAAGATGAAGAATAGCCGCATCGGGCCAGAGGTCTGCTCTCTGGCTCCAGCTAAGAGACAGCTGAAAGCTGCTCCTGCCAGCACCCCAGAGGGCTTCATCCAGGGCACAGAGAGCGCTGGAATTACAAGACATTTTAGGAGCTTCCTGGGAGCCTGGGAACAAATACCCCCCAGAAAGGTGCACCTGGCACTTTTTAGAAAGCCTGAGCCACCTCTGCATGGGCTCCCAGATGCTCCTGATGAGCTGTCAACATGGGCTCAGCATGGATCAGCCCCAAAGAGACACAGAGTGCCAGCCACAACACCTTCCAGCACCTGCTCCAGCCGCCAGCCCGGGCTCTCAGCTCACAGACCACAGCCGCTGCTCCACGGGGCGCAGGGACACTGCAGGGAGCTTGACAGGTGTGGGGTGTACCTGCCACAGTGTGTGGGGACCTCTGGGCTAACCCCATGAGAGAGGCCACCGTGTCCTGTTTGACCCAGAAGTTCTGGCATCCCCTTCCTTGGGAGCAAGCGGATGGCTCAGGACCCCTGCCCTGCCCTGGACATCTCCCTGAGAAGCACCTCCCACTCCTCCATCCACCCCTCGGAAATGATTACTAGATACTCAAATAGACTGCTTAATCCTGGGAAAAGAAATAAATAAAAAATAAATTAGAAAATTTTTGCCTCCCGTTTCACCTTCCTGGGATCCATCCATCCTCCACCAGCAATCTGAGGTGCAAATGTGATGCTCACTTTCCTGATGAATGTCCTCGGGGGTCTCGCCAGCCTGCATGATCACTTCTACAGTCTCCTTGCAGCTCCTCTCCTTCTTATTCCTCAGCCTCAGGACCTGTTACTGACCTCCTTTGTCCTGATTCTCTTGCCCAACCTGCACCAGACATATTTGCTATTCCTCCCTCCAGGAATGTTCCCTTGCTCTTAGGGATATCCTAACCACCTTACAAGACCCAGTTCAGGAGTCTTTGCCTTTGTGAAGCCTTCCTTTCCCTTCTCTTTTATTTTTTTAAATTTTCTTTTATTTATTTATTCTTATTATGTTACTTTCGTCACCTTACAGTACATCATTAGTTTTTGATGTAGAGTTCCATGGTTCATTATCTGCATATAACACCCAGCGCTCATTGCAACAAGTGCCCTCCTTAATACCCATCACAATACTACCCCATCCCCCCACCCCTCCCTTCTGAATCCCTCAGATTATTTCTCAGAGTCCATAGTCTCTCATGGTTCATCTCCCTCTCTGATTTCTTCCTCTTCAGATTTCCCTCAATTCCCTTATGGTCCTCTGTGCTATTGGTTATATTCCACATATGAGTAAAACCATATGATAATTATCTTTCTCTGCTTGCCTTAAAAATTTCACTTAGTATAATCCCTTCCTGTTCCATCCATGCTGATGCAAATAGTGGGCATTTATCCTTTCTGATGGCTGAATAACATTACATTGTATATAGGAATCACATCTTCTTTCTCCATTCACCTGTTGAAGGATATCTAGGCTCCTTCCATATCTTGCCTCTTGTGGACATTGCTGTTATGAACATTGGGGCTCATGTGCCCCTTCTTTTCACTACATCTGTATCTTTGGGGTAAATACCCAGTAGTGAAGCCTTTCTTGACCTTCCAAGCAAAGTGATCTCTACATCCTCTGCGCCCCCAGGGTAGCTTACTTGTACCTCTCCATTGCAGTAGAAGTAAGTGTAGTGTCTGGAAATTATTTATGTATCCACCCCCACATGTGCCAGTCCTTTGAGCACCTTGAGAGTGAAAGAAATATTTTATTCATTTTTATCTGTCTGTCCTATAGAAAGTACTAAAAAAGAAACTTGTGAGGAGAAACAAATGAATTACTCTCTTTGCTTTGTCAGAATAATTAATCTAGTGTCATGTAACTATTTATGTACAAAATTCACTGCACCTTAAGTATCTTGAGAGCAGAGACCATACATTAAATATGCAGTTGACCCTTGAACAACGTGGGTTTGAATTGCATCCGTCAACTTATACTCAGATGTTTCCTGATAAATATAGTGCAATACAGTAAATGTGTTTTCTCTTATGATTTTCTTAATAACACTGTCTTTTCTCCAGCTTACTTTATTGTAAGAATACATCATTCAGTATATGTAACATACAAAATACATGTTAATAAACTGTTATGGTATCATTAAAGTTCCTAGTTAATAGTAGGCTATGGGGGAGTCAAAAGTTATCCTGGGATTTTTAACTGTGTTAGTGAGGCATCAGTACTCTTAACTCCTGCATTATTCAGGGTCAACAATATTTATCTGCCTAGCAAATCAGATAAATGAATAAGCAAATAAATGAGCTAATTTATAAATTTACCAAGTTTACATTTGTAACGGCCATTAAATTTTCCTAATGAGAACTCGGACATCATAAATATTGCATTACTTGTTAGAGGTGTATCAAGAATGTCATGTGGTAGATATCAAGTAAGATGATCCTGCTAAAATAATAATAACCCTTTTTTTCCCCTCCCATAGAATATTAACAAACGATGACCTGAAAGAAATATGGTACTAGATACACAGGAAGTAACCAGCAAATGAGTTAAAGTAGACTTCAGGGTGCACGTCCTCTTGCAAAATGACTTCTATTTGGTCATGCCATCGTTCACAGGCTTTGGGGAGAGATCTGAGTCCTGGGATGGCAGCCCATCTTGCTGCTCAAGGCAATTGATGAAGGAAACATCTAAACACTAGATGCCCCTGATTTGAGAGAAGCTTCTAGAGCACCACTTGCTTTTTGGTAAGAAACTTCCTTCTTTCCTTCTGCTCACCAAGACTCAGCCCCAGAACATTAGAAGGTGCCTCTAAAACTTCAAGGCTCCTACTTTCCTATGGTTCCTACCCAATGAGTGTGTCATCTCTTACAATAAGATGTCAACCAGTCAACAGTCTAAATTTTATCTTTCCAGTTCATCTTCATCAGTGTCTTTTTTTCAGGAGTATTCACTAACCCCGTGACGCCCAAGTCATTTGCAATTTATCACATCCTCCTGCCTCCACTCCAGATACCACCCAGCCTAGAGTCCATCACTACAATCAGTCCCTTGCATGCACTCTCAACTACCTACACAAGGGGACAGTAAGCTAAGGTCCTCAGGCCAAATCAGCTCTCTGTTTTATAAAAATACTGTTTAACTGGAACACAACCAGGGGTACCTAAGTGGCTTAGTCAGTTAAATATCTGTCTACGTTTGGCTCAGGTCATGATCCTAGAGTCCTGGGATCAAGCCCTGCACTGGGAAACTTGCTTGGCAGGGAGCCCGTTTCTCCCTCTCCCTCTGCCTGCCACTCCCCCTGCTTGTGCTCTTTCCCTCTATGTCAAATAATAAATAAAATATTTTAAAAAATAATAATAACTGGAACACAACCACATCCATTAGTTTATGGCCCATAAAGCCAGCTTAAAATATTTACTGTCCAACCCTTTACAAGAAAGTTTTTCTAATCCATGCCCAATACTGTCTGTCATATTTACTTGGAATGAAACAAGTTCTACATCTGCCATATCCCATCTAAAAGCAGCAGGATGGGCTGAGCAAAAAACCCTGCCCTAAGATGGACATGCTCACTGTAAATTGAAGGCCATATTTTTTCAAGTAATTCTTCAACACTGCTCAAAAATTTCATCTTAACTCTCTCCCTAATCAATGAATGTTTCTTCTCTCTGAGAGGACTATTGCACATCTGTTTTCTAAAAATGTCAATCATCCCTTTCCTCTTCACACTCTTAGGTGATGACTTTCCTTCTCATTTCACTTAAAAAAAAAAAAAACTGTTAGAAAAAAAAAATACCCTGGCTACCTTCCATCAAATCTACCAACCTATTGACATCTTTGTCCGTTTTCTCTGTGTACCTTCTCACCTGAGGTCAACCACTTGATGTTTGTTTCAATCTTAGCTACTCAAGGACTTTGATCCTTTAATCATTTCCTGTCCTTCATGTTTCTCATCAGTTACTTTTTCTCTCTTAGATAAGGACTGTCAACACACATACTACATTTCCCATAAAAATAAAAATGATTTTCCAAGAACCCCCATTCCCTTCAGCCTAAGCCATACTTACCTGTTGCCTTATAGCCATACACTTAGAGACAGTTGTCTCTACGGACTCTCTCCACATTTTTATCTTGAACTTTCCTTTCAACCCACCTCACTCAGCCTTTACCCATGCCTCCAGACTGAAAACACAATTGTTAAGGCCACAGGGTCATTGTACTCATTGTACTCAATCTCTTGGGAGACTATGACAGAGGGATCATTTTTTTCCTCCTGAAACACTTTCTTCATTTGGTTTTTGGAGCACCATACCCTTCCTGTGTTTTACCATCCTCCCCATGCCTCCGCAGCCTCTATTGTTGGCTTTACTTCTCTTTAACTGCTGAATTGTGAAGGTCTTAGAGCCCAGTATACAGTCCTTAGATCTCTTCTTTATCTATGCTCATCTCCTAGAGGGTCTTGCCCAATCCCATGGATTTAAATACTGTTCAGTCCCCATTCTTACCAAATTTATTTCTCCAGCCCTGACTACTTCTCTAAACTCTACATTGACTCCTCTATAGGCACCTCAGTCTTAACATGGCCATAATGAAGACACTCCCAAAATATGCTCCTTCTTGTGTTCCCAGTTTCCAAAACTTATAACTCCATTTTTCCGGTTATAATCCTACAATTATCCTTATCCCCACTGTTCATCCCTCCCTTAATGTCCAGTCCATCAACAAATCTTAGCAGCTTTTCCTCTGAAATGTATCCAAGTCTGACATCCTCTTGCCACTTCTGTCTCTATCTCTTGGTTAGTCTCAGCCATCATCTCCTGTCTGGTCTTCCTTGATTCTACTCTTGTCCCTGATTTCTCCCTCTCCTCCCCCTCCCTGACATTTGGTTCTCCCCATAGCCATCAGAATGATTTTATTTTAAATATAAATCTGTTATGACATTTCTCTGCTGTCAACTTTCCCATGGCTTCCCATCCTGCCAAGAAGAGAATCCAAAGCCCTTCACATAATCCAGAATACCACCCATGATTTGACTTTGGTCAGGCTCTCTCATCTCCTCTTGAAGTTGGCCATGATCAATCCATCTTGCCTTCATCAGGATTCCTTTTACATCAGGGTCTTTCCTGTCTCAAGGCTTTTACATTTCTTAGTCCCTTGGGTTGGAATGCCCCTTCTTAGGCCCTTTTCATGTGTCTCACTACCTTATTTTTGTCAACATCGACTCTGTGTTCAGATGTCACTTCCACAGAGAAATCCTCTCTGACCCCCCATCTCTCTTCTCCTGGGTCAACCTTCACCCACCTCTTCTGCTTTGTTTTTCTTCAAGGTGTGTATCGCTGTGGCCATGGTGTTACATGTTTATTTTGTATTGTCTAGATTGTCCCCTAGAACATAAACCCTTTTGGTGACTTTGTCTAATCACTACTGCAATCTTGGGTCTAGAATAGGGCCCAACATATAGTAGGCTTATAGTAAGTATTTTTTGAATAAGTAAATAAAAGTGTTTCTACCTGATTTCGTGTCCTTGCAATCATTATAAGGAGGAGAATGACATCTGCAAACTTAAAGTAAAAATCGACAGGGGAGGGAAGAATTCTACTCTGTGAAACACCAAAATGCAGTTGAAAAATTACTTGTTGTTCTATTAAAGTTCCATTAAATCTCTACAGTTTACTCGTATTTTGGCTTCTGCATTGAAGTCCTGATGGTGCAGTAGAAGAGATCCCTTTCTTGATTAGGTTTGTAGATGCCAGAGGACTTTGACCAGGACTGTGTTAGAAAGAAAAACAGGATGGTTAGAGATTAAAGGAACTGACCCACATCACATAAAGCAGAAGGGAGAATGGTGGCCCCTGAGGATGGTTTGGCTACCATAGTGGAGACTTCATTTCATTAATTATCCTAGGTCTTTGTGGTAATCACATTTGACAACAGTCTGTTACTTATGCAAGAACACATATTTTCTCTCAAACATCCATGGAGGGAGAGAAAGGCTTCATAGAACTGTTAACTCCTATCAAGTTCTAATTCATGGAGGTGATGCAGGCAGGCTAGGTTCAAGGACCCTGAAGGGGGTCCCACAGGATCAGCCAGGTCCTTGGTTTTGTGCAGGATGGAAATCAAACCCAAGCAGGAGAAAGTGCAAGCAGAGTTTATTGAACAGTGTGAGTGACACACACAGCATAGCAGACAGTGTCTGGGAGACTCGGAAAGGAAAGAAGAATGAGTCTCCCCATTGCTTGGGGTTAGCATTTTATACTAAAAAGGAGTTCAGGATCCATACTTCTTCGGGAATCCAGGGTAGGGTGAATCAAAGGTGAGTGATAGGTGAATAGTAGGTGTTATTGTGTAAATCACCCAGGGTAGGGGTACTGATACCAGTATCTGCCAAGGACTGTTTAAAGCTAACATCCTAGAATGTGTTTGGGATCCAGCTCTTCTTAGATGTTGTCGGGTGTTTGAGGGTCTAGGACAAAATCCAGAGAATAGTTAACTTCCTTGCTTCCCCCTTGGAGTGGTTTCTCTAGAAGCAAAATATAGAACATGTGCAAACAGGGCTTAACAGAAAAACAGCAGAGATGGAGACTTTTTAAAATGGAGTCCCTTCAGCTTCCCTCCCTCAGAGGTGGATTTCCCTTCATTTGAAGTCCCTCAGGTCAGACTTTGCCCTACATAGATCAGAAGTTCTTAATCTCTTCATCTATTTCTGATAAACACGTAATTACATTTCACCCAAAAAAGTAAGCCCATAGTTTCAATAATTTAAGTCTTTTGATAAATACTCAACAAGCTATAACAAAGAAAAAAATGACACATTCAGAAGAGGAAAAAAAAAAAAAAACCAAAACTAACAGTCTAAAGCAAAACACATGTTAATTATGCACATTCCAGAATCTACTCTCAAAACACAGTTGAAAAACCAGCAGATGCATTTGGCGATCTCATATTCCTATACTCCGGGCTGCCCTTTGCATCATTTTCCTGCATAGATACTTTTCACGATCATGTAGGCTTAGCCTACATATGTACATTACGCACTGGTATACTAACAATGTCACCACATCTACACTCTTGGTGACACAGAGACAACCAGTATAAGGCTAATAGGAAATGAACGGCAGTTGTGATTTTATCCCAACAGGAAAGAAGATATGTTTATAATTTCCCCATGGGAAATCAGATCTATTTCTCTGCATAGCTTGACAAGATGATGGTATGTCTTTTCCCTCTCTATTAGCGTAATATCAAAATAATGGTACCTCAGAATTAAATAAACAGGAATAGACTTCTAATGCCAATCAAAATGCCTGCCAATCTCACTCCTACTGTCAATTGTGTGGAACTCAGGTTTATTACTAAAAGAATTTATAATTTTCTTTCCTTGTTGTCTAAATCAAAAAGTGATTTAAGAGAAAAGGAAAAAAAAAAGCCAGGCTACAAAAGTATCATATTTCATTTGAAGAATTATCTTCTTCTTCTTCTTCTTTTTTTTTTTTTATCTTTTAAAGATTCATTTATTTTTAGAGAGGGAGAGTGTGTGCTTGCATGCAAGAACAGAACTGGGACAGAGGGAGAGGGAGAGAGAAAGTCTCTGGCAGACTCTGTGCTGAGGGCAGAGCACCAGACAGGGCTCAATCCCTCCATCCTGAGAACATGACCCGAGCCAAAATCAAGAATCAGAAGCTTAATTGACCGAGCTACCCAGGGGTCCCTGAAGAATTATCTTCTACTCTTTTCCTCAACTGTTCCCATCTAACCAACCCCCCTGCCCCGCCCTCCACCACCACTTTTAGCTGGAAAGTTACCTATGAAATAGGTGATGTGTTACTTAAATTTATTTAAAAATGTGAGCATAAATCTATTTGTGGAAAAATTATTTTTAAATCAAATTTCCAGACTCCAAAACCTCCTGTTTCATTTGCGGTGGTAGCCTCAGATGAATTTTCCTCAGAGATACATTCTGTTGCTTTCTGAGTTGAAAAACATATTCTAGATGACTAATGTTTCAGTGCTATTTTCCCCTTAGCAACATAAAATGGACTTTACAATAGAAGGAGTCTGATTTACTGACAACAGCTCTCTCTCAGTGTGTGGGGGGGTGGGCATTGCCAAGTGCCTCCATATGCTCTGTATTTAAGACACTCCTTCTAGGAGGCTTTTATCAAAACAATGAGTAAAGCAGTGACACTCCTGGGAGAGTTACAGGATAAAGAGAAAAATTGTGAGTTGGTGCCCTAGGCTGGCCTGGGGCTCCTATTAAGACGTCTGTGAATTCTTTAGTCAAATACTTCCTTCATCCTGGAAAGGTGGCCATATTGTCTGTGGTGAGTGTGGAGCTGCAATTTTAAAATGGAGAGGATGGAGGCTTAGCCTACATATGTACATTACGCACTGAACATTTATTCAGTGGGCACAGAAGAAGGAGATTGACAAGACCCTATGTTCCTAGATCCCATACAGCACAGGCACAAAGTGAAGGGAGAGCAATGGGGTTGGTCACACACCTTCAGATATGTGTGTCTGTCTACTTCTATTACCTATCTAGCACCTATTTATCTATTAAAGAGAGTACACACCCCTAAGATTTATTTATTATAGAAATATCTTTGGAGAAGGCACTACCTAAAAAACAAAACAAAACATCTCCACTCAGGGCTTGCACCGAGCCTGTCTCTATGTAATTAGCTAATGATTTTCTTGTTTAAAGTTTGGCCACTTTTTTGCTCTAATGCTGAAAATATTTTTCGAAGAAGAGATAAAGTTTTAGTTATTCTCTGTGTTCAACTTGTTTTCCTTTTTTTACTGTGTTCTTCCATAAGACCCTTTCAGAAAGCATTATAAAAGATAGGAGGGGCTCCAAACTTCGGTCAGTCCATAGTGAATGGTGGGGCATTAGCTCTAGCTAAGGCTTAAGTTAAATAGTAAGACCCTCTGAACTCTCATATGTGACTCTTTTCATATGGGTAGCTCCTTGAAATACAGTTATTCAGGATGATTTGGAAGAGTCACTAGAATCATGCCTTCCTATTGGATTCCATACATCCAGGGAAGCGTGAGCCTACCAACTACAAATAATGGCTAACGTATTATGTTAAATTGCATCTTTTCCTTAAATAATACTATATCTTAGGTAGCTCATGTAAATCACTTTTCCTCTTGATCAACTGAATTTGATATGCTGTAAGTGTGTATGTTAATTTATTAATAAAAATGCACTGCTTATGCACACTGGTCTTTTGTAAGCCTCTTAGAACAGGCAGAAGGGAGAGAAATGAAATCAAACTTTTCAGTTATTGTTAGGTTATCCAATCTTACGAAAGAGTGTCAGGGGTGCCTGGGTGGCTCAGTGAGTTAAGCCTCTCCTTTCAGCTCAGGTCATGATCCCAGGGTCCTGGGATCGAGCCCCACATCAGGCTCTCTGCTCAGCAGGGAGCCTGCTTCCCTCTCTCTTTGCCTACTTGTGATCTCTCTCTCTCTCTCTGTTAAATAAATAAATAAAATATTAAAAAAAAAAGAGTGTCAGTGAAATCTATACCAGCACACAAAAGCAACAAATTAAAGGAGCCGCTGTGAAGTTAAAATAAAAATCAGCTGATTAGCTGATTCAAGGATTAGCAACTCCTTGAAATTCTATGTTAGCAAATGCAGATGGTCTTGGCTTTGTTTTCCGGGGAGGGGGGGCAAATTACTGGGACCACAGCTATTTAAATCTGAGTTACATCCCACCCACGATGAGAAAAATTAAATATAAGTTTATTTAACTCTGGCACATAAACATGTCATGGCAAAACTACTGTGGTTAAAAAGACATTAATTTAGGCTTTATAAGTAAGCTGTCTCTGTTAGCATGTTTTTATCAAGGAAAAAATCATCGAAGGGATAAAGCAGTAAACACAAATGTAAAAATAATACAAAGAATGTCAAAAGAGCCCATCTAATCTGTGAGTGGACAATTAATTGAGGAAGAAGTCAGTTCTCAGAAAATTGAGAGTTGTCTAGGATCCAGGAATATATAATGTATTTTCTAACACAGAGCAGTGCTCAGGCTAAGATTCCGGTTTTTGTTGTAAATATACATGAATGTATACTGGAGTGCAAATATTTCAGAGAAATAGTTACAAAATGCTTCCTAACTTTTTTTGAAACATTTTGTCATAAAAACATTTCAGTTAAAGTGAATGGTCTGAGGGGCACCTGTGTGGCTCAGTGGGTTAAGCCACTGATCAGGTCATGATCTCAGAGTCCTGGGATCGAGTCCCACATCGGGCTCTCTGCTCAGCAGGGGGCCTGCTTCCCTCTCTCTCTCTCTCTCTGCCTGCTTCTCCATCTACATGTGATCTCTCTGTGTCAAATAAATAAATAAAATGTTTAAAAAATAAAGTGAATGGTCTGACAGTTCCTAAACAGTTGCTTTTTTGTCATGAGTGCTAATATGTTGCTGTCACTGTTGAGAATTTACTTCTAGAAAGGAGACCTATAGAAGCATAACAGTCTACTATAATTTGCAATTAATCATTCACCTGGCCACTGGTTTGTGTTCAAGTTAATATGTTCAATCCCTTTAACTAATTTTTTTCTTTAAGATTTTATTTATTTATGGGGGGGGGTTGGAGAAGGGGGTGGGGTTATGGACATTGGGGAGGGTATGTGCTTTGGTGAGTGCTGTGAAGTGTGTAAACCTGGTGATTCACAGACCTGTACCCCTGGGGATAAAAATATATGTTTATAAAAAAAAATTAAAAAAAAAAGGGTAGTGAAAGCTACCTAATTCTTTGTAAAAATTATTTCTCCATTGTGTTTATGTTAAGGAAATAAACTTCCAATGAAATAGAAACAAACAAAAAAAAGATTTTATTTATTTATTTAAGAAAGAGTGTCCACATTGAGCTGGGGGGTGGAGAGGTAGGAGAAGAAGCAGACTCCCCACCGAGCAGAGAGCTGGATATAGGGCTCCATCCCAGGGTCCTGGGATTATGACCTGAGCCAAAGGCAGACATGTAACTGACTGAACTACCCAGGCACCCCCCTTAAATAATTCTCATCATAAAATACACAGTTGAAGTGGTAAAGTAATTATCGATATAGATATTGAACAACCAGTTCTTGAGATTGAGGGTTGAATGTTGCCCTGTTTTGTAATGTTTACCTATATTCTGTTGGGTATGCCCATTGTGACTGATTTCAAGCTACCAACTAGACATCAACAAATTGCAGCACTGGTGGCGGGGGGAGATGTATAAGTAGCCCCCATCCATGGTGTTTCTACCAAATAGGTACAAAAAGAAGCAAAAATCCTCAAGAGCATAGAGTACAATGCAACAAAATAATTAGAAACTATTGTTTCAAGTGTTTATACCTTTTTGTACAATAAAATAATTTAACATAATCTTGTATAATATATTATACAGTTTTTAAGAATGGTTATATTTAAAAATGGGCTTGAAAAATTCCTGAAAATTTAACAATGGATTCCTGTGATTTAGTATGAGCAGTCCTGGTAAAACTTTCCAAAAATAAATTTTTTTCCAAAAATAAATTTCATTTTCAGAGGATGAAAATTTAGAAGGTCTTTAGTCAGCATCTAGATGAGTACTTGCTACACTTCCCATTTCATTTACCATCCCCTTCACATTTCTTTAGGCATCTTCCAATACACATTTTCATCGGATGGGATGCAATGAGGAAATAAATGTTTCCTGTGAGCCAACACATTACTGTTGATCCCTGACGTTTTGTTTTCACAGTCTCTCCTCTTCAGGTAGTTTCTCTCTTGTGAAGAGCATGTCCTATCACCATGCTTTTCTATTTGTCCCATCCCATACTTGCCACAGTCCACAGTGCTGCCCTAACTTCTCACACAGGAATTCACCCCTTCCAACCCTGGACATGGTCTTGAAAACAGAGATTTGCAGAAGCACTGTAACTTACCTACCTTCTCTTCCATTTGATATTTTCTGTGGCAAAATGGTGACTACAAGATGGGCTTCTAAAGATTAACTGGGACATTTATTTAACTTTTGCTTGACCAAAGCCTCTTTTTTTTTTTAATTTTTTATTTTTTATAAACATATATTTTTATCCCCAGGGGTACAGGTCTGTGAATCACCAGGTTTACACACTTCACAGCACTCACCAAAGCACATACCCTCCCCAGTGTCCACAATCCCACCCCCTTCTCCCAAACCCCCTCCCCCCAGCAACCCTCAGTTTGTTTTGTGAGATTAAGAGTCACTTATGGTTTGTCTCCCTCCCAATCCCATCTTGTTTCATTTATTCTTCTCCTACCCACTTAAGCCTCCATGTTGCATCACCACTTCCTCATATCAGGGAGATCATATGATAGTTGTCTTTCTCTGCTTGACTTATTTCGCTAAGCATGATACGCTCTAGTTCCATCCATGTTGTCGCAAATGGCAAGATTTCATTTCTTTTGATGGTTGCATAGTATTCCATTGTGTATATATACCACATCTTCTTGATCCATTCATCTGTTGATGGACATCTAGGTTCTTTCCATAGTTTGGCTATTGTGGACATTGCTGCTATAAACATTCGGGTGCATGTGCCCCTTTGGATCACTACATTTGTATCTTTAGGGTAAATACCCAATAGTGCAATTGCTGGGTCATAGGGCAGTTCTATTTTCAACATTTTGAGGAACCTCCATGCTGTCTTGACCAAAGCCTCTTACACAGCTTTGGAAAACTTCCCAGGATGTAATCTAAGATCAGTGTCTCCCAAAGCACAATTTAATGACATATTTCAGGGAGTAGAATTAATAATTTTATATTATTCTACAAAGCCAACTATTCAGATGATGTGGATAGTTATATAAGAGTCACCATCCATTCTGGGTTGCTTGAAGTATTTCCAATTTATGTCTACTGTCCTGCTGTAGGTATTACTAGTGTCCAATGCACTCTGGTTTGGATGATTTTGATGATAGTTTGGATGATAGGAGTCCTGGTTTAGATGATGAAGTATATGGTCATCCTTTCTTTAACCCAACCATGGTTTCTTGTTCTAACTCCTGACTCAACTAGATACCTCAAAAGACCTTGAAAATCAGTTCATTCCAATCTTAGCCCAAATTCTCTCTACAAATCTACACTTGAAGACTGCTATTTGTATTATTGATATCTCTAATTTATCAAATTATTGAGATCTTCAAAAAAATTTTCCCTTCTTTTCCATATAAAACGATTTATCAACTTGTATCAACTTTCCATAGATTTTTAAACTGAACCCAACTCAATTTCTCGATCCTCATTCCCACTGCCGTCAACAAGCTTATGTTTTCTCTCCTGGGTTGCTGAAAATGTTTTCTAACTGACCTCATTATTTTGTTTTTCCAATTCATCCTATACAGTCTCACCAGAAGCTGTGTGAAATCTATGAGGGAAAGAACCATCAAAAGGTCCCTTTGTGTTGCCATATTTAGAAGGCACCTGGCACAGTTTAATAACTGTTATTTGTTAAATAAAAGAACTAATAAACACATGTTCAAGTACCCTTCCTAAACCAGTCACTTATGCCAAGGGCCTATTTAAAAATATTCTTTCAATATCCTCCCTCTATCGCCCACAGCAAGTCCTTCTTTCTTTGCATCCAAGAGCCTTCATGCCTTGGCACATTCTCCCTCCACTGTGTCTGATCATCTAGGCTCTTGTGCCAAGGGTCTTGCCATAGAAAAGTGGGAGCACTGGGAAAACACCCTTCCAAGTATTGTTCTGTGCTCATCTGCCTTCACATCCTTGGTCCTGCCATTACCACAGACACCAATCATCTTCCTCCTTAACTGTCCCCAGTCTATCTTCCAACGGCATGATAAATCACTAAATAAAAGGACTGATCATTGCAGCAAGAATTTAATGTGATGCAAATCGTGGTAATCGCTCCTCAGATTTGCTAAAGGCATGTGTCTGTTTCCATAGGTAATCAATTGTACCTTTGGTGGGGGAAAACCAGTGCTTTGACAAATAATGCATTTCATGTTTCTAAAGTGAAACTAGATAAAAAATATGACACCCAAAGAGATGATTTAAAATGATTTATTTTATTCACACTATCCCAGTTTACAGTAGCTTTTAGTCTTAAGATGAATATAAAATAGTCCACATGATGTATTTTATGTATTTTTTATGGTTCCATCACTACATTTCTTTCTCTGGTAACTTTATAATAGATGCCATAAAAAAGTCATCAGCAAAACATAAAGTTAATGTTTGAAAGTAAGTCTTCTAATATTTGAAGATAGGACAACATCCAAGGGGCCTTTCGTGTCTGACTTTTTTGACTCAGGAGCCTAGATAACAAAGAAGTAGAAACAAATAACAATTTAAACAAGTGAAATAATAGCAAATACAGAATTGTTTTATTTGTATAGTTAAATCATACCCTTTAGAGTTATTTAAGGAAAATTGAGTAAATAATTTTAGTTCCATTTATAATTACTTAGTAGACTTTGAGAGACAGATTTTATTCCCAATATTTTTTTCTGTGACTGCTTTCATAAAAATAGGGATTTTAATAATTCCACAAGTTAAGTATAAATCTGAACTTTGAAGGGGTCAATTGTAGTTCAGGATTTGGAAGATAAAATGTTTAAATGAGCCTTAAGCTTAGTATAACACATGTGTTGCTTCTATCCTTTTTGCAATAATACCTCAGAGCAAATAAAACCAGCTGTGTAAATGAATAATTCAAATTAGATATGTTTAGAAGAGCCACTAGTACCAAGGAATCCATTTGAAGACCTATTCTAGTCCTTCAGTTACTGAATACAAGCAAACAAACTGTCACTAAAACAGGACATTTCTGATTTATGACAAAAACTAATGAAACCCAAACGTCACTCTCTAGCAGAGCTAAAAGGGATCAGAATACAAGATAGAGACAGATAACAGATAGAGAGATAGACAGGTAAGTAGAGAGATGATAGATGATAGAGATACATAATGGGTTTCTGTCTAATATTATGAATATAAAAATGTTATCCTGAGAAATATAGTAAATGACCAAGAATTTAAAAGTTATATGTTTGTTATTGCCCATACAAATCAATATATTTTGACAGTTCATTTATAATGGGTCTAAGTCTAGTAATTGTGTACTAGCTAAATTTTGAGTTTTATTCATCCGTTCTACTAAATAACCTGACTACAGCAAGTAAAGCCACAGTTAATTTAAGATTAGTACTGTGATTACAGAATGATGTCATTTTCCTATGAAACATAGTTTTGAGAGATTAGTTCATTTTGCTATCTTTGAGAAAGTCTGTATACAAATCACTCCTTAGAAGTAGATGACTTGTCTTGATAAACGTGTGGGTTATATGAATGTGGCCATTTGTCAGAATTGGCTCTAGTGAAGCAGAATCCATTTTCAGCTCATACAAATACACACAGAGTTAATCCAGGAAGAACCTCAGGTTTTTCCTGTCAACATCCTTGGAGGCCTCAGGTATGAGCTAAAGGAAGTGACATACTTCTGAATCTTACTTGTGCTCTCTCCACCTGCCCTGAGAGGATCCCCCACTGTGTACCATCTCCATAGCACAACCAATTGCTCTCCGGCCAGCTCTAGCTTGTGACAGACCCCAGCCTGTGGTCGCCAGACTGATCACACTGTCACTGGATATCCCACTGTCAATTACTCCATCTCTACTGGGGCCCAGGAGCATGTGGGAGTCGCTGTTCAGTTTCCTGCTGTGGGAAGCAAGTCCTCACCCCAGACCTCTAGGGTTCTACCTCTTTAATTAGCGACTGCCACACAGAGAATTCTCTAGCACTGGGGGCTCTGCAGGGCCATGCAGCATGAATGGCAGGACTTAGACCTGCAGCAGTACCTTCTGTTGTTTTGGGTTTCCCCCAAAACAGGAAGCCTTTGGAGTCATTTGATAAATGGTTGGAGGAGTGGTGGTCCCAAGTTATATGTTGCCTACAAATCCAAGTGATACAAGATGTGCTGTCTTTTATCATAAAAGGGTTGACCTCCGTGCCCAGACCATTCAGCCCTTTAAAATTTTACAATGCAGCAGGCCATTCTATATTTGTAAGGTTAATCTCCTACTCTATGGCACTCTTTCACTTATTAGGACACCCTGAGTATGTGTCCTTCCTGCAGACCATGATCCATTAGCACACTGCCATCAATACAGGGGACGAATACCTTGTTCTGCAGAAAGTCAGAGCACCAAGGTCTCTGGAAACCTTAACTTTAAAGAAAATTTTTTTTAAGATTTATTTATTTATTTTAGAGAGAAAGAGAGAGCATGTGAGTGGGAGGGAGGGGCAGAGGGGAAGAGAGAATCCCAAGACTCTGCCCTTAGTGCAGAGCCTGATGCCGGACTTGATCTCACAACACACGAGATCATGACCTGAGCCAAAACCAAGAGTCTGATGCTTAACTGAGCCACGTAGGTGCTCCATAAACCTTAAACTTTTTTTTTTTTTAAAGATTTTATTTATTTATTTGACAGACAGAGATCACAAATAGGCAGACAGGCAGGCGAGGAGGGGGGTGGGGGTGGCAGAGCAGGCTCTCAGCTGAGCAGAGAGCCTGACTTGGGGCTCGATCCCAGGACCCTGAGACCACCACCTGAGCTGAAAGTAGAAGCTTAACCCACTGAGCCACCCAGGTGCCCCAACCTTAAACTTTTTTAAAGCATTATGTAGACCAAACAGAAAAGAGTTTATGACAGCTGCTGGATACAGTCCTATGTCTTTCTTTTTCACCTGGCATTATTCAAAAGTATTTTCTCATGCCACTTAATATTCTTTTAAAAGTAAGTCTTTTTTTTAATTTTTAAAAATTTTATTGTTTTAATTTTAGTGAGTTAACATGCAGTGTTGTTATTTGTTTCAGGTGTATACTACAGTGATTCAGCAATTTCATACATTACACAGTAGTCATCATGATAAGCGTACTCTTAATCCCCTTCACCTGTCTCACCCAACCCCCACCCACTTCCCTTCTGGTCACCATTAGTTTGTTCTCTTACATAGTTAAGAGTCTGTTTTTCTGATTTTGGCTCTATATTATTATGTCATATTACTATATGATAGTCATGAAACTAGTATCTAATTATTAGATATTTAAATTTCAGTAAATGTTGTTATAAAAATAGTACTGTGATAAATACTAATCTTGCATATAATTCTATTTTCATCATTATTTCCTGAAAAGAAATCCCTAGACATGGAATTACTACTAGAGTGTAGTGAATTCATACTGACAAACTGTTCTCCAGAAATGGTGTACTAATTTATATTCCACTGGCTGTGTTTAGAGTGCTCATTCCCCACATTCTGGCCAGCACTGATATTGGGATCTTTCTTAACTTTTGCAATTTCTGATTATTATTGTTCTAATAGAGTTGACCCTTGAACAATGGGGGCTAGGGGTGCTAACCCTCTGCAGTTGGAATTCTGTGTATAACTTTTGACTCTCTCAAAACTTAACTAATAACCTACTGCTCACTGAAAGTTTTACTGATAACATAGTTGATTAACACACTTTTTTTTTAATGTTATGCCTATTAGGTACTGTTTTCTTATGATAAAGTAAGCTAAAGAAAATGTAAAGTATAAGAAAGAGAAAATGCATTTATAGTACCATATTGTATTTATTGAGGGGAAAATGTGCATATCAGTGGATTTGCACAGTTCAAGGGTCAATTCTACTTTATTTTGATTAGGTTGAATATTTTCATGTGCTTATTGGAAATGCTTATTTCCTATTTTTTTCCCTAAACTTCCCGGAGAAGGAGATAGTATAATTGCCTTCTATATTATTCCACGTTCTCATAGTTCTTAAATCTTTCTCATCTTTAATTTGATGTCATTACCCATTCAGTTTAAGACTCCAACCATGTTTTTGCCAGAATGAGAATGCTCCCTTTGATTTAACCAAATACTCAAAATACTCATTTGATAACTATGGTGTAAACTCTTTTATTGTCCAGGTCCCGGAGGATGCGTGCCTTCACCTCTCTTCTTCCTTATGGAGATGCTTTCCATTTTGAGGCCCTTGGGGTTCATGGCTGATCATTCTGGGATGTGAGAGTTATAAACAGTAATCCTGGCTCTTTTCATTTGGAGATTAAATGCAGATGCAGACCAATGCTTAACTAACCAAATTTTAGCTATTTCTTTGCTCTTCTCTAAACTCTCTCAGAGTTTTTACTGTTGAGTTTTTACTCTTGAGTTGCAGAAATGAAAATGGAATGGATGCTACATGTAACAATATGGATGAATCTCACATAGTGTTACATGCAGGAAGTCGGTCACATAATTTTACATATTATATTTACAAGTGGCTTCATTGACTTGAAGGTCAAGAGCAGGCAAATTAATCTACAGTGATAGCAGTAAACTACCATTTACCCTTGGCTGGGGAAATATTGGCTGGAAGACCCTTGAGACCTTTCTGGGATGTCTTGTCATTTGATTTGATTTCTAGTTAGAAATGATTTTCTTAAATGTCATTTGGAAGCAGACAATAACATCATTCATGGTATATATGCATATTAAAATACATCAATTAAGAATTGTGCACTTTACTGGATATATGATGTACCTCAATAAAAATTTAAATGAAAGGGTATAGTGTTCTCTGAGTCTTCTGTTAAGTGAGTAGTAAGCAATTTATTTATCTACTTTTCCCTGAATGTCTCTGCAACTAAATAATCTTAAACCTCTTTTGTAAGACTTTTATTCTGATGTTATTATCTGCTTCCAAATGACATTTAAGAAAATCATTTCTAACTAGAAACGTTAGAAGTTACCAGAATAAAGGCTTATATAGTAAATTCTTGTAATTTTTTCCCCATAAACCTAGATATTTTTTTACAAATTTCATATATCTTTACCCACTTCTTAGGTTAGTTAAGAATAAGTAATTCTGAATATGGAAATGTCACAGAAATGCACTTTAATGTTAATTATGCTAGATGCTAATACAATTAACTAGATTTGTAACCTCACCAAGAAATTTGTAAAGTTGCATCAAGATACTGGAAAAGCAAGACAGAATTTTCAGATCACTATGTCTACCTGATTAATGGCTTTTAAGAACTTTCTGAAAAATGTTTCTTATCTACTACCATATGTAGTTTTCACCCACTCTCAAAAAATAAATGGGAATAATCTTTTGTTTAGATCTTATTTATTTTGCCAAGCAAGAAACTAATGCATAACAATTCTTTTGCCAGAAACAGGGGCACTTGGCTAGCTTAGTGGAGCATGTGACTCTTGATCTCAGGGTTGTAGGTTTGAGCCTCACAATGGGTGTGGAGGTTACTTAAAAATAAAAATATTTAAAAAAAAAGAAATGGAATTTAGCTCCTACAGTACAGCTGACCCACCAGAAAAGCTGCACATTTAAAATATAAGAAATATTTTGAAAGAACCATTTTGAAATGATCACTTACATGAAGTCACAGGAAGCTCCAAGGACCATATATCTGATTACTGTTGGATGGAGCCAACATATCAAAATATCTAATTGATATTTTCCAAGGAACTGTAGATTATTATTACACATTCTACCTGAATTGTTCCCATGAACAAATCTCAACAATCATTTGGGAAAACTTGATTTTTTTTTTCTTCTAGGAAAGACTTGGAACTGGTCAATTTTAAAGTGCTCACAATGGGATCTGTTATGAGGTATCATATGCCAGGTATTAAGCAGTGGAATATTGTTTCATGAATACCTTGACTAGTTTATATGTCTAAGAATGCAACTTTCCCTCTATAGCCTTCATTAAGTTCCAAATTAATCTATAAATTAGCTAGAATTCTAATCAGAATCCCTTAAGAGAGTTTTGGAAATTGGAACAGAATTCTGAAATTCCACTAAAATAATACAGGCTCAAGAAGTGAAGTATCTTTAGAAAAAAAAAAAATTTAAGACAGGAGTGTGCCTACCAGATATTGAAACACAAACTTGTAATTACCAGCTACCATTTCCTGAACATCTCCTATGGTCATCTGGCTGCTGAACCACACCACCAGTGACCACTATGAGTCCCAACAGATGACACATCTTCGGTGGACCAGCTGGTCACCTGGTGATGGATGGATGTGCCTTTCGTGGAGGAGCAGCAATTTGTCCCCGGTGGAATATATATAGAATACAGGTATTCTATATTTGAAGTCACTTTCATGCCCCAAATCACTTATCATTGATTTGCTGAAGACTTTATTTTCTATCCTGGTATCCCTGACAACATTATTTTGACCAAGGAATTTACATCAGTAGATGTAAGATGATTGTTAATGTTCATGTGACTTACCAGTCTTACTATATATCCCAGGAACCAGAAGTATGTTATTGATAGAGTGACCATACATCTTGCTGTGCCTAAGATGGCCTTGATTTATGCCTTATTGTTCCCGAATAATTATTCAAAATGCTCCTTTTGCTTTCAAAATTCTTATTGACATTTCCATTACAGCTTTAACTGGGAAACCACCCTTGTAAGTTTGTGGTACTTCCCTCTAGGATTCACTATTAAGTCTGAACCCACCTCCGTATATGGTGCTGTTCTCTCTCTAAATAGAACACTATCATCCAAGGATCATTGGATATAAGGATGAGTGTATCTCTCACTATTATACTGAATGATCCTTTTGCATAATTTTTTTGCTTCCCATCCCTAAAACATGGACTTTGCTGGCTGGAGGTTATTGCTCAAGGGATCTGGATTAGTTATCTACTGCTGTAGAAAAAGAATTCACTCCAACACTTAATGGTTTAAAATGGTAATCATCATTTATTATCTATCTATCACGAAGACTTTGGGTAAAACATGTGGATGTATTTGACTAAATGATTCTGGTTTGAGATTTCCCATAAGGTTGTAGGCAGATGGTAGCTGGGACTGGGGTCCAAGGCTGCTTCTTCACTTAGTCATTTAGCCTGGACTGGGTGACTAGAACAGCTGGGGACCAGAACAGCTGGAGCTCATTGAGTACCTCACTATGTAGTCTCTTCCTATGATCACTCCAGCATAGCAACTTTAGGGTAATTCAAAGTTCCAGAGTACATGGAAAGAGGGAGAGTGAGGTAGGGAAGAAGGGGTGGGTGTGGGAAGAGAAAGACAGAAGGAGGGAGAGAGAGAAAAACATTATGTTGGTTAAGGCAATTACAAGGATTTTGCCAAGTTTAAGGGGAGGGGACATAGACCTCACCTCTCAGTGCAGGAGTGTTAATAATAATACATTGGAAGATAAGCATGTGGAATGAAACAGATATTGATGTAGCAATGAAATACAGCCTACTATAGGATACAATACTTGTTCCATTGAATGAAAAACTGAAACTCAGTGTCAACCCGTGGGCTTGCAGTCCCTGTAGTCCCACAGCGTCCTATGTGTAGAAGCACCCCATGCTTGGTTTAATGCTCTGCTGTTGTCATCTTGAAATTTTTTTTTTTTTAAGATTTTATTTATTTACTTGACAGAGAGAGACAGCAACAGAGGGAACCCAACAGAGGGAATGGGAGAGGGAAAAGCAGACTTCCCGCTGAGCGGAGAGCCCGATGTGGGGCTCAATCCCAGGACCCTAGGATCATGACCTGAGCCAAAGGCAGGTGCTTAATGACTGAGCCACCCAGGTACCCCATCTTGAAATTCTTAATACATATTTAACAAGAGACCCATATTTTATTTCACAAACAGTTTTGCAAGTTATGTAGCTGGTCACGCTAAAATTGCTACCTATACTTCAGGCTTTTCATTCACTGGAAAAACAGGTAATAAAATAGGGTTATGGTTCACTGGGATGATTAACTCTATGGAAAATCAGATTGCTAATAAACTACAGAAGTAGTTAGGACATCAACTGGTACATGAAAAAGTAAAGGAAGCCTATAATAGAAGTACTACCAAGGGGACACAGCCTCTAGAAACAAAAATTTTCATCATTCCATAAAATGCTGGCTGAAGGCAAAAGGACTGGGTAGAGGAAGAGGCAAAACATAATTACCAAATAAAGCCTGGGGACTAGTTGCAGAAACGGGACCATGCCATGTAATTGCATTTTATTCCTTGTATTTTCGTGCATATATTTATTAACCACTACTGTTCTTTCTTCTCTTATCTTTGTGTGTATGTTAGTGGCTGCTGACTATACTATGTAGTCCATGGGCTACAGGGTAAAAAGAAAGGATTATGAAGAACTAAGGAAGGAATGGACATAGTTTTGACATTTTGAATCATGATGGCTGTAGTAATTAAAGAATTTGGATTGATCATTTTTGGGAAATTGATGATCATATTTTCAGGTGTGAGACCATTAGCTGCATTATATGTTGCATTATAATTGCACAATGTGTGTGTGTGTGTGTGTGTGTGTGTGTGTGTGTGTGTACATGTCATTGTGTCTGTCTTAAGAAGTGATTTGTACTGGAAACTTGCCTTCTTTTCAGGCCATGTAGCATCTATGAAGAATTATATTGGGGCAATTCCTTATTTTATGGAGCAAAGCTTGGCTTCCATTTTGAAAGCTGAAAATACCAGATCCTTCTTTTCCTGGCTTTCTTGCTGCTAAGGTGTGTGCACATAACATAGGCATTCACCAGTCATGTATTGAAATGAAAGTAGGTGATGTAAAAAATTGATTCTAGTGGTGGATTGCATGGGTGGCAATAGCTGTATTCACAGCTTCAATCTTTGGTATCATTTTGAGTACTGTTTTGAGTAGAGTGAGCTTCAGTCCTGACTCTTTAGCCTTTTAGGTGAGCTCCTCAATATCGTTTTCCTAAGTTCCTTTTCTGTTAATTTTAGCCAGAGATAAGTTTTATTGTTTGCAAATGAGAACCTTAACTAATACATACAAAAAAGATTATCATAAAGCTTTAAGAGTAATTGGAAATTAAAAAAAAAAGTATAACATAATCCCATTTTTAAGGATGGGAAAGCAAAATACCCATAGCAAAAATATTGGGTAGAATACACAAAAATTCAAACAATAACTATTTCTGGTTTGTGGGACTATAGGAAGTTCTTCTCTCTCTTTCCCTTCTTCCTCCTCCTCCTCTTCTTTTTCTTCTCATTATCTTTCATTCTCTGTTATTCCCTCTTTCCTTATTTTCTTTTCTTCTTAAAACATCTTTTCTGGTGTTTACTTTACTGCATATAGGACGATTATTTGAAATGCCTTAAATGATTCTGAAAACATGACTCTTTTTTTTTTTTTTTTAAGATTTATCTACTTGAGAGAGAGAGATCACAAGTAGGCAGAGAGACAGGCAGCGAGAGAGGCGGAAGCAGGCTCCCTGCCAAGCAGAGAGCCTGATGCGGGACTCGATCCCAGGACCCTGAGATCATGACCCGAGCCAAAGGCAGTGTCTTAACCCACTGAGCCACCCAGGTGCCCCTTAAAACATGATTCTTAATGATCCTTAAAACATTTTTAAAATATATAAAACATTGATAGATTTTAACAACTTATAAAAATGGAAAGGAACTTAGAAATTAAATACTCCAGCATCTTCACTCATCCAGGATAAGATACTCAGGTCGTGAAATGTTACTAACTCAAAGTCACACAGCCAAGTTCAAGGTAGAGATAGCTCTAGAACATGGATCTTCACTCATTCAACAAATGTGGATGTGTCAGGCACTGTTCTAGGCATTGGTGATAGAGTAATGAATGAGATAAAGTCACCCTTATCCTGAAGCTTAAATTCAAGTGGGAAAGACAAACAATAACCAGGAAAAGTGAAAAATAATATGGTTTTAAGTAGTGATAAATGTTACGAGCAAAACAAAAAACTCAATTGGAAGTGATCAGGTGAGTAGATAAGAAGTTTAGGGGAGATTCTCTGTAGAGTTTACACTTCAGCTGAAATCTAACCAGTGAGAATGAGGTAGACTGGGGGGATTTGGGAAAAGCATTGCAGGAATAATGAACAGTCAGTGTGAGGCACTGACGTAGACATGAGTTTCACACAGTCAAAGAACAGAGAAGGTCAATGCAATAGGAGCATTGGGGCAGGATGGGAGATGTGCCATGACATGTGATCAGAGATGTAGAAAGGGACCTGAACACTTAGAACAGTATGTGCTATGGTTAATTTTTTTATAACAAGTTTGAGTCACTGGAAGTTTTATTGCAAGACAGTATGGTCTAAGGGGTGCCTGGGTGTCTGGTAGTTTAAGCATCTGCCTTCGGCGAAGGTCTGGATCTCAAGGTGCTGGGATGAAGTCCCACAGAGGGCTCCCTATTCAGCTTGGAGTCTGCTTCTCCCTGTGCCTCTCCCTCACTCAACACCCCCCCCCCCAACACTCTCTCCTTCAAATAAATAAGTAAAAATTAAAAAAAAAAAGACAGTGTTATCTAAGACAAAAATTAAGCAGAAAGAGTTAAGTCAGCTTTCTGGATTTTACCAGAATCCCCAGGGGGGCTTGTTAAAACACAGGTTTCTGGGCCACTCCCCCCAAATTTCTGATTCAATATTTCAGAATTTGTATTTCACAATTTCCCAGATGATGCAGATGCTGCCCGTCCAGGGACCACACTTTGAGAACTACAGCTCTGGTGCCATATTCTTGGTGACAGATGGTAATGTCTTAGACAGGGGTGGTACCTGAGGGGTGAAAAGCAGTAAAGAAATTGGGGATACACTGTGACAATAAAGCCAACAGGACTGACTTAGTCATTTAAAGTGTGGGTAGTGGAATGGCTTGAACTGCAAGGGGACAGCGATGCCAATCACCAAGATGGGGGAGACCGAGGGGTGGAGAGAGAGGGCGAGAAGTGAAATCAGTGACTAGGTGGTGTTTTGTTGTTATGTATCTCATTTCAGGTTTCAAGTTATACAGGGAGAGATCACAAGCAGAGAGTGTAAGTCTACAACTCAGGTGTGAGGCTGGAGCTGAAGACACAAGCCTGTGCCATCAACATACTGATGAGACTGAATGAGAATATAGAAAAAATAAAGCAGAGTAGAAAAATGGGCTCTGAAGCATTCCACCCTTTTTAAAGTTTTGGCAAAAGAGGCAAAGGAAACAGAGAGAGCTGTCAGCACAGCAAGAGGGAAAGCAGGAGAAGATGGCGCCATGACAGCGGAGGAGGGGAAGGATGTCCCAGGAGGAAACAAGTGAATGCAGGTAGGTGGGAACGCCCACTTCACCTGGCAACATGGGGGTCCTGGGCAACCCCGACATGGGGAGTGTCAGTGACTTGAGAGCATCAGAGGTTGATTGCAATGAGTTAAGAAGTGAACAGTACATGAGAGAGCAGAAGCAGAGAATGTGGACAAATCCTCAGAGACGTTTGGCTTTGAATGGACAGAGAAAAAGGAGACAGGGTAGCTGGAGGAGACTATGGATCGATCCAGGGAAGGGGGCTTGTTTGTCCGGTGGGGGGGACTTTTAACTTCAGGAATTCCACATCATGATGAAGGACAGACAGGCAAGGCCACACAGAAGGGACATCTGAGGCTGTCCACAAGGGATCGATTCTGCAGGGACTGAATCTTTGGGCCATGGGAGAAGTTGCCCAGGACTGTAGCTGGAGGGAGCAGAAGGCAGTAGGACAGAGGTTTCCTGCTCCCCAGAGCAGGAGACATGGGGTTTCTTTCTTCCTCCTGCCGCCCCGGAAGAGTCACCAAGTACCAAAGCACATTAATTCATTGCCATATCTTTGCCAAATGAATTGGGAAGGCACAG
Organism: Mustela nivalis; assembly: GCF_964662115.1. Classification (NCBI taxonomy): domain Eukaryota; kingdom Metazoa; phylum Chordata; class Mammalia; order Carnivora; family Mustelidae; genus Mustela; species Mustela nivalis. The sequence continues at coordinate 80,505,628 of NC_139021.1, forward strand.
GGATTTGTTAGGAGGTAGAAGAGAGAAGGGAATAGTAGATCCCTGAGGAAAGAAGGTAAAGCCAATGAAAAAATTGTCCAGGGAGTTTTGAAACTATGAGGCAAACTTGGTTTCATATACAATAATATAAGAACATTTTGACTGATGAGTGCCATAGTGAAAATGTCCCATGAGTGGTACAGAAGAAAATAAGGTACCTTTATAATGTATGGTATATAAATAATCAGGGTAGAAGGGGTTGGCATGAAATGTTTTACATCCTCCCTCCTGAGGACAAATCATCTTTTAAAGAGGCTCTGTCGTGCCTTATTTTTTTTTTTTAAATATTCCATGATTTGTGACTTCATTAGTTAATCTGACTACAGAATCTAAACCCCTAGTCAAGGTTTTAAGAATTATGTGTTTTAATTTAAAACATCCAAATACTTAATTTGGTATTCAAAATGAACCAAGTGGCTTGGGATTCAGATGTGTTAATAAGTTCCAAGTTTTTATACTACTAGCCATCTGCTCAAGCAGCAGACAAATTGAAAGCCCAGTAATATAGATACATCAAATATTCATGGAGATGAACTAGAAATACGTTCTTCAGGAAAAACCCATTTCCACCTCAAGGTGTGCTACTACACACAAGTCCACTGCACTGTGTTCTTAGGGTGCTAAGGATACTTCACATGGTAATGACTTTGTTTCAGATGTAACCTACATATGCTGGTGGTTTTGCTTGATCTGCTCAAAATAGTCTATCCTCCTTCTGTGGGAAGCCACTAGGAGCAAAGGGGCATTTAGAGCTAAATGTAATTTTTATTCATGAGCTTGCTCCCTCTTTCTCATTCTCTTGCTTTTGATGTGTCTGGGTGTGGTAGGTTCAGGGAGGTGCAGCATTGCTAAGCACGCAGAAGTTTGGATGTTTTGTTTAAACCTTTTGCACTGTACAAATCTGGCCAGAATCTTCTGAGTGTGCAGCATTTCTTGGAAGTTTGCTAGTAGTACCTCTAGTTTTCTTTTCGACTGGCAGTTCGGGGCCAATTGTCGATCTTGTGACATTTTGTCGCTTCTTCTCTGAGTCCAGGCAGCAAGATACCAATGCAGGTACTGAGTGAACCTCCACATTTTGGGAGAGAAAGAAAGGGCTGCACTTTTGGCATTGCCTTTATGTGACATCAAAGGGTACCCCAGGATAAAGAGCCAGCTATGGCTGTTTCGGATTGAAGATGCTGAATAGTTACCAAATTTGAGGAACATTCTGCCTCTAGGTTGTAAATTTTAGTACTGATAACTTTAACCCTTTTTATTTTTAATTAAAAAAAAGATTTTATTTATTTGAGAAAGAGAGAGAGCACACATGTAGCAGCAGGGGTAGGGGCAGGGAGAGGGAAGAGCAGAGACTCTGTGCTGAGCGTGCAGCCTGACACGGGGCTTGATCCCATGACCCTGAGATCATGACCTGAGGCAAAATCAAGAGTCGGCCGCCCAACTGACTGAGACACTCAGGTGCCCCAACTTTAGTCCTTTAGATAAAAAGTCTTTTTTTTAGCTCATAGACCTCACTTTATATTAACCTAATTTATTTTTGGTATTCATTCATCTAAATTATGTTAATTTACAGGTCAGTGCTAGGTGCTGGCTGAGGCACTGGGGATCCACTCGTAAATAAGCTTGCAGGATTGACCACTCAGGAAGGAGCTTCTCTAGGAGGACACTTTCCTCCCCGCATCCACTGAGTCAGTATCTTTTTCTATGCCCCCATGGCACCAGATACATTATTCGGCAAATATTTCTTAAACCTGTTGTTAGTCAGGTACTGCTACAAAATGCACAATCACGACTATAAACCCACATACATACAACATCAAGCATTTATCCTCATCTGCCCATTCGGTGGGTGTCACCTGATGGAGGTGTCTTGGCTGAGTTTGGTTCTCAACTCTGACATAGGACCAGGTCTACTCCATTCATTGTCTTCCTTAGGCCACTGGATACCCAAGGATCTCCTAATAGCATAGGCAGGAGCACAAGAGGGGCACGTGAAAATGTGATGCTCTTGTGGTCAAAGCTGGCACACTGACCCATTCTGCTAGCCACACAAGTCACCTGGCCACATGCACCATCAGGGGTGTGGGGTGTATGCATCTTTCTTAGAGTGTGGTTGGAGAGGGAGGTAATGAATGTTTGCTCAACAGTCATCAGCCCTATCCCAAGCACCTGCTATGTACCAAGCGTCTATCATTTAACAGGCAAATACAGTGTGGCTGGTTAAAGGCAACATAAGTAAGGGTTAAGATTTTGGATCCTGGGGCCACCTGGGAGGCTCAGTCAGATAAGCATCTGGCTTCAGTTCAGGTCATGATCTCAGGATCCTGGGATGGAGCCCTGAATTATCGGGTTCCCCACTGAGCAGGAAGTCTGCGTCTCCCTCTCCCTCTGCCCCTCCTCCTTCCCAGCTAGTGCTCTTTTTCTCTCTCTCTCAAATAAATAAAATCTTTAAAAAACTAAAAGAATCTGGATTCTGAAGTCAGGCAATCTGTGAATTTTGGTTTTTCCATTTATTAAATCTATGATCTCGCACAAGATTTTGTATCCTCCCTGGGCCTCGATTTCTACATCGGTAAGCTGGAAGCGACAACAATGTAGCTGTCCCACAGGCTTCTGGTGGGGATTGAATAGACAATGCATGCAAAGCTTTAAATTTAAAGGCTGACACTGTATAAATGCTCAGTATATGGACACTAGCATCCTTAATACCAGGCATCCCAAATAACCAAGAAGAGCATCCTTGCTTTGGAGGTGCAGGGGAAAAAACTAAAGTAAGCTTAGTCTAGCATCTATCCCAATAGGTCACCAGTCCATTGATGCATCTGCTTTGCCAAGAGCACCATGAGCTCCTCAAGGACAGTCTTGCTGCCTCTGCTCCTAGCTGCTAGCACAGGCTGGCACTCCATGCATGTTCATGATGAACCACTAAAACCCAGTCCCCTCCCCACAATACTTGCCATAGCCCTGCTGTTAAAGCTACCCGCAGTGAAGGATTGTTTTGGTTTTTGTTTGGTGTTTTCATTTCCAGTCTGTTGCAGACTGGTGTTTTTTGTCTCTACTCTGTTTGGTGAGATGGGTCCCTTGGTCATAGGCTCGCATGTTGTGGCCATGTCAAATTGCCATAAAAGGTTTTTTTTTAAAGATTTTATTTATTTTTATTTATTTGTCAGAGAAAGAGAGCACAAGCAGGGGAAGCTGCAGGTAAGAGCAGGCAGAGGGAGAAGTGGACTCTCCACTGAGCAGGGAACCCGGTGTGGGACTAGATCCCAGGACCCTGGAATCATGACTTGAGCCAAAGGCAGATGCTTAACCAACTGAGCCACCCAGAAGTCCCTGCCATAAGTTTCTAAATGTTTACTCGTGATTTCTGCCCTGATCTCTCTGTGAAATAGTAACAATCATTCTTTACACCAGCACCAGTTCCCTGACCCTCCCACCCCCTAGGAATAGTGTTGCTGTTACTGTTTGTGAACTTCCTCATTAAATAGTCTGATGGAAAATCCTTGCAGAGTAAAGCATGTGGATAAGCAGACATGCCCTTTCTGCGATCCTTCCAGAAACTTAGAGCCAAGGGGCAAGACCATCATTTCATGTCAACACTTCTCTCTCAGATAATTCATCCCTGCTTCTTCTCCACAGCTTGATTTTCCTACAAGAACACAGCAGAAGCCACTGCAGAGGCAGGTATGTGAGTGGTGGGGGGCAGGTGATTCCAAAGAATTTAGTTCAGGGATTTCAGAGAATGATTCAGGCTCTGACACCCTTCCAGTGGAGGACTCTCACCAGCAGGGAAAGACCGTGGCCTCTGCCAGAAATGTGTGAGGATTTTCTCAGAGGTGCCCGCGACTGTCAATAACATATGCTGAGAACTCAGACAAGAGCTAATGCCTGAGCATCAAGTATTTATGGGCTGTTTCCCTCCTGGCTACTTCTGGATTCTCAAGTAGCCCTACTGCATAACCTAAGTGGATCTTGCCAGCTGTGACTTGAGTGTCGGCTCCTTCTACTTATTCTATGCATGGAGCGTATCCAAGCCTCCGAGGAATGAAGAGCTTCGGGCTTGGAACAGGTATCTGAAACCTGCAGGCCAAATCCCTCCCTTCTGCATCTCATTTGCTGCCCTCACAGGCCCAAATGACCTGAGCTGGAGCTGCTCTGATCTGTGGTGGGTGGAGGATGGCACAGCTTTTTGGTCCCCCCAACCTCTAGGAACTAGTGGAGAGGTGTGAAGTTGGGTCATCCCCCCTCTTGTGCTACCTACTTCCAAGGGGGGCAGTCTTCCCCATAGACTGGATGTGCCTTTACCCTCCAATACCCCAAAGTCTCTCTGAACAACCCCCCTTATCTGCCTGTTGTTGTGGGGTGCTCCTTGACCCACACAGATCTGACAGTTCGGGGTGCTCTTCTGCTCTCCCTCCTCCTATCTTCCACCCCCCTATTTCTAGAGCCTCATCACTGTGCAAGACAGGGATAATGTCCGTGGGGAGGAGGTTTTGGAGTATAACCAGGGGTGTATCTGAGAAAGGTGACTAGGTTTCCTGGGAACAGGGGAGAGACCAACCTTGTCTAGTGGATGAGAAGTATTTTTCACTGCACAGTATTTAAAAAGCGAATTTAGAGAGACCCTGAGATTCTTCCAACTCACTGTCCTTCAAGTAGCCATTGAAATCAGAGGTTTCATTTCTTGGGCCCTGGTCTGGGCTCCAGCTCTCTCCCGCTGACTGTTGGCTGCTGGGGACATGCCAAACATTCTATGGTTCCTTCAGCTAGCAGCATTTAAGCAAACAAGCAAACAAACAAAAAACTACAGCATCAAACTTCTGCTAAAAAAAAAAAATTCCTCCCGATGAAGTCCTAAGAACCTACAACAAAGATTTCAGATTCGTTAACTCTAAAGTTAATGAGAGGGCCACCTTGTTGCCCTCTCCTGATATGCACACACCCTTTAGGCAAGTGAGCGGAACAATACCCATGGCTCCTTGTACAGGACTGTACTTCTCTTCCTGTGTTTGCACGTAGGGCTCCTTCCTTCCGTCTCCACATGCACAGTCTACTCATCCTTTATCCCCTTATTCACGTTCTACTTTAAACCTCCCTTGGTATCCCAGAGTATCATGCCTTGCACATACTAGTCCACATTAAATATCCCTGGAATGAAGACATTAAAGCGAAAACTCCTTCCTTTTCTTTGTGGGGGACAGTGTTCTTTTTGTGCTTCAGTCAAGCCAATGAAGACTTATGGTTTCTAACCTCTAGAGGAGTATTATATAATGAGATTTGTTTGATGGAGATGTGGCTTTGGACATTATGGTTCAACCAAATGATTAAATGAATGAGTGAATGAACAAATGAATGAATGGATGGATGGATGGATGGATGAATGAATGGATGGTTCTGACCTGTTGTCAGGGTGTTAGAAATTTTGCTTCATTTTCTATTACACCTGGAAAGTTCTCCTAATAGTGTACCATTTCCCCTTTCTTTCTTCCTGTCTCAAATCTAAGATACTGTACTCATTGTGTCAAAACATCTGACTCTGAAGGAAATTACCTCTCTTAAAACATGCATAGTAAGTTTCCAAGTCATAGTGCAAATGAATAGTTGCTAAATCTATGTATCAAAAGTCTAGAGAAAAAGGTCTACTTCCCAGAATCATAGATGATACAAGAACCATCTTTTACAGAAAAGGAAGCAGGGGTGCAGAGGAACCCCCCATCCCCGCCGTGTTCTCATAGATAGTGGCCATGGTGGGACTAGACCCATAGCCACAGATTTCCTCTCCATGAGCTCACCACTAGGCTACCTCCCATGGTTGGAGCCACTCACTCATCTTTTGTGTGGATTTGAGGGCCTGGGAGAGGCAGCAGGACATGGATGGAAGACTAAGGCTGGAGTCTCACTCTAAATGTGGGACTCTGACACCTTCTAGTGCTAATTATTAGCCAAGTCATCTAATTCCCTGCACGTGCTTCCTTGTTAGTGTTATGGGGGTGGGTCTTACCTATAATCTTTGGTGTTGTCATGAGAACCAAGGAAAAGACTTTCTGCTCCTTCCACGTGGACTCTACGGAGGTGATGCTCAGTCCTTTTGGTGCATCACACCAGGAATCTCATGATATTGGTTGGTTGCAGCATTGGTGATGTTACTTGGAGCCATTGGTTAAGTTGGTATCTACTAGGTTTCTCTACTATAAGGTAGAAAAATTAAAAATTTTCCTTTTAATTAACCTGTAGTTTGTGGGGAGATTTTTTGAGGCTATGTAAATATCCTTGTTCTTCATCAAACACGTATCTAGAAGTTTTGGCATGCACTGATGATTCTTGTCTGAATCGATTATTGCTCTGTTGGTGGTAACGTGGTGAAATCCTAATTCTGTAATTTCTTCCACATCCATTAGCTGCATAAACTGAAAGCTGATAATATTAACAATGAATAACACAAAGAGTGCATCAAGGGATTTACATAGGCTTTTAAAAACTCCATCAATAAATACTCATGACCCGGGAACTGTGGTTAAGCACTGGGGGTACATCAGACAACAAGACATCATGACCCTCTCTCCGTGGTGCTTACTGTGTAATACCAAACATATGACAATCAACACAAGAGCAAATAACTAAAAGTAGGCAAAATCTGCAAAAAGGGCCATGGGATCGTGTGACCGGCATGTCAGGGAAGGCTATTTAATCTCCATAAGTGGTGTTGAAAAAGAAACCGAGAAGGAGATGACATTTGATGGTGAGGGCATTAGAGGAAGAAAAGTGAAGTCAGGCGGGACCCTCATGGGCAGGGGCTGGGAGACCAGCACTCCTCCCAGCCACCTCCCTCTGCTGGTACTCTGACAGAACTGAAAGCCAGTATGTTTGAATTCCCCTTGCCATGAGGGAACAACCATTGGTCAGCTAGTCTCAAGGGAGACATTGCTTGACCTCCAGCCTCTTGTTTCACACAGGCCCGGTCAGAAAGACGCACTTGTGTCTTGGAGAGAGATAAAATAAAGCTCTCCCTAAAAGTATTGGGTTAGACCTCAATATCCCAGATTTTACTCCAGAAAAACAGGCCCTGATATAATGTTCTAGACTAAGGATGTACAATCAAAATCTTACCTGGGTGGCCATGCAGAAAGGACTCACATACTTCTCTCTCAAGGATGCTGCTAAAAGAAAGTGTGATTACATTTGAAGAGTGTTCAGTGGCTGTACAAGATGTGCAGGTTCTCATTATTATTTTATTTCTTTCTCATTTACAGAGTATATTTTGGTGATTACTATTAATATGGCACAACATACCAACAATTAATATAATATAGTATGGTCTAATATAGGGTGCCACATATATAAAGCATTGCTTTATATATGTGTACATATATATATATATATATATAAAACACATTTTATACATTATACATTTTATAATATATATATACGAAAGATTTATTTATTTGTTTTAGAGGGAGGAAGGGAGAGGGCAGAGGAAGAGAGAATCCTCAAGCAGACTCTCTGCTGAGCACAGAGCCCGATGCTGGGCTCGATCCCAGGACCCTGAGATCATGACCTGAGCTGAAATCAAGAGTGGGCCACTTAACCAACCAAGCCACCCAGGTGCCCCCACATAATATATTTTATTTCAATGTAATATTCACTAAGATAGCTTTCTGATACAATTTTACATGATATAGAAAGAAAACTAACATGATTTTTGACCTCTGTTGTATTACCAAAAAAGAGTTTTAAGATCCAAGCTTGAACTTAGGTTCAGATACTGATTTTTAAAGACTGGCAATTATAAAACTTGAAGAGTCACTTTGCCCCTCACTGCTAATGGTTATAGCTGGACTTTTTCACAAAAGCCTGAAAACTTGTCCTTGTCATCCCTTCATGAAGAGTCTGGGACTGAGCAAGGCTAAGCAGGGTCACTAGGCTCTGTGTGCGTCAGGGGCAAGACAAAGCCCATATTTATTGGCTGTGTACCACCCACTAACGCTCCCTTCCACAATAAATCCATGTGACCGTGAAAGGCACCTGACCCCATATGAACAGTGCATTACACATTTCCAAGCTGAGGTGACAGAGTATTTCCGAAGTCATTGGAGTTGTATGGTATTACTGTAAGGACATATGCTTTTCAATAAGTTGCCTAGAGCTCATACATCTAAATGAGGCTTTCCTGTGGAGCAGTTATTGTGGGAGAGGATACACACATGCTCACAGAGGTGCCATTTCTTAAAATACTCTGGATCTCTGTTTTTGGAATAGCTGTATAATACTTTTTTTTTTTTTTAAACTACATAAGAATGATCAATGCCTCGTCTACTCTATGATTGTCTCTTATCCCAAAATAAAAGTAAACTTCAATCACTCTTATTATTCTCCTTGTGTTGTTTCCCCAAATGTATCCCATCTCTAAATACCAAGATAATCTAACCAACATGAAACATATCACATTTCAGGTTTGTGGATCCAGGTTCAAGTTCACACACCGAGGAGGAAATGCCCTTTTCCCAGACGAGGGCTAACGAGAGGCGCTGGGTAGCTGAGCTTTGATTCTCCTGTAGAAGGAAGAATCAGGGTAGTACCTCTTGGGACAAGTGCCCAGCCTATGTGATCATCGCATCAGGCATTTACTGATGTAAGTCTGACACCAGGCTGTGCAGAACTCCTTCTGAGTTTCCTCAAACTGTAGTAGGAGTTATATACCTGGGGTAGGGCCCTTAAGTGGGACTTTGTCTCCAGCTGTAAGGAACCTCATTGATCCCAGAGAGCTTTGCAAATATGAGCTTTTCATGGGAGCTGGGAAGGGTTGGAAAAGCTGCATTATGCTACACCATTTCCTGCATGCATTCCCCCATTCACTATTCTAATAGCTTATCATGTTTATTAGGAGGCAAGCTTAGTGCTAGGTCTTGGAATTATAATAGTAGCAGCCTGGTCTGTGTGTTTCCAGTACAATGGAGTGGTAGTCAAGAATTAGCGATATCTTTACCTATGTGTATAGTGAGAATGATGGAGAAATAGTCCCTCTTTTTCTTGTTATCTTATTAGTTTTTCTATAACTATGACATATTAATTGCAAAATAGGAACATACAAATTTATGTTTCAGTGTCCCTTATTTCAGAGGGCCGTTCGCACCCTGGTGGAGGGAGTCCCTGACTTGGGTGGTGGTTGAATGGTGCTCTGTGGTCCAGACTTTTTTTTTTTTTTTTTTGAGACAGTGGGAGAGAGCACAAGCAGTGGGGAGAGGCGAGGCAGAGGGAGAGGGAGAAGTAGGCTCCTCACTGAGCAGGGAGTCCAACATGGGACTTGATCCCAGGACCCCAGGATCATGAGCCAAAGGCAGAAACTTAACCAACTGAGCCACCTAGGCGCCCCCAGCAAATACCATTCTTAACAATCCATTGATGGGCTCCCTCTGGTTCTACTCCAGAGCTCTCATGAAGACTTCGAGTGGGCACAGTCTCCAAGGAGAGCATGAGTCCTGGAAACTGGCTCAAACTAACTCTATGCAAATATTCCCTGTCTTTAAACTAACAGACTCTCTCAAAGACACCATACATAGGGCATTCGTCAGGACTCTTTGTGTTGAAAATGATGGAAAACCCAACTGAAACTAACGCAGAAAAGTGGAGGGGCGGAGGGGAGGGTTTTTTGTGGCTTTTTTTTTTTTTTTTTTTTTTTTTGGCTACAGAACTTACCATCAGATGTGCATGGCTGACAAATGGCCCCTATCTTGGTTTAGCATCACTCTCCATGGTGACCCCCAATGACTCCTGGGTCACCCCTTACTGGCTTGTTGGCTTGTTCTAGTGGATCTCCCTCCCCTCCACTTTCTCACTGGGAGGACTTCTGATTGTCCCCGTGGCCTGTGACTTGGAACACTCTATAACTGCCCTTCCTGGGTCACAGGCCAACCCTCTACTGAAAGCTGGATGCATGAGGGGAAGTGGTGGCTGTGGGGAGGGGTGGCACGGGGGTCTTCAGGGAAGGAGTGGTACTGTTTGCAGAGTGAAGGTCAAACCAGCAATGCCCACAGGCATGACCTCCAAGGACTGTGGTACCCAGAGGAATATCTGAGATCAGTGTAGGTTATTTACCATCGACCACGTAGAATTCCCTCCTAGTCAATGACACTGAAACCATGAGTGAGAACAGGATAGCAGTGTGCCGGCCCCTTCTCCATATCTCCTTTCTACCAGAGTCCAGGACTCGGTGCCCGGCAGCCTGGTGGTCTCTGTGGGTGGGCTGCGCTGTTCTGTGTATCCACTCAGGGCCAGCCCACTGGGGCCATCAGAACGAATCGGAGACATGAGAGCTTGACAGAATTTTTAGGTATTTATTTGGCAGAAGAGTTGTTAGAGGTAACCTACCCTGAGCGCTCACAAATCAAACTACTGCCACCAAAATCTAGGTGAGGAGTCTTAGTTGAACTGGTTAGACATTTAGTTCTGGGAGTTTCCCTGGCTTGCCCACCACTCCCTTATTTCTGCCCCTCAGTTATTTTCTTGGGTGCATGATGCTGTTCCCTTCTTCAGCCATCTCACGCTCCGAACAGTTGAACGGACTTTTCTCTGTTCCGGGGGGAGCTCCCATGTTGCATCCTCAGCTCTGCCTCCCCAGGGTATAAGATCTCCTTTTGCAGATTGACAAACTGCAGTCATTTTAAAAGAAAAGCCACCTCACACAGAGGTCAGTGTTGGTGGCGTTTTAACGAGCTCTGCTGAGCACAGTCGGTGGAGAGACAGGGCCATTGTTTTTGCTGGTCTGTGACTGACTGGGGGCAGGAGAGGGGACAATGCCCATGGGGCTGTCTTTGTAGCTGGCATGCGTGCGTGCTCCTGCCTTAAGCACTGTCTGCAGCAACATCTACTTTATCTGCAAGGTCTCAGGGTGGCGATGAGATCAGTGTGCTTAAAGGACTGGCTCAGTTACATTAAGAATCATCCAACAAAACCCACGTTGCAGAATCCTGTCCCCTCTATTCACATTTTCAAATCCTGAAATTATAGAGTACAACGTCTGTAATAAAAGTATGAATACCCACACACGCACAGACATCTGTAGAAAGCTTTCACACGGAAAAGCCTTTTGGCTCCACATGTTTAAGTCTTTCAAAGACCACTTTCTAGGAGCATCCAGAACATCATTTAATCCTGTATGATGGTCTTGTAGCTCCTTAGCCTTTCTGGGCCAGTGGTGGGAGGGAACTATACAACTCAATCATCTCAGACAAGCCCAGCAAATAGGTTGTTTTCACTCAGTCCCCATTCTTGGTCACTTTTCCAGCAAACTGCCTGTTTCAATTTCAAGTTCAGTGCTATCATACAGTTCTGCACAACTGAGCCCTGAATTACTGCGAGGAGATAGAACAACTCATCTACTAGGTACAGCGTGTAGTGTAGTTCCCAGCCCATGGAAGGCTGTCATACATCATAAGTTCTACCAAAAAACCTTATCTCCAAAAGTCAAGTTCACAATAGTATACAGCACTTAGGAAAACTTCTCTCTCTCTGGCTTCTCTCCCTCTCTCCTACCCCAAGTTCACTAAAGTTCCTATTACAGTAACAATGCAGCACAATGGAAAATCCAATTGCTTTGAAGGATATTGGACTCAGGCATTCACAATGAAAGAAATGGCAATGTTCAATTCTGAGCAGGGATTGTCCACCTAGGGTTTTAATTAACTGCCCATGTCTACACGTCTCAACTTCCCACTTGAGCAAAAACGATTTTTAGGACTACAGTTGATTTTACAGATAAAGCAAACCCAGAAAGTTTTACAAAATAAATTCAAGTGGGAGTTAATTCTGGGCAGTGTGTATGCAAAGTGGGTTTTCCCAAATGAAACCACAGTATGAACATTTAGATGGGTGGGTTTTACTATTGCTTTCTCAGTGGGAAAAGTTAAATAGACTAATGTGAGATTTAAACAACATGTTTAAACAACAATTAAAACAACACTGGCAGACAGGCCACAGAGCCATATGTGATTTATTGCCAAATGTTCTCTATGATGAATAATGGTCATATGCATATGCGGAAGGGAGGTGAGAAGATCAGGTAGCTTAGAAAGGAGGTAGTTTGATTTGGGGTCCACAGGAGTTTTGCTAGAAGCTGTGGAGGGGGAAGACAATGATGCACCCTGGAGTTGTGTCCTCTCCACTACTAACCTGTCAGACTTCCCTTTGTGTTCCACAAAATCCTAGACTAGAATGACTGCCATGGTAATTCTTATGTAAATGAATGAAAGAGAGTTTTCCCATGGCTAATTGTTTTCTAAAGTTGGAGCTCCCTATGAAGTGACAATACCTTCAGAAATTCATGAAATGAAAGAGAACAGGGAGAAAGAGGGGAGACACCAGATCCCACCGAGTGCTACTGTGTACACAAATTTTTCCCTCTTGAAAGAGTAACTCTTTCCTCTTGAGGAGAGGCAACAGTGTCTTCATTTTACAAACCAGGAAGGGAAGGCTCAGCAAGTCTAAGTGAGTTGCTGGAGGTTTCTGGCCAGAAGAGAAGGCACTGGGAGTTGAATCCTCAGTTACCAAAACAGAGGGGGGAGGTGGGGAGGGTCTGGCACTTTCCAGAGCAGATAGGAGAGTGTGAGAAGCTGCCCCTGGCTAGGCCAAGGACACCGAAGTTTCAAGTTCCCAGAGATGCCTCTGCTTGGCTCCAGTCAAGGTGACTAGTTTTTCTGTCTCTAGGAACCTCCACCCGGTGAGTATTTGCTGGTCTGCACTCTTCTGTTGGTTTCTATTGTCTTGGTTCTCCAATTGGGGCTGGCGGATAACACATTCTCCAACTTACCACTGAAACTGAAATCTGAGCTCAAGTAGGCTGACCAGCTTGTAAAGATACTATATATATTATATATGCATACATAGAATATGAATGTATATTATAGATGTATACATAGTATATGTATGTTATATATGCATATATATCTACATAGAGTTATATATGTATATATATGTATATATATACACACACATGTCTTACTTTATTTCAAAGATATAAAAATGGTGTTTCTTTGAAATCATGTATTATTTGGTATGATTTACTTTCTATTACAGAAATGTTATTAATTAAAGAAAACAGAAATAAGACTAGCAAGCGGTGGCAATTGGTGGTAATTAAAGTCAGACTAAGCAAACAAATACTCTGTGTCAGGAGAACATAATCTTTCCCCATGCTCTGTCTGTGGTCCCACACAGCAGCTCTCCATAGCCCCGCCCTCTCTTTCCTGGATGTCTGACTGTCCTTGCACTGGGGACACAGCAGGTGATGAGGGTGGGTTATGAGACTGCCTACCCCCGTCTGGCCATCAGCTTGTTTCTGCGATCTTGTGGGAACCGAGTTCCTCTCAAAGTGGTTCCAGACTCAAATACAGCTTAAGAACCACTACACACTAAAACTGCCTCTCGGAATGGAAATGTACTCACGAAGATTCCATAGAATAGCTGAGGTTTTGTTTTAACCTAGAGGGTCCCCTACATGGCCTTTGACCCATACAATGTTTTTCTCTCTTAGACACTCATTACTAAGTAGCTAACAGGCTCTTTGCTTCTCATCAGCCCTATTGGTCCTGCGTGAATTGCTTTTCCTAATATCTATAGGGTTCCTCCCTCACTTGCTTCAGTTACTCCTCAAGTGATAACCCAAGTAAGACCACCGCTTATCACTCAGCCCTGTTTTGTTTTAAAGAATTTATCTCTTTATTTATTTGCTTACTTACTTACTTACTTATTTTAGAGAGCATGAGCAAGAACAGGAGGGGCAGAGAAAGAGAGAAAAGAATCTCAAGCAGACTCCATGCTGAGCATGGGGCCTGACTCAGGTTTCAATCCCAGAACTCCGAGATCGTGACCTGAGCTGAAACTAAGAGTCAGACGCTTGACCGACTGTGCCCTGCAGGAGTCCCAGCACTTAGCCCTGTTTTATCCGCCCCCCCCCAAGCTTGTGTCACTGTCTCATATTCTGTTTATCTGCTTGTTTAGCTTATCTATTGTGTGGTCCCACAAGGAGACCAGAGCTCCTTGGGAGGTGGGGTGGGAAGGGGCAGTGATGTTCTGCCTGGTGGGGTCACTGCCTCACCCCTAGGCTTCCAGCAGAGCCTGCCTTGGGGCAGCCACTCTCAGAAGGGAAATGAGATGGAGGAAGCAGGAGGGGGGCAGACAAAGAGAACATGTGTGAAGGGACAGCACCCTGCTGAGCCTTTCTAATCTCTCCCTTCAGATTAGGACTCCTAAAGGGATCTCTTTAGGAGTCTTGGGTTTTCTCTTACCCTGTATTCATTAAGCAAACTTGAAGCACCTACATCCCACACATACCAGACAGTTAACAAGGCAGTGGCGACGCTGCAGTGGGGAGTCCCCGCCTTCAGGGGAGGGTCCCTCTTCCGGGCACCCGTATGAACGGAAAGAGGAAAGGCAAACACAACTATGTCACCTTCTTAGCTGTAGTTCTGTCTTCTCACAAGGCAATATGTTTGCTCTCCAATGTCTTCTGTCGCCCTTAACATGAATGTGTGGAGAAGCAACTAAATCACCAGGAGAAGAGGATTAAGAGTCCATATATGTTGAAGAAGAGAAGATGCTTTACATTTTCTTTCCAGTTTGAAATTTGGCCTTCCTACCTGCCAGGCTACGTATCGGGTCAGATGCCCCTGCAGTCCCCCTCCCCCAACTCACCAGGATCTTAATTTAAGAAATAACAGTAGTGTAATTTGACCCTCTGCACACTTGTCTGGAATAAATTCTTTAAGAAATCCGACATGTGTGTGCATACAAACACATTTAAGAGCAGAAAGCACAAAAATCCATTTTGACCATTAAACCGGATTTAAAAGGCATCAGGTGGTGAATTAAAGGCTGACAACAAACCCTTGGAACCTGAAATGCTATCTCAAGCTCAACTCGCAGATTCTTTAAACCAGAGAATTCTCAGCACATGGAAGCAGATCAGAGCAAGGAGTCTGGGAGGAGTGGGTTGTTTTTTTATCCAATGCTTACACACAGAGATGCTCTGAGGAATTTGAAACATGGACAAAACACAGCAAGCCTTTGTTCAGACCACATGGAATCCTCTTCTCGCAGCCACAGACCTTAGCCCCACGTTCCTGGCACCACCTGCAGCTGTCTATTCATTGCGAGCAAACGGGAAGAGCTTTTGGTGAAGCCCGTGAAGTTCCTAAATAAATGTGTCCATGTGTACTTCCGAAATAAATTGCTCAGTAGTTCAAGTCCTTCAAATGGTTGAGAAGCCTGCCTGAAACATTTGGAGAGCCCGGCCGTCAGCGGCCAACCGAGAGGCACTGAAATAACTCCCCTGACTGCTGTTCTCCATCTATTATGAAAGAACGAAAACAAAACCTTGGGGGGGGGGGGGGGCAGGGGAGATCAGAACAGATTAAGCATGCCTGGAAATCCTCGAAAGCTTCCAACTTATTTACACTTATGAAGGCGAAACATGATCCCCCCAACATGTTAGGAGGCGGTGCCGTGAAGCGCTCTCCCTTCCCGTTTTCCTTTCCCCGTCCATCTTCCATATGTTCTCAATCACCAGCCACCACAGTTTCGTTCCATTGAGAGAGCAACTGCATTCAAGCATGGCTTGCCTTTTCTTTTCTTCTTCTTCTTTTTTTTTTTTTTTTCTAATTCCCCAGTTAGTAGAATTTTCAAAGAAGGGGATGTTGAGCCCATGGTTGAGACAAGTTATTGTGCACAGCAAGGCTAAAATGGAAGGTGTTTCTGAACCCTATTTGCCTTGAGACAGTCTGCCAGGAAGGTTTCAATGACTTATACCCAGTAGAGCTATGAGTACGTATTTTCATATAAAAGGCAAACTGGTAGGGACGCCTGGGTGGCTCAGTTGGTTAAGCAACTGCCTTCGGCTCAGGTCATGATCCCAGCGTCCTGGGATCGAGTCCCATTTCGGGCTCCTTGCTTCACGGGGAGCCTGCTTCTCCCTCTGATTCTGCCTGCCACTCTGTCTGCCTGTGCTCACTCTCTCTCTCTCTCTGACTAAATAAATAAAATCTTAAAAAAAAAAAAAGGCAAACTGGTATTTTGGCAAGGAAATGGGGTATGTTATTCGTTGACCTTTGAGACAAAGTCAAGATAGAGATCATGTATTCTTAGATCATCACCTGCCTTCCCCCCCAGCTTATCCCAAGGAGAGGTCCTCACTGCTTTTGGCTATGTATGATATGGAGTGAGTAGGAGACTTCCACTTCTTTTTAAGGTCATTGTGCAATGAGTGACAAATTCTTGCTTATAAAATCCTTTTATGCAGAGAGGTTCATATCGTGGACTCCTGTGACCTTAAATGTGCTGTTTTCTCCATTTTCCAAAAACAAATACTAGGACAAGAAACTTAGATGCCAACCCCAGTTCTCACTTGTAGAAGGACAGTGTCACAGTTAAAGACAGGAGGGGTAGAAGGACAACTTGATGAGGGGATTGCGAAACCATGAGGTGGAATTAGGTTTGGATTCATCCATTTGTTCTGAAGATATATATTATTCAGCCCCTCCCCCCATGCCAGGCACTGAACCAGGCATGGGGGGTAAAAGGGTGCTCACGATAGACAATAGCTTAATGAATAGGAGGATTTCAGATTGTGCTAAGTGCCAGGAAGGAAATTAGCAAGGGATAGAGATTAATTAACACTAGGAATCGTCTTTACATAGAGGGGCAGGAAAGGAATATGGCAATGCCAGCGAAATCTGAGAGGCACAGTCCACAATGTGAGGACAGACTGTCGAGAGGAAAAGGGTCTGTGAAGGAGGACGGCACGATCCTGGACCCTGGGGCGGGGGGTGGGAGCAGCTTGTGCTGTTCACAAACACAAGTGGGAGCAGAGAGAATGGGGAGCCTCGGTGTTGGGCCAGGGTTGTGAGGAGACGCTGAGGGGTCTTACAGCCTGAAGAGAGGCATTTTTAAATGTTGTCATCACCACCGTGGAAAACCACTAGAAGGGTTTAAAGCAGCAGAATGATACAATGTGCTATTGGTTTTGCAAAGGTCACTTTGGGTTGCTTGATGGAAGTGAATTGAAGAGAGAGCAGAGTGGAGCCCCCACTCAGAGGCTATGGCAGTGGTCCAGGGGAAGGTCCCAGAGGCCAGTGTGCCTTGGGCAAAGGAAGTGAAGGGAGGTCACAACGCGATGCCACTCTGCCTGCTGTTTATCAGAGCTGGCATGTGGTCTCTCCTGTGTTTTTCACTTCCGAAATTAAGATCCCAAGGACTAGCACTTGTATTTATGATTCCAGAATGTATCAAAAACATTTTCCATATCTGACAACTATAGCATTCTCACTGTTTTCCAGTTAGTGACCTTGAAAGTTGATTAACTGTGAACTTAGGTAGTCTGGAATTTTGACCTGCCAAAGAACCATTTGCAGGGTACTGGTTAAAACGGCAGATTCCTGGGCCCACTCCTTATGCTTCTGACTCGGGATTGTCTGGAAGGGAGCTCAGAAATTTGCTTTGTGTTGAGAATCTCAAGGAATTCAAATATAGTGTTTCAGGGGCACATTTTGGGAAAATATGCAGTAGAGCTGGCCCTTTGATCCTGCCTCTTGCTGGAATCCTTGTAGCTTTCTAAGTTTTATTGGTTAGTTTTCAACTGAAGAATAGTCTGGAAGGGCCAGGTTGTGCTGTAGGACAAAATAATGTCCCAAATCACAGTGGCTTGCAAGACAGGATTCATCCCCTGTGGCTTACACATCCATTCTGTATGTATGGGGTGGAGGGCTCTGTTCCCCATTGTCCTCACTCAGGACCCTAATGACAGCTCCACCTTCGGCAACTTTGCCGGCTGCCATGTTTGAAGGAAGAGAATATGGGGAACCCGGGACTGGCTCTACCCTACTCTTAACACGGTCACATCCTTTCACTGGCCACAGCTAACACTTGGAGGTGTGAACATGCATCCTCTGGTGAGCCGGAAGGAGAAGCAAACGGATATCACAACCAGTGGCAATGTCTGCGCCAGAGAATACAGGAGGCAAAGAATGAAGCCTATAAAAATGGCCCCTAAGCTCTCTGCGGAATATGGGGCATCTATGGACAGTGGAGTTACTAAAATAATGTGAGCATAGTACTAAGTATTTCCAATATTAGAGAAATCCCTTCATCTCTGTTAAGTATTTTTATATCTGCCGTGGTTAAATTGAAAAATAGTTAATGCATGTTAATAGAAAATCTAATTAAAGTTTCTTTAAATATCTGCTAGTTTTTGAGGACAAGAAACACTGCACAGGAGTAATATCTGTTAACTACATCACGTGATGGACTTGTTCGTGGTGGAGAGCCCCCATTCCCTGGTGCTGGTCCTCAGCGAGGGTGGTGGGCACCAATGTCTCTGTTCCAGCTCCACGGGCCGAGTCACCTGCTCTACACACCTGAATCCCCTCCCCCACTTCATTTCGCTGCACCTGTTTCCTCCTCTGTAACATATGACAGAGAGGGAGAATTGATTGCTAATGTCTCAGCTTCAGTCCTCATGTGATCAAATATGAGAAGCAGGTTTGAGTCCCTCACTGTGGGGAAGAACCGCAATCCAGTATCTGCAGCTGTGTTCTCGGCTTCTGGGGAATACACCTTACCTACCTTACCGTGATACGCCTTACCTACCACAAAGGAGGGAAAATGGCTCCCACCTTCTTAGATGCTAAAAATTCATTAAGGAATGAGTCTTAGCACGTGCTTTATGAACGCGGGTTTGCGTGTTCACTCCTGCCACTTACTGGATGTGTGCCTTTGAGAAGTTGCCCAATCCTTGGATCTCTCATCGACAAAATGGATTCTAACTCACTTGTGAAGTTCCTGTGAGAATAAAATGAGATGATGTGATGAAGGGCTTAGCATCACATCTAAGACACACTTAGTTTAGTTAGCTTGTTAGTTTGTTTACAGATTGCTTCAGGAATGTGGAATGAATAAAATGCCCAATTAGTGAATGACTATTTCATTGTTATCATCATTAGTTTTGTGTGCTGTGTGAGCTTGGTCACACTTGATCCTGTCAGCTTCCGACAACCTGTCACCGTTCTGGAGATTCCTTCCATTGAGAAAAGAATCTTTTTGCAGACTTCATTTCTTTCCCCAACTAGAACTCTCTCACGGCTGGTACATAAAATGCCAGTCAGGGAAGTATTTGGTCCCCATCAAGCCTTGCCTGCCATCCTGCTTACCATGACAACATGAAACCCAGGCTTCTCTGAATTTTTGTTAATCCCGCATCTCATTCTAATGTTCCAAAAACAGCTCTCAGGGCCGCCACAGCCCTGAGGCCGAGGGAACACACATACCACATGACGTTCCTTCTGTTTTACCAGTGAGGGAATGGAGGCAAAGTTCTAGTCAGTTATCAGAGGAGGAGGTTCCTAAAGGCTGTTGAGGCCCATCTCCCTCTGGCTTTTCCTTCTGCTGGGTTTCTGCCAAAGCAAGGGAGTGTGAGCTGAATATACGAGAGAAATCCTCCGCGATGGTGCCTTGTGCAGAGCGAACAACACCACCACCACGCCTGTGGGCCTTCACGGGACAGCTCTAGGAAGCCATGTGGAAGCCAGTGGGACTCTTGGTCATCTCACAGAGCTAAGTGGACAAGGCAGGTTTCAGATTTTCAAAATTGTGGTGAGATTCACCATCCTTTCTGAGTTAAGAATCTATCCAGTTCCTCTGGAACATCCTTAACCTTGTTATACCTTCCCCAGTGCATCTTCTGGGCAAAACACACCATGTCCCTCCTCAAGGACAGCAGAAGGGAGTAATGCTGATTCACTAAATTGCTAAAATGTGCTTCCTGACTGTTGAGCTATGGGCATTTATCTCTGTTTACCCTTCTGAAAGTCCTTGGCGAAAAAAGACAGGATGTACCTCAACATCACAGTGCACTCAAAACTGAAAGAACACTTCTCTAATGACAGCCTTGTCTCTGGACTAAGCAGGCTCTGGGTTATTCATCATGGAACAGCTGAAGTCTTTTTCTAAATTTTATTGGTGACCGTTTTGGTAAGAGTGAAATTGTTTGAGACAGGTTTGTACACACAGGCCGCAGATGAAATTAATAAGATGAGTTTAAGAGCACTTTGGTTTTAAAATATAAGACACTTTAGTCTGCCGTTCTCTGTCTTGAGCTGGGCTGTGGTGGCGGGGTGGGGCGGTGGGGGACAGAGCTGGAGTTGTGGTGTTGAGTTTAAGCCCTATTCTGCCTCTTACTTCCTATGGGATCTTGGTTAAGGGGCTTCACCTCCACGGAACTGAGGTTCTTCATCTGTAAAATGGGACGGTAACTACCCCCCAGCCCAGGTTGGTTTGATAACACTTACTGAGTAACTACCACAGGACTTAAAAGTGATCGGTTAAGAAAAAAATCCAGTTGACACTTATGAAACATCTAACAGATCTGGGCTGCTGTGCCGTGACCCTGGGGTCACCGTTCACATTATAATCATTGGAGATTTATGAATTATTAGCACTTTTTAAAAAAAATAAATTCTTTTGAGGAAGGTATACCTTTTAACCATTTACACACAAGCACTATTTAAACTAGCAAATGCTGAGCCCATGGGCAGTGCACAAATTACTAGGTGATGGGAAAAGGCAACACAGAAATGCAAAAATATCACCAGTTGATCCTTGTGTTGGGTCTTGAAAGAGCAGGGGTGTGCAAGGTCAGGAGGAAGGAAAAAGCATTCCTCACAGAATGAAAAACTACTGAAACAGCAATAGTGGTGATTTTAAAACCTGTCCATAAATTCTCATTCTTTAAAAGATGAGGTCTAACTCTCTTCTCCATGAGTGTGGGCTGTATGTAGTGATATGTTTTTGATGATTTGAACACAGTGGAGGTGTGTGACTTCAGCTATTGGATCACAAAAGGCTCTGTGGCTTCCTCATTACTTTCTCTCTTGGGCCAACTCCCTTTAGAGGAAGCCAGTTGCCATGTTGTAAGGACTCTCACTACCATCACGTGATTCATCTTGGGGTTTCAGATTCTCCAGCCAGAGTCAAGACTTCAGAGGATGCAGCCCCAACTGACATTTTGTCTGGAGCCTAACGACATTCCCTTGTGCCAGAACCATCTAACTACGCCGGTACAGGAGTGGCGGACTCCTAATCCACAGAAAGGGAGATAATATATATTTATTGTTTTAAGTTGCTGAGCTTTGGGAAATTTGCTTTGCAGCAGCAGATCACTAACACAGTGGCAATGGAAACTTCTTTTGCTTGGAGCCTGGGGGCGTGGGGACACAGAAAATGGGGTCTGAAAGGTAAATGCCCAACATTCTCTGATAAGAAATTGAGATTTATCCTTTCAGCAACATATTCAAGCTGGAGGACGTCTTTCCCTAGAGGAATGATGCGATCAGAGTCTTTGGCGTGAAATGGGACGGGAAGGGAGATTGGCTGGCGCCGAGGGGACTACAGTTAGCAGGCTACAG
The DNA here is from genome assembly GCF_964662115.1 of Mustela nivalis. Taxonomy (NCBI): domain Eukaryota; kingdom Metazoa; phylum Chordata; class Mammalia; order Carnivora; family Mustelidae; genus Mustela; species Mustela nivalis. The sequence goes on from NC_139021.1 coordinate 80,527,110, forward strand.
GAACAATCACTCCGGTAGGAAGAGGAAAGCCTGAATTAAGACAATGGCAGAGAGGGTGGATATTGGGAGGACTGTCTTAAGATTTGGCGGTTTTCAGAAACAACCAGTATTTAGAACCATCTCGTGAAATCACGCTTCACTCTGCCTTGTGTTGGGGGAAAAGTATGCTGAACTACACGACAACTCTGTATTCCTACCAACATCATCATGATCATCACACACACACACACACACACACACGAGATAATTTTCAAGCACGCACAGAATCAGCACTTTGTAAAAAGGACTTCACAATTAGGAAATGTCTCACTCTTAGGATTTAATATTAAGCCTTTCAGGGGCGCCTGGGTGGCTCAGTGGGTTAAGCCGCTGCCTTCGGCGCAGGTCATGATCTCAGGGTCCTAAGATCGAGTCCCGCATCGGGCTCCCTGCTTGGCGGGGAGCCTGCTTCCTCCAATCTCTCTGCCTGCCTCTATGCCTCTATGCCTACTTGTGATCTCTGTCAAATAAATAAATAAAATCTTTAAAAAAAATATTAAGCCTTTCAAACAGTCCTTTATAGAAACACTAATTTCACGAACAAAAAATTAATAAGCTCCCCCTTCCATAAAGGGAACCAAAAGGCTCACATGTGTCCAATGCACAAATAAGGCCACAGAGGATTAGACTGAATTTTGGTGGGACACAGATTAAATGTGACTTTGAAATGTTGAAATCTTCAGCAGAATCCATGACTAAAACAGCAGACAGTGGGGGCGCCTGGGTGGCTCAGTTGTTAAGCAGCTGCCTTCGATTCAGGTCATGATCCCAGGGTCCTAGGATCCAGCCCTGCATCCGGCTCCTTGCTTGGCGGGGAGTCTGCTTCTCCCTCTCCCACTCCCTCTGCTTGTGTTCCCTCTCTCACTGTGCCTCTGCCAAATAAATAAATAAAATCTTAAAAAAAAATAAAATAGCAGACAATAATATTAAATTAGCTAAGAAGTGCTCGCCTCCCAGAAAACTGGTGTCCTTAGAAAAATGACATCTATTTTTGGTATTTCAATAGCCCTAGAAAGAGATGCATATAAATGCTAAGCCATGAATATTTCAAATGGCCACATTTCTGCCCTAACGGTGAGGGGAGGATATTTATATATGTGTGTGTGTGTGTGTGTGTGTGTGTGTATACATATATATATTTTTTTGAACTAAATGAAAGAAACCTATTTTCATTCTATTATCTTGAATGCACTGTGTCATCACCACTGAAAGCTACATCTCCAGAAGTTTCTTTCTGGAAAGTAAGCGTTCTAGTGAGACAGATAACTAATCAGAGAACTAGAAAGAATTCCAAACCAGCAGAGAGAAAGTAAAGCAACCACATTTGATTTCCAGAAGGAAAAAGTTGCAAATTGTAGTAGTTGAGAATCTTATCATGTCTGCTTCTGAAAACTGCTTCTTAATGCTTTCTTTTACATTTACACAGTATATGAAACTTTTGAAGCAATGTTAATCTTCAGATAGCTTGATCCAATAGATACTTGAATACTCCGCATCCTACCAAGAGGAGATAAGATCTGTCCACTAAGAGGAATGCTGTTTCTCTTAAAGGACGCAACTATATTCCTTGAGGCAAAGGCTGTGTTGTTGACCACAGTGGTCCTGTGCCAACCGTGAGGCCCCAAAAGGGGGCCCCTCACCAAACGACCTGTTGAAAGAGGAATGAACGAACAAGTGGACAAATGTATGAACACGTTTAATGCTAATGACTCTGGACTTGTACAAATAACATTCAAAGGTAGGTCTCCGCTGTTAAGAACTCATAAATATTTACAACCGAAGGTCTTGCGGAAGATGTGAAAAACTCTGATGTTTAAGAAAAGGTAAAAATAACGCAAGTGTGAACTAAGTAAAGAAGAGGTGGCATATTTTAGGAAGCTTGACGAAACTCTTTTAGCAAAAGCACACTGCTATCGCTGTTCAGAATAACTGTGATATGGCGAAAGTAACTTAATGAAAACATGTTCCTTCGAAGCTACTGAAAACCTGCTTCTGGCTCACAGTCCAAAGTTAAACTTTTCGTGGCAGGAGCAAAGACAAGGACAAAGAGAAACCACCACCGTTAGTGCCTGCACCAGAGCTATTTATTTAGTGTAACTTTTTCTTTTTTCTTAAAGATTTCGTAACAACTGAAGTATGTACAAAGTCTTACAGCATTTACACCATAAAAAGTTTCCCATTAGCTGATAAAGTCTAAGGTAGTGCTGCTGAGAACTTCAGAGCATGAGTACGGCGCAATGAAGCAGACTGCTACACGTTTTTACCTCTCCGCCACCACACACCACAACTGTCAGCTGGTCCACAGCTAACGATCCACCTGCAAGACAGGTTACTGGGGAAAACGGGAACGAGTCGATTATGCAGCACTAGAGACCAAGGGGTGGAAAAGCTACATGGCATCATGTTTCTACAGTTTCCTAGAGCTGTAACAAAGGTCCACAGCCTGGGAGAATAACATATGCAAGACAACACAATCGCACTGCTCAGATAATGGTTCGGTTAAGAAAGGTATTCGCTTTTGAATGGGAGGCTCTATACTGATATGGCTGGTATTTCCATTTGTGTTCATGTCTTCAGATAGCTCACACCTGCACAAGCCCCACTCCCCTCTCCCAAATAAATCAACAGCACAGGGAGGGAAGGAGAGAGGCAAGAGAGTCAGCACAGAATATCAGTTCTCGATCAAAAAACAAACAAGTTTTTTTTTTTTTTAAAGACATTTAGTATCAGCTTTAGGATGATCATTCCCGTCATAAGATTAATAGTAGAAATTTTGGAATCAACCCAAATCAGAAGAACATCAACAAAAACCCCCAACCCCCAAACTCCTAGATTGAATCACCTTCATTGTTTCTGATTGTCTTTCCTTGGGGTATTACACAGAAGCACCAACATTTACACACTTAATTGGACACAAAACGTAGCACTGTTGCCCTAACCACTACTTTAGTAAGTGGCAGGAGAATTCCAATACGCAAATGATTGACATCAGGCTCACCGCTTTCCTCCTCAGAAAACCCAGCCTGGTTCTCTAGCTTAGGTCAGTCACTGTATCTGTTTGGTAGCAGAGCTCATGGATTTTCCCCACTGTTTCGGGCTCACACGTAGGCAAATTGGCTTTTTATTTCAAAAAGATTCTACTCTCAACTTAAAAGCCAGTTGATAAAACCTTTAATTAAGACACAAGAGCGCGGGATATAAAAACACAAGAACCACATAAATATCGAAGAAGTTGTATACCATTTTTTGTGTAAACAGTTTTGCTTAAGATTGAAGCCCTAACCGGATTCTGGCCTGAAACTCTTGGCAGATGACGTTGTGTTCAGCCAGGCTCTGCAGCGATGGTTGACGTGGAAGCCAGGTCAGTCCCCATGTTGACAGGCATGCAACTTGGAAACATTGCACAACGAGCAACACAAAGAGAGTGGAGAAGCTCACAACACTTCAAGGAGACCTCACAACCTTCACGACTGCGGATGCACAGACAGAGACCCACCCCTCCCTCCTCTGCACGCACTTGGTCTTACACGTGGGAGACCTTCTGTGACTCTCTAGCTTGTTTGATGCTATATAACCACTTGATGATCCTAGCATTTCTTTCGATGGCAGAAATGCCATATGGCACCCGGTCATTGGCACTGTCATCATTTCTAAGGTCACTGTTACTGTCCTGAGACTGTTCGCAGTCTGAGCTGATCATGCTTGCGCTGCGGAAGTTGAGGGATATGATGTCGGAATTAGCCCTTGCAAAGTTTTCCATTCCAAGGTTTTCCAGCTCTTCAGGGTCCAGTCCGCAGTAGTTGAAGAACCTCTCCACGTCCGCGTCCACGCGGAAATACCTGTCACTCAAGTCCGACTTAGACCGCTGGAGCGAGGGTCTTCGGCTGACGCCGCAGGCCGGTTCCACCGGTTCGGCTTCCGGGGACTTCACGGTGGCCATGGCCGCGACCTTGGGTTTGGGAGGCAGGGGAGGGGCGGAGCTACTGCAGGGGATCGCTTTTAGGGGCTTCACACTGGTCACTTTGCGGATGTCCGAGGAGCTGTGGGAGACGTGGAGGAAGGACTCGGCCGACTGCTCCAGCAGCCTCCTGCCCACGTGGGAGCCGCCCTCCTGCGGGCTGCCGCGGCCCTGCGTGGGGTACACCTTCAGGGACTCGGCGAAGGAGTGCCGGTGCAGGTCGGTGGAGTCTGGCCGGTGAGGCGGCCAGTTCCGGGAGCTGTGCTTGTGCCCCGAGCCCGAGCTGGAGCCTTCGGAGCTGTTGATGATGTTTTTCAGGATCTCGAGCTTCAGGTTCTCCCTCTGCACGCCACTCTCGGTCTTGGCGTGGCTGCCGAACACCCGGAGCGTCGGGCTGCCCAGGGCGCGCTTGGCGGCCGGGCACACCGGGGGCTTGGCCAGCACGGCCGGCTTCACCGGCTCCTGCTTGGCGTTGATGACCTCCTGACTCTTGACATACTTGGCCTTGTCCGCTTCCAGCCTTTCCACGGCGCTGAGTCTTTTGGGGTTGGGCTCGGCCTGCCTGCGAAAGTAGTCGGGCCCTTTGTTGAGAATGCGCAGGGGGACCGCCGAGGTGAAGGTGCCCGCGGGGCTGACCGGCTTCACCATGCTACCTGTCTGTAGGGTCTCCGTGGGCATGGTGGGTGGTCTCTCCCCGGCAGCCGTGTTGGATTCTGGTCTGGGCGCCTCCGGATACGCTGAATAGACACATGTACACGAAGCACAAAGGGCAGCGGACGGAGCCTGGAATCTGGGTGTCAGCAGCAGCAGCAGCAGCGGCGCCTCATCTCACAGCTCATTAACTGCCACCGGGCCTCTGATTCACTTTCCCCCTTTCCGAAAGGCCACAAGCCACAAGTTCCTTTAATCTGCTTAGCTGCCTCCTTTCTTCTCCCTGAAGGATGTGGGAGTCTCCTCCAGGTCTTTGTGCTCAACTGCAGGCAGAGCTGAAACACACAACAACCAACCGCGGGTTAGGATGGGCGAGTGACATCACGGCTGTAGCAACAGAGAAACCCCGCGGCGCCCCCGCCTCCGCCGGCCTCCCGGCCCTGGGCCGCTTCTGGGCGGCGATCCCGGGGTCCCGGAGCGCCGACCGCCCGCGCCCGGCGTCCCAGCCCGCGCCCTGGCGCCCGCAGTCGGACCCGGGTGCTGGGGGACAGAGAGGGGCCGAGCTTTCCCACGCGTGGGCTCTTGTGGCCGCCTCCCCGTTGGTGAGATCCGCCCCCTAATCACGCCCGGCTGGCATTTCTTGTATCAAACCCAGGAAATCCTGGCTGAATGTGGAAATGCGGGTTTGGCAGAGCCGCGTTCCCAGTTCACTGAACGCCCATGGGTTCCTAGGAATCCGGCATCTGCTGCAGTCTCTGGCAGCGGTGAATTAGAATACGTCTCTTTCTCAGCGAAGCAAAACTTCTGATTTCTTACTACCCAATCTCTCCATAACATCTGAAACGAGCACTTCTTTAATTCTTCAAAAACTGAAAATACTGGCAAGAAAAGGGATTGGCAGCAAAGATGAAAAAAAAAAATTAAAAAGCGTGTTTCGGTTATCTTACTTTTGCCAACTAATATATTTGAAAACATTTTCTCCTGAAAACGGAGACAAATGTATGACTTCCTGTTAACTACAAGCTTATTTTTTAATTAAACAAAACTAGAAAAACCTCTAGATTAACCTTGTAACTAGATAATTTGATTATAAGTGCTCCATGATTTTTCACACTTAATGAGCAGAAAACAAAAGTGTCTCTGTGTTGTGTAGGTCCCCCAATCCCTTAGGGAACTCAGAACACAATCTTAAAGAGGTCAGTCACACCTAAATATGTTACGTTAGAGAAAACTGGCATAATAGTTAACTATTCAGGTACTTATTATTCATGGCTTTCTGAACAATTTGACCACCTTCTCCGTCAACCAAAACCACTGTAAGGAAACATTTATCAGTACTCCCAAAAGAAATCTACTTAGTACACAATATATATACGTCTTTCTACTTAGTACACAATATATGTAGCATTTTTCTAAGAACAACTCTGCTCTCTGCCTGTTACTGCTGGCAGAGAACATTTTTGAATGCATCAGCATCCCAAAGTAACTGGGTACAGACTTTTTCGGCGTCTTTGGCTATAATTAGGAATATTAAGGATCATGTATTCAACTAACATCAAAAAACTAATTTGCAAAATAAAGAGAGTGGTATAACCATAAAATCATCTACTTGCATGTTAAGAAAATGAAGTGTCTATTAAGAACAAGAGTGGAGGTGGGAGAAGGGAAGCCTGATTGTTCTCCCTTACCATCTTTTTTTTAATATTTTTTTTTATTTTTAAAAAATTTTTATTTATTTATTTGACAGGCAGAGATCACAAGTAGGCAGAGAGGCAGAGGGAGGAGGAAGCAGGCTCCCTGCTTGAGCAGAGAGCCAGACGTGGGGCTCAATCCCAGGACTCTGAGATCATGACCTGAGCTGAAGGCAGAGGCTTTAACCCACTGAGCCACCCAGGCACCCCTCCCTTACCATCTTTTAAAAACTCAATCTCCAAATACACTCACCGCCATGTTTTGCAAAGAGACAATTTTGGTAATCTGCAAAAGGATTTGTTCTAATAAAAATATTTTCCGAGGCAAGACTTGAGAAGCCCCAAGGCAATTCCTACATAATGACTTCCTTTAATTGTGCAGTTCTGTTATGATACTTCAATTTAGTTGAAAGAGCCACCTCCTCCCCCCTCTCATGAAGATTAAGTGAGATTGCTTCTTTGAACAAATTCTGAATGAAATGCCAGAGGGGAGCGGCAATTTTTCTGCGGAGCCTTCTGTGTTTCTTCATCTACCACCCTAGGGTCCACCTAATGGAAGGTGAACTGGAGCCCCTTTCCCTGTGGAGCTCAGAAGCAGAACAGGTAGCAGAGCCTGGGCTCAGAGGCAACCCCACTGGATCTTTCCAGGCGCTTAAGAGAGGGTTGCCCCACCCACCATGCCCCCACTCCCACCAGGCCACATTTCTCCCCAGTAAGTGAATGAGTATAACATCTCCAGCTCCATCTTCACATCTGGGGCTTCCAAATGTGTCTGCAGTTGGGACAGTGGCAGTACATTTGGGAGCAGAGTGAAGGACATGACTGAGATTTGCGCCCATCAGCTTTGTGTTAAAGACCAAAGCAAGCTTTCTGCAAGGCAAGTGGGAAGGTGGCCCGGTGGGGGTAGGTGACGGAGCTCATACCTCTTCTCCGGGGCCTCCTCCCTTCATCTGGGATATGAGGTGCTTGAATGAGATTCCCAAGATCCTCTCTCCCTCTAAATCATGGGGTTCTGAGAAGCTAAGAATGAATGAACTATCTCCACTTTGAAAATGGCACCTGGGACTATTGGCCTATGATTGGACCATGGTTCCTACATTTACTGTTCTTAGGAAAATACTCTCTGAATGATGAGTTGTCCTGATCATCCTTTTGTGAACTGGTCTTAAAGCCCATGCCCCTGCATGACTGTCTTCCCTTGTAATTCCATCCATTCCATCAGGACCAGAAGCCCAAATATCTATGTTGTCACTGACCCAAACTCTCCAGCATGCCCTGTCACGGCGGGCTCTGAGATCTTTGAACACTAAATAAGAATCGTTACTCTCAACGCACAGGATTGACGGACACCAGTCTGTTTACCAGGGCTCACGCCTCAGGAAGCTCACTGGGCTGCTTTCACACTGATTTCTTCCTGGAAAAAAAGGCGAGAAAATGGGTAAACGGAGGCAGACACCCTCCGGAGGGCTCCTGCAGGCAAGACTGTCTGCTCCAAGCCATCTAACCTTGGTGAGCAGTTTCTAGAACAAAACCGGTGTGGAAGGATTATGTAAGAAAGGCACTGACTGCAACCACTTTCCACTTCATTTCCTTTCTGTTCCACCCTCCTTCTTTCCTCTGTCATGCCCAATTGCCCTAATAATTTTCAACACACTGATATTTACACAGCACCAGGTTCAGAGTTTAAAAAGCTTTAATTTGAACTCTTCAGAGAGGACAAGAAAAACAGCTTCCTGGAAGAACTGAAAGCAGAAGACAATGCTGTAGGAATAGGTCGCGTGTTGGAGGATCTGGAGTAGCCAACAAACTATGCGTACTTCAAACATAATGAAAGTGGCTTAGGCTGCTCCTTCTTCTAATACTTATCTAATCATATAATCCCTAACTTGTGTTCTTGTGCTTTTCATTGCTTCAACAGTGTGGGCTGGGACAGAGCTGTACATTCCCAGAGTTCTGTAAGGTATATATATGGTCTCGATGAGGACCAAGTACATTTGGTGAAAAGATGGGTCAAATGGTAGATGACACACCTGGAAACTCGGGGCTACATCTCGACGTCATTTTGTGACAACCACAAACTGTGCTCAGGGAACACTGTGGCACATGACCCTCTGCTGACGCAGCCCTGCCACTGGTCCCCAACACCTGGGCAGACCCCTCAGGCGTGGCCAGGAGAGACTGCTGTTGCCTCATCCTGTTCCAGGAAAGCAAAATTTGACCTCAGCTGCACAGGACTGCTTGCGCCACAGTCATACAGTCCTGCTTGAGCGCTGACTTCTGGCTAAGAAGAGGAAACATAAGCCAGATGGAGAGAAATGTCCACTTGCAAACTATTTCCCTGTATTCGACCTTGCTGAATATTCATTGGAACATTTCATGAAAGTCTAGAATGAACTGGAGAATAAAGCTTGGCAGAGCCAAGGTACAAAATGGTCAGCTGAAGCAGAGCACGTGTGAACTCCACTGCGCTCTGGACGTGTTATCTGTGTGGCAGTGGAATACCAGGCAGGGACAGAGCGCTCAGAAACAAATGGTGACTCCCACTCACTGTAGCAGTGTTTCTGAAACTTGAAGGTGCCGGTGGCTCCTTGGGGATGTCCTTGAAACGGAAAATCCTGAAGTAGATTTGGGATGCGGCCCGAGCTTCTGCATTTCTCAAAGATCCCAGGTGATGCCCAGGAAGCTGGTCCAGCCTTTGACTGGCCAGGGCAAAGGGAAGGAAGCCCGCCGCTGTACTAGGAAGCAACAGGTTGGAACTGAAATGCCTCTACACACTTTATGTGAAAAATGCTTAAAGGCAAAGGTGCTGAAATCTGGGTACCACGCACCGCAGTGCCTCTGAGGTGGGGCTGATGATGGGCGACTGTGGCCTGTGTGAGGGGCTGCCAGCTAAGGGCTGCCATTGGGGACTGCTGTTCACTGTTGAAGCAGCAAATCCAGATCTCTGCAGAAACTCTCCCGATTTTAAAATTCAATTTGTGAAACACTGGGGGCCAAGTGCTTCTGGTAAGTAAAAAGAAAGAGATAGTTAATGCTTAATTGGTCTTTAAATTTTAAGTAGGAAGAAAGCACTGCAGTTAGAGCAAGGACCCTGGGATTGAACACAGTCCCAGATCCACCTACAGAAGTTTCTTAAATATGAGAAGACTGGCCATTTCCCAGGTGCCTTCCGGCATGGACAAGGCGGTAATGTTGCTGTCAAGGGCGAGTTTAATTCAATTTCCGATCACCAAACAGCTCAGTGCGGTGACCTTATCTATAAAAATTGAATGTGTTGAATTTGGTGAGCTTGAGAACATCTTGGTTCAAACATTCTTGGAGGCAAATAAGAAAAGAAGCAGTTTACCTTTGAGGTTAATAAGGATTCTTGAAGAACTGATCTTTCTCATTTCCTCATGTGTCTGATCACAGAACACTGTGATACATATACAATTGTGCCATGCCGCTTTCTGACTTTTTTTGTAATAGTATTTGTGCTAATGACTTTAAGGCATCAAATTCCAACTTGCTGTGTGGGGGGGTCACTTTCACAGCTGTTCTTGGATATTCCCGTTTAAGAACAGACAAGCATCCATGTCAGTGAAGTAAAAAACACACAGTTTCATAGGACAATGTGACGTTTGAATTCTTAACAAATATAAGAGAAATGCACTCACAATGTAGGAGTGCTCACTGAATGATGGGCTGTGTTCAATCAGTTAGTACCTGTCGATGGAGCAATTAGGTGTCAGGTGTAAAGAAACAGGAAGTCATGATAATTTAGGGGGAAAAAAAAAGACTCAAAATGCATATGACGAATATGAATTGAATAATGCCAGTGACAAATGTGGTAGGACTGTCCCAAAAGACTTCCCCACAAACCACTTCTCAGTAGTCAGTCATATGAAGGGCAGTGAGGATCTGGAATAAAGGCACGTCCATCCACTCTCAAAGCGGCTGTCTACTGAGTTCATGGTACAATTCAGAAACATCAAAGACAGCCAGTGGCTGGTCCGGTGTGCTAAGGGGACAGTGGTCAGAGACCCACTGCGGGTGGCAAGGGCAGATGGACTCCAGGTTTTAGGCAGAGTATGGGGAGCAAACAGAAGGGGAATGAAGCATCAGTGACATGGTCAGATCTGTATTTTTAAGAAATCCCCTGCTGGCAGAGAATGGGTAGCTGGAGAGGGGAGCCAGAGGGGCTTTGACAGGAGCCAGTCAGAACTGTCTGGGGGTGAGAGAGAGCAGCAGGGCTCAGAGCAGCTGACTTTGGGTCTGGGTCCTGGCTCAGCTCCATAAAGCTGAGTAGCCTTGGGCCTCAACTTCTCCATCTCCAAAATGGGGATAATAATAGTACCCACTTCTTTACGGGATTTGAGAAGATTCAGTAGGGGCAGAGGCACTTTTTGTTCACATAACAGTTATGAGGAGGGGGTCTCTGGGGATGGAAAGAAGCATGGACAATTCAAGAGATGCTGACGAGGTGCACTGGGCTGAATTTGCAGACACACCAGGTGTGGAGGGTGAGGGGGCATACTGAGGATGACTGGGCTTCTGGTATGACTACTGAGAAGTGGCTTATGGGTAAGTACACTCTCTCTTCCATTGCTTGCTCTTCTGCATGCCAAACCCAACTCTAGCGGCCCCTACAAACCAGCCCAGTGCATGCACACATCGGTCCTGACCTCCAACACTGGTGATTTCTGAACCAGCAGGGTGTCACAAAATTTGTCACCTCCTTAATACATATCGCACATAGTTAACAATACCGTGGTTATCACAAAAAGATTATATTTAGAAGCAAAATGCGTTAAAAAATAATGCTTAAGAGTTCTGGGGGCTAAAGGAAGCAATGCCATTCCCCTTGGAAGACACTGATTTATCAATTTTAGTGAATATGCCATGTTTTCAACATCTTCCCTTCCAAGTGCAGACTCCTTTGAATCGGTTTCTTTCACAGTGCTAAAATAATTGTAAAAAATACAATGCAAAAGTAGAGGAGCATATCGGAAGTGGAAAAGTAAGTATGTTTCCAAAAATGGACTGAATTTGCACACTAGTGACTGAACAGAAACTAAGAATTCAGAGGGCCATCTGGAAGCATTAAGTCAAAACCACTGCCCTTTCAGGACCTGTACTTTTTCAATTACTGAATGACGTGCCTCGTTCTTTCTTATCATCTGGTGAATCCCGCTCATCTATAATTCTGATGGCTGAAGCTTCTCTTTTTTGACCTCAGTGTGACCATCAGCATCAGCTCCAAGCTGTAAGCGAAATAATCCGGCCATTCACACTATCACTTTGAATACTCTTGGAAGCCAGGGGCTTTTCCTTTGACTTTTTAAAAAAATATTTTATTTACTTACTTGACAGAGAGAGAGAAGAGAGAGCGAGCGCACAAGCAGGGGGAGCAGGAGAGGGAGAAGCACGGAACCGGATGCAGGACTGGATCCCAGGACCCTGAGATCATGACCTGAGCTGAAGGTGGACACTTCACCAACTGAGCCTCCCAGGTGCCCCTAGGGGCTTTTCCAAATAACGTTTCAACTTCTGATTCCAGTATCCTCATCATTTTTCAGCTTATTTTTTTCAGTTGGCTAGAGGAGGTCTTCATACGTTATTTAGTAACAATCTCCACCCTAGGTTTCCATTACTTTGTTTCAATTTTCCACATGTTAGGTAAACCACTTCCACACTTCCTCAGCACCTCCTTTAAGTCCTGTTTCTCCTGAAATGTGCATTCTACACAATGGTAGGATACAAACAGATGTTGGAATGAGGGCACATATGTGGGAGAGGCCAACTCTTCACTTAAAACAACTACCCAGATATGGATCAAGAAGTGATGTCTATCTCACTAGCTCTCATATAATGTGCTGGGGTACACTGGTGCAATAGCAGGAGACTTGTGCCTGCGTTTTGATAAATGTGAGAAAATTATTCTGATAACCCAGGAGGCCCTGTGTTATGGAAATACCCTCCAGGTGGCGCTGTGAGCCGAGCAAGTCCAGAGGGAAGCATGGAGGGGTGCAATTTGTTAGCCACAGTGTTGCCTCATGTCAAGTCGGCAAACAAAGACCAGAATGGGAGACAACTTTGCCATAGGAGTCTCAGCTCTCTGCTCAGGACTGTGATGTAGGAGGCTATGTCTGTCTAACCTGATCTCAGACAGATGAGAGGAAGCTGTGTTTCCATGCGTACAGGGATGGGAGCTTCCTAGGTCCACGTTCGTACTTGGGAAAAGGTGGTCTGGGGTTATGATAAAAGGAATTCCCCCAAAGATTCACCCTCAACAGAAGCCAGCCGCCTTGCACCAAGGGAAAGGCTATGAGCGCCCCCTGAGTGGCTGGAGGGGGTGTGGCTGCCGCCAGGCAACCCAAAAACTCCCAGCAAGAGCCAGCTACGAAGAGCCCATACCCAGGGACAAGGAGAGGAATCCTGTCCTCTTCCCCACAACACTCTGCATGCCCTGCACATTTGCACACCCTCACAGGACCTACAGGGAGAGGTCAGAGGTGATACCTAATCATGAGTGGGAAAGGAACTGGAGAAAGGAAGGAGAGAGGAAAAACCCACAATGTTTATTACAATGTCTCCTCCTCCACAGTAATTCCTCCTCCTCCCCTTCCAAGCCAACACCAAGTTGGAAGAGGCAGAAGCTCATTTAAACCAGATGAGAGGTTGGAGTCTGGGTTGAGACAAATGCTGGCCTGGGCTCTTTTATCCTGAAACTGATCTGAGAATTTTCAATTATTTAAGACTAACTGAAGAGCTATGGGTCCCATCTGAGATTTCATCGTGGGGATGGAAAGGAGAACTTGGCTAGGTGAGTTCTCAGGGCACTAGGAAAAAGAGTACACACACTTCCAGTTTAACCCTCAGGAATCCAGGGCAAAAGACAAAAGGGCTCCACATAATATCTTTCAGGTTTTCCCTCTGCCCTTGGACTCGCTGCCCCTCTTCAGTTCAGAGCCCAGGTTCCAGGTCAAGGTCTACTGCGCTTACTCCACAGTGGGGTCTGCGACCCCAGGAAATTACTCAAGCTCAGTGTACCTCAATTTCCTCATCTATGGATAATGATTCCTACGCTTCCTAGAGCTGATGTGGGAATTCTGTGAGGGAATACACTGAAAAGGGCTCAGCGTGGAACTCGGCACCAAGTTTGCTCAGTAAATGTGAGCGGTTATTAAATTTCGTCCCCAGTGTCCACAAATTGGCACTGATAATCACCATCATTAGATTTCAAGCTTTATGGTAACTGAATGATCTTTTGTCTTAAAATGATTCCATTACTCTCCAGCGATAGTGTGTGTGTGTGTGTGTGTGTGTGTGCGCTATTTCTGTCAAAGTGGATGGACCATGCAGTTTCTGTCTGAAAGGTCATTTGCGTGACCCCATTTTTATCTGAGTTACAGAGAAAATATGTGGTTTCGAATTTCAAAGCAAACAGTTATGTGAGTGAACCAGGCTAGAGTAAATAATAAAGTCATTATTAAAAACGAAATCAAACCTAAAATTGGTAGGAGAAAAATAGTAGGTCAAATCTCAATCTATGATGGATTCTTTAATGTCATTCTCAAGGTCATTTAGAAAACATATTCACATGTTTCATTTTCAGTTTGAAGTCAATCCATTATTTAAAAATGTTACAGGTTTCTTTGAAAATGCCTTTCTCCTACTTAAGACAATTTAAAGGAAAAAGGGCATCAGAGGGGAAAATAAAATCACACTTCTGGTTCAATATTCTTTTTTGGCCAAAGGTAAAGGAAACGTTGCTATAAGAGGGCCACCAACTTGTTCCAATGTGGGGAAGCTCTGCCTGATTTCACCGGAGATTACAGAAATCAAGGCTGTGTGTATAGCCAGTGCCAAAAATCACTGGCCAATATAAGTGCTTGCTTAATGAAAATAACTACAAATAACTAAAAAGCAGGGCTACTAGAATTCCTAATGAAAATCCAATAGGCCTGCCTGTCTTCTCCGAACAAACATAAAATGATACCACTTTCGGATCACTTTTATTCTCTTTATTCTGTCACTTTTATTCTCTCTAGTGAGAATTTTATGTGGCTTTACGTTCAGCTGTGAGAATGTGGGAGGCCAAGGCCAAATTCTAAATGAATGTTGAATTCAAGGGACCACGTTCCTTTTTTACAGACTAGGGCACTCAAATCGCAGGCCTTAGAAGCCTGGCTAGTTTGCGTTGGTCTCAGTGTTAGCTGGTCCCCTAGGTAGAGACCAGGAACCTAATGGTCTTGCAGGCGCTTAACGATGTCGCGGATTATGAACTCTGTGAGCTACGTGTGTTGTTCACGGAGATACTGCTAAGAGTGCCACCGTATCCATCCCCATGATTACCCCCGAAATGCTATCTGAGCCCCTGTATAGGAGGAGAGGGTAAGTACTTGTGCCTCGCCTCTGAGAGAACTGACCAGAATCTGGGGCTGTGTGGATCTGGGTACCCTGTGCCCCATTCTCCACTGACATTCATTCTCAGTAAATGCATTTTGCATACTACTTTTCCCTTTAGCTGTGCAAACTTGTACTCTACGGCAACCACAGCACATACATGCAACAACAAAGATTAAGGGTGACAATACAGAGCGATCCTTCATTTCTGAAAATATTTTTAATTTCTAGGCATCAGCCTTGGGGTAAAAGGATATTTACTCTGAAATACACTTCACAATGTGTTAAAATAAATTTGTGAAACATTTTTCAACCTGAAGGGAGAAAAAACAAAGCAGCATTTTTTTTTTTTTTTTTGACAGTAGATCAAGATCACTCTAAATGTATTAGGTAAATTCCTAGGTATTATGTTTAATAATTAACGTGTTAATCATGACCATTTCTTGGTAAGCACATATGATGTCCTCAGGACTGCATTAGTGCATCTTATAGGTTTTTATTTTTTAAAAATTATTTATTTGAAGGAGAGCACGAATGAGCTCGAGCAGAAAGGAGGCACAGAGGGAGAGGGAGAAGCAGGCCCCTCACTGAGCAGGAAGCCCAGTGCAGGGCTTGACCCCAGGACCCCGAGATCATGACCTGAGTCAAAGGCAGACACTCAACACACTGAGCCACCCAGGTGCCCGAGGTTTTAAAATTCAATCTTGCCAATGTCCCTAAAGGAGGAGGCCCACCTCACTGAGTCACACCGTCACTCCAGTGCTTTTAAAAAGATATGGGTGATGCATTTTACGTGTTTTTTATTTGAGTAATATGGCTAAGGACCCACGCTAATTATATTTTAGTTCTAAACTCTAACCTTGGTTATTTACTGCTTAGCAAATGGCTATTTACTACTTAGAGTTTACCTTCCTAACTTTTTGTGAAATCAAATAACCATGCTATTTGCTAACAGCTTAAATGCAGAAGTAGAGAAGGTGGAGTGGTTATAAATTGGGTTCCATTAATTTCATTTTCTTTCTGGATACCGCTGACTGCAGAGCTATCAAAGTTACCTGAACTTGGATGGAAATAATGAGAAATAAATTAGAAAGAACAACGAGCAACATAAGACGGAGATTTCATACTATCTTACGACCCAGAGCATCGGATAGTAGGGATCATGTGCTTTTGATTGCTATTTCTAGAAAAGCCACCAGCCATGCACATAGTAGGCTGAAATAAAATACCAAGCACCCAGCAGAAGATCTAGCACATCATTTTATATTGTAAAAACTCAATTAATATGTCAAATGAAAAGCTCCAAAAGTGCAACTGGGAAGAAACTTTACACATTTGAAACTACACTCAAGATGCCTCCTTCTGGGGGCGCCTGGGTGGCTCAGTGGGTTAAGCCTCTGCCTTCAGCTCAGGTCATGATCTCAGGGTCCTGGGATCGAGTCCCGCATCGGGCTCTGCTCAGCAGGGAGCCTGCTTCCTCCTCTCTCTCTCTCTGCCTGCCTCTCTGCCTACTTGTGATCTCTGTCTGTCAAATAAATAAATAAAATCTTTAAAAGAAAAAAAAATTATAAAAAAAAATGCCTCCTTCTGATTGGAGACTCTGGGGCAACAGCCTGCCAATGCACAGAAACTGTTCATTCACAACTTAACGAACACACCAGCACTGAACTCTGCTTAGAACGCTAATGTGGCACAAAGGGAAATTAATACAAGGTAGAATTTTAAAGCACAACCAGTAGGTTCATTTCAAACAAATACTGTGGATCTCATTTGCCAAGGAACACTTAGAATTACTGTTTCTTGAATAGTTGGTATACAGCAGTTGTTAGAACAACTAGTTCTCTGCCTCAAGTGTACCCAGAAGCGATAACTGTAGTTTTTTCATTTTTAAGGGTTAGATGGAATTGTGGGACAAATAATCATTTTCAAAGTACGACAGACACCTCAGTAGATCGACGTCTAGTTTCGCGGCACACAGTTTAATCTCTAGCACTTACCCATCTTAGACCAATCATTTTCCAACTGAGAATGGCACAAGGTAAGGTTTCACCACAATTTGCACTTGAAGTATTATTTTTGGGTCCAGGTGACAAGGAGCTCAGGAATGACTAATAAGTTCATTCAACTTGCCCAGGCCTGTTCCAGCTCTGCATCTGAGCTCACTGGAACTGGAACAGCAGTCAGGAGGCCAAACTGCTGGCTCTGCTAGGCAGTTTGGAGGTGTCTGGAAGCAAGCTGCCGTTAGGAGGGAGGGGGAGATCCTGGTGACAAAGATACATCTTGGGGGGTGAGGGGGGGCACAACCCTCTCCCGCCTGTCCATTCTCAACTGCCACCAGGACCCCTTCTTCCAGGCCACACTCCCTGATGGTATCTCTTGCAGGGACCCTGTCTGACATGTGTTCAATTCAGGATGGGTCTCCGCCTCAGTATAAACAACAAAAAGTTAAAACTATCCCGAAGGCTTTGCTTCCTTCCCCATCTCCATGCTCCTGCTATGCAAAGAAAACAAACACACAGCTGTGCATTTAAGAGGCTCTCTAAGGATTACGGTAATCGCAAGTCCATAGTAAAAGTAATCTGATAAAAACTTGTAAAAACTACAGACACTGCAGGACGGACAAAATGTGTCTTTCATAAGCTCTGAACGCTCCGCCTTCATGATCCACTCACATACAAGGCACCTTTTTTTTTTTTTTTTAACTACTTCCCTTCATGCTTTCACTTTAGAATGATGCTATCTGCCTCTATCTTGATTAATTTTAAGCTTCTCACTCCTGTTTACTAAAGAAAAATGACTCATTCAAAGTGATAAAAGGGAGGAGACTTTTTGAAATCGTTTTTCTCCCCCCCCCCCTCAGTCTCTATCATTTTTTGTTTGGCGAGAAATGGAGTTTTCCATTATTTTTTAACAAGAATTATCTTGCTTGTGCCAAAATGTGGTTGCTGAGGTTTAGTGTTTCATGATCTCTCAAGCTTTTGATTGTAGGCACAATCACTAAGTCTAAGAAGAGAAATAGAGCAGTAACCATTTGTCGAGGTGGGGCGCTACCTTTCCTCTGCCAGACCTCAGGCTAGGTGGGATGGATACCTTATATTTATCAGCCTTGCCTGACAGGTATCATTTGTTCCACTTAGCAGATGGGGAAACTGAGGCTCAGACCGTGTAAGGGACTTGCCTGAAGCTGGCCAGCTTGTCGTCAACCTCAGGTCTGGCTATATTCTCACCCTGTGCCCTTGCACTGCTCTAACAGTCATGGAAACACCCATCCCTGGAAGGAGGGACGAGGGGCTGGTCTGGATGAGAGCCAGAAAGGCAGGGAGGAAAGAACACAGCAGGTGCCCTCCTCACCACCTCCAACCCATCCGATGCCAGGCCTCAGGCTGCTTTCCTAACAAAACCTCCTTCCTGCTGCGGTGGCAGAAACTGTGTCCCCCGCTGTCGGGAGAAACTGCAGAGAGCCACGCTAGGTTGTGCCAGAGGGATGAAACAGTGAGGGGGAATGAGAGGAGGAAGGATGTTCTGAAAACTCGGCAAGATGGCCTTCATAAAATATGAAAAATAGGCCCAATACATCCAGTCTGTGGCTGTGACAGTAAAAACTCGGTCTGGGAAGGTTCTCTGAGGGGATCTCAAAATTTCACTTCACCCTCCTTGGTGGAAAATAATTATGCCAATATCTTCCTAAGGAAATCAGAATGTCTTCTTTTTATTTATTTATTTATTTTTAAATTTTCTATTTTTGATAAACATATAATGTATTTTTATCCCCAGGGGTACAGGTCTGTGAATCACCAGGTTTACACACTTCACAGCACTCACCAAAGCACATACCCTCCCCAATGTCCATAATCCCACCCCCTTCTCCCAACCTTCCTCCCCCCAGCAACCCTCAGTTTGTTTTGTGAGATTAAGAGTCTCTTATGGTTTGTCTCCCACCCAATCCCATCTTGTTTCATTTACAGAATGTCTTCTTAACGCAGGAAAAATAACAAGCTATAGTCATCAGGTGATGAGGTAACAACCAGACTTTGTCTTGACGAAGCTTAAGCCCACCTCTGGGCTTGCCTGTAGAAGGCATGAGTCCCTCAGACCATGGAGACCCACTTGCTATGACAATGACAACGTCCTACAACCTAACTGCCCTCAAGGGAGCAGCCCCCTAAAGAGGCATGGTTAAGCAAGTTCATGTACACAGAAGGTCTAGAAGGTAGGAAGCACCAGCAGCCTCATGGTTCATTCAGAATATGTTTACTGAGCATCTACTGTAGATCAGGCAATGAAGAAAATGAACCGCATTTATGGTGCTCGTATACCTGCTGATAAGTAAGAGGAATAAAGAAAATACATAGTCTGATAAGTACAGCTGCTAACAAGAAAAAGAGAACAAGGAAGTAGCAAGGTGGAAACTAGCTGCCGACTTCAGTAGAAAGAGCTCGGGAAAGTGCTAGGGAGAGAAGGGAAGAGAGATGAGACTGAGTGTTGGTGGCTTATTCCAGGAGCTTTGAGAAGAGGTGATGGCTAGAGGGGAAGTAGGATCAAGAGAGTTCTTTTTTTTTTTTTTTACCTCTTTAAGATGGTAGAAATGACAGCACATGTGTATGCTGACAGAAATGATACAGCAGAAAGAGAAACATGAGCATGAGGTAGGAGAGAGGCTTCACACAAACGTGCTGAGAACAGGGACACAAAACCCAGAACTACAAACATTAACACAGGCGCTGAGTAATGGCTTAGAGGAGTCAGAGGTTGTCTGGGACATCTTGTAACTGGCCTGTGACCCTGGAGAAGACCTTTCTGAATGATGATGGCTCTAAAGGAATGGCAGGGGGGAGAGACGCTGTGGGTCCAGGTGGAGGTTATGGACCCCCCCTCAGAGACCATGGGTGGGCATGGGCAGATGCTGCAAGATGGAACACCAGTGTTGTTGCTGTGGGAACGTTCCTTGACTCCAGTGAGTCAGCAGCTACCTTCTGGCACAGATAACAGACTGCCACAGAGGCAAAACCTACAAGTGACAAGAAGCGACGACTCTCCCTTTACTGCTTCTTCTGCCAAAAGCAGATCCTCTGATCAATTACAATTTTATCTCCTACAAGACAGAGGAAGAACATATCGCTTCCCTGAATTTGAAGGTTACCAATGGGAAATCAGAGACCCCAGGGAGAAACAGCTCAGAATTCACCGCACATATAATATCAATGGCAGGAAGTCAATCACTAGACAAATACCAACTAAAGCCAACCCTGCACCAGCCACCTATGTAGGTGCTGGACATACTGAGGCGAGTGTGGCATTCACAACATTCCAGGGCGCAGACTGCACAGCTCAGAGAAAAGGCAGTGAGATAGGATGGCTGGGTTCTAAGGAAGAACAGCAGGGGGGTAGAGCTAAAGATGGAAAAGTCAGAGTCTAACCCGTAACCATTCCAGTGGTGAGTGGAGGAAAGTCGTCTGAGAGACACCGATGACAGAGGACCAGATGGGCTAAGCAAACAAGGAGGAAAGAGGGGCTCATGGGGCTGCATCCTTCAGGTTCTGGGGTTCCTACCCTGGCTCCACCCTTTACTGCAGCATCTCCCTGGCCTCCTTGTTCCTGACCTGTGCCATGCAGATGGCAGTAGGACCTACGTTAGCACAGGGGGCAATCCGCCTTAGCCACTGTTCTTTTTCAGGACCTGGAGAAACACTGCTATCTGAGGAAGAACAGAGACTGCAGAGGCGATCTGCAGACTGACTGAAGGAAGAATTTTCGAACAGTTAAGAGTATCCTGCACTGGAACTAAGTCCTCTGTAAAGAATGAGCTTTTCTTCCCAGGAAGGATTTGTGCAAGACACAGGCTTACCATCTGTTCAAGAAATTTTAGAGGGGATCCATGCACTGGGTAGGAGGGTGTGGCGGGTGAATGGCAAGTGCTTTTTCAACGAGTCTGTTTCTCTGAAACATTTCCCATTGTGTAGATTTAATCTATGTTCAGAGCAAGACAGGAACAGGAGGGCAGAGAAAACACAAAGATGGAAGACAAAGTCAGCAGAAACATCTGAAGACAAACTGAAAGAATAATCGAATAGACTAGATTAAAAAATATATATTTTTAAAATATTTAAATATATATTTTTAAAAAACCATATATATATATATATTTATATATAAATATATAAATATATATATATATTTATTTATTCCCCCCCCCTTGAGAGGGAGAGAGAGAACTCTCTCAAGCAGACTCCCCACTGACTGCACAGCCTGACTGGAGGCTGGACCTCACAACCGGGATCATGACCTCAGCTAAAATCAAAGGTCAGATTAACATCTTCCTTAGAACCAACGGAGCCACCCAGGTGCCCCAAGAAAGTGGCAAGAATATTTCTGATATTCAGTTTAAGTCTTCCAAGAAACAGTGAAGAAGAAGAAGAAGGTATGGATGAAGAGGCCTGGATGAAAGAGGAAGGAAGAGGGAGATGGACATCTTGTCAACCATGGCCACGGAGACCCAGCAGGGCCTTGTCAGTGGACCACTTTTCTTCCCACACGCTCCAGTGGTTCTGGATCTGTACCATAGTTGGTGTCTCACATGCTTTATGACCCAGAAATTCTAGTACCTTTTACACAGCGTGTTTCCATATATGGACTGTGCAGAATCCTTCAAGCAGTGTACAGGCTCTGAAGATGCCTTCTGCGTTTATGGGCTGACCATGGACATCACACCTAGGAGCCACGTCTTGGGTTAAGAAATGATTACGGGGCAAGACAGGCGCTGATGACACCAGGAGGTCAGAGGTAGCCTCCGATGTGCTCAAGAGCTGGGAGGTTGACCTTGGTGCATAGGCTAATGGTGTTACGTTTGCTTGCAGAGTATCAGATCATTTTTGAGATCATGTCATTCCAGATTCTTTAGAAAATGTTTATCCACAACTGCAATTTAGAAATGGGAGTCGTTAAATCCTGCAGTCAGGACTTTGCACGCCTGCGATGGGAGGCCGCTGGCTCTGAACTGAACACTATCACTAGAAACCACGGGATGCGATGCCTACATCTCCAAAATGAACATTTTGATTCATGTAACTTCCCCCTCCATTAGCGTGGAGGGAATCTAACTCTTCTGTGATATTCTTTTTTCTTTACTGATTTCTAGAGAGAGAGCACTGGATTTTTCTCTTCTGTTTAATAGCTTTAAAGACAGACAGAGGCTTTTAAATGCTCACCTGTTTTATTACTGAGGCTCTCTCGATTTCTCCAATTGTTGTTTCTGGAGCAAAAGGAGGTTAGAGCTTTCTTGTGGATACAAGTATGCCCGGAAAAATATTTCAATAAATGAAGCCAAAATATATATATGTAAAGGCAAAACGACTCCTTTTGTGAAGCTACAACTGACCATTAAATTCAAATTTATCTTAGGGAGAAAGAGGAGAAAAGAAAGTATATACAAAAAGCTATTGTCTGTCTCAGAAGAAAATATCTTAGTAATCCATTTCCAGTTTTTGGACAAAGAACTACTCAATATTCAACTTCTCATTTTTCAATGTCAGCTTTTTCAAATATTCTGATAAATACTATAAAGTGACCTACTTCCCCTGACACCTATGAAAAGTAACGTGTCATTCCAAAATCCATCTCCACTTGCAGGGCAAAAGACAGCACTTCCATAGTCACCCTTCTCTGACAGATGGGAAAGCTCTTTAGCTAAACCTCTTTTCTCCCCCCCAAAAAAATGATCTATTAAATGTTACCTTGCAGCTGGATAATTTAATATAATCCTTGGGTCCAACTCTCTAGCTAGAACTGGAATGTTACGGTATACTGGGAATATTAGAAAATATAGCCTTGCATGGGGGTAATGCCTCCTGGGTGGCTCAGTCAGTTAAACATCTGACTCTTGATTTGGGCTCAGGTCGTGATCTCAGGGTTGGGAGATGGAGCCCAGAGTCGGGCTCTGTGCTGAGCATGGAGCCTGCTTCAGATTCTCTCTCTCCCTCTGCCCCACTCTCCTGCCTTACCTCCGTCCTCTCTCTCTCTCTCTCAAAACAAACAAACAAACAAACAAAACAGCCTTGTAGGAAAGCAGGTAGCAAAAAGGATTATGGTGATTTTTAAGAAGTAGGGTTATCTGAGAAAGATGTTGGTCTGAGTCCCTTAGAATACTGAGGAAGGCAGCAAGACCTCTGACTGCAGGGCAGACTCTGGACTCAAGTTGGTGTATGTTTCAATCCTGCTTCTGTACGATCTGGTCCTGTGACTTTGGCTGAGTAAATTCCCTCCATGCACTTCTGCTTTTCTGTCACAGAGATGACAAGAGCACCTTCTACCCAGTGTGGACATGAGGGTTATGGTGGGCACTCAGGATGGCAGCACGAAGCATGGCACACAGAAGCTACTGCCTTCAAGTTTTACAGGATAAGTGTTATTACTGACTTGAAAATATTTTTTTTTTTAAGATTTATTTATTTGAGAGAGAGAGAAAGGGTGCATGCAGGCATGTGAGTGAGGGAAGAGGGAGAGAAAATCTCGAGTAGACTCCCTGCTGAGCGCAACAATCCCACCACCCTGAGATCATGACCTGGGCCAAACTAAGAGCCGGATGGATAGCCGACTGAGCCACCCAGGCGTCCCTTTAATTTGAAGTATTAAAAAAAGTACTTGGTAGTGTTGGAAAATCATTTCCCTGGTCAAGCCATCATTTTTAAAATGTGGAAATTCTAGATGTCCTTGTTAAAAAAAAAATGCAGGAAAATGGAAACTGTATTTATAAAAAAATCTTTCTGGGATTTTGATGGGCATTAAATCTGCTTAGAAATTTGGGGATAATTGACATCTTTACTAAACTGAATTTTTCAGTTTATTAATATGATATGTCTTTCCTTTTATTTATATCATCCCAGTTTTCTTTGTCAGAGTTTTACAGTTTTCAGAATATAAGGCCTATATGTACTTTGTTAGCTTTACCCTTAAGTATTTTGTTTTTTTAGCCATTTTAGATAATAGTGGATTTTTAATTTTCTATGCACTCGTTATTGCATTCATTTTTAGTATACAGAAATGTAATTAACTTCTGTATGTTGATCTTATACCCTGCAACCTTGCTGAATCTGTTTTTTAGATTTTTAAATTTTAATTTTTGATATTTTCAGAGTAGACAATCATGTCAGACAATATAGAGGACAAAGAAGAAGCAGATAGACGCAAAGTAGTTTAAATGCAACTTTGTGCAAGACGGGAAGAGTACCAAGCAAAACTTTGTATCAGTTACATGCAAACACACATAAGGTTCTTTTAAAACTTACATGGAAAGACAAAGGAACTATAGGATGTAAAACAATATTGAAAAAGAATGTAGTGAGAGGAATCACTCTTCTTATTTTTAGGATTTATCAAATAACAACAGTAATAAAGACTGTGTGATACTGCAGAGGGACAGACATACAGATCAATGGAACGGAACGAGAACCCAAATATAGTGCAAGTATCCCTCACACACAATTACGGTCAGCTGATTTTTTTTTTTTTAAGATTTTTAAATTTATTTGACAAACAGAGATCACAAGTAGGCAGAGAGGCAGGCAGAGAGAGAGGGGGAAGCAGGCCCCCTGCTTAGCAGAAAGCCTGATGTGGGGCTTGATCCCAGGACCGTGGGATCATGACCTGAGACTTTAACCCACTGAGCCACCCAGGTGCCCCCGGTCAGCTGATTTTGACAAAGATTCCACAGTGACTCAATGAAGGAAGGACGGTCTTTTCAACAAATGGTGCTGAAGAAACCGAACATCTATAGGCCAAAATGTGAATCTGGACCCAAACTTCCTATCTTATGCAGAAATTCAGAAAGGATCATAGATTTACTTGGAAGACATTAAAGTTAGAGAATTTTAAGGACATAACAGAGGTTCTATTATGAGAATAGAGAATCTTTGGGATTCTGGGGTTTGGTGAAAGGTTCTTAGATAGAACAACAAAAGTATGATTCAAAAAAGAAAAAAATGGATAAACTGGACTTACCAAAATTAAAAAAATTCTGCTCTGTGAAACCCGGTTACAAGGATTAAAAGATAAGCTACAGACTCAAAATACTTGCAAAATATGTATCTGACAAAGGACTCCTATCTAGAACATACAAATAACTCGAAACTCAACTTTAAAAAAACCCAGACAGTTCAGCTGGAAAATGTGCAAAAGATACAAAGAAGCAGTTCAACAAAGAGGGCATATGAAGGGCAGACAAACAGGTGAAAAAGATGTTCCACATCCCTGACCACTAAGACGCCAGAGTTCTCTCTACACACTTGTTAACAGCCACTAAGATAAAAACATGCTATCATCAAGATCATGCTGGTAAGTCTGCAGAGAAACTGGATCACAGTATGCAATGAGTGGGAATATTACATGGTAGAGACGCTCTGGAGAACAGTTGACAGGTTTTTTTTTTTTGTTTGTTTGTTTTTTTTTTTTTTTTTTAGCTAGGTGTAAACTTACATAGAACCCAGGAATTGTACTCCTGGGCATTTATTCCAGGGAAATGCAAACCAAATCCATATAAGACTTATCCACACTTGTTCACAGTAGCTTAATTTATAATAGTCAAAAACTTGAAAAATGCCCCTTAGTGGGTGAATGGTTAATTAAACTTCAGCATATCCAGAACGTGGAATGCTAGTCAGAAATCACATAGAACTACTGATTCATGCAACAAGCTGGATGGATCTCAAAGGCATTTACATTGAGTGAAAAAAGCCAATATCCAAAAGTCATATACTAAATGATTCCATTTATATGACATTGTCAGTTACGTAACTGCAGAGATGGAGAACACATATATGGTCGTCAGGGGTTAGGGAGGGGTGTGTGTGTGTGTGTGTGTGTGTGTGTGTGTGTATTTAAGGGAGTATGGAAAGGAAGACCTTTGTGAAATAGAACAGTATCTTGATTGTGGTGGTTATGTGAAATTACACACGTGATAAAGTAAAGTATGTATGTCATTACACATACATACTGTCATGATGTCCATTTCTTGGCTTTGATACTGCACTATAATTATATGACACAACCATGAGGGGAGGTAGGGAGGGTGCTGGGAGGGCATTTCTGTTATCTTTGTAAATTTCTTTTAATCTCTAATTTCAGAATAGAAAGTGGGAAAAAAAAAGCCTGCTCAGGATGTGGGGGGAATACCCACTCTGTTCCCCAAATAAATGAACAATTACTATTTTAAAAGGAACACAGATTAAAAAAATAACAGGTTAAACTATAACAGAAATGAACATGTTTATCAGATTAGGAGACATTTTCTATGAAGAAATAAGCTTTAACATTTTCCATATTTCAAATACAGAAAAAACAACCCAAGACTCAAATTTTGGCCTCAAAAACATAAAGATGGGACTGTGTTTTCTAAACTGTTATGAGATTCTAAAATGAAACCTTGTTTTGGAAAAAAAAAGTACCTCTTCCTTTTTACAGTTCAGATTCTGGCATTGAAATATGTTATTAAAATAGTACTGAAAACAATAAGGCATTAACATATGAACTTACTCATGCTTGGGAAGATACCAAGTTGGAAGTATATGAGTTTAGAAGTAAAATAAAATAAAATAATACATTCATAGTGTTCTTTGAAATTGTTTCTCAAAACTATTTTCAAGGAAAAATTACATCTAATTCATATGGAACAATTCTAGATTTTCAATGATTTCCTACTCCTGACTGAAGTGCGTTAAACTTATTTTAACAACAAATTAAAAAGAAAAAAAATAGCATCAAAGAAAAAGGATTTGGGGCAGAACTGACTTCTTGGTCTACAAAACTTAAAAGGAATGAATCATTTTTCTTTTTAAATTCCCCAGTTCCTATAACTGACTTAGAAGAACAGGATTCGGTCATCTCATATGTGACATTTCCTAAGTGTTCCTCATTCATTCTCTATTTTAAATGACCATTCTAACAGAGATGTGTGTTAAAGTCAGAGGCAAAGCTTTAAAAACACGTGCTTTGCAAATTTAAGTTCTGTTAAGAATGGAAAGCTGCTCTAGAATTGGTGACGCAAAACAAAACAAAACAAAACAAAAAAAACCCAACAATTTTCCTACCCTCTGGCATATCTCAAAACGTACCAGGCCAGTTGAGGGTGTCTTCCCCTTCTTGCCTTCGCCTACCTTTACATGCGTCACCGGGGTGCACGCTATTATTTCTGGGACTGAAAGAGCGCAAGCAAAGATCATGAACAAAGTTAGGTGTGTAGCATAATATGGAATTCCAATTTCTACATCTAGCTTGTCTATGAGCTCTGTTTGGCTTTGGGAATGCAACTTTTTTGGTAGATAGTGCAACCCAAGAAGGAATCCATTAGAACTTTTCTGAGCAATGGTCCATTATACTTTGCTATCAAGAAAACTGAGGATTTCACAGTAGATTTTATCATCAGAAGGGACTTAAGAGACCCATCTGGTCCAATTCACTTTATTTCAGGATGACTGAGTATCCTAATTCACCTAGTACTAAAGGTTCTGACAGTATATGGATAGCCTCTAATCTGCAGGTTAGGCTCTAATCAAGCCTATTTATTTAGACCTAGTGGCCAAGAAGATGTTCCTTGGGAACCCTGTCTTCCCTTTAAGAGCTGAATATTTCCATTATTATCTTCTGTATATCGACACTCTTCTTAAATAACAGGGATCCTCTCTCCAGAATAAGATGTGAAAAAAGATAAAAGAGAGATAAAGCAAGGAAGATTAGCAGAGCATATAAAATTAAAGAGACCTTTTTCCTACATGGATATCATAACCTCCTCAAGAATCAGAAGAACACATTTTCTATAAAAATAGAACAAAACTGAATCTCTGTCACAAACACTATTAATTAACTTAGAAATCTGCTTTTATTCTGTCTTCCAAAGCAAGTCTGTATAGCAAGAAATGGTGTGGCGGAGTCTACAATCAGGACAGCTATGGAAACAAGTCTGGCGCAGCTGACAAGTTCTCTCTCAACTGATCTTTAAAAAGCACAAGTCATGTTAATTAAATAATTTATAATTAGTATCAGTGTATAAAATCTTTCCCCTGTCATGTTGATATGTTACAGAATTTAGCATTTTCTGCACAATGGTTTCTAAAGATGGAAGCATCATATGGAGAATATAGCTAGCAACTGCTATAATTTGAATAATGTGAAATATATATATAAAGAAAGTGGAAGAAATCCCAAATGTTACTTTTGGTTCAAGATGGCAGCCTGACTTCTTTTACCTCCTTTCACTCCCCACATCTTGTTAAAATGAGTATAAAGGGGTGCCCGGGTGGCTCAGCGGGTTAAAGCCTCTGCCTTCGGCTCAGGTCATGATCTCAGGGTCCTGGGATTGAGGCCTGCATCGGGCTCTCTGCTCAGCCGCGAGCCTGCTTGCCCCTCTCTCTCTGCCTACTTGTGATCTCTGTCTGTCAAATAAATAAATAAAATTTTAAAAATAAATAAATAAATAAAATGAGTATAAACTAATAAAAATGGCAAAAAGAGCAAGAGACCCAAAGCAGAGGGATGAGTAGAAGCTAACCCAACAGGACAGTGGAAATGGCATCTACGTGTGCTGGAAGATCCCAGTGACAAGTGAATTTTCTTGGCAACATCCCCAAAGAGGCAAGACCCTGGCACACGACAAGCCCATCGGCGGGGGGTGTGTGTGTGGCTAGTAAGCAGGCTAAAAATACAGATCCTGTGAAACTCCAAACACAATACTGGGGGGTCCTTGAGCCCCCCCATGATGGGAAACAGAGGCAAGACCCCACTGCACCTTGGTGAGCCCCCACAGGACTGAGTGACAGCGAAGGTGACAAGTGGTGGGGCGTTTGTCTCACTTCTTCTGCCAAGCTGTCCATGCCAGCAGCCAGATACAGGATGCTTTCTGGGAAGGACTGTTTTTTCCCTTGGAAGAAACTCATCAGCCCAGGTGTGTGTGTGTGTGTGTGTGTGTGTGTGTGCGTGTGTGTGCAAACACGCGTGCACTGGCCAGAGGGAAAGGCACACCTCGGGAAGTTTAGGGGTTCCAATCTGGAGAAAGCTGGATTAGACTGGATTCAATACAGTACATTCTGCCATCGACAGGTCTTACCTTCTTCCCCTGAGATCCTGATCAGGTTCTCAGTAACTCCCTTTTAAGTGGTAATGGGCAGCCAAGCCTCCAACATGAAAGCCAGAGACCCGAATAATCGAACAGAAAAAAGGAACCTGGAGGAAAACAAGGTATTCAAAGGACATCTGAAAAAAATTCAAAAGGCCTAGGAAATTGTCTAGAGAAATAAGTAAAGCTATTGCAGCCCTAATATAAAAACCAAATGCTCCTTAAAAAATAAATAAATAAATAAATAAGAGTTGGAGATTAAATATTTAACTGAAGTAAAGATTCCATAGGAGGATTTGAAGGAAAATCAAGCAACTCTCCCAGAAGGTAGAGCAAAACAAAAACCAACCAAACAAAACAAATAAACAAACAACGAAGTTAGGAAATAGCTATGAAAAAAGTGATAAAAATGAGATGCTCTATCCAGGTCTAGTAATATTACTAAATCTAGTAATAAACATTTTAGGCAAAGAGAATAGAGGTTAAGGCAGGGAGACACTATTTAAGAATTTAATAATTCTTAAAAAAATTAAAAAAAAATTAGTCATGGAGGGACACAGGCATCTGAAGCCAGGAAGAGCAGTTCAAAGAACAAAGAATGAAGAAAAGAATAAAGAAACAATCCACAGTAAGTCACATCACTGTGAAATCTCAGAACTCAGGATAAATAGGAGATCTTTTAAAAAAAGCTTCACGAGATAAACAGAACACATATAGGAACCAGAATGGCACCGCACTTCTTCAGAGCATTCCAGTAAACAGTGGTGCCTTGTCTTCAAAACTGGGGGAAAATGCTCGTTTAACCTACAGTCATATGCCCAGGCCATCCTTCTTCAAGCACAGAGAGAATAAAGACATGTTTTAGGCATGCAGGGATTCAAAAGTACACCTCCCAGGCAAACTTTATTTACGGAGCTCATAGAGGATGTGCTTTGTCAGATGGGAGAATAAACCTAGAAAGGAAAGACACAGGAATCCAAGAAAAGGAAAGATCTCCCAACCCTTTCTCCCCCGAACCCTCTCCCCACACCGGCCCCCTCCGCCAAGGGCCAAGGGAGGCTCTAGCATTGTGTTGAGAAGTCACCGCCATAGCAGCTGTGGGGTAGCTTAGAGAGTAACTGGCCTGGAAATGACCCTGGGAGATAAAGAGCCTCAGGAAGGAGGCGTGTTTGAGTTTCTGTGAAATATTATTCAAAGGCATATGGCAGAAACGTTGGAACATTTGGGAAAAAATGGGCTCTAGGTATATCAGGAAAGAAGGCATTAAGGCAAAAGGAGGCCACATGTAACTCTACGAAACAGGACAGTTTTCTAAAAGAAAGGAGGTAGGCTTCTAGTGCATGTACTATGTGGGATGGGTAGCTATATTATACTGTTTATAATCAAATTAACTTACAAATAAACTATGAGGACTCCAACCTTAATATAGTTGTCTGATGTCTGGCATATTCCCAGGGCAAGTCATGAAAAAAAAGAAACAATGAAAAGTGAGTTTAAATTATTACTGCATCACATCTGCATATAGCCCAGGTTAAATTTTTTACATTTAAGATTTTCAATATGGAGCATTCTCACATGGATGTGTGAAGTCTGGGACCCTGATATTGACTGAAGTCCAAACCACCTTTCCTTAGTTGGCAGAACCCTACCAGACTTCTCAGACCCACATCACAACACACGGAAGGTTTTGCTGCACTGTTATAACATCCGTGAGATGACTGAAGTGGCCGTGCACGCACATGGTCAAAGGACATCACTGATCTTCTGGTTTGCAGGAGCCAAGGTTTGAGGGATGGAAGGAGCAACGGGTAAGGGAGGAGGAGAGAAGCGTGTTTCTCACAGGCCTCCAAAGCAGCTTCCCTCCGAGCATCCCCTAACCTAGTGCTTCTCAGGGAGGGACACTCTGAATCACTAACCCTTGAACTCCACCTCCACGTGGATGCTGTTCCGGCAGGCGAGGGGTGTGTCTGTTGAACAAAGTTCGCAGCGGATTCTGAGTCCAGACACCCCTCCGGGATTTTCAGTCACGGCCCCCTCGTCCCCCAGTCTCATGGCTCGGTTACATCCCTTCTTGTTTCCTCACTGTGGGAGCTTCATGGATCCCAGAGGCATCTTCTTAAAACGCGAGATTGTTTATAACATGGCTTTGGGGCAGATAAATCCAAACCCCAACAGTCTGGGCGAGGTATTCCCTCCCCTTGAGTTCCCGAGCAGCTCGTTCCCTGTGGATTATCTTTATCCACAGCAATGGAGCCGCCGTGCTGGAGATCCAGAAGTCTATAAGCCAGTATTCTAATACAAAAATAAACTGCAGAGAAAAGAAGTTCACCTGTTGAAATACAAGAGGTACTCCCTGAGGTACACTTCCCGGAATGTCTCCTGGTTAGATAATAGTTATCAGTGGGGTTGTTCTCTCATTCCTACATCCCCCATCACTCTTCACTATTAAGCAGTTGTTAGGGCATTCTACACAAGAATAGTTAAATTGGGAAGACCAGAAGGGAAACGCCCAGAAAAAGTGATTTCCCAAAGCAATATCAATAAGAAAGCAATGTGGCATGTACAGGGTGTACAGAATGATAAATATGAGCAAATGCATTTTGTCTACCTTCTTTAAATATGCTCAGGCCATGTGCATTTCCTCAGCCCTCGTTCAATCAGAAATCATATGCCCTTGCGGAAGGTGCCCTTGGAGTCACTGAGTCGCAGACACAAGGCCGGGAGATAGGATGTTTTGCTCACTTGTTCAGTGACCGTAGGAATAGTGACTGAAAGTATGAACTTGGACTTCAGACAGAAGCTGGCTTCACTCTGGGCTCTCCTGCTTACTGGAGGCACGTCCCTGATGCAGATTATGGCTTTCTTGACAGTAAAGGCATGACACATATCACCTATCCTACCAGATGGACACAGTTAAGGGCATAACACGTACAAAGCACTTAGAACCCTGCCAGGCACCGCAAGCACCAAAGGGCAAACTGGTCCCAGCCAGCAGCCATTCTCCTTGCACGGGGCAGCCTGGGAAGAGGTACAGTCAAGAGAATGTCTGAGAAAACAGGTCAGCGGGAGGAATTAAAACCATCAGAGTTGTCGAATACATGCTAAGGCGATTGTTGCAGAAAGACTACAAGGACCCTCAAGAAAAGTAAAATATGTATTTCTCAAAATATATATTTCTCAAAACCTTGCCAATGAGAAGCTGGTTATTTGGAGTATTAGATCTTCTATCCCAAAGAGAAATTTAAAAACCACCATTTCCCCAACCCAGAAGAAGAGAAAACGAAGACAAAAGAGAGCACGCATACAAACTTTCTTCAGAGATGCTACCTGATTTTTACTTGTTCTATCCTGAATTTCAGTTCAGCCATCCTGAGATAGTGGGCATGGAGATGGGCACTCAACAGAGTTTCTTTGGCTACCAGAGGGATACTGTTATCTTCCTCGTTCAGAGGAATCATGAATAATACTAATTCTGAATGTTTAAAGTAATATATAGGAATAACGTCTGCAGGCAATGTTAAAATGAGAATCTAAAAATGAGATTATAAGGCTGGAAGCACAAATATGGTTGAATGGTTTTGTAGCTGTATCATTATTACTATTATTACGTGTTTTAGAGTAGAAAAGGTAAAAAGTTTTCTGCAGTCCATGACAAACTAACACCTGAAATTGTACCTGTAAAAAAGAGGTACTTTGCTAACCATATTTGTAAGGTTCAGAGAGGAATTTTTGGAATGGCATGGAAGGGGTTCACAACAGAAGCAGCTACAGATCCTGTTGTTTTGCAGCTAAAAATCCAAATGTGCTGAGTAAAGCATCCTTCTTCGCTCTGTCTCTAAGGAAGCATCCTACCATGGCCATCCTCTCCCCTCCCCGAGAACCCTCTGCTTAGAAGTCACCATAGGTACGAAGCTTTCCATTAGCCACTTAGCTAAACTTCCCCGCACTGATCTGACACAGCACTCCGACCTGACATTTGGTCTCCATCATGTCCTGCAATAACATGTGACCGGTTTGGGAATAGGAAGCATTTGAAATCTGAAATGCCCTGGAATGTGTGTCTTGTTTCCCTTTTCATGGTCAGTAAGACACCAGAGCTTTCTGGCTCTTGAGATGTGAATGATGCTTGCTTCTTGACTGGAGAAGCAGAGATCGGCGTTTCTGGGACAGTACGTGGTCCTTCATCAAATTTACGAAAAATGATGTCATGGAACAAGGTCAGGAGAGAGAGGAGGAAAGAGAAAAGGAATATATCAAATTAAGACTCTTGAGATTATGGAAATGGCATTATTATCAATATGGAAATTGATGGTAACTAGGTAAACATTTTTTTTTTTTAAATTTAAGGTTAATGACATTTGTTCACATAGGATATATCTTTTCCATATCTAAGGAACTCACTCTAGAATCTTTCGGATACTTTTTTTGGAGGTCAAGAGATTTCACGGGATTGCATAAGTATTTATAGAGATAGATATACTTTTTGATTTACATTTTTTAAAATTATTTTTAAATCTTTCATTTATTTATTTGAGAGAGACAGAGAGAGAATGAGTGGGAAGAGAGTGGGCAGGAGCAAATCCCAAGCTTACTCCATGCTCAGTGTGGAGCCCTATGCCAGGCTTGATCCCACAACCCCGAGATCATGACCTGAGTCAAAATCAAGAGTGCTTAACCAACTTAGCCACCCAGGCGCCCCTTGATTTAAAGTTTTAAAATGTTGTCTCATATTTAATCTCTCTTTTTTTTCCCTAAAGAAACAGGCGACGTAAGTGCCTAGTAAGTCTAACGCAGATTAAATAAGGAAATTGCAAAAATGCCTTTTGGTTACACACTATGTTTATTGGTATACATATTCATGAGGTGTCTCATAAATAGTAGTAATGACTACAGAGATGGCTCCAAGATGGTGCTTACGTGCACCAGGACTGTTCAAGGTGCTCAATGAATATGAACAGATGTCCTCTTATGGCAGTCAGGAGGGGTTCTGCCTATCCTTTACTTTACAACTGAAGAACCTGAGGCCCTAATGTGTTACCATGTCCAATAGTTTGCTCAAGGATGTGCCCACCTGGCCCCAGACAGGAAGACATGGGGGCCAGAATGCAGAGAAGGCAATCTGGCTCCACACCGCATGCCTCTGAGGATCACACTGGGCCAACAAAGCAATGGCGGTGCTGAGAGGCTAAGCCCCACCCCTCCCCCACCAACTCGCCCCCAACCCCAGATATCTGCCATCCCCACTTTGGCAATCATTCTATGGCTCTGGCCTCTGCAGCTTTCCCCCTTTCTAAGTTTTCTCTGGCTCTTTTCCTGAATGTTGGTTCAGGGATCGTCCCACTGGGGAGGAAACTCGAACAAACGCCTCTTTGTTCCCGTATCTGTGTCCAGCTGCCACCAAGAAAGCACTGCCCGGAATCCTATCAGCTCTTCTCATGTAGCTCAGCTTGCCTTCTGCTTTATTAGACTCACAGAAACCACTTCACTTAGGTTCCCTAATTGGTTTACCTGCTATCGATTTTTTTTTTTCCTTGCTTAAGGGATTCTGGATAGGACTAGCACAAAAAAAAAAAAAAAAAATGCTGCGAAATAAACCTGCCACTAAAGAGACTCTTTGCTTTAAGCCATCCCATGGGGTCCTCAGACATGTGCTTTCTGGCCTCCTCACTCAGTTTTCTTTAGGTCTTGAGGGAGCTGCTACACTTACACTCCCAGAGGCAGCCCCCAAATGTTGTGTGCATTGAACTAAGGGGAAGCTTGAAATGGTTTGCAGTTAACAAACCATTCCAGACACTCTACAGGGTCTTATAACCCCCAGCCTCCAGAACCCAGAATTACAAACCTGAAATGGAAGAGATTTTGGACAGGAACAAATAAAGTAATATACCTGTCTTCTCCTTATCTCCTAATAGGCTAAATATTCATTCTTCATCATCTCTGGGTTGACTGTCACGATACATCCAAATGTCAGTGTGTGTAAGGAAGAGGGCTCCCAAGACCTTCAGAATAGGCTTTTATCCTACTGATGGGTTACTGAACATTAAAAGTCTCAAGGCAATTATCTGGTCTGAATTTTAGGGTTGGTGTATTTGCATGTTCAACAGATACGGTAGCTCCTTCCACATTCAGGCAATGTTCTCTATGTCAGACTCACTGACTCTTCAGCCTCACTGAAGAAGGGGCCTCTAAGCAGAGTTTGGAAGGAGGTGAGAGGGTGATCACAGACATGGTGTGGAAGGAGGTGGACCACCTAAGGGGCATGACCTTGCCATGCTGTGGGATTTATAAATACCGCGACCACCTCCACAGGGGCATGGGGGCCACTGTTGTGCTGAGCCAGGATCTGGACCCAGGAGTTAGCTGGGGCTCTTTGGAATAGGTTGTAGGGCCCAGAATGGAAGCAAGGATCAGTAAAGAGACCACTTCAATGATCCCAGGGGTCTGGACCTCAGTAACAGCAGTGTGGTTATGAGAACAGTCATTTTCTGGAAATATATTGAAGGTGGAGCCTAGAGGATAATCTAACATTTATTTACTTACTGTTTGTCTCCATGCTCGTATTAAGTTGCACTGGAGCAGCCTTGGTCTGTTTTGCCCTCTGCATCTCCATAGCCCAGAACAGTGCCTGGCACATAGGAGTCCGTAAATAACTGCTGAATAAGTCAATGAACTTGCCAGAGTTTGAAGCGCCCCCAAGAGGCTAAACTGGGATTCCAATCCAGGGATTTCACACTCCCAAGTTCTAGCTCATAATCACTATGCTATTCTGCTTCTACTAACAGAACTTTTTACCAGGAATTTACAAAAAACTTTTCCCCCCAGTCTAAGTTGTACTCAGAGTAATGAGGATAACTCAACATTTGAATAAGGCACACTCTATCGCTAGCCACCTGTGCACAGTACTGACATCTGGAAGCTAAGGGTCAGAAACAAGGGAAAAGTTCCAAGAAGCTCCTACATACTCTGACATGATCTTAGTACAGCCCTGGTTAGTGTGTGTGTGTGTGTGTGTGTGTGTGTGTGTGTGTGTGTGTGTGATTTACTCTTTGGTAAAGGTACTATATTAATAGCACTCCACAGCTACACAAAAGACATATGAGGGAAATTCCTTTCTGCAGTTCTAAAGAAAATGGAAAACAAGCCCAGGAAGCAGTCTGCAGGAAACTGAATGGGGTGGGGCATCGGGGTGGGCACAGGTAGGTGAGCAGTGGAATATTTTTAAAATATGGTGTTAGTCAAGATGAGTCACAGATTCTAGGGAAAACAGATTTTCCTAGAACTTACAGTTATGCAACTACAAATTAAAACAACAACAAAGTCTGCAAGAGAGGAACAGGTAATCTGAGAGCACTCAGTTCCCCTAGAGGTCTGACGCCAGTGAAGACAATCACTCCTGCTGCCCTTATTCAGAGGACCGCACACGTCCAGTCTGGAGAGGCACCTGGTGGGTTGAGATACTGCCTCTACCTAACTCGCTAAATATCCTTTGGCAAGATACTTGAATTCTCTGTATCTCAAACTCTTCCTCTGTCAGAAGAGATAAAATATTACCCATCTCCTAGAATTATGTCAGGATTAACTCTATTAATAGAGACAAAACATTTTTATTTATTTAAAAAGATTTTATTTATTCATTTGACAGAGAGAGAGAGAGAGAGAGAGAAACAGAGAGAGCACAGGAGGGGAAGAAGAAGCAGATTCCCCACTGAGCTGGGAGCCCGACATGGCACTTGATCCCAGGACCTAGAGATCAAGACCGGAGCTGAAGGCAGATGCTTAAATGTCTGAGCCATCCAGGCGCCCCCACGTGAAAGATTTATAACAGTGTCTGGCTCACATCGATAAGTAGCCCTTACTAAACACTGGTTACTCACCTAGGGGGTTCATCTTTCACATCCGTACCAGAAAAGGCACTTAAAGCACACGCCCGTCTTTGCCAACTCATCCAGGTAACTAAAAAGGGGAATCCCTCTTTGGTGTTTGAGTCCAGAAGGAAGAGCCTGGTGTCCTGTGCCTGGAGTTCAAAAGAGATGGACTTGGGAGTCTCATGATCAAGAATGTCAAGTCATGGGCAGCTGGGTGGCTCAGCTGGTTAAGTGACTGCCTTCAACTCATGCCATGATCCTGGAGTCCCAGGATCAAGTCCCATCATCAGGCTCCCTGCTCAACCGGGAGTCTGCTTCTCCCTCTCACCTTCCACCTCTCATGCTCTCTTCTCTTTCTCATTCTCTCTCTCTCAAACAAATAAATAAAATCTAAAAAAAAAAAAGAATGTCAAGTCATTGAGATCAATGTGAGGCTGGCTGTGACAGTGGAGGCCACAGGGCCCCAGAATGAACACAGGTGGAGAGAATACTGATTGGTATTATTCCTAATTACAGCTTTCAAAGATAGTTCTGAGAATCCATGGAAATATTTAACTGATTACTGTGGCATGAATTTTTAATAATTATGAAATACAATAACAAATAATTATGCTTATAATAATGAATAAATAATTATGAAATACAAATTTGTTTGACCTGAGAAACAGCAATCCTGATTCTAGGAATAATTCTCTCAGACTGATAGAGCCTCTTGGCATGGACAGTGGACAAGTCACGGATGGACCCTTTGAGGACTTCTGATTCCATCTCATATCATAGTGATAATCTGGGAGAGTACAGTCTCCCTCTACAAATATTAGCCTTTGAGTTATTAGTGAGTCTTTCCCTTCTTAAGGGACAAGGCATGATCATTAAAGACCCAGAGGGCAGGCGAGAGCAAACTTACTAAGTTTGCAGATGACATTAATGGTAGGCCAGAATGTGAGTTACTTTAAAACATAGAATACCAAACTAAAGGGACAGGGGGCTGTGAGCGTACATGAGCCTTTTTAAAAAACGATGAAGAAGTCACTTACACTCTCCTCTGCCATTTATCATCTATGCTTACTGAGTTTGAGCCAAGACATGAATCCAAAGCAATTGCGTGCATGGACACCTATGAAATGCCGTTAAAGACCTGCACCCAGGAGACCCCCCTTTATTAATGATTCACCTCCCGTCAGAGATTTGTTTCCTTCTTCTGTAGGAAACTGGAAGATCCCTTAAAACCATAAAGCCCGATATTTCCTAGGGGAATGTTCTTGGGAAGACATAGCCAGAAATGGTTTCCAGGTTTCATGGCAATCAGCACTCATCTAGAACAAGGCTGGATCAGGTCAGGGCTGCAGAACTACGAGGTGGGGCCACAAACTCACCGGGGGGACCCAGCAACCAGGCCCAGCCCTCAGCAGCACCCCCCACAGCAGAGGGGAGTCACAACCAGGGGACTTTCACTGCAGGATGAGCTGGGGGTTGTTACTAGCTCAACAAACAAACACTCAAGGTACAGATTAGGCTCCTCAGACTGTGGAAGTCTAGCTTTTGACAAGGATATATTCAAGATGTTTCAAGCAAAAACAAATGAGAACTTATTTGTAGAAATTACTCTGTAAACTGTCAATAAGAAGATACTGATTTTAAACTGAAACCTATTTTAAACAGTTACGATTTTAAACAGTCCTAGAAACAACTCAAGAGAGATTTGCTTTTTACCAATGGTCTTTGCTTTACATGTCACTGATCCGAACAATGAGATATCTGGATATCCGAGGGTGAATCTGTTTCCTTATTTCAGTTAAGTGAGACACGGACAGTGCCTCGCACACTGTCCAGCATAACTGTGTGCTTGGTAAAGGAGAGGCTGTGGCCTTAATCCCTCACTCCTTCCCACTGTGGGCGAATGAGGGGCCTGCTCACAGTTGGGGAGACCGGGAAATCAGGAGCTATGTCTTTGTACTAACTCAGCGCATGTCTATGTAAGGATCCAAACAGTTTGCTTAAATGAGCATTTGTGATGGACTCCTTTAAAAGTACCTCACACACCTGCATATCTGTTTATTGATCATTCCTGGTTATTACGTAACTACCCAGAAACACTGCCTGGAGAGGTCTGCTCTCTTAGGTTTCTGGTGTTCCTCATGGAACCAGGTTGTTAGTTCTAATGGTCTTATCATTAGATTATTCGTGCAGCCAGAAATTTCCTAACCCCTTCACAATTCCTGCCCCTAAATCTACTGAGTTCAAAACACAGATAATTAATTAAAAAAAAAAAATCGGCATTAAATATAAGCCAGTAAGGCACTGAATGGACAGCAAAGGGGTGAGGGGCATATTTTTGTCCATGACACTGAGACAGCCCTTTACTGAGCACAGCCTAATATTTTAAACTTATGGGTAGATGGGGGTTGGGTCTAGTACAAAATGAACATGTGCATTTAGAACGTTGCTTTATGTTGGCCAAAAGAGACTCACAGAATTGTAAATAAGTACAAAACCTAACATTATTTTCATAAAGATCAATCAATTCACATTATTCAGAAGTCCAATATTTTTTTAAAGTGTAAAATATACAAACTGTTACAATCAAGTAATAGTATTCAATCAAATATGTTTTATACAATTGAGAAATCACGTTATCTTCTGGAAAGTGGTGTTCTAAAATAACACTTTAAAGATTTT
Organism: Mustela nivalis; assembly: GCF_964662115.1. Taxonomy (NCBI): domain Eukaryota; kingdom Metazoa; phylum Chordata; class Mammalia; order Carnivora; family Mustelidae; genus Mustela; species Mustela nivalis. Next base: position 80,566,479 of record NC_139021.1, read on the forward strand.
GTATTTGGCCTGCCATAATCTGGAATCTAATTTCCTGTGGCATTTTTTATAGATATTTAAAGAGTAATAGTTTATTTGAGGAGTTTTAAAGAGTTCATTTGAGGAATAATCACCATCAGTGTTTTCCCCCCCGCATCACTCAGAGTGTGTTGGACAGTTTTACACATTGTTCAAGTGACACCTTCAAATGCCTAATATGTAATTGACTTTCTGTGGAAATGTTCTCAAAAACTGAAAAAAGGCCCCTCAAAATCTGTGCTTTAATCTGATTTTTCTAACCCCTGTTGGTCTGCATTTGAAATAAAAAAGAAAGTGTAATACTTGGCCAATAACATGGTCAAGTTTTGAAATAATTTTTTTCTAAGAGAATAAGAATCTTTAGTTAGGGGCTCTGATTTAGGGAAAAGAAAAAAAATGACAGGAAAGATAATGCTACCAGGTAAAATATACTCAAAATACCATTACCTTTACTTAAAACAGAATTAACTTTTCATTCCATATATCAGGGTAAATTTTCCAACCATGACTACTTTTTGAGCCATTTCATGAGTCAATGGTTCTCCAAAGAAACACTTAAGTTTTAATCATCTTAACAGTTCCCTTCTTTTTTCTCTACTAATTAAAATGCATAATCATGTCAAAAACGAACTAACATAGATTTCTTTTTCCTTTTTTAAATCATAGCAGTTAGTAGTACTTTCTGGTTAGGACAAATAGACTAGTGAGTCCATTTCCTCCTGTAAATAAGTGGGTATGACAATATAATCACCTGCCTTGTAGGGTTTCTTGAATAAATCATTCTAGGCAGCCCAAATGTGAAGAGTGGATATGAGGTATAGCAAGTTTAATTCCTGCTAGTCCTGCATCACAGTGTTATTTTTTCCTTTTCCTTTTCTTTTCTTTTTTAGATTTATTTATTTATTTATTTGTCAGAGAGAGAGAGAGAGAGAGAGAAAGAGAGAGCACACAAGCAGGGGAAGAGGCAGGTAGAGGCATAGGGAGAGGGAGAAGCAGGCTCCCCCTGAGCAAGGAACCCAATGTGGGACTTGATCCCAGGACCCAGGGATCATGACCTGAGCTGAAAGCAGACGCTTAACTGATTGAGCCACCCAGGCCCCCTCACAGATGACTTCTGTCCAATGAACTCCACAGCTCAGTTTTTCATAGACTTCTGTCCCTGGTGTGGTATAGGTGATAGCAATGGAAGGGAAAGAATCGTCGGAATAAACAAGGATGCACAATGTTCCAAATTTTCTATGTGGCCCTGTCTCCAAGACTCTCACTACAGCCTTTGAGTAAGTAAACTGAGTAATTCCATAGACTGTTCTCTCCAGGTGTGACTCCCGTCCATAATACACTGGTTGCAAAGAAGGGCAGATTAATGACTTGAGGGCACCAGGGTGTTGTTTAGTTGAAGGGTCACGGATCAAAGCAGGTGGGACTACACCAGCTCCAATGGCCACTCTGGCAGTTCTACAACCTTCTGCTTTTCTGATGGTGGCAGCATGCCTGCCGGCCCCTCTGGATTCTTCATCAGCAACCTGGGCACCTCGCCACTGTCCAGGATTGTTGACCTTGTTTCCCTGCCTATCCTTCCACTGTTGGCAGTGGAGGACACATTTGGGCTGGAATAGAAGGGATTCTACACCAGCTTGCCTCCCTAAATTGCCTTTATGTGCCACCTGGCCAGTAACCAGAAAAGGGGTCCACGCAGAATTAGTACTGTGGAGAATGCAATTGTCACTTTCCAGTACGCTTACTACTGTGGCTTTTTGCTCAAGGCAGGAAGTAAGTTTAGCCCTAGACTTGCACCATGGCCAAACAGGTACAGCAGAAAAATAGTCCTGCCAATATTATGCTAATTTTATAAAATTGGATTTTGCTTTTATTTATTAAAAAAATTTTTTTTAAAGATTTTATTAATTTATTTGACAGAAACAGTGAGAGAGGGAACACAAGCGGGGGGGGGGTAGAAGAGGGAAAAACAGGCTCCCCACTGAGCAGGGAGCCCGATGCAGGGCTTGATCCCAAAACCCTGGGATCACAACCTGAGCTGAAGGCAAACGCTTAAGGACTAAGCCACCCAGGCACCTCTGTTTTTTAAATTTAAAAAAAATATATTTTATTTGAGAAAGAGAGAGGGAGAGGGAGAGAGAGGCAGCTAGAGGGAGATGCAGGGTCCCCGCTGAGCAGGGAGCCCGACGTGGGGCTCGATCCCAGGACCGGAGCCGAAGGCAGACACTTAACCACTGAAACACCTAGGTGCCTCTAAAATTGTATTTTACTCTTTAATCTTACTCTGTAGCTTCTTGGGAGTTTGTTCAAACTTTCATCGATTCACTCATTTGGTCCTCCAGTAAAATTTATTTATGGAAAGAAGGCCAAGGCCAAGCATGGTACTGGATGTTTAGGGTGGCAGTAGAAGTGACAAGCAGGTAAGACAAAGGACTATGAAGTCTAGCGGGGAAGATAAACATGAAGCCGGCACATGTGTGATGTGCTGTACAAGAGGACAAGCGTTCGAATCCAAATTCTGCTATTTACTGGCGACTTCCTGACCAAGGCAGCTGTTTCTTCATCCATTAACGTCTGTAAGATGGCTGAAAGTGGTTGATGGGTGGCTCGACGCCTCGCATGTCAGTGCCTCGGTGCATAACAGGCACCCCCAAAACAGGCCTATCATGGTGGTCAAGAATAAGTTCCTTCTGGAAGAAGAAGGACGGAAGGTGAAGAAGTAATGAAACTCTTGAGAAAGGCAGCACAGACTTCTTTAACAGTCTCTGGGGGTCACAGAGTGACAGAGTGGGAGAGGGGAGGGGCTCCTGCCTGAGGAGGGGGAGGAAGGGGAGCTGGAGCGTGCAGGGCTGTAGTGAAGGGGGTTGTCCTCCCGGCCATCAGCAGCGGCAGGCTACGTCAGGAGGCCTGGGCCATGACGCCCAGCTCCCTTGAGGAAGAGACACCTCCGGCCGGGAGGCCAAGCACTGAATTCCAAGTCACCTGTTTTCCTAACAGGTACTAGAAAGCCTCCCATGGGATTCAAGCCAAAGGAGAGGCTTCCTGTTAGGTTTTCGACCAAGTCTGAAGTGAAGGCCTGTCCTTCAGGGGCTCGGGGCAGCCTTCTGTAGGCCTACAATGACTCTGAAGGCCTCCGCTGCACCCATGCTGCCTTAGGTCTGTGCGCTCCTCATTTTCCTATTCCTGAAATTGCCCTTTTGTTCTGGATGGAAGTAAAAAAATAAAATAAAATAAAATAACTAGACTCTGAGAACCAGCAAAGACCTTCAAAATCACCATTTCTGACTCCCCCCTCCCCCCTGCTTTACTATGTCTGTCACCTCCTCATCGTTCCTCATGGGAATCTCTGGCTCAGGTTCAGGAAACAGTGCTTTGGAGCAAAACATTTTCCCTTTATAGAGCTGATAAGTAGGATAAAATAAATCACATGAAAAACTATATGTTGATTCATGTACATTATGGGGTAAGATTCCGAAAAGAACAAAAGTAGTCGCTTTCCTTGCTAAGGAGGTTACTTTAGTAAGAACAGGAAAAACAGTACAGAAAGTCCCATCTTTCCACTATCAGAGTTACTCTGCGCTCTGTTAAAATCAGCTTCACTCCCTGAACCTGATTAAACTGATCACTGAAAGCACAAACATTCCCCGTACAAGACTTTTCATTACTGTATGTGACCAAGCATGCTGTCAGCCTGAGGCCCCGTGGGGACCTGCAGGGCGACACGGGCATGCTGGTGGCACTGGGGACAGTCTCCAAAATTATAATCAAGGTTCCTTTCTATTAGACACACCAGAGCACAAGACGTTCGAGATAACCCAGAGGCCATGATTATTATTCATTATACTACATCTTTCAAAACCAACTGACTCGGAGGTTTTAAATGGTAATTATTATGAGGTTGAAGGATACAAGACGGTTTTAATTATTTTAGAGCTCTTCAAATCAAAATAGTCTGCACGCATAGGACGAGATACACAATGAATCCCCTCAGCTTGTTGACTTAAGCTAGCAAACAAGATTACATTTCTCACCCCTCAAGAGGCTACAGATATGAATGGTGACTCTAGTAATCACTAAAGAACTGTCACTAAACCTTGCTACGTCTAATGCAGTGATCCGGCTATGGGCCTATGAAACATACCAGCAGGGCCTTCTTTTATGAAGAAAACAAAGGAACCATTAAATTTCACAGGGCAAAAAATATTTCACTAAAAGCACCACAAAAACAGGAGTCTTTAAATATTTAATTTCCGGACTTTTTGAAAATTAAAAATAGCCAATATCTGACAGTCAGGGAAGTTCTATGATCAAGAAGGCATCTGTTACTAGATGAACTGCCTTTAAAAGGCTATAAATAAGAGGAGAAGGAAGCATTTTCCTTTTAAAAGGAAAATAAGACAGTATTAAAGAGGATGTGTGAACGGATTTTTCAGTAATAGAGAATCCAAAGGGCAATAGGATTTGTTTTGACTCTTTTTGACTACAGACGGGCCCTGCTTTGCAAGGGGATGCCTAGGAAAAGAACCACGTAAGCTGAAACCATGCAATAAGTACCTACTAACACATGACAAAAATGATGAAGGTTCTGTGGCCTTTAAATTTTTTTGTCAAAACCTTAAAGCTCTCTTATTGTCGGTTATAAATGTGCAGAGAAGAGAGCGCTCTAATTTAAGACACTATAATCGACAACATAAACACATCGAGAGTTTTTAATTTCTTATGAGAACTGAGCAAGAGGAGGTCAAATGATTGATGCTTGCCACCCTACAGGAAGGAGGCAAGCTTTTTTTCCTACACTGTGGTGAACTGTCACATTCCTCTTCCAACAGTTAATCCTTTATGCTTTCAGTGCTATGAGGATGCCCCAAAACCCCTGCAACGTGAAGTCTTTGATGGCGTCACTTCCTGTGGAACACCCTCATCCTTCTGGGCCCAACGGCTTTCTCACCCATGCGATAAACATTCTTCACTCAGCTCCTATGGCATCTCTGGAGTCTCTTGAATGACACAAGGTTGATGTTCCCCAGAGAGCCATTCCCTCTGTTTACCTTCGATTCCAATCTCCTTGCTGTGTGGCACTTCCATGTTGGTTGGCCAATTCCCTTTCTGAGTATCCATTTTTATAAAATGTTGCGAGTTATTACTGGGAGGCAAGGGGGAGATGCAGCTACACATCTGGCTCTGGGTGAACTGGACATGAGAGGAGCAGTGACCCATCACTGATGGTCCCTGAAAGAAGTGACATGACTGCTCATTCATCATGATGAGAACCTACTGCTTAGATGGAGTGATTTGTGGATTGAAGAGCTGACTAGGACGTCTCCACTTAATGCAGTGACAGTTAATGTACTATGGTAGCTGAAATCGGAACAGTGGTGTTGGGTTTTATTAACTAAACTGTGGGACTGAAATTCATGTAGACTGGAACCAGGTAAAGGAAAGAGAAATGATTGGGGAGAGTATAAAACCACTAGACATTTTTGTCCTAACTCCATGGCCTATAACTATTTCCCATTTGTTTACACGGGTGCAACAACCAAATTCCCCAGCTTTGCACACACATTCAGAGTTGAAATGACACCTGAAAATTGGAAAAGATAAAACATTTTGAAAAATAATCATCCTTTTTAATGCAATGAAAACTGGCCCATCCCTCCCTGGTCCCATCTTGTTTCATTTTTTTCCTCCCTACCCCCATGACCCCATGAGTCAATCAAAGAAAGATAATTATCATATGATCTCTCCAATATGAGGAATGTGAGAGGCAGGGCTGGGGGCCATGGGGAGTAGGGAGGGAAAAAATGAAACAAGATGGGATCGGGAGGGAAACAAACCATCAGAAACTCTTAATCTCATGAAACAAACTAAGGGTTGCCAGGGGTTGGGGGGTAGGGATAGGGTAGCTGGGTTATGGACATTGCGGAGGGTATGTGCTATTGTGAGTGCTGTGAAATGTGTAAGACTGATGATTCACAGACCTGTACCCCTGGGGCAAATAATATATGTTAATAAAAAAAATTTTCGAAAAAAAAATAATAAAATGGGACCATCAAAATAATAACAAAGTAACACTGTATCCTAAGTACTTGTCAGGCATACAACTGAGGAAACAGAGGCTTCTAGAAGTTAGCTAACTTGTCAAGATCACCCCCCTCCCTATTAGGTGGCAGAGCTATAATGAAATCCAGGTGATTATAGCTCCTGAACTTGTTCTTCAACCTTAGGCAACATGGAGTCCAAAGCAATTTTAGGAGAATGGCAAACGTCTTTGAAACTATGCCCTCCCCATACAAGAAACACCAATGTCCCAGAGCACCTAGTTCCACTGCTGGGCACAGCTGTTGGGCTGGAGATTTGATGGTTACCCATCTGAGGAAGCTCTCCTCTCTCAGGGAAGGCAAGAAGAGACTGCTAATGTAGAAATCCACTGCCTAATAAATGTCAATAATATAAAGTGGCTGACTGACAGTTGCTCAGTTAAAATGCAACCTGTATTCCCAGGAGAAGATAGACTTCGGTTTTTTCCATTAATAAAGTGCTCTTCTATCCTTTAAGAAATCACCGAGCCATGTCATCTGAGAAACTTTTTGGAATTAACTTCATACAGTGTGCTTTTTATTTGGATTGGCTGTATTGGCATATAAAAACATAATTTCAAGTATTTAAAGAACAGTGAAAAAGGCAATCAATTGCGAATTTTTGAAAATATGTAATAATAACGTAAAAAGAATCAGTAGAAAAACTGTGGGGAGTAATTATTGCAAAAGCAATTAAATACCGCATGACAGCATAGAAGGGTGCAAGCAAGTTACTGCAGGTTGACTTTTAACAATTACAATCAATTCTACATTATAAAAAAGTCTATAGTCTTTTAATCTAGTCTCACTTTGCCCTGTGGCCCTCCCTCTCCCAGGTGCAAAGAGAGTGGGGAAGAAAATGGTCTGTATATAAAAAGATACGTTTACATTTCCTTTTTATTTGTAGTTGCAACAGAGGATTTTTCTACTCTGTCTGAGGACCCAGCCTGCTCTCCCATGTTCTGCAATCTTCTTTATTAGACTTCCTTAATATCCACCACATGCTCATGAGCTCAAGAAGGTTTTGCTGCCATTCTTGTGAGAAAAACAGGCGGGACTATAATGTCCCAATCTAAACCACATGATTCCGTATCACACTTCCAAGAAATATCTTAGCCAATCAATTGTGTTTCTCGAGTTGACAGGTGAACCTCAAGAGACTAGTCTTGGGAAAAATCAAAGCATGGAATCCAAGTCTGCCGGGAGGCAAAGGTTAAGGAGCAAGCTGCAGAGTCACATCAGCTCTGTCTTCATCCTTTATCCGTTCATTTTGCAAACAATGTACTGAGTAGGCTGAGGAAGAAGACTGGCAGTGGGTGACAGGCAGAGAGTCACAGAATGACAGGGTTCCAGCCCCGACAAGGTGTGCTCTAGTTGGCCAATGCAACCAGTTGACTACACTGGAGTGTGAAACACAGTCCATGAGAATTATGAACAGAGCACTAGCGGAGCTTCAAGGAAAGGCTGGTAAGTGCCAAGCAAGGAGACAGAATGTGCTGGGGAAATAAAACTATTATGACTCACTTTTGTACCTTATGTCTCCTGGAAAGAGTCAAAGTAGTGGAAATGATGGGAACACGGAGCTACTGCACCTGTGCGGTTTATTATCAAGACTGATATGGGTCATGGGTATTTACTTCTAGAAATACATGTCCCACTCTACATATTGCAAGAACTAGGTCAGCTGCATAAACCTCTTTGTGTCCCCTTACAAAGTTTAATTAATTTTGAGAACTGAAACTTGCCTTCAACAAAATAAGAAATTCTTAAAAATTAAGGCTTAAGACCCTTATGTACATATTCAATCCTTTTATTGCTTTGAAGAGCTCCTTCGCTCAATAGGTCTTTTTGTAATGAGCACTGCACTATATAATATTGCACACAGGAAGATGATGACAGACTTCTCTAAAGCACAAGTCCAATCATGTCAGTCTTTTCTTGAATCTCTTTAATGGTTTTGAAGTTTCCAGCCAGAATGACTAATGTCCATCCTGGGTAATGGCACGGCTGAGGTATATGAGGAGTTGTAGGTATAAGAAAGCAATGGACTCATGCACAGCTAAAATAGGGACCCCCCCCCCTTGGAGGCTGAAATACATCGTGACAATCTTGGCGGAAATCAACTCGTTCATGCAACATGTGTAATTAGCTTTATAGTAGTACATGCCCAAATAAATTCCTTGCCATAACTAGAATCCATGGATTCTGGTTTAAAGTAGCTTGCTAGGTCTAAAAAAATATTCTTGAATATTTTGACTTAGATATAATCTGAACCAAGAGTTAGACATGAGAATGACGTCTTTTATTGGAGATAAATTATATAAACAACGGAAAGCCCCCCCTAAAATGAAAATCAAATTATACAATAAGAAATTCGTACACAGTGAATAAGTAATCTCCTAATTTTGGGCTCTGAAATGGAAGGAAAGTGGTTTTGGGAAATATCCATTTGTTACTCCGTGTCGTCTTCTCCCAGTTCTGTCAATCAGTGCTCTTCTTTCTGTAACTGAGGCAGGGTGACTCACTCTGAATGTCACTGACGAGTGGCAAAGTTGTTTGCAATCTGGGTCTCTTAACATCCTGGCTCTGCTCTCATGTAAACACATTCTTGGAAAGTGTTGGTGAAGAAGTTAGCATCGTTGAATGAAAGGAAGAGTAAGAAGTGATGACCCCAAAAATAACCAGAAGTAGCATTAATACTGAAGATTTTGTTTCTTTGACATTTTAGATGTTAAGACCTGAGCATCATTTAAGTAGAATAAATACAAGCTAGTGAAAGGGATAGCTAGCTCCAGCCAGCGACTGCTTCAGTGTCTCCCTTCAGGCTAGACGCCTGTGCCATGGGACTCTCAACGAACAATTTCTTCTGCCTCATGGCTGGAGGTCACAGACCTATACCTTCAAGGAAATAGGTACCAAGAATGACAAACGACGGTGAGCCAATAGTTGCCATCTGCCCTAGACCCTGGCGCTCCTACTGGCCAGGGTCTTAAATCCACCATAATTAAATCACAATCAGGAAAAATAATTAGATTTTGGAGAAAGTCAGTTTATCTCGACTGGAAATCAATACAGCTCTAATCAATAAAATACCGTGGTCTATTTTGACGAAATATTCATCTGGTCATGGTTATTTTTGGGTTAAAATGAAATTATCATTTGGCGAAAAGGTGACAAAGATGTTTAAAGATTTGTTTTGGAAGTGACAACTGGCAAACATTTAGACACGATGAATTTACTCTTCAAACAAGCTGAAGCTTGGATGATTAGGCGTAACTGGACGCTCCAAGCACGCGACCATCCGAGTGCCTGGTGGAGCTGGCCGCGGCATAAATGCGCAGGACTTCATCTGGTAAGAGCACCTGCACCAGCTGGGTTTGGTTTGTCCTGTGGTCCCAACACAAGGTCTACGGGTTGTTAATCACCAAACAGACTTGGGCTATAAAGGGAGTTTTACTATAATGATAGGAGTTATGGGTTGAATTCCATCCCTCTAAAACTTACACGTCGAAGTCCCACCTACTCCTCAGTAACAAAAAGATGTGACCTTGCTTGGGAAGTTTTCTGATGTCATTAGTTAAGAGGAGGTGATACTGGAGGAGGGTGGGCCCTAATGCGGTGACAGGTGTCCCTCTGACAAGGAGAAATCTGGACACAGATCTTCACTATGAAAATATAGGCAGAGCTCGGGGTGATGCTTCTACAAGCCGACGAATACCAACGACTGCCACCAGAACGTCGGGGAGAGGCAGGGAGCAAGGAATGAAGCCGGGACACCCTGATTCAGACTTCCCTGTTTCCTGGACGGAGAGGCAAAACCTTCCTGTTGTTGAAGCCACTCAGGCTACTAAACTTTGTTACTGCAGCGGTAGCAAGCTCAGACTATCTGTGGAATGTATTCAATTGAGAATGGGGCCAAAATATCACCCCCTTGCATGCTGCTCTCTGAAGGACCCCATCCACCTTCAGAATGTATCTTATGGTAATAACTTCATATACCCAAAATTGTATTAATAATTTTTTTTTCAAAGTATAGGGGGAAGCACCAAATGAAACCTAGGGAGTGGCATTTCCATATTTATAGCTTGTAAATGTCTATGTGTAGATATTATAGAGAACTAGAAGCACAGAATTTCTAATCCCTGACTTCCAAAAGATATCCTCGAATTGACAATACAAGAGAAAAGAAAGGGACAAGGAGAAGGCATTAAGGCCAGGAAAAGTTTAGTGGACAGTTTTATTTTTTCCTAAGATTTTATTTACTTACTTGTCAGAGAGAGAGAGAGAGCACAAGCAGGGGGAACGGCAGGCAGAGGGAGAAGCAGGCTCCCTGATAAGCAAGGAGCCCAATGTGGGACTCAATCCCAGGATCCTGGGGTCAGGACCTGAGCCGAAGGCAGACGCTGCACCCACTGAGCCACCCAAGGCATCCCAAGTTTGGTGGACAGTGTTGACAGAGCACTCCAGAGAAGCAAAGGCACGGACAAATTCACAAACTGTGACTGGGACAGCAGAACAAAAGGGTGATGTTTCTGAATATTTGGCAACGGGGTACTGGGAAAGAAAAATGAAGACAAGGATAGAAATCAATGAAAATTTTCAAAAATGAAAAGTGAGGCACATAAAACACAGCCTTCATTAGGTACACCTATGTGTAAGGCCATATGCTACCTTGCAGAAAACATGCAGTAAGAAAGACCATAAGAAACACGTAAGAAGTAGATGAGATTTCCTCCGAAAGTGGACAACAGTAATAGGCATGTGTGTGCCTATGTACAGTATTCACATTTATATCTATTTAAACATTTTTTTTTAAAGATTTTATTTATTTGACAGACAGAGATCACAAGCATGCAGAGAAAGAGAGGGGGAAGCAGGCTCCCTGCTGAGCAGAGAGCCCAATGCCGGGCTCGATCCCAGGACCCTGAGATCATGACCCGAGCTGAAGGCAGAGGCTTAACCCACTGAGCCATCCAGACGCCCCTCCATTTAAACATCTTAACAATACGTATAGAAATGTATGCAAATTAATGTGTTACACGGGAACACTAAATATGCCCAGGGAGACCAGAGGATCAGACCTGAATTACAAGCAAGAACTTAACAACCAGAATGAATAAACAAGCTTACTTTCTTCAGAGTCTGCAAAATAGATTTAAATACTGAAAGTGACTCATGTTCAATTTTTAAAACCTAATTATCCTTTTTCAAAAACCACAAATATTTAACATATCATGATTAATTACTATATAACTTTGAGATTTCTGTATATTCCTTTAGAAGCTATCCCGACTTTTAGACTAAGAAATTAGCAGGAATATAGGCGCCGCACCCAAAATCTACTGTTAAGGGGGAAAAAGTGAACAGTTACTCATCCTGTCTGTGCAGGGACAGTAGGCTTGGTAAATACAGCATGTCTCCATAAGGAAGTTGAGGTTTAAAAGACAAAAATAGTACATAAATAGCAAAGTATGACTAAATAAAATTATGTTCTCCCAGATGACTCCACCGCCAAAACTATGATGGGGGAGAAAAGGTTCAGTGGCAATTGAACCTCAGTCTACTAGCAGTGGTTACTACACCTACATGAAGTACTATTATTAATAATAGCAAATGCAGGGCACCTGGGTGGCTCAGGTCATGACCCCAGGGTCCTGGGATCGAGTTCCATATCGGGCTCCCTGCTCAGTGGGGAGCCTGCTTCTCCCTCTCTCCCTCTACTTGTTCGTGTTCTCTCTCTTTCTCTCAAATAAACTAATTAAATCTTCATTAAAAAAATACTAATAGCAAATGTACTACTCTTCAGATGAGCAGAGTCTATCTGTAATTTGAAATGAATGCTCTTCTTTAAATAATTATATATATTCAAATGCCAGATATATAAATTTTAGAATGATTTTTTTAGTACTAGTATAGAGTTAATGTTCCTGGAACTAGCCAGAAGGATTTAGAAACTAGTAAGCACATTTCCATGGTAACAGGCTGCTCTGCCAAGGAGAGATCAGTTCACACATTCCCTATAACCCAGCGACCACAGGAGGAAGAGATCTGCATTTCAGGTTTTCAGGATCACCGTCAACTATGATTTTTGCTAGTGTAATTATTTTTATTAGAATGCACACATGGCGGGCACCTGGATGGCTCAGTGGGTTAAGCCTCTGCCTTCGGCTCAGGTCATGATCTCAGGGTCCCCGGATTAAGGCCCGCATCGGGCTCTCTGCTCAGCAAGGAGCCTGCTCTCTCTGCTTACTTGTGACCTCTGACTCTCTGTCAGATAAATAAATAAAATCTTTAAAAAAAAAAAAAAAGAATGCACATAGCATTAATGTTGGTAAGTTACCTGAGCATCATGTTTTTCTCACCTCTTCAAGGTGTCAATGACCATTGGGAATGTGCTCTGAGGGAGGCATGGTGGTGATAAAGTCACTCACAGATTTCACTTTAATTCATGCTGTGGGTTACAGCTCACCTGGTTATAAAAGTCTGATGTGGAATCCTGATGGAGAAGGGACTGAGCCTCAAAGCTAGACACGTATAACATCCTTCATGTACATCAAGCAGAGCAGGTGGCTTCGTGAACACAGCTGGACAATGGAGTTGAGACAAATAACCAAGGGATTATCAGAAGGATCAGGCAGAACATGGTTTCTGTAAAGACAGAGGCTTATGCCCCAACTGGAAACAAGAAGCACAGAAGATGCTCCATAACCCAGAAACGAGTAGCCACTAATCCCTAAATTGGGGCATCTCCATTAGGCTTCAAATAGAACTTGGGTTGGAGAGATGAGCATAAAAATGCCCTTCTCTTTGGTCTTACAATGCTCGACTTCTGGGGTGGTTTTAACTTCTGGCCTATTATAGAGATTGTACGGTCAATGACTCACTAGACTGGTGAAGACAAGGCCACACTTGGGCCACACCTGGACCACATCTGCAAGGCACAGCCGGACCATATCTGCAAGGCACAGCTGGGCCACACCTGTTAGGCACAGCTGGACCATGCCTGCAAGGCACAGCCAGGACACACCTGTAAGGCACAGCTGACCCCAAGCAGAAAGCAGTCCGACAAGGATGGAACTTGTGTGATTTAGTTTCCTCATCTGTACCAAGGGGATGTTGGGAGGATGAAGTGAGAAAACTCCAGGGAAATACTTAAAAGTGGGCAAAGCGCACAAGCATCGCAGAAATGTCCTCTGCTATATATTATTACTGTGGATTAGTATTGTTACTATTAAAAATGAGGCAGTGTCCTTCACGATGCCTCGCGGGGAAAACCCCAGAGCAACCCTTATAAATGATGAGATGAAGGGGCGCCTGGGTGGCTCAGTGGGTTAAAGCCTCTGCCTTCAGCTTGGGTCATGATCCCAGGGTCCTGGGATTGAGCCCCGCATCGGGCTCTCTGCTCAGCGGGGAGCCTGCTTCCTCCTCTCCCTCTCTCTCTGTCTACTTGTGATCTCTGTCAAATAAATAAATAAAATCTTAAAAAAATAAATAAATAAATGATGAGATGAAAACACTGAGCTTCTCAAAGGAACTTTCCAAAAGAGTATACAGACACCTTAGGCTTTATTTTGAATAAAACTAATTCATTGAAGATCTGCTCCTGAATCTTGCTAATGTAGGATGCATTTGGGGAGAAGTACAAAGATCATACTTCAGAAGTATAGGTTATAAAATTTTCTAGAAGATGCCATCATGGCAAAAATATGTTTTTTAAAGTAAAAACTAGTTTTGGTGCCATGTTACTTCTATGAAATGCTTTCTTTGAAAATATGATTACCTGATCTAAAAATAAATAAGGACTACGCGAACTTTTACCACAAATAACTAGCTTAGACATAAAACTTATCAGTGCACAAATATTATATCTATTTCTCAAATTCTCTGTATCAAATCATTACAATGTTAGGTATTTATGGTTTCCTCCAAGCCGGTGAATGTGTTTTCAAACTGTCATAATTATTTTCGTCTTTATTTTGCTCATAATCCATTTATCATACCAAACAGAATAACCGCAAGGTAAAACCATGCTAATCAGGAAAAAATAAATAAATAAAAATGACCAGGGAAGGAAATGTATTTTGGGCAGTAGAAGGTAATGGCTTTGGGCTCAGATTCTATTATTATTATTATTATTTTTTGTGGAAAGCAAAACTCATAAAACTAAGGCACCCACAAATAGATCAATTCATGAGACTGAATTACTGTGAATTTAAAGCACCACGTTTTAAGCACTACACTGAGGGAAGCAGCAGTCAAAATAGAAGCAGTAAACATTGAAACAGATCCCCGGTGAAAATGATGTGGTTGACAGAGATCTGGAATGTTCTCAGAACAGCAGAGATTATAGCTTAGCCACGGATGACCTTCAAGGGACAAAATGCTTTATGAGCCCCGTACACTAAAGTTCACCGATTCACGTGGGTGATACATAAAGGCAGCAAATGATAGACAGTATTAAGACCACAGAGTTGATGTGAAATAAAACCACTCATCTGTGAAGGTTTTATTTTAGCTTCTCCCTGCCCTTTGTTGGACCGCTTGATTGTCATCCTAAAACTTCGATGCTTTATTGCAGAGTTTTCACCACTGCTAAAGGAATATTCATGGCGCGCGCTCTGATCCTGTCAAAAGGCAGTATTTATGTACATAGGAATATAAAACTGTTGTAACAAGGAAAAATGTCACAGATTTACAAGGGATCAAATTTACAAGGCAGCAAGCTGAGGTGCATGGGTTTCATCTTGTAAACCCTCTGATCAAAAAAGGAGCATGAAAAGCAGAAAAATCTGTCCTTGATGGTTTTCAGATAAAATATCACTTCCCCTTGGAAGGTGGTTGTAACTCTTGTCGCCCCACCCAGCCCCACACTCAGGATTGGGCTGGGCCAAGCAGAAGGTGTAACTTGAAAGCAGTGCTCAGTGTTCTTGGAACTTTCACACAAATTCTAGTGCATCCAATCAAGTGATGATCAGAAACCTTCCTGAAGTTTGGAAAATGGGGAAAATATAATGTGGTTTATTAAACTAAGTGTTCACGGCATCCTATCAAAGCAGCATATACAATCCCTCTACTCGGATCTCCTCCAGGAAGGAAGAGGATACAGACAAGGGATTATGGAAAGAAAAAGAAACGTTTCGTTGAATTCAAAATTTAACTACAAAATATGGAGAATTCCATCCCGAAATGTCATTTTATTATAGGAGTTCTAAACTAGATATGTGACTTAAAAACATTTGGGCCATGATGGAACTGGGAATTCATCAAGTCAGTAAAACAGTGAAGACAGCTATGGAGTGACTGGTTAAATGGGGAAATTCACCGTTGTGTACAAGCTCACCGAATATATGTATGCACATAGTAAAATGAGATTTAATGGAAAAACCGAAGGATGTGATTATCCTTTAAAATTATGAAATTATTTATAATCCTTGCATACTATCACAAGTACAAAATAAATAAATTTTTGATACTCTGTGCATTGCTTAAAATACATACTGTAATAAAATTTATTTTTTCATCTAACTTCACCTTAGCAAACATTTACTGGGCCCCTCCCATGAGCCAGGTGCTATTCTAACCATGAGGGATACCACTAGGGATATAAAAATGACTGGTATCTATGTTTTGTCATTGAGAAGATCAGAATTTTTTTTAAGGATTTTATTTGTTTATTTATTTGACAAAGACACTGAGAAAGCCCAAGCCAGGGGAGTAGCAGATGGAAAGGGAGAAGCAGGCTCCCCACTGAGCAGGGAGCCTGATGGGGGACTCCATCCTAGGACCCCGGGGATCATGACCTGAGCTGAAGGCAGATGCTTAACGACTGAGCCACCCAGGTGCCCAGGAGATCAGATTAGAGAGGAAAGGAGAAACCAATGGAATTGAAAGGATGGATCTCAGTGCAGAAGGGAAAGTGTAGGAGAGGCCATGAGACCACCTGAGGGTAGCATGTAGGGGTAAATCACGGGAGTCTAGGGTAATGAAGCCATTCTGGAAGGAATGCACATAAGCAGACTCCTGAAACTGAGTGCCAGGCCAGGAACAGTCTAAACCCAAGATCAAGGGTGTTGAGAACCTGGTATTATAGAGGCAGGGTATCCTTTCACAATCCTACACAGAAGTTTTCATGGGGGCAGGGGCACAGACAGAGAAGAAGAGGTAAACAGACTCTCATGGGGAATCTTGTATCTGAAGTGAAGGGGCCTAAACTTCAAGTGATGGGAGTCAGCAAATGGTGGTGTAAGTGATGGGAGTCAGCAAATGGTGGTGAGCAGGGAGCAACCTCACACTTTAAATCACCTGTGCCCTTCGAAGTATGCAGGTAGACCTGAGCAGGCAAGGAGAAGAGCAAAACTTTAGAGAAGGTAGGAATAGGGCTTTAAGTGGGTATCTGGTGTTGAGCTAGCTAGCTATTAGGGAGTCTTACTTCTGGGGAGCTCTTTTGGCCTTACCCAACAGAAACATCTTTGGAAAGCTGCAAATTAATTTGGTAAGCCAACTCCTATTTTCCCATTGACAACTTACCCATGTTGACATTAATTTCATTGATTTTTAAGTTGGTACTGGGCCCTGAAGGGTAGAGCTTAGGATGTAAT
This sequence comes from Mustela nivalis, assembly GCF_964662115.1. Classification (NCBI taxonomy): domain Eukaryota; kingdom Metazoa; phylum Chordata; class Mammalia; order Carnivora; family Mustelidae; genus Mustela; species Mustela nivalis. Next base: position 80,583,169 of record NC_139021.1, read on the forward strand.
AAGAATCTTGACATTCATTAGTCTTCAGAGCATTTTTTTTTTCAGCGACAGAAATGGTCTCTAAAGTAAAGGTTATGTGGAACATCCGTGTATAAAACACATGGACACACAGTGGTTTGGGCAGAAGCAGAGCCTCCAATCTCGATGCCGCATCAGCCTGGAAACCTCTGTAATCCAGGGACCTATACTGAAAACCAGTGGTGAAATGTAATTCATTCATTCAACTGATGAGCAAATGAGGTCCCCTTGGCAGAGGTCTTTTTTCAGAGTTGTGATATAGAGGGAGACAGAGAGGTATATAAGCTGGCTTTCCCAGAGAGGAGTCATGCTATTCTGAGATGCTACTTTTCTCCTGTGCTTCTGTTGCCTTAGGTGACAGTGCCCCACCCCCCACCCCAAGGCTGATGAATTTATAAAATCTGTAGGTCTGTTGGGGCAGGGAGCAAATTTCTAGCTTCAAGTCAGAGAGCTGGCAGCAAAGTCCAGTGACTTGAGTCCCAGACGGCCAGTTGACCCATCCAAGTCCCCAGCCACTCCCCCCACCCCACTCTTGATGAGGACAGAAATGGAGAACACGGGTATCCCTGAAGCCGCTATTGAGTAAACAGCCTGAAGTGGAACTCTTGTTGGCATCTACTGCAAGTTTTCTGGTTCAGAGAATCCTTTCGTAAACCTCATCTGCCCAAAGAATATGGTTTCTAAATAGGAAGGAAACATTTTAGCTCTGAAGTCTGAGGAACATCTGGCGCATAAGCTATGACTGACACCCTTCGGTAAGGTGGATGAGAAGGCTGCACCTGCAGGCAGACAAACATGGGCTTGTAACTCGCCCCCTGATTACCTGCTCTCTGCCAACAACGACCTGTTACGAAAATTAAGGGAGGTGATTGATGCACATAAATGCTTTCCCACCCTGACAGGCCCCTGCAAAGAGCCCAGGAAATCCTAAATCAAACACAGCTTCACCACCTTCTGCTTATGCCACAACATGTAAGTTATTATGTATGCTGTGGAGTTTCTGGTCCATCAACACTGCAGCATCTTCAAAGTGCCGGGGTGGCTCAGTCAGGTAAGCGTCTGCCTTCGGTTCAGGTCACAATCCCAGGGACCTGGGATCGAGTCCTGCATTGGGCTCCCTGCTCAGTGGAGAGCCTGCTTCTCCCTCTCCTGTTCCCCTTGCTTATGCTCTCTTTCCCTCCCTGTCAAATAAATCAATAAAATCTTGAAAGCCCCCTCCCCAAAACCTCAAAAAACACTGCACTGTCTTCACCGGGAAACATACCAGTATGAACACATACTCTAAGAATATCGCCAGCCCTTACCGACCAGTGTGGAGACCAGAGATGAAAGAAGGCAGTTTGTGAAGTATTTTTACACATCACAGCAATAAGGCACACATTTAAAACAGAGGTAACATTCACTACAAAATATCCTGAGATAGTGCACAGTGGTCTTACTTATGTATGACATTAAGTGCCAAATGAGGTGGCTACTTCTTACTTTAAAATAGAAGAATGTCTCAGCACTTCAAAACCAGGTTCCAGTAGTCTTAAAAATATGAGATCAATGGATACAAAAGTCTAATAATCATAAGCGGTTTGAAATATAGATTAATGCATGATGTCATAACAAATAAAGGATAATGAGAAACCCCTAAGGGGTGCAGATATGGCATAAAATGTCTTCAAGGAATTTCTTCACTTTTTTTTTTTTTAAGATTTTATTTGTTTGACAAAGATGGAGAGAGAGAGAGAGTGTACAAGCAGGGTAGGGCAGCAGAGGCAGAGGGAGAAGCAGTCTCTCACTGAGCAGGAAGCCCTATGCGGGGCTCAGTCCCAGGACCCTGGGATCATGACCTAAGCTGAAGACAGATGTTTAACCGACTGAGCCACCCAGGTGCCCCTTAACCTTCTGTTTCTTAAAGAAGGACTTAAAGTAACATATTCATAGAACTCTTCCTAAATGCACTTTAGCATATCTTAATGGAGTGCTTAGTGACCAAAGTATGTTAAGAATTAGAGAGATGCTTCCAAAGGCTCCAAATGAGGCCATTTGTTTTGGTCTGGACTAGCTCAGAATGGCTGGAGCGTCAGTTATGAAGATGTGAGCACAGTACACAGCTGATGAACAACAGGGTGGTGGGCAATGTCTCATCTGCAGCCAGGCAGTTTCAAGGACTACAGGAAGGAATAATCAGCTACACGAAAGCAGAATGCAGCATGTTACATAACAGGGACCAAGTCCCGGGGCAGATTCAAAGTGGAGAAATACACATCGGTGGGGGAGAAGATGAACATGGTCTTCAAAGGCCTTATGCATAAACATACCAGGTATATTCTGAGATCATTTATTTATGTTCTCTAAAAACTTGTCAAGTAAAACCTTCTTAGGCCCAGTTCAGCAAACGCCTGCATCTTTCTGGTTTGAAACAAGCCAGTGGTCAAAATCTTAAATCTATAAGGATATCAGCTTTCTAAGATCTCCTGGATGATTAAATGGTATAAAAGAAAAAAAAAAAGTGGGTCTTTTTTTTTTCTTTTTTCTTTCTTAAAAGTACAGCATGAAATGAACCACAAATGAAACTCTTGGAGGGTAAAAGGAAGTGAAGCCCTGCCTTCGCCCCTTATTTTTGCTGTCTGCTTTCAGGTTTGGAGCAGGGAGACAGAGCCTAAGGCAGAAGCACGAAAAGGCAGTGGGACTGGAGAGACAGTCACATATCGATCCTGACTCTGTCTGGCCAGGGATGACCACGCTGACAACCCCTGCAAGACAGAGTGCAGAAGGGGGTTCTGGGGAATGCAGGATGGGAGCTTGCACCTTGTGCTACGCTTAGGATTGCACACTACTGGGTGGGGATATTTACCATGATTCCCGCAATGACGTATAAAAACCCCATTGGCATCTCAGTGGAAGCTCTTTGGCATGTAATCCACATTAACAGGTGAAGACAACAGTTCGGCAGCCCCCTCTCTACCTGGGAGATGGAGAGCAGCCGGGTATGAAAGGTGTTAAGCTTTTCTGTGAAAAGTCGTATTAAAATGAGATTCCAAGACCACTGCCAACTGGATGGAAGGCAAGCATGAGACTCTTATCAAACCACTTAAAACCTGAAACTGACACTATTGAAGGCCAACTGCCATTAAAATGATGCTTGAAAGCTGCGTGTTTGTCTCTTCAGTGGGGAGTGTACCCCATCGATACATTGCACTCTCTCCTTGAGAAAAATGTCACTCTATGAGAAGAATGTCAGCTGCGGAGGTCTTGCTCCCAAGCACACCTCCCAGAAATACACCTGGAAGCTTCAGAGGACATAGGGAATAGTCTCTTAGTTGGCATTCATAGATTGCTATGATCTATGAGAAGAGACCAAAGATGTAGTACTGGAATCTTTCATATGTCATGGATCTGACCTACCCATGAATTAACCATACTCTTCTTGCATGGAACCAGAGCTTCTGTTCTGCCTACATACATGTATTTTTTTAATGGAAGAAATGAATGGATTAACACACAGAATGCGAAGCTGGGGTGAGTGTGAACAGTGGGCATAGCTGTGCTCATTCCTTATTTTTCATCAGTGCTGATGTGCGCCTTTTGAGGTGGGACCTCCCTCAAGTTGCAAATTAAGGCAATTACTGAACTTGGAGCCAAATACAAACAACTGAGTTTCTGAATGTTGAATCTGTGAGTCCCTAGGGAACGCTGAATTTTCCCTAAAGAACAGACTTGTATCTCAACTAAATTTTGTGAACAGAATCAGATTGAAATGCATTTGAGGAGTCCAGATTTAAAGAGCTTTTTGATAAAGCTATTTATGCCTTGATTACTCCCCACTTGGACTAGTTTAAAGTTGGAGTTCAAGCTCTTCTAATTCTATACCAAAATGTTCAACGATAACCCACCACAAATAACTTAAAATTTCCTTTTTTTCCTGTCGGTGCCCGAGCGGCTTGTAGCGCATGCGCGGGGATGCTTCTGGGCTCCGCGGTGCCTGCTCGTTGCCTCGGCTGCCGCTGCCTCAAGCTGTCGCCGCCTGGGGTGGCGACAGTGCAGAGCTGCTCCGGCTGGGCCCGCGGGGGGGGCCCCGGGCGCCGCACGACTTTTTCGGTGCCCGAAAGTAAACACGCCATTAAGATGGCAGCTGGATGCGAGCCAGGAGGCGGAACTTAGGATTTTGTATCTATGTGGCTGTGAGTGATTGGTTGTGCAACCTTGGTATATATAGACATGCACAGGCGGGGGAGAGAGATCCCAACAGCTACGCAGAAATAAAGCTTGCTTCGCTGAGGTCTCCTGGTCGTTCTTGCTGGCGAGAGTGACAAGTGGTGCCGAAACCCGGGAAACCCAAAACCTACACCGAGGAGTTCTCAGTGAACGCAACGATCCGGTAAGTGTGCACAAAATTTCAGATAAGAAAGTTCCTAAGTATAGGATGAGAAGTGAGAAAGTTCCTAAGTATAGGATGAGAAGTGAGAAAGTTCCTAAGTATAGGACGAGAAGTAAAAGGGTTCCTAGGCATAGGACAAGAAATAATGGGATCAAAGTTTACTAAGATGGGAGGATTACTGACAGAGGTGCTTAAGGCTAACGGCACTCCGCTAGACTCTAACCATAAAACGGTTAAAAATGTTATCGAGGAGCAGGTCAGAGAAGCCTCTAAGGCAGGATCTAGCAGAGGGGGAGAAAATTCAGAGGAGAGCTCCTCTGAAGATGAGCTTGGGGAAGCCATGACACACTTAAAATTAAAAGAGGAAGACCCTAACGAACCCTTAAAGGGAAAGACATACAAAGAAGCCGGGAAAAAATATGACTCCCTAGCACCCTCTGTTAGAAGGTCAAGAATTCCTACCCCCGAATGTAGGCCTATAGCGCCACCTGCAGAATGGCCGCCACCATATAACACTTCATGCTCCCGAGGGGCATGCGGTTGTCCAGAATGTAGAAATGCAGGATGGAGGGACATTATGGACTTTACTAAACCCTCCCCTCTTGCATACCCAGTGTTAGAAGATCAAAATCAACAGAGGTTTCATCAACCACTAGACTTCAAACTTTAATTAAACAGTTTAAGGAAGCAGTCACTACTTATGGGCCACAGGCTGCTTATACACTTTCACTTTTGGAAGCAGTCGGTAGCATGAACCTTACCCCAGACGATTGGACTAACGTGGCAAAAGCAACTCTGGTGGACAATACTTGATATGGAAAACTGCTTGGCAAGAGTGTAGCTCAGAAACTGCCCGGCGTAACGCCGCGTCAGGGAATCCCCACTGGAATATTGACATGCTCATGGGAGGAGGTCAATTTGTGGGACAAAACAATCAGATTGGGTACCCCCCAGGGGTGTATGTACAGATAGCAGCTGCAGCCACTAGGGCTTGGAAGACCATACAGGGTTCTGGCGATTTGCAGGGACAACTTTCCAAGGTGTTGCAGGGGCCGAATGAACCCTATGCTGACTTTGCAGATCCAAGTAGCAAGGTGCATATTTGGGGATGTGGACCAAGCAATGCCCCTTGTTAAACAATTAGCCTATGAACAAGCAAATAAATGGTGTAAAGAGGCTATCCGCCCTTGGAAATCTAAGGACCTGATTACATATATCAAAGTGTGTCGAGACATCACTGATACAGTTGTTCAGGGCCAAGTTGTGGCAGCAGCAGTAGCCCAAGGGATAAGAAGTTTCAATGGAGGAACCAGGAGTTCTTCCAAGGCTTGTTTCCTTTGTGGAAGGGACGGTCATCTTAAGAGGGATTGTCCAAAGGGTAAAGGACCTCCTAGACCAGTCAAGCCCGCACCTGGGCTGTGCCCTCGTTGCCGTAAAGGGAAACATTGGGCTAATGAATGTAGGTCCCAGAGAGATATTCAAGGAAATCCCCTGCCGCCAAATAACTGGATTCAATCCAATTACTCAAAAAACGGGAAGCAGGGCCCTGTGCCCTGGGGCCCAACACAAATTTATGGGGCGCTAACGCAAATGCCCAGGACATGGTATCCTCCCTCGGAGAAAGGCGCACAACCTCTGGATCAGCAAGGCTCGATATCAGAGCAGTTAGGAATGGTCCTAACTCCGGAGATGGGCATTCAAGCATTGGCCTCCGATCTAAGAGGGGGCCCCCCTCATGGTACTGTAGGTTTATTACTTGGCCGAAGCTCCACTTATCTCAAAGGTCTGATAGTTCACCCTGGGGTAATAGATTCCGATTATGAGGGAGAGATCAAGATACTGGTGTCTTCACCAAGGGGAGTTACTGCAATTAGCCCAGGAGATCAGATAGCTCAACTTCTCACACTCCCTAGCCATCATGAAGCCTTTCCCAGTAACGGAAAAGAAAAAGGTACGAGAGGGTTTGGGGTCTACGGGAGTTGACCTAACATGCCTGACCCTGGATATGACTGATAGGCCCATAATTACCCTCAAGGTGCAAGGAAGGAAATTTTTAGGGTTACTGGATACGGGTGCCGATAAGAGCATCATCAGCCAACAAGAGTGGCCTCCGAGATGGCCCCTAACACAAGCAAAACAAACACTCAGGGGTTTAGGAATCGCTCAAAGTCCTGATCAAAGCGCAGCTACCCTTGAGTGGGAGGATGACGAAGGCCATAGGGGAACTTTTCAGCCCTATGTCTGCAATATTCCTATTTCCCTCTGGGGACGAGACGTTTTGGAACAGATGAGCGTCTGCCTGACAACTGAAACTATATACAGCCCCCGATCAATAGCTATGATGCAAAAAATGGGATACATACCAGGAAAAGGGTTAGGAAAACAGGAGCAAGGTAAAATAGACACCATCCCTTTCACCTCAGAATATAAGGGGCAAGGCCTGGGTTTTCGGTAAGGGCCACGGAGGCAATGAAAATAACGTGGAAGACAGATACGCCCTGCTGGGTACCTCAGTGGCCCCTTACTAACGAAAAACTATCAGCTGCTAAAGCCCTGGTACAGGAACAGTTAGAGGCGGGCCATATGAAACCTTCTACCTCACCTTGGAATACACCTATCTTTGTTATTAAAAAGAAATCTGGTAAATGGAGACTTTTACATGATCTTAGAGAAATTAATAGGGAAATGCAGAACATGGGACCAATACAGCTGGGATTACCCATGATAACCGCCTTACCGAGAAACTGGCCATCAATAGTGGTTGACATAAAAGATTGCTTTTTCTCTATCCCTCTGCATCCTGAGGATACAATTAAATTTGCCTTTACCCTACCTTCTATTAATCATGCAGAGCCTAACCAAAGATATGAGTGGACTGTCCTCCCTCAGGGCATGGCTAATAGCCCCACTATGTGTCAATTATATGTTTCTAAAGCCATACAGCCTATTAGAGAGACTTACCCTGATTTAATGTGTTACCATTACATGGATGACATATTGTTGTGTGGATCTGACTCTACTACAGTTTCGGAAGCCTTAGCAATGTTACAAAAGGAGCTAAATTCATGGGGGTTAATTATAGCCCCCGAAAAGATACAGGCTTCCAACATCAAAGACTATTTAGGCATGAAACTATACAATACCATGGTAAAACCTTCTAAAGCCTCCATTAGAACTGACAAATTACAAACACTCAATGATTTCCAAAAGTTATTGGGGGACATAAATTAGATCCGACCCTACCTGAAAATAACTACAGGAGAATTACAACCATTGTTTGATATTCTGAAGGGTGATGCCCGTCTAGACTCTCCTAGGAGCCTTACTCTGGAGGCGAAACAGGCTTTGAAAATTGTGGAGGACAGGCTTGCCTTGACTTCAGCAGATAGATGTGATCCTAACCAGATAGTCCAAGCCATAGTGATTCCATCCCCTTCTTCACCTACTGGAGTGCTATGGCAAGGTGGGCCCTTGCAATGGCTGTACCTCCTAAACACTCTTCCTTGGATAATCACACCATATCCAGTTGCAGTAGCCATGCTAGCTAACAAATCGATCACTGTTTGTATTTCTACTCTTGGAATCATAACTGACAATTGCATCGTGCTGTATACTAAGGAACAGATTCGCCTACTATGTGCTACCCTAGATGATTGGGCGATACTGACCACCTCTTACTCAATAGAATTTGATAATCATTATCCTTCACACCCACTTATAGAATTCACAAAGGGTATTGAATTCATACTACTGAAAATTAGTAGATTGACACCACTAAAAGAAGCCTCTACTGTCTTTACAGATGGAAGTAAAGAGGGCACAGGAGCTTATATCATAAATGGAATCGTGAACCCAGTCATAGTTCCTGCCAGGTCGGCTCAACAAGTAGAGCTACTAGTAGTGCTCCTAGTGCTCCAAAGATTTTCAGATACTCCCCTAAATATTATTTCTGATAGTCAATACGTGGTAGATGCAACAAAAAATATTGAAACAGCCATCCTCTCCTTAAGGGATTCACCTATTCCATGGATCTTAAGGCAACTACAAGAGGTTGTGCAACTGCGCACTGCACCATTTTTATAGATCACATCAGAGCCCATATGAGCATACCAGGACCATTATCCGAGGGCAATGCTCTAGCAAACCACAATAGTCGTTTCCAACTTATTTGCCCTACCTTAGAACAGGCGAAGCTGTTCCATAGCAAATGGCATGTGAATTCTAATACCTTAAGATATAGATTCCATATCACCAAAGAAAAGGCAAGAGATATAGTAAGGACCTGTGGGAATTGTGCCACATTACTCCCTCAGCCTTCCTTAGGGGTAAATCCCAAAGGCCTTCAAGCTAATCACCTATGGCACGAGTAGACGGTGTCTTTTTCTTTCAGAGAAACGATACCACCAGTCCTGTTGACACCTGGTGCTGCTGTGTCTTGTACTTGCAAAGGCTGCCATCAGAGTTTGTAAAAAGGCAGATGAGAAACCTACTATGACTTTCCTCTTTAGGTGTAGAGAAAGCCCTTCAGTCCTGTTATAGTCTACAAACTACTCTACAAATAAAATATAAATAAAGACTCTATAAAGTCTACAAATCCTCTATAGCTTGCTAGATTCTAAAGACACAGAGTACACATGTTATTTCTACCCCCCAGTTGCGTATAACGTGCTAGCAAAAGGTAGAGGGAACTTAACTGTGACAGAAACCAGACAATGGTAAGTACGCCCTATGGACTCAGGGACTGCAGAGAGCCCAGGATACGCACTCACCATCATAAGGGACTAGGAGTACGGGAAATGCCAATTTTGAACAAATGAAGATTTAGGAGAAAGTGAGGTCTTTACACAGCAGAGGAAACCTGAACTGGGCCTCCTATACGGGTGGGACTTCGATCAAGTTTCTACTCGTGCTTTTTGCTGTCGGTGGGTCTGTTTTCCTTCCAGGGGTCCTTCCAGAGGATATGCTGTGTTTTTCTCTCGACTGTGTTTTCTTAAAGTCTACTTAGATCACTCGACTCTGGAGACCTTAAGAACTGGCAATAGCTTTCCAATCTGGGCTGTTGAATGAAATCGTTACTTTCACGAAGGGTTTGCCGTGCTGGTAAAGAAATTCACGCTTCTTCAGGAAGTTAATCAGTCCCTAGAACTGTTCGGACAACTGCAGAACATCTGCAAGTCTTTTTTAAGATTTCAGTCCAACCCATGCTCCCTGGGGGAAGGCACCAGAGGGATGCTCCCACATCACCGCTGGGAGTTTGTGTCCTTTACAGTAAGATGCAATTTTTAAATAAACTTATCATATAATTTGAGAATCATATAAATGCTTAAAGCAAAGGATAATTGTAAGACTACCTATAAAGGTACATGGATATATACTAAATTGTGAAGAAATGGCTTGAATGAATTTGTTGAATAAATCAATGAATGGTAGAGATTCTTGGATTTGGCTCAAAAAAGTTGTTTTGTTTTTTGTTTTTGTTTTTGTTTTTTTAAATAAAGGAAAAGTTAACTTTTGAAATGGGCCTCAAAGGAACTCATGGACTTTGAGAATGAGCAACTGGCAGGGAGGGCGGGGCAAGAAGCAGAGCACACACTCAGATGAGCCAGGTGTGTCAGGAACACGAGAAGGGTGAAGGAGGCGGACTCTGGCTGAGAGTGGGGAGGTCAGCTGAGAGGTGGCTTCAACTGAAGGGCTCTGGACTTGAAATCTGATCGATAGGTAACTGGAAGAAAACACAGTTTGGGAGCAAGGAGGTAACAAGATAAACAGAGTGTTTCTAAAAGAATTTTCTGCTTGCTAAATGGACTGAGAGCAGAGACCAGAGACAGGCTGACTGCTGTAATAAGGCTAAGTCAGCCCCGAGCTCTCTGGTGTTGAAGAGATGCTGACGCCAATGTACAAGCCCTGAGGAAAAGCGAGCAGGGCTTGAGGCCTGCCTGGGTGTGCATGGTAAGAGCCAGCGGTCCCTCAGCGGGGCTTCCTTCCAGAGGAAGTTCCTCCCATTGACCGTCATGGCAAAAACTGGATCTCTCTGTCTGAGGATGATGCTGGGCTGAGCTCTGCTTTAAATGTGCCCTTTAGAGAGACCCATGAGACTCAAGCAAGAGCAAGAGGTAAATTTCAAGGTAATACCAGACCAGGGCTTTGTGAAGCTAAAGAGTAGGTATGTGCAAGAACTACCCAAAGGCCACGTGCAGGGACCAACTTCATCTCAGGTGTCTCAGTCTGTTAGGGTTGCTATACCAAAAAACCACAGACTGGGTGGTTTATAGATAATAAACGTTTCTTTCTCACAGTTCTGGAGGCTGGAAGTCCAAGATCAAGGTGCCAACATGACTGGTTCTGGTAAAGGCCCTCTTCTGGGTTGCAGGCTTCTTACGGTGTCCTTACATGGCAGAAAGGGCAAGGGATCTCTCTGGAGCTTCGCTAACCAAGGTACTATCCCATCACTTGGGCTCCCCCCTAATGACCTAAGTACCTCCCAAAGGCCCCATGAACTAACATCATCACAATGGGCATTAGGATTTCAACATATGAATGGGGTGGGGGACACATTCAGACCACAGCACCAGGCTATGGAGGAGAAAGACCAGTATGGAGATGATACTCCAGTATTCACTAGTCAGTCCTGACGGGCCTCCACCTCTCTAAACTTCTCTGAGTAGTCAGGATGCACAAACGCTTTCTCAATTTATACCTAATGATGGAGAAGACACTCAACAAATTGGAGAAGAAAAAGTAAGGTCTTGATAGTGTAGCTTTTCACCCATCAGAGCTGCAATCACTCTGAAGGTATCTTTTTCTCTCTAATGGGTGTGCTCTTACGGTTCTTTTCTCTCATTATTTGACTTTTGGGGCCTCATCCCTTCTCTAATTAATTGAATACAGCCCATGGTTTCCAAGGAATTGCTCTGATAGTCCACCAGACATCGATGTTTTCTTGTGACTTTCCCATTGTCCAGTCACCCTCAATTATCCTTCTCATTCCATTCATGACCCCATCACAATAAAGAAATCAAAGGGCTGAAAGACCTGGGGGTAGACTTGGGCTGTTTTTTTTTTTTGTTCATTTGTTTTTTTTTTTTTGTTTTTGTTTTTGTTTTTGTTTTTGTTTTTTTTTTTAATAGATCTATTTTTTTTTTTAAGATTTTATTTATTTATCAGAGAGAGAGGGGAAGAGAGCGAGCACAGGCAGACGGAATGGCAGGCAGAGGCAGAGGGAGAAGCAGGCTCCCTGCCAAGCAAGGAGCCCGATGCGGGACTCGATCCCAGGATGCTGGGATCATGACCTGAGCCGAAGGCAGCTGCTTAACCAACTGAGCCACCCAGGCGTCCCTTGTTTTGTTTTTTTTAAGATTTATTTATTTCTTTCTTTGACAGAGATCACAAGTATGCAGAGAGGCAGGCAGAGACAGAGAGGAGGAAGCAGGCTCCCTGCTGAGCAGAGAGCCCAATGCGGGGCTCGATCCCAGGACCCTGAGATCATGACCTGAGCTGAAGGCAGAGGCTTAACCCACTGAGCCACCCAGGTGCCCCTAAACTTGGGTTTTATACCCAGTGCATCTTGTCACATGGTTGCCTTTTGTTATCAGATTGAACTCTTCAATTCTTGTATCCTCACCCACACAATGAAAATTCTAATGCCTTCTCTGCAGGGCAAGCGTGCGGACTACAGATTAGGCATATGATGCCTGTAGCACAGAGCTCCTAAGGCAAGCTTTCCACAGACTATGGGCTTCACTCTTCCACCGCTCTTTGTAGAAAAGCGGTGACTACACTAACAATGAACTGATCTATTCTGTAAGAGCCATTAATAATTAACAGTGAAAAACTAAATACACACACAGTAACTTACAGAATTTCTTTGATTAGAAAACAGCGTTTTTAAATATGCAAATAACTTAATTGGCAATTTAACACTTTAAATTGCAATCCATAATAGCCTCTTGAACTTCACGATAAACAGGCATTAAATCTTCAAAAATAGAATGATACTTTCTGAGGAGAGGAGTATTTTGTTTTAGAGAGGAGAATATCCTTACGTCTATCTTTAAAGAAGCCTGGATGATTTTTGTGAAGAAGGAGAATAAAACAAGTAAAAATCCCAGCTATTTTTGCCAGAGAATGCCCCTCTTCTTCCTCTTCTTTTTTAAAAAGCAGTGAGCGAGGTGGAAACCTGGCTCCATTGGGCTGCAAGGTGGCTCTCATTACAGTGGTTGGGCTTCGCTGGCTCCTGGGGAGACCTTGATCAAGGTCAGCTGAGCCGGCTTCTGAGGAGCCACACCTGACTGTACCCGTGGAACCTGAGCTCTGAGTCATATTTGCTTGGCAAAGAGCTGATCTGGGAAAAGGCAAAAGTCAGAGATGCTGGGCCTGAAAGGTAGATGAGTCACGGACAAGGAACAAATCTTTCGTTATGGACGACCAGCTCTGGGAAACGCAGAAATGGAAAAAAAACTGTTTGGGGAAAACTAGCTCATATTTTTTGGTCAGGACCATTTAACCCGCAGAAAAGGGCATACGTATAAAGGTTGTTTCTGCTCCCAGCGATTTCTTAAGTACCTAGCACTTACACAATAAAAGAATAAAAAGAGCTGTCCCAGAGAAGTTTTAAAAAAGGAAACTTTCCAGGAGAAACTGACTTTATCAGGACTTAAGTTTGACTCAGATAACAAGAAACTAAAAACAAAGGCGAACATTGTAACTTATTCCCTGAAATTGCAATCACATGGATAATGCACAGAAATCAGTGTTTGTATATCCTTATTAAAAAATGACTCACTGGGTTAAGCATCTGCGTTTGGCTCAGGTCATGATCCCAGAGTCTGGGCCCCCTGCTCGGTGGGGAGTCTGCTTCTCCCTCTCCCTCTGCCTGCTGCTCCCCACCCCTGCTTGTATGCTCTCTCTCTCTCTCAAATAAACAAAATCTTAAAAAAATGACTCATATACAACATATAGGAGGTTTCATATTCCAGGTTAAAAAAACTCAAAAATTTAACCAAAGGAGCATTATAAATCCACCTTATGCCTTTCTTTTCTCAATTTCCTTAAACAAGGAACCCTGGTTTTAAAAGACACACCCTGTACTCTAAAAACAAAGTAATCTTAAATGTAGGTATTGAGAAGTAGTGAAAAACATTAATGACAAGATTAGTACATATGCCTTCTTAAGGCTGCTTATCTATCTAAGGTAAGAGCTCAGAAAAGAAGAAAGCTTAATGAACTTTAAATGCAAAAATCGCCAAAAACAGTTGAAAACATTTGGATAGTAAGACAAAAACTATGCTTTTGAATAAATGAAACAAGATGGGATTGGGAGGGAGACAAACCGGAAGAGACTCTTAATCTCACAAAACAAACTGAGAGTTGCTGGAGGGGGTGGGTAGGGGGAGGGTATGTGCTCTGGTGAGTGCGGTGAAGTGTGTAAATCTGGAGATTCACAGACCTGTACCCCTGGGGCTAATAATACATTATATGTTAATAAAAATTTAAAAATTAAAAAAAAAAAAACTATGCTTTTCACAGCAATCTTTACATAGCTTTTTAAAGAAATGCTTCCATCTTATTTCTAGGAAAACCAACACACAACTGAAATCAACTTGCACACAGTGACCTGACTTTATTTGCGAATGAGATACAAAGCCAAGAATTAGTGTCTCCAGTCCAGGTGACATTGCACTACTGAGTCACGTGGCTGAGTCCTTTCTAATCTCCCCAGGGCAGGACCTAGCTAAATAAGAATATCGACAAATATTGACAAACTCCAGACGGTTATGCCTGTGAAGGTAACCGACTGTTTTCTCCAGAATTTGTCTGGGAGGGAGGAAGAAGGGTCCTCTATCTATCCTGTGCCTACGCCGTACCGGGCACTCTGTAGCTATGCCCCTAGCCTTCTGCACATCTCTACTAGCTTGCCGGTATTCTCAGTTGGTATGTGGGAAACAGGCTCAGAAAGTAAAGTCCATTCGCAGGCTGGTGAACAGTGAAGCTAAGGTTATACTCATGTCACCCCAACCCCTCTGCCCTTTTTTGCCCTTCAGGGTGGCCAATTCACCTGCCAGCAGGAGCCAGCTGGGTGAACATTGGTGAGTGTGACCATCACACATGGCTGTGTGTGGGAGTAGGGGTGTTGGAAATCATAAGGGAGACCAACAGGCCCATTTGCTGGGGGAATTCTTCTGCTTTTATATAGCACATGTCACAGAAAACTCCTCACTTGTGGGCAGATGGGGATCGGTGGGCTCCTAGAATGAGGCGGAGTGAAGCACACAGAATGCTGGAGGCATTCTCCATTAAATCTGCCTGTGCTCATGGGCAGCTCTGCAATCTCAGACCTGGGGATGGGAGATGAGGAGCTCCCTCCAGCCAACAGGAGCCCAGGGCTTTCAATTCAGAACTTTGGAAATCTGGGATCAGAAGACAAGGTCTTAAAGGTGATGAGTGAAGGATTTCAGGGTATATCACTGAGGGTCACCTGCTGGCTTATTCTGTAATGCCCCTCTGTCCATGGACTGCAGGAAATCTACCTGGTCTAGGCTGGTTCTTACCTGTCAATCTAAATTGGATTCTGAAGTCCCTGGAGAGTGGTAACATCAGTCCAACTAGGTCACGCATTACGCAGTTATAATAAATTATATAGCGCATTACATACTCTATAGGCAATGGCCCATTACATAGAGATGCTGGAAAAGAGGCTCGAGGAAGGCTATTAATCAAATCAAAGCATGTGGTCGCTCGGGAATATGGTGCTCAGGTTAAGACCGTATCCTCATAAGAGCTGCTCTTTACCACTTCGTGGTCACTGTAGACATCAGTTACTTGGAGAGCCATCTTCAACTTCTAAACATCCCCAATGTCCTCATTTGGTGATACTGAACTCCCAATCTCTCTGGAAAAAGGAGGAACCATCTGGACCTTGACCACTGTTCATCCACTTCCTTGGCTCCTTCATGAGATGGGTCTGGTTCTAGGATGTCTCTGTTCTCCATCAGCTCTGGAGACAGGAAGGAATCCTGGGGTGTTACGGATGTGGGGCAAAGTTCCCAGCAACACCTTCCACGGAGCAGGCACATTTCCAGAGCTGCTTGGCTCTCTGGCAACACGTGCCCCCTACTCTCAGTCTGTCCCTTGGCTGGCATTTAGGTACTTCCCTCTTGACATGACCTCCTTTGGGGGGCCATCCTGCAAAACGCTCGCTCCCCAAACTCCCAGGGCGCTCGTTGCTGGCCCTATACCATTTGAAAGGTCAGAAAAATTCATTTAATTCCCCAACCACAGACAGTGTACTTCTCATTAAAGTGCAAAGATGTTCACTTTTTAATATTGTCTTCAAATCCAAATAACTGATCAGTATGATTGGTAAATATGACATGGCCTTTGAAAAAACCATAATTATTAAAGCAAATATGTAAAAGACCTATCATGGAAGCCCTTGCAAAAGCACACGTAAATCATGCTGACTGTTATTTTAGTCCTAGCAGAGACCTCGAAGACAGGGACTTTTTTTTTTGCCAGACAGCAAAATATCTGAAAGCTCAGCCTCTCAGCCTCTTTGTCTTAATGTAATAATGGCACAGGTTTTCAGAGAGAATCGATACCTTCTGCTCAGAATGGGTCAAAATAAAGCGACGTACTTACTTGAGAGAGGGATGAGTATTTTATGGACGGGAGGCAGGTGTCACAGGGAGTCTGTTCTACATCCAGCTAGTCTCCGCGGCATGGAATATCTGAAAACACAGGAAAAAAAATGGTGATTGGTTTTTTACTTGACAAAAAGAGGCAGGCTGCTAAGTATACATAACAGTAGAAAATTCTTTTTAAAAACGGTGAATAAATAAAAAAATAGATAAACATGTAAGTACACCAAAATGTGCTGGTTCTTATATGTTTTATGTAGAAGCTAAGGGTTTAGCTTACTTCAATTTTTTTTTTTTTTTAAGGAGCCGTCTGACCAGAGACAGCACTTACACAGAAGAATATAAATATCAGGTTGAGAGAAGTCACATAAATAAAGGCTTACAGGACGTCATCTCATTTCCGGAATGGCTGCTCTGCACATCCTGAGCCCAAGTCTATCTCATGGTGAGATAAGGTGTTAGCTCTTCCAAGGGCCTTGGCGCCCACCTGCTGTGCAAGCCCCATTTCAGAAGAGGAAACAGGCCCAGTCAGGTGAGGCACTTGCCACAGACCACTCAGCTGGCTGGGGTAGAACTCCTCACAGCCGCAGGGGCACCCTTCCCCTGCACTGTCACACTCCCATGGCAGCAGTCATTTACGCATGCATAAATGCATTCATTCATTCATTCATTCTTAAGTACTGACAGAAGCACTTCCTACAGACCGGTTCTGTTCTAGGCTCTGGGGGTTAAGGGAGGAATCTTTGGCCTCAGAGTTTACGTTCCGCACAGGGAAGGCTACATACAACAAGGGCTATCTCAGAACGCTCCTGCCGCCACAGCGGTTGGAGACATCTGAAGGTGGGGAGGGACCAAGCCACAGCTCTACTGGGAGATGCACGTTCCAGGCAGAGGGGGCAGGGAGGCCCACGAGGCACAAAGAGCTCAGGAGGCTGGCAGGATGGGAGTAGGGGACACATGGGGACACGGGAGTGCTGGCTAAGTCTGTGGCCGTGGAGGGACCGGCCAGTGGAGGGCATGTGACAGGGAAGCTGATGAAGCACAGAACTCCGGAGAACGTCTACTTAGAAGGAGGGCCACGGGGCGCCTGGGTGGCTCAGTGGGTTAAAGCTTCTGCTTTTGGCTCAGGTCATGATCTCAGGGTCCTGGAATCAAGCCCCACATCAGGCTCTCTGCTCAGTGGGGAGCCTGCTTCCTCCTCTCTCTCTCTCTGCCTGCCTCTCTGACTACTTGTGATCTCTTTCTGTCAAATAAATAAATAAAATCTTAAAAGAAAAAAAAAAAAAAAAAAAAAGGAGGGCCAGAAAGGAGGAGACTGGAAAGAAAACATTTCCAGGCAGAAGAAAAACTGAAGGAAGCTGTCTCCCAGAGGCCAGCGGGTCAGCGGGCTGCTAGCTTGGGCCATGGGCTCAGAAGGAGTATACCTCCCACACAGTGAGAGGGGGCGAAGATGGAGAGAAGTAAAGGCTATATTCCCACTTAAGAAAAAAGCAGTAGGGAAGCCTGACTAGGGCAAAACACAGCAGATTTCGGAGGGTTCTGTGATGCCAGGCTCTGAACACTGGAAATGGAGAACGTGTTTCAGAGAGACGTTTCACTGGTGGCAAGATCTAACACACAAACACACGATCCTTGAAGTGCACTTTCCACCAAATTTAGCAAGATTTAAAATATGTCTAAATTCAATTAAATGTACACAGAAAGAAGAAGGCCTTACTCATAGTAAGGTTCAATACCAGTGTTATACTCCAAACCCCAATTCTGCAAGCTTGTCTCTAATGAGCATCTACAAAATGAACGACTTAAATAAAAGCATCAATAGGCATCCAATGGCAAATAATCATTCCTGGCTATGCCAACAGTTGCAAAAATAATCACTAAATGATTGGGGAGTCCAACAGTAAGGAAAGTATTTGGTGACTCCTTTAAGATGAACTTTGAAACTACTGAATATATTTAAATTACTGGTGACATTAAAGAATCTTTTTTAAATCCCAAGCTATGTAAATCTATTAAAACAAAAATACTTCCATGTAACAGACCACTGTGTATTCTGAAAAGGTGTGTTAGCAGGAGGAAAAAAAAAATGAGTTTATATTTATTACATTAATTACAGACCACATAATAAAACTGAAAGTCAGTGTGAGATATGGAACAGATCTGCGGCCCACACCAACCCTTGCTAGGTATTAGGAGTAGTGGATGTTGTGTGGGTTGAGTGGCAGTTGGAGAGTTCTGGTTTGGGGGCTGGGTGCTACTATCTCTTTTCCTAAAGCCTTCTCTCCCCACCCTTTTTAAAGAACTGGTCACCCCTCCTTGGTATCGTCAAGCCAATGCCTCGGTTTTCCTTGTACACCATATGTTATGTATTATTATTCATTCTACTCTCTCTCGTCTTCCACAGGACCACTTCTTACAGACAGAGGGCCATGTGTCTATCTTTCTCTCACTCATGTTTAGCACAGATCCGAGCACATGTTAAGTGAACATAACTACAGAATGAAATAACAAGAAGAAAAAAAGAAAAAGAAAAAGAAAAAGAAAAAGAAATACACTTAGAGGAGAGGCCTGATGTCTCTTCAAAGAGTTTTCCAACCCAGGCAGATTTTGGAGGGTCAGTCCTGAGATGGTAATCAACGGCTAATGACAGATGTCCCTCAGTTCCTTTGGTATCACAGATGCCCGGGTATCAAGCCAGAAAGCCACCCACAGGTGTTACACTGCAACCCTTACATCCAAGAGCCCGCAGTGCACACTGCTCCTTCTTTCTTACAATTCCTTCCAGACTGTGCTCAGCCCAGCTGCTTTGTGGCACATTATATATACGAAATGACTTTGCTTTTAAACTGATTTCCATTTTTCCTGCTGTGATTACGAGCCTCTACAAGAAAAAGAAAGTATCACTTCGTGTTTTAATTCAGAAGATTATCCATTTTCTATTCTAGTTCGTGCTAACGGACCTATGTTTGATTGGTCAGGAATGTCATTCTCTCTTCAGGAAAGAGCCACAGAATTCTAAGGAGGGGAAAGAACAAAATTTTCAAGTGTCTAAGAAATTTATTTTTACAGTTTTATCTCAGAAATACATAAAAATTTCCCTTAATGTATTTAAAAAAAAAAAGAGCTGTAATTCATCTGAGGATAAAAGTACAGATTCTGTTAACTTTGCCAAAAGCTAAATAACGTTTTATTTAATGCTATCTGAGAAATGCCCTTTTAGTGTTATGTTAAAAGGCCCTTTGGGATATCCTAGTACATGACACAATATCCACGCACATTTACATTTACATCACATTTTTAAGGAGTTCCTTCTAGACACACAGTCTTTTAAAATTCAGCCCATGAGAGTCTGTCACTTAGAACTATTTCCCACAGCTTCCTAGGACACACAGCCTAATGGAGCTGAGCTCACGAAAGGAGGCTTATGATGTTTACGGAGGAGGACAGCAATCATTTACTCTTAAGGCAGCCTACTTCTTGGAAATTCTGTAAGACCAAGGTAATTTAGGAAGTATTTCAGGAGATGAAGAGAAGGAGAGGGAGAAAGAGAGTCATGGAAATGCATCCGATTATTCTTCCCCCAACGAGTGTCCAAGCCGGACTGTCAGGAGCAGGCTGTTTTCCATGTCTGGACGAACCGGGGGCTAAAAGGGGAGCGTGGGGTCGGGGTGTGGGAAGGAGAGCAAGGAGCACTGGAGCCAACTGTGATCTCGGCCACTGCAAAGCACCCTTCTCAGGTCTGAAGCAGGCGTGGCTCGTGTCAGGGGAGTCCAGACAGGAAGTAAGCGACCCTTCTCACATCCAACCTGTCACATGTGGTGACTTAACATGGAACCGCTGCATCCTGCCTCTCGTCCCTAGAGACCCTGCGTTACCCTGAACAACTATCAAACTTTGTCATCACACATGATGCCCCGTCACCATCAATGACCACCTTTCATGATAGCCTTTATTTTTTTTTCTTCACACTGTCATCTGAGAGAAACAGGACATTCGACAATTTATTACACCTCGGGATAGCCTAGGGAGGGGAACGTGTAGTTGGGGTGGGGGTGGCGTGAGGGAGAGAAGCCCAGTTAAGTAAGCTCAAGTTTTCCTCTGCCAAAGAATGTATGGAACCCCTTCAACCAAAAGAGAGCCATAAGTCAAAGCAGTTATTTTAACAAAATAGTTAAATGGCAATGTTTGGCTTTTCGGGAGCAGGGAAAGAATTCCTGACAGCCTTCAGCTCTCAGCAGGGCTCTCCACTGATAGACGCATGGTGGCAGCTAGCCAGCCGTGTGACTGGTGAGTCAATACACAAGTTTCTGTGGTCTCCACAGCCTGATATGGTAAGGACACCGATTTTTAAGTTTAAAGACTAAGGGATACCAAGGGGCTCTCCTGGTGTAAAACCACTCTACGGTGAAGGTACTCTGAGAAACAAGGAGTCCCACTGCGTTTGTTTGGGCTTCCTTCAGCCCAGCCTGGGCCATGTAGCTATTTTTCCTCCAAAATAGAGCATCTTTATGATGGAATTTAGGATCACTTATGATTTGATTTGGAAAACAACCCAGGAATTTTTGAATGCTGTCAAACCTGAGGCAAAGTGATAAGAACCCCACCTTTCTGTGATTTCATTTCAACTCCGAAAGCAATGTCCCTGGTTAAACAAAGCCCAGAGTGAAAAATTCTCCCTTTGGCACGGCGGACTACACACCTAAATATATTTTTTGGCAAAATGGGATATGCTAATATTCTCCATATTCAGAAGGCTTAAGGAAAACTACAAAAGGTGAAACAAAGAAAACCATCCAAAATGAAGGCTGCACATATCTTTGAAGAAACAATAGCACATTACTTCTGCTAAGACCCCGCGTCGACACCAGGCGAATCGCTGCCCCGTCCTAATTAAAGCGTGTCTCACTGAACTCTCCTTGATTGCTCATTAATCACGGGAGTCCGGACTCCATGCAAACAAAGTCAACCGGCTACTGACACGCACCTCCAAAGACACTTACGCTGATGCAACATCGGACTTTCCCAAACAGAAGAGAACCAATAAGCATCACTCCCCACTACACAACACACTTGAATCCAGGTGAAAACAATATTCCTTCATGAACAGGGTAGCTGTTTACCGGCCGAGCCTTCTCCGGCAGAACACACCACAATCCGGGAACGCTGGAGTATGCATGATATTAACAAAAGCAAGATCAAATTAAACAGATGACATGAGGAACGCGCTTCATTTCATGCATGGCCCTGTTTTTCCTGCGAGAGAAAGCCTCCAAGTAATTACCGTGAACTGAAACTTCTTCCCTGATCCCCAGCAGCCAGCAGCTGGTGGCTCCAATACACTACAACAAAGACAGACACCTTCTCCCCGGTGCCCTCCTCCTCCTTTACCGTTACCAGCTGAGCACCTCCACCGTTGCAAGAACACAGAAGAGTATCTCTGTATCTATGTCTCCAATGCAGCATAAAGAGTGCTGTGGAAACCTATCAAACTGGCGAGCAGTGATGCTAGCAGCCAATGAGGAGAGGCTCATGCAGAATCCAGCACATGCTCTCTGAGGCGCAGGCTGTCACCAGCGCTTAGCAGGCTGCTAATCTAATTATAGCTAGTTTGCTAGCACAGAGCTCTTGGAGCAAAGCACATGAGCAAATTAAATTTTAATAAATTAAACTCCACCGACAAAATCATCTTGATTTCCTGTCATTTTGAAGATTAATGCATCACCTTATAAACTATAAGTGATCTTTAAAAGTGCATTCTTGTTTTTTTCTTCAATGCAGAGAAACAAAGAGTGGCTAAATCAATCCACAGAACTACCGGCTGACTTAAACTTAACAGATCCCAGCACTGAGAAATAATACAATCGATACAAGGAGGATATTAAAATCTGAGTGCTATAAAACCCAAGCCTCACTTTATTTTCCCTGGTTAGCAATTTGCCACTCATTTGTCCTAAAGTGCTAATTAATCTCTCAGTATACTTGGAAATACCATGCACATTGCCATCCATAGTGGAAAAGGGCTAATCAAGGTGTCAAAAGTCATAATCTTGACTATAGTACTGAATAATAATTAAGAGCTAGATGAGATGGAAAAGGGATATCAGAAGTTATTAATAAAAATATATTAAAAGAAGTGATTATAAAAGCAAAAATTAAATAAATTTGCCCACCTCACAATTTAATGGCAAAAATTAGTCTAGAAGCCAAATCCTGTGAGAGGTGGTCCGATGCACAGATAAAAGGCATGAACCTAACCATCAGACTGACTGGGTTTAAGTTCTGGATCAGCTATTTCCTCCCTTTGTGAATGGGCAGGGGACTGGATTTTTCTTGTATCCCTAAGGCCATAATGGGAGACACCTTGCAAGGTTATTTCAATGAGCTATTAGCACTTAGCACGGGGCCTGGCACACAGTGAGTTCTAATCAAGCTATTATTAATAGCAGCAAGCTTGTTGCTACATCTTATTGTCTACCTTCTCTTCCAGCATCACACTACTCTAAAAAAAGTATCTAAACACTTCCCCACTGCCGAGTTTTGTCAGAAACACCATTTAGAATTAACAGTGACAAGCTAATGGCAGACTTGATTCATCACAGAAAATCATTATTGGTACTCACTCTAGAAACAAAAATTATTACACCTCCTTTTTGTCTATGTAATTGCTACAATTTTACTTGACTCTATAAGAACCAATCTTAGAAGGTATTTTCAGGAAATTATGGGCATATAATTACATTTCATTAATGATTTGCAATATAGATCATGTGATATACATTTTAAAAGTGTTTTCTATGGAATATAAATTGGGAAAGTAGATAATGAGAAGTTTGATTCAATTTAAAACGACACGTTTATGTGAGAAAGGGAGAGGAGAAGTCAGCTCGTCTAATGCAGCTTTTTGTCTGGATTTGTTCTCCTTTAAAGTCCTTTCTTTCTTCTCAGTATGTTTTACAAAATTAACCATCCTGCGGTGATATTAATCAAATCTGTTTGTTCACATGTTAAACTTTCCTTCAGTAATTCTCAGAAATGGGTATATTTTACCAGTCAAGTTGTAATCCAGTAGAATGATGCAAACTTCTCATTTCTGTAGTTTTGTTTTGCTCTGATTCTCCTTTGAAAACCTTCAGAGAAAGCTGACATTCTCAAAAGGCATTATGATTTGCTCCAAGGAACCAGATATCCCCAGGGATTAATCAGGAGCCACGGAAAAGGAATCCTGCCTACGGATCATTTTTCATCCTCCAGTCTTTGTGTCCCACACCTGTCTGGGAAGTGAGCTAGAGAAAGGGACGGCATGGCCCATAAACTTCCAAGGGAGAGCACAGCAACTCATGGTCCATAATAAACTCAAGAGCCAGCAAGTGTGGGGAAACGTACACGGAGACACAAACTCTGGGAGAATACGACAGAGACGAGTCTGCGAAAGAAAACGACTGCTCGGCGTGCTACCTGGAAGCGTCAACCATGGAATTATCAAAGTGCAATCAGTATCATCAGGAGCTATAACTCCAAGAGGAATTGGCTTCAGTGATTTGGCCTAAGGCACAGCTCCCTGGAGGCTGCCAGGATACAGACTAGTAACACTTCCAGGCATTTATCTAGGAAACATCGAACAGCCCTGCCTTTCCCTTCATTTAACAGACTGCTAGCTCAAAAACGGCACTTTAAAAAGCTGTTTGATGAATTTCTCTCATGCCTGTTTTGTATAAGCATTAAGCAGACCCTTTCTGAGAGGCGGGAGCGGCTGTCCTTTCTTCGGTCTTATCTTTCAACATGTTTGGAACCAGTATTTGTTTGAAACTAAGTAGCGGTTAATTGGTCATCTTTCTGACTGCCACTCTGCTGGGTGAGCCTTTGTTTTTTTGACCTCAAGAATAAGCAATTTTGTCTTTGAACTTTTGTCAATGCATCCTTGATTCTGAAAAATCATTCATTCCTTCAGTGAACACCTTCTAGCACCTACTATGTGCAAAGACAGCAGAGAGCCAGAGTATTCTGATTCCTAACAGAGCTTCCACGCTAATGAGAGAGATAAACATTAAGTGATTCATTAACAAATGAGTAAGCACCATGGGGTAAACTGCCTTGAAGTGGGGGTGGACTGACTTGTCTGTGGCAGAAGGTTTCTAAAGGGAGGGCGGGTGAGGACCAAGAGTGTGTGAAGGTCCTGGAGCTGCTGATGGGGCCTGAGGACAAATGAAGGGCATGGAGACACAGAGGCAAACAGCACACACCAAAGGAGGAAGAGAGTTTGGGACAAGCCCCCTGAAACTCTGCCGATTCCTTTTCAGTTCTTTCTAAAGAGTAAGAGGTTCCCACTATCTTGCAAGGCAAAACCTTCACTTACCCTTCCTTGTGCAAAGAACACAAACATGTCCATCTCATATTTGCACACCGGGCAAGGAAGATTAGTCCCTCACCACACATACCATTTACCCACCTGAATGATTTCCTCAAATTCTGTTCTGAATCTCCAACCTTGGAGAACGAGGAGAGGAAAGCCTACGTTTTGAGAATTTCCATCTAGAGGGGCACCTGGGTGGCTCAGTCTGTTAAGCGTCTGCCTTTGGCTCATGTCATGATCCCAGAGTCCCAGGATGGAGCCCCATGTCAGCGGGGAGTCTGCTTCTCCCACTGCCTCTCACCCCACTTGTGTTCCCTCAGATGAATAAAGTAAGTCTTAAAAAAGAAAAAAAGAAGAATTTCCATGTAGAGCTTTGTTAAATGTCCTTTCCTTGGAACAGAAACTAGGGTTTTATATACTAAAAATGATGCTTTTTAAGCCTATGGCTCCTAGATAACTTTAGACTGATCAGTTGTGTCTCAGTTTCCATTGTTGGTCAAAGTCCAGCTTGCTGAAAGGGATCCAGGAGGGCTGTTTCTGTTATAAGGAACTGTATCTGCTCAAAAGCCGGATCTCCGTGGCTGATGATTCTCTCACTCAGCTGACTGGGAGTCCCAGTCCAGCTCTACTCCCCCAGCTTTGCCAGCGGAGGGAGCAAAGACCAGCAGCCGAGCCATGGTCAGGACACGCCATGGATCCCAACCCATGCCCACTATGGGTTAGCTTGTGTCAGAACAGCCAGCCTGGGATGATGTGGCCCTGACCAGCAGCATGTCCACCGTGGGATGTCAAGCCACCAACTAACATGAAGTCACTGGGTAGAGATGTTAACAATCAGCTCCCCCCAGACCATGTGAGTGGCTTTAGCATACCACTTACTACCAACTCCAAGGAAAAGAAAAGCATGTCCCAGCTGTGAAAGTCTCCTCTGACTACAATGGGTAGGACAACTGGTGAAAAAGCATGTGAGTAGTTAGGAAGTATGGTGCTCCTTCCTTCTCTGCTCATAAGTCCCAAGCACTGGCTGTTCGTTTTTCTCTTCCATTCCCTTCCTTTCCCTTTCTCCCTTCCCCCCCCTTCCTTTTCCCTCCCTCCTTCCCTCCCTTCCTTCCTAGAATGCAGCATACAAGGTGCCCGATGCAGGTGTAACATGGGCAGGCTGAAAAAGACGGAATGGAGCTGCTAGAAATCACCCCAGCTGCTCCAAAAACCACCTGCAGCCCTCAGGCCCCTCTTCATTCAGAGGCTTAGCATGCTGCCCTGTTGACCAAGAAGCCACCCCACCGTGTCAACAGGGCCTCAGAGGCTCCTTTGCATATCAGCGCAGACTACCACTGTGGGAGTCCGTTCTCAGGGACGCCTGGGAAGCCACTCACTGATAAAAATGATTGTGTGTAGATGGTCATCTTGCCAGGCCATAAGCAGACTGCGTGAGTCCTCTCGGTGGAACTCGGTTTACAATCCAATGGTGCATCTTGTGGTGTCTTCTCAAAGCCTTGCCTGTGCCATCACCTTTTCTCTTATCCTTCTGATACGTATTTTACAGTATTGGCGAAGAGAGACGGAAGGGTAGGGAACAGCTGAGATAGTTAAGGAGTTAGGAATTTGGGGGCCACTAGCTCAGGAGAGATTGTCGTGGAGGCCTGCTATGAATGGTCTGCAGTTGGTAGCACAGTAAGGTGTGTCTGAGACCCTCGCACACACGGTCTCTACCTGTAAAGTGAAGATCCCACACGGCCCAAGCACCCTCCTAGAGGGCCTTCATAGGACCCACAAGTGCGTGTCTGGACAGCACAAGTCAGTGGTTCTTGAGCACAGCGCTTGGACAGACCATTCCTCAGGGTCTCTCTCCCTCCCCACTTCCTTGGGCCATGCTCCTGCTGTACCCCCTATAATAAACTTATGAGACCCTACATACTCTCAGCCTCTCCTAACAGTTTGCCACCCCGGCCCACCCAAAGGACCACTGAGTTTAGGACTCCAGACTTTGAAATGGCTAAATTATAGGTCAGTCTTGCACTGGGATTAGCCCCATCATGCCTATTTAACCAGGAATGAAACTGGTCTCTTAGGCCTAGAGGCAGAAGTCACTTGGTGGAAGAAGAGAACTAAGTGGGTGCCTAGGTGGTTCAATCGTTAAACATCTGCCTTTGGATCAGATCATGACCCTGGGGTCCTCCGATTGAGCCCCACATTGGGCTCCCGGCTCAGCGGGGAGCCTGCTTCTCCCTCACCCTCTCCCCCTGGCTCTTGTTCCCTCTCTCACTGACTTTCTGTCAAATAAATAAATAAGATCTTAAAAAGAGAGAAAGAGAACAAAGAATTTCTTAGGTATGGGACTAACCATCAAAAAAGCTGAAACAGACAAAATTTACATCTGCTATGTCCCATACCCTCTGTATCCTTCTCCAACATTTAGCATCCTGACCTCAGGGCACAAAAGTATCAAGTGCCTACAACTTTAATAGACCTTGTAGATCTGCCCAGCCCTCACACCTCCACAAGTCCTAACACTAACCAGCCTGTCCCTTGCCCTTCTATGGGAAAATGAAAAACTGGACTCAAACTCCTACTTATGCTAATTTTGCAGAAATACACAAGACCCCTGCCCTGGAGGTGAGCTCTCGGACCTCGGAAAGAATGGCAACCTCAACGTCCAGCATAACATGGTTCAGATTAAGAATCCACAAGGGAGTTCCTGTACAGGTCAATAGGGTTAAGAAGAGAGCTGGGATATGGTCATGCAAAAGGGACTTTTCCTCCCAAAACTAAGAAACTAAATGATTAGGGTAACATAAGAAAGTTTTGAAATTTTGATGCAAAAAGCACATTTACATGCCTAATGAACATCAGATTAAGAAAATTCTTCATTAAGATGATTTTATTTCGCATCTTAGAGTCCTAACTCACAAACACAATGTTCTTAGGAAAGTATCTTTTCGATTCAACTGTTTTCTAGAGCAGCCCAGTTTTACCCAAATGATTGTTTCCTAATTATAAAGTCTAATAATCAATGATAGGGTATTTTGAAAGTCTCTCATTGCATACAACTTTAAGCACTGCATAAATAATGAACTTTGATATTCTTCAGAAATCAAACCTCCTATCCTCCTCTCATTTATATTTACATAGATCTACAAGTCAAACATGGGTTTATTCAGCTGATGAGGTCAAATGCACAAGGACTTTCACACATGGTTGCGGACATGTTGGAATCAGAACCCACATGTCCAAATGGTACTGCACAGCAGAGAGCCTTTAATGAATGAGCATTCTGGAAATTAAAAATTAATATCACTAAGAAACTTTCTTTAACAACAACAACAAAAATCACTAATTAAGACATCAGGATTTATACCTTAACAGGAATGATTTTAAATAACCAATTACAATTAATCTTTGACATTCTGACTGGCAACTTTTAAGAAATGGAAGTTTAAGACAAGAAGAGGAGATTATTTGAGAATCTAAAATACTAAGGTAAAAATAAAATAAAATACTGAGGTGATGTTGCTTCATTAGTTCCAGAAATATATATCGGCTCCCTATTATATGACCCTGGTTTGAGAATATCTCCCTTGGCAGAATTTACAGACAAGGGAGGCCATAAGCACCTGGGAGTTTTGCTCCCTGGAGGGGTGAGGTGCAGAATCCAGAAAGGGGAGCCTCAGAGACTGGCTTGTACAGGGACTCCAGACTCAATCTGTTCCTATTTTGCTCTGTTTCACACTAAAACCACATTTATTCTTATACTCAAAAAATTAGTTACCCCGTGGGTGTAATAATTAAATTTTATTAAATAATTTTATGTATGCCAATATATTATATATAATGATAAATAATATAATATAAATATAGCACATAACATATATGTAATATATAAATCTTATATAAAATTATATAATAAGCTCTGAATTGCCTTGCAATAATCGTCCTGAGCTTATTACCTTCCCTTCTGTTCTCAAATCATACCATATTTAATGGACATTGATAAGCATCTTTTAGGATGTGAAAGTGTTTACCTTATCATTTATCTTTGTCTACCAAAAGGGCTCAGGATTGGACTCTTTCTCTACTGACCATGGATAATTCCTACAAACCTTTAAATTATAATAAATGGACTAACATCCTAAATTGTAGCTCTTGTCTCCTCAAGTGGAATGCCTAAACATTTCAGATTTCAATTAAATGACATTTCCTATAATTATAAATAGTTCTGTATAGCATCAGCATCAGTGTTTGAGTGTTATCTCTATGATTATTGTCCAAAATCAAGGCACATCATCTTGCATGAGCAATGTGTGCTGCTAATTTAAGCAAAAGGTTCATGGAAGAACTTCAACTATGCATGGTACGAATGCTCATAATCATGTTTTAACATTACTAACTTTGAACGATTAGTTTCATCCAAATACATATTTAACTACAAAACAAAACTGTTATGAAATTCATCTGAGGTCTTTCTGAAACTTTCTTTTTTTTTTTTTTTTAAAGATTTTATTTATTTATTTGATAGAGAGTAATATCACAAGTAGGCAGAGCAGCAGACAGAGAGAGAGGGGGAAGCGGACTCCCTGCTGAGCAGAGAGTTGGATGCAGGGCTGGATCCCAGGACCCTGAGATCATGATATGAGCCAAAGGCAGAGGCTTAACCCACTGAGCCACGCAGATGCCCCTTTTCTGAAACTTTTAATGTCAGTAGGAGCCAAAGGATAGGTGTCTTCAAAGGGTTCATATCAAAACTTTAGAAGTTTTAGCCTCCTGAATGATACTCTTTGGGAGTAATTATGTTGCTAGAATGTCATGTACTTCTCACTTTGTATCATGTTATATTTTATCCCAATCCAGCTACTTTCCAACTGGCAACCATGGGTAAATTACTTAACTTCTTCATGCTTGAATTTTCTCATCTATAACATGAGGATAATGATATCATGTGGATTAAATGAGTTAACACATCCAGAAAGCATTTAGAGAGAACCTAGCATTTTTGTAAGCATTATTTAATCATACTTGGCTGACCAAAAAATTAAACATCCAGGCCAAGTGATATTAATGGTATTAGAAAAACAGACCCTTCTTTTAGCAAAAGAAGTACATAATATAAATATATAATCAGCATGCTCTGGGAACAACCCAGATGGGAAATGTTATACTGTTAAGAACTTCATCTAGAAATTTGGAATTTAAATAAGCATGGATTTTTTCCCCCCTGGGGCAATGTGGGAAAAAACATTTTGAAAATTTTACAAATGTGTATACATTTACCCATGCCCATGTGCTATGGGAAAATCATTCTAAGGATCATGTGCACAAAAATAAATTAGAAATAACTGAGGATATTTGCAAAAAATATATAGTTATGGTATTTGTCATATCACAGTATCCCTTCTAGAGCAAAAAGAGAAAGAAAGAAAATTGTATTCAACAATAGCCAATTGATTACCATACTGTGCATAATTAAAATTAATGGAACATTACACAGTTATTCAAAAGCGATATTTAGAATATTTATTAAATGAGGTTATAAGCTAAAATATTGAGAGTCATAAATCAACATATATTATGATTCCATTTTGTTAAAATTACCTCCCTATGTATGTATACAGAGATGTCTGAATATATAGAGAAAAGGTGTGGGAGCAAATCCCACAACGTGAATAGTGAATCTCTGTGTGGTTGACTTGTCTGAAGTTTTAAATTTTTCTACTGTGCTATTACTAACATTGAACATAAATTGTTTATTAAAACTTTGTGTTTCTTCCTACTCCCTCCCAAGGAAAAGAAAAACCTGTGGGTGGCAAGTTTTGAATGAGTACAGCCCCTCTAATATCTCAGGCTTGGAGATTCTTGCTGCCTTGTGTCCTGGTTGACAGATCTAGCCTACAGCCAGTCTTCATGGTGCAACTTAACTTTGCTAACCAGCAGGTAAATAACCAGCAAGTAAGTAGCAGCCTCAGCAAACACAATTTTGATGAGCTAATCTCCCCAGCCCTAAGTCAGACCATCAGAATGGGAATCAAGAGTTCAGCGTGGATTGTCAGTCAATTTGCTGATTAGACATTAGGGCAAGCCTCTCCTGGCACGGTTAAGTCCACACTGCTAAGCGCAATTCAGATACTCCTTGCCTTAGTTATTTGGATAATTGTCTCCTTTTATCTAAAAGCATTCTTACACACTTGGAAGGCATGACTCGGTTCAAATGTCTGGAAAGAAGCCAGTAAGTTTAAGTGATGAAGGAAATAAAAAATCATTTCTTTGGATATAAAGTTAGGAACATTAGCATGCTTCAAGATTGACTGAGACCTTGGCAGGTTTCTGAAGCTTTATGGATTGTTATTACTAGAGTAGCAATTAAGTTTAAAGTTAAGATAAAGCAAAACAACCACCTTTCAGTGTGTCTGCCTCTACTGACTGTTTTTACTTTTCATAGTCTAAAAAAACTTGTGAACCTTAGCTCAGGATCATTAATAGATAATGGTTCGATGATTTTGTTGGAAAGATATTTCCATTTACCTGTGTATATCTTAAAGGCAATTTTATTATAGCCGGGGACCAATTTTTTAAGTGTCACAATAGAAATTAATGTGCAAGTGGGAAGTGTTTAACACAAATTTGCCTTGAAGCAACCTAAGCTCTACTCCATCTATACCATTAAATGTGTAATTATCTGTAAAGCCAAGACTTTTCTTTTTTCCCCTACTGAAAATAATCACTCCCCCTCCCAGTTCCTTTTTTGAATGTTAAGTTTTTCATACCTGGTGCCTAGTTTCTGTATCTGGATTTCCTATTTTCTCCTGCTCCTAGTTCCATATGTAGACATTCTTTTCCATGGTTTCTTTTATAGCAAGAAAAAATCTCTCTTTCGGAATCCTGTTAAAAGCAGCAACGATAATTACGGGACCCTTTTCATTTAACTAGTGTTCTTCTCCTGGAGTGTTTACCGCTCAGTGATTTTTAGGGGAAAAACAATGTGTCCTTCAAGAATGAGGAAGAAGTGATTTGAAGAGAAAAGAAACCTCTGAAAATAGGAACACTTGACTAGTTTCAAAATAAACAAAATCTGTGTTACTTATTGAAGGTTCTTTCTCGGGTTATCGCTTTATGCTTTACAGCGGCAATCAAGAGAAAAGTTACTCCTCCAAACATTACCGAGACACTTTGTAAATCTCTGGTGGTATCTGAAAACCATTTCTGCGGATGTGGGTGCTCTCTCTATAGGGAGCATTTTCTAATCACGGTGTCAGTGTCTCAGGGAGAACAAGCACAGGAAAAGATAAGCCTCATTGCATATTACTTTTATCGTATGTATGTTATTAACTTTGAAACTGGAAGAGACTTGAAGGACATTAATTCACCTTAAGGAAACTTTCTTGAGCTTCTCTTCTGCTTTATTTTCAAAGTCAGATTACAAGCTAATTTAAATTTCAAGTATTCGATTACATTCCTCTTGAACTGACTGCTCATGATCTTTGCCAAATCAGTGCTCCCATTCAGGGAGAAGGTATTTTAATTCTACTGCAGGCAGGTCTTCTAATGAAGAGGAGAGTTTAAATTCTTTCTACATGGAATAGCACATGATGAATGTTTTTTTATCATGAAGTCTGAGTCAAGTCTACACAGTGATTTGTGTACCAAATTACATAGAAAGTTTTAAAATTAACATCAGAGAAATGTTCTGTAAGGAATAAATGGCATAAAGTGCCTAATAGATTAGTGGAAAAGCACTATAGGAGCCCAGAGGGCAGCAAGAGAAACCGCTCACTCCCTATCTTGATGGTATTTGGCACATGTTATAGACTAAAGGAGCATTTGCAGTTTTAATCATCTTCCTCCAAAAGGTAGGCATAATATTTGCATGTGTTCTTTTTTTTTAGGTAGGTTTATTTATTTATTTATTTATTTGAGAGAGAGAGAGAGAGAGCACAAGCAGGCAGAGTGGCAGGCAGAGGCAGAGAGAGAAGCAGGCTCCCTGCTGAGCAAGGAACCCAAACCCAGGATTCTGGGATCATGACCTGAGCCGAAGGCAGCAGCTTAACCAACTGAGCCACCCAGGCGTCCCTGCATGTGTTCTTAATGTCGTTTAAGAACATATGCAATTTGAATATGTGATATGAGTCAATGCCAGGATTTAAGAAGATAGTACTCCGTGTTCTGTTACCTTGAGGGTGAGCTGGGGGTACAGGAGGAGATTACTTAATTTCATTTTGCCTACAATAAGCACAGCTTATCCACAAAGAGTGGATCCTGTGTTTTTGGATGAAGTAATTAAAAATCCCTAAAGGTCTCGATACTTCATCAGTAGTCATGGGTGGTCCAACAGCTCAAAATCAATACTCTTAACTTTTTTAGATGTTCCAGGCAAGAGTCAGGGCCCTGCATAGATGGGCCAGAGCCTCCTGCCTCAAACCCCAGCCTAGGACAGGAACAGAAGAGGAAGCATAAAGAAAGAAGATCTTTTTTGATTTGTAATTACTACTCTTCTTAATTTCCTCATTTTTAGCAATGGAACTTGAGCAGAATTTCCTCTATTATTTTTTTCTTATGGACAAACAACTTCATTTCTGTCCTCCCAAAAGATATCCAAAGATGTATTTTATAGGGAAAAAAAAAAAAACTCCAATGACAACCAAGAAGGAGCAATACTAAAGCACTGTCATTTCAAACTCTGGCTGGACTCAGTTGTGTGAAATTAATTGGAATTTCAGTTAACCTATCTTCCTTTTTTATATACTAGTTTTGTGCTGTTCTGTAGTCTGTGTTCACTCAGGCCTTCATACATATTTCTTTCCAGCATTATTCTCTGACCTAAATTGCAGTGAAATGGAATGTATTACACCAGATTTTTCATATCTGAATAAACCGAAGTCATCCAACTGCAAAACACACTCCACCTGCAAAATTCCATGTCAAATATTAGTGATGTTTCCCATTTTGTGGAAACATGTCCCACTGTGAAGAACCTGTATGCTGGGTCATCTGAGCTTCCACTGATAAGAAGGGGTCCTAAAGAAAGACCATAAGCTATTGCATAAAGACAAGGAAATTCCAATATTATGGCATTAATAAGAACAAACTACTGGATCAGTGAACCAGAAGAGCTTAGAAATATATCCATAAATACACAACTGATTCTGGACAAAGGAACTCAGACAACTCAGTGGAGAATAAAAAATATTTTCAAAAAATGATGATGGATTAGCTGGATATTCATTTAGAAAAACAGTAAACGTTGACCCCTACCTCACACCAAAATGATCAACTCGAGACAGATCACAGACCTTCAAGTTAATATCTAAAAGTGTAAAGCCTCTAGAAAAAAACATGAGCATATTTTTGCAACCTTGAATTAGGTTAAGATATCCCAGAGTCACAAAAAAAAAAAAAAAAAAAAAAAACACTGTTAAAGAAACAATTCACAAATTGTTTCTTAAAAAAATTAAAAACCTCTGCCCATCAAGTGATGCTGTCCAAAAAAAAAAAAAAAAAAGACAAACATGAAATGGGAGAAGATAGAACTAATACATATATCTGAAAAAGAACTTTTAGACAGAAAAAATAAAGAGCTACACATTAATTACAGAAAGACCAACAATCTAACTTTTAAAAAGGGGAAAAGACTTCAATAGACACTTTGCAAAAGAAGATGCACAAGACATGTGTAAGCACCTGAGGAGGTATTCAGCATTAGTTATGAGGGAGATATGAATTCAAACCCAGTAGGACACTAGTTCATAGCCACTCAAATCACTAAAAATAAAGACAATACGAATTGTCGGCAAAGATGTGGAATAACTGGAGCTTTCACACACTGCTAATGGGAAAGCCTGAAGTCAATCACACATTTGGCCCCTGACCCAGAAATTCCACTCAGGGGTATAAGCCAAGATACAGAAAAACATACGTCCACAAAAAGACTTGTGCAGTGTTGTTCCCAGCAATTTTATTCCAAATGCCCAACTGGAAACAAGCCAAATATCCATTAACAGAAGACCAGAGAAAAGGCAACTGCACTACACCCACAGAATGGGACACTACTCAGCATTAAAAGGAACCGGCTACCGAGTCAACAACATGGATGAATCTGGAAGACATATTATCGAACTAAAGGAACCAGAGCAAAGGGTATTTACTGTGATTCTATTTATATACATTTAAAAACAGATAAAACTAACTTATGGTGCTAGAAAGGGGAAACTGACGGCCAAATGGCAAGACAGAATTTGCTGGGGTGATGGAAATGGTCTACATTTTGATCAGGGTGGTTCTATGAGAGTCTATGTTTCTTAGACCTTCTTATCAAACGGTACACTTAGTATCTCTAAGTCTTACCTCAACAAATATCCCATACTGTATTAAAAGAATGCTATTTCCAACATAGTCTCACTACAAAGTTTTTAAAATCTTATTGCTGATTTGACATCTTAATTAAAAACTATTTTTATTTTAAATTCTTCTAAACTTTCCAACCTCTTATTTATACATAGTGTGCCACGCATATATAAAGAAGAAAGATGACTCAGTCCCCCATGAATTCATGTCAGTTATAATTTTACTCATTTGAATGTCATGTTGCACCTTTATGTTTAGATTTAGATGACTCTATTAGGACCTGAGAATTTTTTTTTTTTTTCTATTTATAGGCCCTGGGAAAGCTTATTTTCAACAGTTAACCACTGTTAGCACCCCTTTACAACACCTCTCTTAAAAGTTTTTGTTGACTCTTCGGCTTTTTACCTGACCATTTTTCTTTTATCCATCTCACATTGGTAATAAAGCAGTTTTCTGGAAGAAATTAAAACGTATTTCACAGGAATATCCTATATCCCTTTGCCTTTTTTTTTTTTTCCTGACTTGTATGTCACATAAACAAACTCACAGTTAAGAATCTCGAGGTCCTAGGAGGCTTTAAGACAGTCTTGGGTTTGAATATCTATTCTGTTCCTTATGAGTTATGTGGATTTAGGTAAAATTACTGAATTTCTTTATGCCTCAGTTTCTTCTGAAATAAAAACAGCTGTATGGATAACTAGTTTACACCTTTGAGAGGGGAGAGGAGAGAAGGCAAGGTGGGAGTTGGCTTCCTGAAGCTAATAAGGGGGTGTACCATCTATAGAAAATTTTAAAAAACAAAAAACAAAAATCCCCAGCCAAGCCACATGCAGACAATTCCAAGATGTATCAGTGATAAACTGGCTGTCCCCAGGGACAAAGCAAATGAGATCAAACCACTATGATCGACCCACCTGTGAGGGTGAGGGGCAGGAACAGGAGAACACAGACGGGGGTGAGTCTTCCATTCAGTTCTGGCCCAGGAACAGCTAATCTTCACTGAAAACCTTCTCTGTGTCTGGCCCCATCAGAAAACACCTGTTCCTCACTTCGCCCTTGCCACAGTTCTATGAAGCAGATACTAACTACTGTCACCACTTCACAGGTCAGGAGCAGAGAGAGGTCTGTAACCTCAAGGCTGCCAGTGAGAACCAGTAGAAGGAGGGGCGCGCGGGCAGTGGACCCTGCCATGCACCTTTGCCCCCATGAGGCTACACGTCTGCTTCTGAGCCTCTGAGCCTTCACGGGGTCTTCTAAAGGAGACTGGGAAGGGAGTGGGATGGGTCCACCCAGGGGGTCTCGGCACTGGAAACTGTCATCTTGGAGAATTTGGATCCTCGAGCTTGATGTACAACAGCACAAGAAATCAGAACAGTGAAGGGGGCAGAGCCTCCAATTAGATTCCTTAGGAACATACACTAGTTTCATTTCCTAATATCCAGGAAATGGGGAAGAGAAGCCTTGCCAAAAACGCTGCGTGTAGCTGTCTCAGTGTGCTCTGTGTGTGTGTGTCCAGCAAGCCCAGCATGACCTCACCCATGCCAGCATCAGGTGCCTGAAGAGGCTTGGCCTGATCTCCCCCCAGGGGCCCGAGACTTCAGCAACGAGAGGAGCCACCTGCTCCAGCGGCCAGCAGAAGCGAGCAGAACTCTCAGGCAGCCCGTAACCAGCCAAGTGTGCTTCATGGCAGTGAACTCGCCCCTCGGCTACAGTGTGATGTGGCTATAAATCAAGCAGTAATTAGATTTTGCCACATTTAACACAACCCCTCCGTTGCCCTCATTTACTAGGCCTGGATGGCTAAGAAAGGCAGACCGTTCCCACCGAAAACAACAGACTTCTTCACTGGGAGCCCGGTGAAGAAGCACAAGACAGCCATGGAGAGAATGTTCTCTGCGTCCGGCTTCTACGACAATACCCTGCAATTACACCGGTGATGGGGGTGGAAAGGGCACGGGGAGGGGGTGTCTATCCTTATCACACTGGAACACACATTAACCACCAAAGCCTATGGAAAATAGAACAGCCGCTCAAAGAAACTACACATTAGTATGAAAATGTAATTAACCCATCAGAAAAGCACTGGAATCTTCACACACACGCACGTGCACACACACATGGAACACGAAGCAAACTAAGCTCTTATTTGATTTCAGTCAAAGCGAATGCAGCCTCATTTTAGGCTATAATCACGTCAAACTGGGTGATAAGGGAGACCTGGGGCTATGTGTGAATTATGCCTTCACGAGGATTTTAATTCTAAATATGATCAGGCCCTGTGAGAATGCATCCTAATGTGGAGGTTACAGAGAAACGCCAATGTTCTCTTTTAGTGTGACCTGAAATGTTTTTTATTTTACATTTCCACACATTCTGCTTAAGTTAAACACATTTTGATAACCTGTGGAAATGGAAGTGGTAGTAGAAAAACAACAACATTGAATTTTTATTTATTTTAAACCACTGGCTCTTTTCTCTATGGACTCTTCCGGACAACTTTAAAAAGCTGGCGACATCAATGATTCCAAAATTATGCTATGGCTGCAAATTTTTAGTTTAAAAAAAGTTAGATATTTTAGACCACCGTTGGCGAACTTTGTGAAAGGTTAGATAATGAGTATTTTAGGCTATGCAAATCACACAGTCTTTGTCATGACTTCTCAACTCTGCACCTACAGCATGGAACAGCCACAGTCAACACATAAATGGATGATCGTGGCTGTGTTCCAATAAAACTTTATTTACAAAACCTGACTGTGGGGTGGATGTGGTCCACGGGCCATCATTTGTCAACCTCTGACCCAGACTGGCCTAAAAGCAGTGTGGAATCTGGTCTTTTAAATTGGAAACTGATGCTTCAGAGCAAAACAGATACACAAATAAACAATCCTTTGTATCCAAGTGTATAATGTTAGATGTGGCAAATGTTTCTCAAGTTTCTGGAAGTTGCTAATTTTTATCAAGCAGCAGAAGACTTGAGGGTGTTTATCCTTTCTTACACACAGCACATTAGCAAGCAGGTGTTAATGCTGATCACAGCTGGAAACAGAGTATGTCCTAAGTGTGACTCAAGATGGCTACAGAAAATGTTCTTACAAAGGAAGACTTCATTGGCCCAGGATTGGATATCTCCCCAGGCCCAAAGCACCTTTAAAAAAAAAAAAAAAAAAGTCACCGCTGTTAATGTAAGAGCTCAACTGATTCACTCAACTTGAAAAGGGCACTGAAAAATGCTGTGCTTTGGCACACAAAACACTAAGGGAGTAGGGAAAAGCATGATGTATTCTCCAATGACACAAAAGAATCTGTGTTCACAGGTTAAGAAAAATTAATTCAGATGTAATCTTTAGATGAGGAATGGTTAACTATTTAAATGCCAAAAGGGAATGTAACTGGAAATGGAAAAAAAAAAAAAAAAGATGCTTGCAGGGGTTGGAGAAGGGGAATGAAGTTGGAGATGAAACAAAATCCTCGGTAGTGCAGTCAGGTCTGAGCATAGCAATGCTCAAGGTGGGCAGAAAGGACAGGTACTCTGGACTTAAAGCACCATAAATCAGGG
Organism: Mustela nivalis; assembly: GCF_964662115.1. Taxonomy (NCBI): domain Eukaryota; kingdom Metazoa; phylum Chordata; class Mammalia; order Carnivora; family Mustelidae; genus Mustela; species Mustela nivalis. Next base: position 80,621,433 of record NC_139021.1, read on the forward strand.
TGCGTACATTCAAACAGGCTTGCCCTCTGACCCCACTGCTTCTGTCCCGGGTAACAAGGCCAACCCGGTGTCCTCATTCCAGAAGGTCAACCAGTTGAAACCCAAACTCTGAAGGTTTGCCGCTCGAGCCCTTTCTGGAGCGAGAGAGGGCATGAATAATTGTCTCCGTTCCCAAAGATTTTCTATCACCGCCTGTGTGACCCTTTTTTTTTTAAAAAAAAAGGTACTACTTTGACAATGTAGCAATTCGATACTAGATTAAATCGCCCATCTGATAATATGGAGAACTGGGAAAGCAAAACAAGAAGAGAAAATGCTACAGAGTAATTGTTAATTTGGAAGATTTAGGAATAAATATGTTAATGAACCTGAAAAAGAAATTTATGAATTAAAGGGATTACTTATATAAAAGCAGATGTATCCACAGGTAGAGAGATCTTCTGCTTGTGAGGTACACGGCTCTCCCCACTCCCAATAACTCCAAAGGGGCGTGAGCTCCAGCTCTGGGGCTCTCGATAAATGCAGATTACACAGGGGTCCAGAGACTACTCTCTCCCCTCCTCTCAACTTCCCTGCTCTTCGGAGTCTCTATCTTTTCCTATCTGCTGAAGTCCCAGCGGGTACCCTCCTATTTTTGTCTATTTCTCAGTTTAGTGGTGTCTAACTGAAGATGCATAGCAAATTAGCAGAGCCTGGGTGACTCAGTCTGTTAGGTGTCCAACTCTTGGTTCTGGCTCAGGTTGTGACATTAAGTTCATGAGATGGAGACCTGCATCAGGCGCCACAGTGAGCATGAACCCTGCTTAAGAGTCTCGTTCCTCCTCCCTCTGCCCGGCTCCATTCGTGCTTGCTTGTTTTCTCCATCTTAAAAAAAAAAAAAAAAAAGGCAAACTATACCAGCAAGTCATGGGTCTTCTTGAAAAGCCACACTGATTGCTTCTCCATTCTTTGGTAATGAAGTTGAGGTCTCTGATAAGATACACAAATGCTCTGCTTGCTCTTATTCAGCTGGGGTTGGAAGGAGGTCTAGGCTTACACATCTATTTCCCCTCAGGAGGAAGAGATCTGCTCCTAGTTAGTGCTAGAATCTTCCAGCATGAGGTGACAACAGGGTTTCCTATCCAGCTGTACTTCCCTACTCACCAGGGTCCAACAGATAATACCATATCTTGAAAGCAAATAGGAAAAAAAGTGTTGAGTGAGTTGAAGTTCTGGAGAAATAAATCAATTGGCAATAAATCAATTGGAAATATGTTACTGGAGCACCAGTGCTTCAGCCTTTAATCTTTTTCTTGCCTATCTACACTGACTATCTTGGGGTCCTCACGGCCTTAGGTCCCATACATGTGCTAACTAGTTCCCCATGTGTATGTTCAGTCCATCTTCTCTCCAGAATGCCAGACTGGTACACCCAGAAGCAATCTGGTGTCTCCTTGTGCCTATCATCAGCCCCTCACACTTAAGGGGCCCAAAGCTGAGCTCCAGATCCCCCTCCTGACCCTATTCCCTGCTCTTCTCAATGAGTGGCAGCATCTTCCTTCCAGCTATCTTGGCCAGAAACCCTGGAGTCATCCTTAATGCTCCTCTCTCTGCCACACTATGCATCCAAGATGTCATTAAATCCCATACACTCAGTTTCAAGATATTCTCAGAACCTGACCTTTCCTCATCACCCCGATACAACTGAACCTTAGCCCAAGTTGCCAAACCTGTGCTCTGAGTTACTGCAAGTGTCTTACCGGTCTCATGCCATCTCAGCACAGAAGCCAAGGAGACTTTGTTAAAATGAAGGTCGGACTCTGTCACTCCTTGGTCCTTACCCCTCTAATGACTTCCCATTGCCTTCAGGGCAGCAGCCGAAACCCTAACAGCCCAACGGCCCTTTCCACTCTGGCTCCAAACACTCTCTGACCTCACTTCTGATAGCAAACCTCCCCCACCCCCTTTCACCCCATCAGGGATGCTCTCGTGGATGCTCTCTCTGCCTGGGGTCCTTTCCCACAGAGCCCTGCCTGACTGGCTCACACTCTCCGAGGTACAGGCTTGACTCAAGCATCCCCTCCTCGTCAGGCCTTCCTCGGCCCCTACCTGTATCAGTTCTCTGCTGCTGTGTCACAAATTACCACAAATTCTGTGCCTTAAAACAGCACCCAGGTAACATCTCCCAGTATTTGTCGAGGCCTGGGTGTGGTTTCCCTCGGTCTTTGGCTCCAGGTCTCACAAGGCTGCCATCATGGTATCTCCCGGGCAGCTTTCCTTTAGGATCCTAGGGTTCTCCTTTGAGTTCCTGTGGCTGTTGGCCAAATTCAAACCCTGAGGCTGCAGGACAGAGGTCCCAGGTTCCTGCTGGCTGCAGGTGGGGCCCACCCTCATTCCCTAGTCGAGGCAGCTCCCACTCTCGCCATGTGGCCTTCTCAAGGCTCACGTCCTCACGGCCAGCAGTCTGCTGAGATGCCATCTTATAGGACATTATGGAAAAGCCACAGCATCCTCTGTTGGCCTCCCCACCCAATACAAGGGTTGTCCTAGAGCCTAGCATACCCTCTAAAATGCTACTGTCTCATCCTACAACACATACATCTATCCCCATCCCTGAGTTTCCTGAATGCTACTTTTTACCACTTGAAATATCAAATATTTTATGTATTTTTCTTCCGCATCTCTGCTCCATCTCAAGGAAACAGAAGCCTCTCAAGGGCAGAACTCACTGTCTGATTTGTTTCCTACTATATCCCCAGCTGTAGAAGAGGCTCAAATACATATTTATGGAATGAATAAATGGTTTCCTCTGTAGCTTTGCTTTAAAACCGTCAGCATGTCCACATCTCCGGTTCCGCCGCTACCCTGCAAATTACCATGTCCTCTTCGTACTGTGGTTGCATCGCGACTTTTAGTTGCAGAAGATGAAGCTAAATGCTCTCCTTCTCAGAGGTACAAAGCTCTGAAGTTTGAGTTTATTTATAGTTCTATCAGCCAACGATGTGGCGAGAACTCCACGGTGAATAGCTGCGAAAGCAGCAGCATTTTTTTGCTTATGTGAAAACAGATATGTTCCCTGTCTGGTTCCCAGGCTCAGAGATGACTTTTATGTCTATTTGTTTGTATCTTAAAAATTCTTCAGCCGAAAAATGAATGGAAGGGATAGGAAGGAAAACCCAAACTCCCTTTGAATACTGACCCTGAGAAAACCAGGAGTATGTGATTTAAACAAGGAGAGAAGTGTGGTATTCCAAAACAATAAACAGCCTATCACTATGGTAGTAAATTACCCATCTCATTTAAAGGAGTGTTGCATTTTTTTTTTGCAAGGGATAGGGCAACAAGCAAACCCAAATGCTATCAGTGTGAAATACAACTCCATGTCAGTTACACATCGGGTACTGGGCACCCATTTTACCCCAGGTGCCTCTGGTTAGCGAAGTTGTTTGGACATGAAGAAAAACGGATAGGCACTTAAAGCAAGACTCATCAGCCCAACTGCATCAGCAAGTTAATAACAAATGGATCATTCACCTGACATGCAGCCTGAAAAACACCTATCCATGGTCTCTATTAAAATTAACCAAGTTCTACCCAGTTGATCAGAGATCGTACAAAGCAGTCTGATTCTCTCTTTTATCTTGTTTAAGCTCCCCCCACTCTCATGTATTTTACTAGCAGCATTTCTATTAATGTAAGTCAAGGAACATAATAAATTTCTAGATCTCCTTGCCACTTATAAACATTCGCTTCTGAATTCCTAGCTGGTTGCTGCTTCTGGCTTCTCCCTCTAACCATAATACAGTTTCCAGGTTCATCGGCCAAACACAGTGACTCTGGCAAGTCATTCCTCTCTGGTCATGAACTGAGGGCGGCTCCCTATGGTCTAGCTTGTCAGGTTCATAGCCTTCCCTGTGGCCTCCCTTGTTAAGTTCTTCTCCTGGATTAAGCCCTTACTTAACCTGGGTCAGTTTGGTTTCCATGTTAATTGTAAGACTCTGCACACTTGACTCCAGTCCGCATAGGGCCCCCACTGGCCCTGGAGTGATTGGCTGAAAGAATACAGATCAATGATGAAAACCACAAACAGTAAACCGTAAACCTTACTGACTATAAAGACCTCTCTTAATATGAAGACAGACGACTGCTCTTTCCTACAGAACTATAGTAGGGTTGAGAAAGAGAAAGCCTATAGGCTGAAGCCTATAGGCTTCAGCTTCTCAAAGTAAAAGTGTGGAGGTACACTTGGCATTTCCCAAGTATCTTAACTGAACTTTCTGGGGAGGGAGAATTCTAACACAGCCCCCAGGAATTCCCAACCCCGTACACATCCTACATAATCCCAGGACGGTCAATATAATGGATTTTACTCCTGCACTCAGGGATGTTATATGGTGCCTTAACCTTAGGATAGGGAAATTATCTGGATGGGCCTCACCTGATCTCATGAATTCTTTAAAAGCAGAGAGTTTTCTCTGGCTGGGCACAGAAGAGAAACTAAAGAGATGGGAAGTGACGAAGATCTGATGAGAGGTTCTGCTGTACCTGGGCAAGGAAATGCCAGAGGCTTCTAGAAACGTCTAGAACTAATGGCAGCCCTCGGTTGAGGGCCAGGACATGGGGATCTCAATCCTGCCAAAAAACTGAATGAACTTAGAAACTGATTTTTCCCCAAAATCTCAACCAAGAACACAGTCCAGCCAATACCCTGAGTGTGAGATTGTGAATGGAGAATCCGGGCGAGCCATGACTTGTGAGCCATGACTTGTGAACTAAGAAATGGCTGCTTGTGGAAATTTGCTACACAGCAACAGAAAACTAATATGCTTTCTTTTAAGCCAGACTCTGTTGACATAAAAATAACATTATCCTAAAAGTACCTCCTCCCAATAACGCTCAGGATTATCAATCATCCTCATAGGCATGAATGTGTAACCAACAAGTGAAAAAAAAAAGAAAAGTAGAAGCAGCACTGAAGGAAATCTCCACACATTCTATAAAACCATGAAATCTGAGGACAAGCAGGACATACATATTTTTTTAAAAGATTTTATTTACTTATTTGAGAGAGAGAGCACAAGCAGGAGGAGTGAAAGAGAGAGAAGCAGGCTTTCCTCTGAGCAGGGAGCCTGACGTGGGGCTTGACCCCAGGACTCTGGGATCTTGACCTGAGCCAAAGACAGATGCCTAACAGACTGAGCTACCCAGGTGCCCCAGGACATACACATCTTTAATGACAGTGACTATTTTTTTTTTTTTAAGACAGTGACTATTCTAAAGATCATCACATATAAGCAATACTTCTCAGAAATGTTAAAATAGGAATCAGCCTTTCTGCAATAGTTTACTAATGTTAACATCAGCAAGAGCAACATCAACATTACAACTTATTTAGGTTTGTATGATATACATTAGGAAAAGTGTTCATCTTTTATTCATCAAAATAATAACTGATTATCTACTATATCCTTTGTAAGTGCTTATTGACTAATTCCAGGGAATGCTAAGATACACATGCCATCCACATATTATAAGAAAAAGTAAATATCAGAGGATGTTTGCCCGTTGCTTAAGAGTAGATATTTATTGTTAAAATATAAATATTCAGCATTTCACTTTGCTTTTATAAGCAATCCTGCTGTTATTTCAATTTATAGACATTTGCTCCATTTCTATGTCATGCTAGGCTCTCTGCTAGGCACTACTGATAAACAAGGCAGCCCCTGCTTTTCAGTAACCCTCAGACTATTAGAAGAGAGCAAAACAAGTCTATTAGAATTAAAACAAAGGCACCTGGTGGCTCTGTTGGTTTAGTATCTGGCTCTTGATTTCAGCTCAGGTCATAATCTCAGGATTGTGAGATCAAGCCCCGCCTGGAACTCCTCACTGCAGGGGGCCACCTGCTTCAGATTCTCTCTCCCTCTCCCTCTGCTACTGTGCACACTCTCTTCAAAAGAAAAAAAAAAAAGGAAAAAAAGAAGAATTAAAACAATTTCAATCAATACAGTGTTATTACTGGTATGTGTGATGTATAAGATAGAGTACACTCTGAGACTCACATAATGTTTGGTGTGATGGTGGTGAGTGATCAATTAAAGTGTATACTTAATTTGTTTGTTTATTCATTTGTGTTTTTTAGGTTCCACAAATGAATGAAATCATATGGTATTTGTCTTTCTTTGACCTATTTCACTTAGCATACTATTCTCTAGGCCCAGGCAGGTTGGCAGGAATGGGAAGACCTCATTCTTTTTGATGGCTGAGGAATATGCCTGTGTGTGTGCGCGTGTGCCACTTCTATATCTTTTCATTTACAGATGGCTACTTAGGTTGCTACCGTATCTAGGCTATGGTAAATCATGCTACAACCAACATAGGGGTGCAAATATCTTTTTGAATTAGTGTTTTTATTTTCTTCGGGTAAATACTCAGTTGTTGAATTCCTGAATTACTGGATCATATGTGTATTTATTTTTAAAATTTTGAGGAACCTCCATACTATTTTCTGGATGGGCGAAATGGGTGATGGGAGTGGGAGCTGCAGGCTTCCAGTTGTAGAATGAATAAAGTCATGGGGATACAGGCACAGCATAGGCAATATAATCATTGGTACTGGAATAGCGCTGTATGGTGACAGATGGTAGCTACACTTGTGATGAGCACAGCACAATGTGTAGAGCTGTTGAATCACTATGCTGTACACAGTAAACTAAAGTAACATTGTGTCAACTACAGTTTTTATTTCTTAACAAAAAGAAATAAGATGGAATGAAACTAAAGAAAAAATGTTAGAGTAAAATAAAATCAGAATTTTGGGAAAAAAAATATATATTTCCATCTATCCATCCATCCATCCATCCAAGACTGTGAAGAGTTATACAGAAACATCTAACCTAATTAATGGCAGTTCTGACATTTGTTCTATGCTTAAGAATTGTGACCAACTACATTTTTGTTTAGTTAAAGAAAACTAGCTTTTCATGAAATACTTGTATCCACTGTCATCTGCTTACATATGAAAGGTGACAGTTCTCAATCTGTCACAATCAAGTTTGCACATGTCTGAAACAATAGCCTGAGTACCACAAAATGGTGCCCATCCATGGGAAGGGTGCATCAATTAGTTCACTAACTTCTAAAATTCTCCAAATAAAAAAGTTATATTAAAACCAAGCTGACTTCCCAGAAACAGAGTAGACTATATGAGAGTTTGGGACTTAAACACACGAAACCTTTCATTCTTGACCCAGCAATGTAAAAATGACAATAACCAGGAAATTGGAGAGACAGAGTGGTTATAATAGAAAATACTGAACATTACAGTTTAAGAACACACACACACACACACACACACTAAATATCTATCATACCAGTCTTGTTGAGAGGAAATAAAAATCTTCATCCCTATTATAAAGATTCTTCTTACATGAGAAATTACCCCCAGAATAATGCTTGTCTAATTTGGCATTTATTTTTAAAAGAATGAGCTATGACTCTTCACATAAGCTGTTTTCAAGTTCCACCACTAAAAATTATTCCTAAAATAAATGTCTAAAACTCAGTTGTCAGATGTTTCACATCTGCTGTACGCACTAGACAGAGTCAAGGATGCAAAACATAGTGTTTGGAAACAATAGGCACATAATGAATGCACAACTGAAGGAAATGAAGCAAACAATACCTAACCCAAGGCTTCAGTTTATGTATCAGCTGTAGAGATGCAGCTAATCCACATACAGAAAATTTGAAACTGATAATATAAAACAGTAACACACCACCACCAAGAACCGTACACTTAGATATTAAGGTGGTAAATTTTATGTTGTTTTTTTTTTTTAACCCACAGTTAAAAATAAAACAACAACAACAACAAAAAAAAAAACCCACCAATAATTCAAAACTAACTGTGAGATCATAAAACAATAAGGGCTATAAATTCAAGTAAGAGTTTTGTCTTTGAAGAAGGCACGGGATGCCCCTTTGGTTTTGCTGACTACAGCCTGTATTACCATTATTTAGCTAGGCAAAGAAAGGGAGCAGGGACTCTACCCCAGGGTGAGAGTGAGGAAATGAGCAGCGTTTGCACAAAGCATTCAAGATCTCCCATAGATCAACAGAGCTGAGAAGGATTCCAAGTTGGAGAACAGAAATGGCTAAAAAGGTAAATCAGAGCTTGCCTATGGCAAAAGGTAGCCACCCACCTACCTTATTTGTACCTTTTACCCTCACAGTCTAAGGCAGTTAGCAAAAGGTTTTTAAGAATGAAGGTGACACGAAGACTATTTTATCAAGATGCCCCTACAGGCAACACACAAAGTAAACCAGAAAGGGAATGACCGAGGGACAGAGCAACCAACTGGAGATAGCTTCAGCAATGTTAGATGGTGAAAGAAGACGGGCGCTTGACTTGGAACTCAGGAAAGACAAAAATTAAAGAGCAAATATGAAAAGTCCAAGAACCAAAATACTTAATGAGTGACTGCTGAGGAGTCCAGGTGATTCTCCAGTTTTTCCAAAGATGGTTCCTTAGTAACAACCTCAGTGGTACTCTAGCAGAAAAGCTAGGAGAATGGTTTTAGCAGGAAAATCTGGAGATTTGTGAACTAGTACATTTAATTATGGAGTAGATTATCGATTAAGTGACTCCAGCAGGTGACATAAAGTTTGAGATAATTGGGGTGCCTGGGTGGCTCAGTTGGTTAAGTGTCTGCCTTTGGCGCCAGTCATGATCCTGGGGTCCTGGGATTGAGCTCCACATTGGCTCCCTGCTCAGCAGGGAGTCTGCTTCTCCCTCTGTGTGTGCGCTCTCATCTCTCTCTCTCTCAAGTAAAAATAAATAAAATCTTAAAAAAAAAAAAGGCTGAGATAATCAATGTGTGAATAGTTGGAAGCAGGTGTGGGTGTGATGTTAAGGGTGCAAAACGACCTAATGGCTGAGCCAGAGCCCTGGTGTGAGCACACATTTCAGTCACAAGAAGTGGATGGACAAGAGGGCAGGAAGTGGAGGGGATGAGCGCCTCTGACCTAGCAAGACAAGAGAAAACAGCAGCAAGTCACAAGGTCCTGAGGTCAGGGCAAAAAGGAATGTAAGTGTCCCAGATCTGCAAATCAGGATGGAGAAACTCCAGAACATAACAAAAAAAAGGCAGTGCTGAGGGAAGGCAGAAGGGAAAGGAAGGCCCAGGGTGAGCACAAGCAGGACAGCAGATCACCCAGACATGTTGTGAGGTGCAAGGCAGGGAAGGGAGATGGGTAGACTCCACAGTGGAGATGACGGAGTCAGGGTTCAGCAAGGTGAGAACAATGGTGAGGTCAATGTAACATTCTTTTAAAAGTGAAAAATATTCAGCAGCACCAAAATATTCTCCACCAAACATGCACCAAAGGAATAGTCAATGCTTCTATTTTTATCCTCAAAATATGCCTGGCTTTGTAATAATGGACTATGCTTAAGCACACTAGCATTTCAGAGTGGGTTTAGGGATTATTAAGCAAGTATTTAGAACCAAACACTGAATTTCAGCAGCACATATATACCCCAGGGAGTGTGAATCCATTAAGCTTTTATGCTAATAACTGTTCTGGGGAAGTTGAAAGTTAAAAGAAAGAAGCTAAAGTTTAAATTAAGTTCGACTCTGACATTAACATTTTTTCCCCCAAATTCTCATATTGGTGACCAAGCACACCAACCTCCTACATGAAGAAGCTATTTTTAAAAACACTAAAATCTCAATATTCATTACTGGCATGAAATAGCCTCTCAAGTATTACAAGAGAGCAGTCATTTACCAAAACAAGTATAAACTGTACAAAGACAGAATTCCTCTATTACTGTTTGATAGGAAATTACTTCTTCAAAGATTTACAAAGAATCATTGCTTGATTAGCATCAATTTAAAAAGAAGAGAGAAAGAAGGGAAAAGAGAACATGATTAATTCCAGTCTCAGGAGGCCTCTGGTGCCCCTGGTCAGCTGTGGTGCCTCAGTGACTAGAACCAAAGCCCAGGCCCAGTGGCTTCCAGGGACAATGCTGAGGACACGAGAGAAAAAAACAAACATGGCAGCTCCCAGTACACCCCAGATACAGCTACAGTTTAGGAATATACACCCTAGCCCTCAAACCTCACGACAACCATCCTACCAAATGCAGACCATGGATGCCATAGCTCAGGTAACTAATATTTACCTTTTCTCGAGACAGACCAGGACTGCTACAATAAGGAAGGGAATTACGTTACCATCTGAAATCCTTCAGAAGGCTCACGTCACTGCTTCCAAAAAATGGAGGGCATCTCATTCTTGTACAATCTTTACAGTTTTCAAAGGAAAGAAATCTACTGAGTTTCCCTTTTCCACCCAATTAGGTTCACTCCAGGAATACCATTTCCGTATTGTTTGAAAATGCTCTCTACCATCACCCCAATTTTAAATCTTCCAATGAACTTTCTTTGGATTTGAAAGCGTGTGAACATCACGGTTGTTCAACAACACCAGCTCTTGAAATCTGTCACAGATACACAACAGGCTCCTCAGTTTAAGCCATAAGACCTGTGGAACCTAGGTAAGTAAAGCAAATTCCCTCCAGCATTTGTCAAGCCATCAAGCACTGCATATTCAATTGGACACTGATCACTACAATATCGTGACCCCACAACCGTCATTTGGCAGAATGCCACAGTCTAGTGTAAGACAGGAGATGTAGTCGTTTGAATGGCACAACTAGTGGTTGCTTGACTTGACATGTCATGTTTTTACAAAAGTGAGTTAGGGTAGGTGATGCAAGTTGAAGATTAAGACATGCGAATACAAGTTCATGTATTCATCTGTGGTAAGAAGTGCACACGAATTTCCTTCTTCAAATCTCTGCTCTAGTGGGTTCCTCAAGTTGAAAGGGCAGGGAAGAAATTATGTAAGTGGTACTGAGACATTCTGATTATCTGGGGTTTGTTAACGTGTGACTACGTGCTCAATGAAGACTCTTGGTATACACGGAATAACAGAGAAAACCCGATCCATGGAAGTACAAGGCTTCACTATACATATGACAGTTAATGTCTGGGCTCTGACAACCTCTCTGGGCCTCAGTTTCTCTACCTCTGAAGTGGGCACTCTTCAGAATTGCCACAAAGCATACAAATAATTTTGGAGAATGCAGCAATCCTAGATGAGGAAACAGTTCAACTCACTCATTTGCTGTCTATTAGTAGAGCACCCATTGGGTGTCAGGTACTGCTCTAGGCCCTGGGGATAGAGCAGTCAACAGTCGAAACTTCCTGCCCTCATGCAGTTTACCATGCATCTTGACTAGTCAAGACCCTCATGGCTGAGCCACACAGGAGCAAGGGAGAGTGTGATCATGTTTTCAGAGATGGGATACAGCTGTGTAGACCTGATTACCAAAGATGTATCCAGAACTGCTTTGAGTGGCTAGAGAATGCAATTCCAGTGTGCTCTGAACCACACAACATGGCGGACTCAGGGCTATGCCTCCCCATGTAATAAACATGGTCGTTAACTATTCTAATTACACAGATGTACACCACATTGACTTACTGTCTGATTACAATTAATTCACTCCACTAATTTTCACGATTTTTTTCAAAAGATTTTATTTATTAATGTATTTATTTATTTGTTAGAGAGAGAGAAAGAGAGGAAGAGAGAGCGTGCACAAGCAGGCAGAGTGGCAGGCAGAGGCAGAGAGAGAAGCAGGCTTCATGCTGAGCAAGGAGCATGATGCAGGACTCCATCCCAGGACGCTGGGATCATGATCTGAGCTGAAGGCAGGGGCTTAACCAACTGAGCCATCCAGGCATCCCCACTTCACTAATTTTTAAAATAACTTTTTAACAGACTATAAAGCTTCAACTTCTAGCTAATTCAAGCTGCTTAAAAAGAGAGCTTTATTTTACCCCATTAACTCAGGATTTCCTAAAACTAAACAGTGTAAGTGTTCTATAACCTCTTTACTACTCAACGTCTTTAAGAGATACAGTGGGTTGAGGGCTTTGTTTCAATTCACCCACACAGTATTTTGTCCTTATCTCATGAGGATTTCCAAGTGCTACCTGATTTGAAACAGAAGTGGGGCTTTGTTGAAGGATAGCCGTGAATCTCTACAATCTGATGTGTGAGTGAGTTGTGTTGGCTTGAAGCTAAGTGACAGCTGAAATATTTCAAGCTGGCTTTTATTCTGTGACTCTGTTGGGTGAGGTCTGTAATTTGCAAAATTACTAAGCTGATTAGTTTGTAATTCTAATACCCACAGTCTGGCCAACTCATGTCCATCCAAAGGAGAAATTAGTACAGGGACTTATTTTCATTCTTCTGTTGCAATCCTACCAGCCTCTTTATTTACCTGGCAGCTGCTGCTTTCATATGGGCATGCCAGCATATAGAGGTATGCTATGTAAAATAATTGTTTTTTTCACTTCATTCAAAGGTAGCTTTGATACACGAGGGTGAGCTTATAAAGCATGAACTATTATCACAGGTGCAATATGTTTTTCTATATGTGCATGGATGTTTTCTAAATAAGGCTATCAGTTAGCTTATACAGGGTTGGGGATACAGCGGTACAGGCGGCCGGTGATGCCATCTGAGAGATGTCATGATTATGGTGGTCTGTGTTGAGTGGCACCCTAGGGCCATCCACAATTCATTTGCAAAAGTGTATGTGGTGCCTTGAGCACCCAAATGTCTAAGTATGAATCCAGGCCGCTACAGAAACTCATTTCCAAGTAGCCCAGTGCTTTACGCAAGCCCCCCAGAATTTATGTAAGTACCAAATGGTTGTCATATTCATTGGTTCAGATACCTCGCAGGAAAGAATCAATTTATACTCACACAATCAAACCACTTACACAGGAATCAGGGGCTGTTATACTAATGTTTCAGAAAGGGACAATCCAGCATGTTGTTTAAGAGAATGGAATTCTAGAATCAGTCTGATTACATTTCCCTACTATTTCTATTACTATTTCACTACTGTTAGCTGTGTAACCCGGGATGAAGTCTTTCACTTCTCTATACCTCAGTGTCTCCATTTATAAAATGGGGATAACAGAACATAACCCAGAGCCCTTACGAGGATTAAATGAGGTAATACATTTGAAGTACTGAGACCAGTGCCAGACCACAGTAAACAGTGTTTAAGTGTTCAAATTTGGAAATCACTGTCACTGGGTAAGAAAACCAAAGCAGGGAGAGATTAGGTAACCTGTCATGGGTTTAAGAATTAGTCAGTGATTTCCTCCAGAATGGAAATTAAAACTCTTGATTCACAGGACAGAGCTTTCATGAGACCAAACTGCTTGACATCCCAACTTTCTGACAAAGGTAAAACCCATGATTTGAAGTCATTCTCACATCTGAAAGCAAACCGCCAGGCACCTGAGTGCTTTGATCACGGACATGAGTCGTCCTCCACAGGCCACCAGGGCTGAGGCACAGGGCCTCCTGAAGCTACGTGCCGCCAGTGCCTGGGCTGACATTTACCAGCCCCTCTCTCCTTGTGGGGAGACACAAACCCAGTGGACAAACAACTCCAGTTTACACAATCAGCCACCAAGAAGGCTCCCAACCCAGAAGGGAACAATCGTCCAATAGCTCTCATGCCCTGCTCTGGCGAGCTGTCCACTGCTTTCATTCATGGTCTTTAAATATCAGACAATCCCTGAGGCGTTACACTCCTACCCTGGAAAATCATGTCATTCATCTCCGTTGCAAACAGTGTCCGCTCCCGGAGCCCTGAGGGAGAGGGATGTATTCTGAAGATCAAAGTGTCGCTCAAAGTCTCAGGGACCGAAAGGAGTCAGGCCCATTTCCACAGTGTCGCGGGGGAAGGGGGGGCAGCTAGACATCACAGGGAGGCCCGGCATGCTAATGAACAGATGCTTTTTCTCTATTTCAATTCTTCTACAAGGATCCAGGGAGATCTGATAACTGGTTTTGACGCAGATGGCAGCTCTTAGAGAGTGGAAAACAGCGTGACACCCAGGAAACGACTTCCTCACCCACCTCTTCACCTAGTGGAGTGGAAAGGGCAGTCTCATCCCATAAACTTCAGCACACGGTGTGTGTGTGTGGGGGGGGGGGTGCACGCATTACCCTGGTGACACAGCTGTCCAGAGCACCTCTTAAACCCTTCCCTACAGGCTGCCGTGTTAGCATCACCGAACTAGTTACCCTCGCTTATGAGAGGAGACGGGGAGAACTCACTGTGATTCTGAACAGCAGAAAATCCAGGTAAACCAGATGGGTGAATGCACTAGAAACAGACATGCTGTGTGAAACAGTCTGCGTACAAAGCAGCCAAAACCCAAATAGGTCACACCATATCGTCTCTGCAGGACGTTGACATCTTACCCACAATTATTGCTGGTGCTTCTGGCTAGAAAATCAGGAAGAAGCACCCAAACCCTGTTCCTCAACAGCTTAATAAAAATGCAGACGTTCTATTTTTACATCAATTAACATCTGTGATTTTAAAATGTCTTCATCATAAATGCAATTAGTATAATATCCCGGATCAAGTATGAAGCATGGTGTCTAAGAAAAAGGAATAACATGATTTTCAGTCCCGTAACAACACTTTTTCTAATTTACCACCCGATTATCATGGTCAAATCAAAAATTGTATGTCTTGTGAAGCAGAGAAATCAGAATCTACTTCTCTGCGTGGTAAACACGAGGAGGTTAAGGCTTGGAGACTTTATCCGGCCTATCTGAGGTCAAGTCCTACTAAAGAACTGAAGCCAGATCCCCGTTTACTCCCTGTATGACAGACTCAGGGACAAGGAAGTATCTTTGATTCTCAGTGCTGCTTCCAGACTCAAGCAAAAGTTAGCCGTCTGCCGACCATCTGGTGATCAGATCACTGCAGGATTACCAAGTCCTGTAGCTAAAATGGAGAACGTGGTGAGACACACGCTAGTTTGGGGAGCATCCGCACTTACCAGATGGTTCACACCAGGAAGTGCTGTTGACCCCAAGTTCTTCCTCCACCAGCCAGAGTACCCCAGAACCTTGAAGCCACATGTCTATGACAGCTGGTGACCACTATGGTGAGCACACTGCTCCACCCAGGGCAACGTCTTCACTTTCCCTATCTGGCAACAACACTGCCCAGCGTGCAGTGCACCTGCTGTGATTTCTTCTGGCTGCGGCTTCCGTAAGTAGGAATGCTCACCAATCCAAACGAGGGAGGGGAGAGACACAGTATCATAAAAGAATGTGTGCTGACGTGGTGACTGAAATATCACCATGAATTAAGTGACAGGGACCATCAAAAATATCCAGTCATGGTGGAATGTTTCCAGTTTTGGTAAAAGGGCAGAATAGGAGAAGAGGCAGAAACGTGACCATGGTTTACATTAGTACGGTCCTATTTCTCGCTGGAGTGAACACTTCCACCTAATGCTTATTCACGTGGTTAAGTTACTGTGATGTACGCTAGCAATTACCATTTCCCATTTCTAGCCCCCCGCTTTAAACAAAAAACCCCATGCATTTGTCACTAAAATTTATTTTACCAATAAACCATCATATGCCATCTGGGCTGCTGAAGTAAGGGCAACAGAGAAAGAAGAAACATCATGAGTGGACATTTTAAGCCTCGCTGAAAACAGAGTTTAAAAAATGCTTGTCCTGATCTCAGGAGAGACCATCCAGGAGCACCTGTGTCTCTGAGTGTGCGTGTATCTTCTCTTGGTGAGCATTATCTCAGATATTGGTAAAAAAGAAATGCTTAGAGAAAAACAAACTGCTCTTGCTTTTATGTTCAAAAAATAAACTGTCACAGAACGCAGATGAATTGGCTTTGGGGACAGAACAATTTGTGCCCAAATCAAAAGCAGGAAAAAGTAAATGTGTTGCAGGAAGAAAAGCAGAAGTAAGAGAGAGCTGAGGCAGGTACAGCGTGTCAAAACACAGGCGACCTTCAGAGAAGGAAGTGACCTCTCTAGGCAACTCAAACCACTGCTAGACAGCAGAGCGGGATTCAGCTCTCAAATTCCCGTCACCCCTCCCAGGGTCCAACAGACGGGCCTGGCTCGGAACACAGCCGATACAACAGAAACAATTTACCAAATTACTATTTTAAAAATTGTATGAAGGGTACCAGGGAGTAAAAATTTCAAGACCGTGTGATCTTGGTGCCATCCCACATTGATAAGATTTTCTACATGGATGGCAAAGAGTTCCAAGGGGAGCAAAAGAAATCAGAGCTGGTGACAAAAGCCTTCTTTAGAACACAAAACCCAGGGTGCTTTGGGGCTGCCATCCGCCCTCTGCCTCCCCAGCATGGGATCTATTGGGTATTAAACACATTACGTGCAATCTGAGGGAAAGGAGTTCAGTCTCTGAATCACACGGAGAATCATCTAAGCTCTTAGCAATTTTCATGGGAGGCTCTCACAAGGACATTCTCGCAGCTCTCTTAGCATGAGGATGACTCAGGGCTCAGTTTACCTCCCTGAAGCAGGGCCAGTGAGGAGGCCCTGGGACTTCCAGCCAGCCAGGATAACTGTACCCTAACTCCAGGCACTGCAGGCAACACCGTGCAGAATGACCTCAGAGGGACAAGCGGGAAATGCAGTTGCGTAAACTAACACACCGGTGATAAGATTTCTTCAGCTCCTTCAGGAAATTTCTACCAAAAACGTCTCTGTGGCCCAAGAGAATGCTAAACTTACAGAAGTCCAGGATTAGATGAAATCGATCTGGCAAATTAAGTGTGTTGTTTTCAAAGGCAGGAGCCCAATCTTTCCATATGGTTGGTACTGTGGACGCCCAAAGACACGTCTGTTATGTGAACTATTACATGAAGACATAGAAATATGTGACTGTTTAGGAAATCCCAGTGCCAGATCGGCTCCGATAGGTCCCAGATAAAGGAAATCTATCCCTTCCTGGGGTGGGTACCGATGCTTAATCACTTTCAATAAGATTTAATGTACTAGTTACTTCCCAGAAATATTTCAGTTACATAAAAATACAGGGAGAATAACAATAGAAAATGGTATCTTTGCTGAATTCCTATAAATATTTTAAGTGACGGCAACGAGAACATGGTCTCAATTTTCTCCTCCATAAAACCAAGGAACTGAAGTGAAATCCACATGTCTAACTTGGGCATGTCATGATTTCAGATGCAAACACAACACAGCTCCTGGTATAGAGAAGAGTCATCAATAGTGTTCCCAGGGCTGAAGGGGAGGCACGATGGAGCTTTGCCACCTAATTCAGAATGAGTAATATCTGAGATTTAAAATTTAAGTGAAAAGAAGCTAACACGCGTTTATACTTGTGCTAGCTATCGTTCAGGGAGAGGAAGACAGCTCATTTTTTTCAATAGGCACAAAGATCCTCCAAATAGTACCTTTTGAAGATTGAGAAACAAAAATCGGGTGAGTTCTTAGGTCAGAACAATCTAGAATTCCTTTGGTTCCTACAGCCTGCATTTCAAACCCAGACAGTCCCTGCTTTGTCATGGTTTGGTGATGCCTCTCTGTCTGGCTGACCAAGGGAGAGAAGCTTCTGAGATGGAACGCGGATCAGGGTGGGTGGAGAGGTGTCCCTGAACAATGAGAGGGAAGAAATGTTTGCTCTCTGATTCTAATCAACCTAGGAAGCAAGTCAGAAAACATAGCAAAGAAGGGTACTCACTGAAAAGGGATGCTACTAGAAAAACTTTAAAGATTATACCCAGTACTTCTTGTTAAAGCAGAGCCTCTCATCTCTACAATTTAAGTGTGCAACCTAAACTGGTAACGTTTTAAATCAATACAAAAGACACATTTCCCTTTAGAGAAGGAAAGCCAAATTACACATTTGGGTATGAAACCTGAAAAAGCACTAAGTGCTTTTTTAGAAGAATCGTATGTAGTAAAAGTTAGAATTTATGTACTATAGGTAACAGGCTTTCTAGGTTAATCAGAGCCTAGGATTAGAAAACCAAGTTGGCAAAAAAAGAAACAACAACAACAACAACATGTACTGAATGCCACTCATATATGAAAGGTCTATCAACAGCCCCTGAAAAACTGAAACATACCATCAGATGTTTTTCTTCTTCAACTAAATAATAACAGAAGGGAGGAAGGGAGGAAGGGAGGAAGGTGGGTTGGCTGATTGGACATTATTCAGAAAATCTCAGTCTAGGAAAATCTGAGTTTACATTCCAGAAACTCAAAAAATAAAAATTAAAAAACAAAAACAGTAACAACAAACAAACAAACAAACAAACAAAAAACACAAACCAGGATGCTCAGTACTTGGAAAAGAAAAATTAAAATATTCCTAAGATGTTAAGAATTGTATATTACATATATACAAATATATTCGTGCTTAAATGGCTTGTTCTGTGATGGTACTCAGGTCAGATCTGTACCCAAAGCAAAGAAGTCTCCTTGAGAGTTTGAACCAAAGCTTACCTTAGGGTGGAGGGGGCAGGGGTATGGAGGGGAGAGGCTCACCAACATTCCATTCAGTACAGCAACTAAACTACTCCCTGGTTTTCAGAAGCTCTGCCTTCCTCATGCTACAAATTTTGAGAAGTAGCTGCACTCTTTTCACTTGTTCAATCTCAGGACAAACCATAATTTCTGTGCAACCATGTAACAAAGTCAAATGTTTTAAATTGTGCAAATCTCCAAAAAAATCATAATGATTATGTCAATTTATATGCAAATACAAAATTTTTAAAGAGCATTGTGAAAAAAGATTAATGTCTATTTCTGGGAAGAATGCTAAGCCAGTTCAGGAGTCACAGTTCTAGATTTCTATCATGAGGAATAAATATTGGCAGATAAGAGAATAAGTCTGATTTCAAACAGAACTTCACACTTCTGGCTGAGCCTGGGTCTTTCCTGTGAAACACAACCATAATACTGTTCTCTGCCAGAAAAGAGTGATGTTAATAGAAGCAGAATGTTTTCTTCCCAAATTAGCTGAGGAAAGATGCAGCAGAGAACATTGACAAAAACTACTCTAAGAGGTGGACTTCAGGCTCAGCCACTGGGTGGCTCAGTCATTAAGCATCTGCCTTCCGCTCAGTTCAGGATCCCAGGGTCCTGGGATCAAGCCCTGCATCCAGCTCACTGAAGGCAGCCTGCTTCTCCCTCTCCCTCTGCCCCCTCCCCACTTCCCGTTTGTTCTCTCTCTTAAATAAATAAAAGAGAGGTGGGGGCGATTTTAACTCCATATCAGAGATGTACAGTCATGGAGTCTAAGAGAGAGGCTGTCCCTCCCTCAGGTGGGACGGGGGTCTACCAGAACACAAGTCATAACAGAAAGGGCAGGGGTTGCAGCATCATTGATCAAAGCCGATTGCTGCTATTAGTTTGAATTCTCCTTGGGACCTCTGAAGACGACAACCAAGGACAGAGAGGGCCTGGTCCATCTCAGAAATAGGCAGGAGGTGGGGGTGCAGAGAGGGAGGAAGGCAGACAGAGAAGAAGAGAGGGCACGAAGACAAAGAGGTAGCAGGAAGGACGGGCAGAAGGAAAGACAAGACAGACCTCAGCCTATCAGCATCGTAAACTTCAGACAGACCAAAGAACTAGTTTCACAGCTTCCAAATACATGCAAAAAGTCACTCCCATCGAAAGGTCTTTATTTATAATTCAAACTGAATTACAGTAATACTAAAGGCAAATTTGAAAAATCATCATATTCTTGGTATTCTAGCAAGGGCACTTTCAGTTCTCCAACTGCCTTGCTGTGTTTTTAATTCAGTTCCCATCTTCACTGAGCATGCTCTCTGCCAGGCACAGGTGCAAGGACAACAAGACGGCTTCTCTCACTAGAAGGGCTCAAACACATTCACATCCTAAGGTGACTCATAGTCACTTGAATGATATACTCTTTTCTTTAAAAGACATTCTCAAGCCATGGAATGTCATTTGTTTCAAGTGTACCAAAAGCAAATATCTAAAAAAAAAAAAAAAAAAAAAAGGGCAAGAGGGCCACTTGGGTGGCTCACTCGACTGGGTGTCTGCCTTTGGCTCAGTTCCTGATCTTGGAGTCCTGGGATTGAGCCCCGTATTGGGCTTCCTGCTCAGCGGGAAGTCTGCTTCTCCCTCCCCCTCTGCCCCTGCCTCCCAACTTGGGCTCTCTCTCTCTCTCAAATAAATGAATAAAATATTTAAAGACATGGTTAGAAATTCTCTAATATACTGAAGATTCCAATGTGTCTGGCTCAGAGTATAGGAAAAAAAGCATGTCAAAGCTACTCCTGTAAGCTTCACTTAATTTAGGTATAGTAGAATCAAATGCTATTAGAGTTATTAGAGTTCAGTTCAGTTTCAGTTCAGCTTCCCCTTTTATAGTTTTGGAATAACCATATAACATGGGTGATAATATTTCAATATACTTAATACTTAAGAATGATGAAAGAAAGGCATTATCTAATGAGAAATACCAAAATATTTACACATATATATTGTGATCAAAGACATGTATAGGTAGGAGAAGGGATTCTAAAGTTATTCAAGATCGAGTATCTTTATTCTTATAGTAGTTTTATGATTTCATAAAAATCCAAGAGAAGGCTATCTTTCTTATTTAAAACGTAGACACTAATAAGAATAAAACAATGAGAGGAATATATAACTTTGCATCTACTTACTTCAATAGTTAATCATAAAGCCTTTCTGAGTTAACTTTTGTGTCCAATGTGTGGGCAACGATTTAATAAGCTAACGATGGGATTTTAAAAAATGCTTTCAATGAATACATACGGTCTGGTAGACAAACTGACTTTGTAGCCATATTTTTTAAAGATTTTATTTATTTATTTATTAGAGAGAGAGAGAAAGAGAGAATGTGAGCATGAGAGTGGGGAGGGGGCAGAGAGAAAAGTCTACTCCTGGCTGAGCAGAGAGCCCAATAAGGGCTTGATTTTGGTACTCTGTGATCATGACCTGAGCCAAAGGCAGATACTTACTAACTGAGCCACCCAGGTGCCCCCTGAATTTGTAGCCATTCTTGCATAGTACTGTTAGATATTAGCCCGCACTCAGAGTCACCGTATCTGTCCCATTCTGCATACGTTTGCTGGCAATGCTATTGTTAGTTTACCTTTGCCCCTGAGGGCTACCATTTGCTGAGTGCACTATGTGCCTGGCATAACGGATTTTACAGTCGACAACACGTGGGTTAGGGGCGCCAACCCCCATGCAGTCAAAAATCCTTCTGTCTCCCCAAAACTTACCTACCAATAGGCTGCAGCAGGCTGGAAGCCTTCCTGAGAACATAAATGATTGACTCACTGTATTTCATATGTTACACATATTACATACTATATTCTTAAAAAGCAAGTTAGAGAAAAGAACATGTTAAGAAAACAATAAGGAAGAGAAAATACATTTACAATACTGTACATACATCTATGGAAAAAAAAATCTGCATATAAGTAAACCTACACAGTTCAAACCCATGTTGTTTAAAGGTCAACGGTATAGGACCACCTCTTTTCATGCTTCTAGGAACCATGAGAAGTGAGTGTGATTATCTCTGCTCTGCAGAAGGGGATTGTAACAAAAGCTACTAAGCATCCTGCATGTGCCCTTCTATGTTGCAGCTCACTCATTAAATGCTCACAATAATCCTATGAAATGGCACTACTATTATCCTGACTTGACAGATGAAGACACCAGGGCACAGAGCAAACAGCTTTCCCAGCATCACATACATTACATGGCAGAGCCCAGATCCTCAGAACAGCAAAGCCACAGTCTTATCCACAGACCCCAAGGAATTTGGCTCTCCACGGCTGCCCTCCACGGCTGCTTCCCCTAAGAGAAGGGCTATGAGAGTAGATAGGAAAGGGGCCAGGGCTAGTGCAGTCAGAGCTGAACCACCTCATCCACAAGCCAATGCTTAAATCTGGCTGGGACCCACCCCTCAAGTTTCCCTGAAGAAACTCACAAGGAAACCGAAATCCAACCTCAAAGCTGGCATAGCTCAATGGTCCCAGGAACACGTGACCCAAAGTCCAGGGCTTTTAACTGACCGGAGCACAAGGCATCACAGAATAAGAAGCCTTCCTCTGAACAAATGCCCCATGTCCATTCAATGGTTACCAACGTCTTTCCTACTATGGCCCACTAAATGCCCAACCACACGAGGCTCTCAGTTACTAAAGCCAGGGGCCCACCTCAATAGCTATATGTACAGGGAAACAAACAACATGAAATACAGGCTGTTGGGATCATGGCCAAGTGTGCTCAGATGCCGTAGCGGGCCTCAAGGAGGGAGAAGGTGGGGTCAATCCTAACAGTGTGTGAGGAGGTTAACGAAGCCTACAGGAGAAGGCCGGTAGGGAGCGGAGTCTTGGAAGGGAGGCCAGGAAGTCTTATTCCAGGAGGAAGCTGGGAAACCATGGTAAGAAGCAGTCCCACTGGAAGGAACACACCTGTGTTGGCAATGAGCTGACTCACTTACAGCCCCCAACCTAAAGACAGAGGCACTGTGAAGAAATGAGATGAATGCCCCAAGCATCATGCTGGAGTATATTTGCTACTGAAGATGTTTTCCGCTGAGAGAGAAGTTCCCCATTGCCACCCAAGGCTCCAAGATGAGGGTGCTCACCTTGACCTGAGTGAGGTTCCCCAGGGAATACCGCAATGCCTAATGCATTTTTTTTAAAAGATTTTATTTATTTATTTGAGAGTGAAAGCAAGAGAGATCCCAGAAAGAGAGGGAGAAGCAGACTCGCTGCTGAGCAGAGAGCCTGACATGGGGCTCAATCCCAGGACCCAGATCATGACCCAAGCAGAAGGCAGATGCTTAACCAACTGAGCAACCCATGTGCCCGGACTAATACACTCTTAAAGCAATGTGGTCCAAGTGACAGCTTGACTACAGAATACCAAGAACCCAGCACATGAGAGCGCTGGTCAACCCCACCTCACAGAAATTACCATTTCAGTTAGAAGGACCAAGAAGGAGACAGAAATCAGGTGTTCTGTTTAGCAGAAATTATGAAACCACCTTTGCCCCTGATATTTTCGCCAGCTGGATTTGAGCACCTATGACAGATTGAAGGCCTTCATTAGCAATAGGAGTCTATGCAAGGCGACAAAAATAACATGTTTGTGCCTCAATTTAAGCAGTATTAACTCTGGGGAGCATCTTTTGTGTAGATAGTCATAGTCTATGTTATAGATCCGTGACATCTCACTTTTGTGCAACCTATGCATTATGTGAGTGATTGCACAAACTATAGCAAATCTCCCGACATCTGAGAATATTTGTGAATTCACTAGTCAGGAGATAGTACACTGCTGCGGCTTTACTTATCCTGGTGAGCGACTGCTGATTCCAACAGTTCAAACTGGGGAGGTTAAATATCCACAGAATTCACAAAAAAAAGCCGCTGCAAGTAAACACCCAGGCAACTTCAAAGAGGGCCGGGAGACCCCCTACATTTCAGGACCCACAGGCTCAGTGAGAGCCAGGGACAGGAGTTGAGGTCAGCCTCTCAGCCAGACCAGCAGACAGTGTGGTCCAGTGGGCAGCATGTTCACAGCACTTTCTGCCAATTCCTCTCATTCCTGCCGGGGCCAGAGAGACAGGGAGGGACGGAGCACAGGTGCCCAGGAGAGCCGGCAGCACGGAACAGACTTCGCAAAGCTGAATGGAGGAATGCTCAGAAAGAAAGGGGGCAGGGAGGGGGTGGGGAAGGGAGGGAGGAAAGGGGAAGAAGCAAGGAAGAGAAAGGACCAGAGAAAGGAAGGAACAGAGGAAGGAAGGAAAGGGCAGCTGGAATGGAAGGTGGACACCTAACTTCTGCTCCACAAATAAAAAGGTTGTACTTTATGATCCTCCGGGTCACGCATAGATCTAATAATAGATGTTTTCACATGGAATTACCTTTTATTTCCTTCTCAGACCTCCAAGAGTCCCGGTAACGTTCAATTCAAGATGCAGAAAGAACAGGGTAGGTTCTCTTGTTGTCCAACTGGGGATTTCTAAAGGGAAAGGACACAGATTAAAAATTATTCCAGAGGATAAAATTAATCCATTTTTAAAGGATCATTAAAAAGAGACCGATGTTGGGGCGCCTGGGAGGCTCAGTGGGTTAAGCCTCTGCCTTCAGCTCAGGTCATGATCTCAGGGTCCTGGGATGGAGCCCTGCATTGGGCTCTCTGCTCAGCTGGGAGCCTGCTCCCCTCCCCAAACCCCCCTCTACCTGCCTCTCTGCCTACTTGTGATCTCTCTTTCTGTCAAATAAATTAAAAAATCCTTAAAAAAAAAAAAACAGAGAGAGAGAGAGAGAGAAAGAGAGACCAATTTGCCTTGAATGAGAGACAGTATATTTCTTCCTTATACCGGGGGGGAAAAACTGAGCCCAAAGCCTCTTTCAAATATAGCCGTTCTAGCCAACTTTAAGTCGATTCTAGGAGAAAACAGAAATCAACCACGGGGTGGGCTTTGCTTGTGCATTTATTGGAGAACAATCCCAAGGAGGCTGTGTACTGCATCTTTCTGGAGTCCCCAGCCCCAGTGGCTCTGCGCCCCTCCAAACACACAACCACCCATGTGTCTTGTCAGTCCTTCTAGGTCACAAAACCATGCAGGACACAAGGTAGCCCCTCACCGACAGTGGAATTGTGCGGAGGGAAACACATGTACTTCAGAAACTTTCTTAATGTTTCTAAGCAAATAAAATATTACAAAATAGGTGCTTCAGCTTGTCTCGTTTTCCAAATGCAGTTGTGCATGAGCTCTCACATATGTTTAGTTATCCTGAGGCTTCTCTCTCGGAGGCAGGGCAGACCTCGGAGGCAGCACCGTCCCAAATGGTGAGCACACAACGTTTCATGTTTAAGAAGGAAACAATTGACCAGGCATGTACTCAGGCTCAGAAACAACGTGATTCCGTTTTACAAATGGAGAGAGAAACTGAGGCTTTTTGAGGAAAGTCCAGTCCACAGGTCTTCTGACACATAAACGCTTTCATTGTATTTGGATTCATCCTGAAAGAATTGTTATCTGAATATCCAGCAATGCACCAAGAAAATACCATGGTGGAAAATCTAAACATCTTCTCCAGCATCTGCTTTCCTTGTATACCATCAATCCAAATAACTACATCTTTGTTTACTTGAAAGTGGGAGCTAGAGACAGGAAAGAAAATACTCCGACTGCAAAAGGTATCTTTTCTTTTTAAATTGAGATTTACTGTATATTTTCCATAGATGTAGGAGTAATCCACAGTAAAATTTTTAAGAAGGCACTTGCGACTTCGACAGACAATGGCTTAGAACTATTTCACTAAGGTCAATGCAATGTCCCAACCCTCATTATCTTCTTTGTGGAGTAATGTGTAATGAACGGTATGTCGGAAGTTTATTAGCAAGGCTGCAAATCTTGAGCCAGATTTTGCAGAGCTTTAAAAAAAAAGAAAAAGAAAAAGAAAGCCTGAAAATGTCTATTTAAATAACAACTAAGACTGATACTTCCCACACATTTAAAACTTTCAAAACAATCTTCTTTCCCCTGTCCCTGTACCTAACAATGTTCAGCAAGAATATAAAGTAACAATTAGCACCAGATTAAAATAGAAATATGCACTCCCAAGTTCTACAACTCTTTTTGATTATTTACTACCTGCAATTTAAGGTTTTATCAGCCTGCAGAAATAGATGATTCCGGAATTCAAACGAATAAAATCATGTATATTTTTAAAAAAGCATTAGAGAAATTTTTAGTTAAATTGGGCCCAGAGGTGTTTGAGATTGATGGTGACTCATAATAACAAAGTAAAAAGTTTTATATTTAACAATTTTTCCAACGAGTATTTTTTTGCTTTGCCTTAAACTGTATCAAAAATTCTTTTAAAAAAATCCTTTTCATCTTTATCATTATTTTTGCCTTTTCCTTCTCACACTTTTGAAGAGAAAAACAACACAGATGTCAGCTCTTCTTCTAATGACTGAGAAATGTCAAAGTCACATCATCATGATCGGGTTGAAGAATAATACCCTAAACGAATTTCAGGATTGGATTTTTCCTCAAAGTCGCCATGTGACGTTAAAGCCATCCTGATAGAAATAATTCACAGCACATAGTTTCAAGCTAGGATTGCGTGGTCAGCTGCTGTAAATCCACTCCTTCCACAACTAAGGAAATGAAAGCCCAGAATTGTGAACTGACTTTTCCAAAGTCACACAGCTCAGCAGGTCCCGGACCTCAGATTTCAGAGATGCCAATCAAGTGCTCTGTTAGATCATAACTAGTTTTTACTTTCCATAAATAAACGCTTCAAGAGCTTATTATTTCATCTGTTTTCTAAAAATCTCTTTACTCTACACAGCGTGAACACCACTCGGTAAGTCAACTTCACTTTACGTTAATATGAAACACTACTCAAAATTATCAAAAACATACTCTGCCTTTTGCTCCCCTGGAAAAAATAGATTAAGCCATTCATGCCCATGAGAAACCGGAAATAAAATTTAGGATACTCCTAGGCTGTCTAACCTAGATACGTCTACTCTAAAAATGGACTTTCCCTCGCTTATTCACAGTCAAATCATAATCATAGCTTTGCTAAAACACAATTTCAAGAAGATTTTACAGATAGCTTATATAAGCAGTTTGTAAAGTAAGAATTTCAAGATATTTCCCTATTAGACCTACCAGTTCAGACAGAACTCTTATTCTCTAAAATTCTGGAATCACTCAAGAGCACTTAATTTACCTAGATCAGCAACTTATTATCATCAACAGTCATCTGCTGACTCCTCGGTTATTCACACTGCACAGTGCCAGGTGCAAAGGGACCCAAAAGCACGAGACGATGTCCTTGCTCTCTGCAGGCTGATGAGGGAGATAATTAAGGAGGCTTTCACAGTGGCATCTGACGGAGTCAAGGTTTGCACGTGATGAATGTATACCTGTGAACGTTTGCTTAGAGAGCTAGTTAATAGAATCCTCAGGTTTTCTCAGAGAATACGAGTTGACAGATTTTGTCAACAGAACAGTTAGCCCTTGACCAATATGCGTTTCAACTGTGAGGGTCCATTTATACCTGATTTTCTTTTTTTTAATAAAACAGTACAGTACTGTAAATGTATTTTCTCTTCCTTATGATTTTCTTAATAACATTTTTGTTTTCTCTAGCTTGTTTTACAGTAAGAATATAATATATAGTACATATAACATACACAGTATGTGTGAATTGACTGTTCATGTTATAGAGGAGGCTTCTGGTCAATAGCAGGCCATTAGTAAAGTTTTGGGGGAGTTAAAAGTTACATGGGGATTTTCTACTGCATGGTAAAGGATCAGGCCCCTCACTCCTGTACTGTTCAAAAGTCAACTGTATAGGTAGGGAAGCAGGGCAAGTTAAATTAAAATAAACCAACAGATAACAGAAGACTCCCTCTAGTTATGCCCAAAACAGCAAAAAAATGGTGTAGGAAACAAAGTATCCTTTGAATGGGATTCCTTTCTTGAAAATAAGTCAGCCACAAAATACAAAATATCCACAAAATACCTCCCTTACATTTCTTCATAATCCCTCATTCATGGTACTAAAACTCAGTGCCAGACACCCCCTCCAAACAAACAAACAAACAAACAAGCAAAACAAACCACTGTGGGGGGAGGGGACAAGATTTAAACACTTGCAAGAAGAAAATAAACAAATGTCAAGTAAGCACAGGAAGAGATATTCAATATAATTAATCAGCAGGAAAATGCAAAGTAAAACCTTAACGAGATACCACTAAAAACTCACAAGAATGACTAAATTTAAAAGGGCAAAAATATCAAGTGTTTGTAAGGATATAAAGCAATTAGAAACCTTTTACAATGTTGGCAGAAAATCCAAAAAGTCACAGGCACTTTGAAATATAAATGGCGAGTTTCTTTTTTTTTTTTTTAACTTAAATTCAATTAATTAACACATAATGTATTATTAGTTTCAGAGGCAGAGGTCAGTGATTCATCAGTCTTATATAATACCCCATGCTCATTGCATCACATGCCCTCCTTAATATCCATCAGCCAGTTAGTTCATCTTCTGAACCCCCTTCCCCCTCCAGTAAACCTCAGTTAATTTCCTATGATTAAGAGTCTCTGATGGTTTGTCTCTTTCTCTGATTTTGTCTGGTTTTATTTTTTCCTCTCTTCCCCTATGATTCTTTTTTTCTTAAATTCTGCATGCATGAGATCATATAATTGTCTTTCTCTGATTGACTTCTTTCACTCAACATAATAACCTCTAGTTCCACCCACATTGTGCATACGGCAAGGTTTCACTTTTTGATGGCTGCATAATATTCCATCATAGATCTAGATAGATAGATAGATAGATAGATAGATACACACCACATCTTCTTTACCCATTCATCTATTGATGGACATCTGGGCTCTTTCCATAGTTTGGCTATTATGGACGCCGCTGTTACAAACATTGGGGTGCAGGTGCCCTTTCAAATCACTACACTGGTTTCTTTGGGGTAGATACCTAGTAGTGCAATTGCTGGGTCATAGAGTAGCTCTATTTTCAACTTTTTGAGAACCTTCATACTGTTTTCCAGAGTGGTTGCACCAGCTTGCATTCCCAACAATAGCATAGGAGGTTTCCCCTTTATACACATCCTCCCCAACATCTGTTGTTTCCTGACTTGTTAATTTTAGCCATTCTGACTGGTGTGAGGTGATGTCTCACTGTGGTTTTGATTTGTATTTCCCTGATGCTGAATGATGTTGAGCACTTTTTCATGTGTCTGTTGGCCATTTGTATGTCTTCTTTGGAGAAATGTCGATTCAAGTTTTCTACCCATTTCTTGATTGGGTTATTTGGTTTCTGGGTGTTGTGTCTTATAAGTTCTTGATGGATTTTGGATACTTGTCTTTTATTTAATAAGACATTTGCAAACATCTTCTTCCTTTCTATCAGTTGCCTTTTAGTTTTGTTGACTATTTCCTTTGCTGTGCATAAGATTTTTATCTTGATGAAGTCCCAATAGTTCAGTTTTGCTTTTGTTTCCCTTGCCTTTGGAGATATGTCTAGCAAGAAGTTGTTGCAGGTCACTGAGGTTGCTGCCTGTGTTCTCCTAGGATTTTGATGGATTCCTGTCTCACATTGAGGTCTTTCATCCATTTTGAATCTATTTCTGTGTGTGGTGTAAGGAAATGGTAGAGTCACATAATTCTGCATGTGGCTGTCCAATTTTCTTTACCAACACAATTTGTTGAAGAGACTATCTTTTTTTTTCCATTTCCTGCTTTGTCAAGGTTAGTTGAGCATAGGGTTGAGGTCCATTTCTGGGATCTCTATTCTGTTTCATTGATCTATGTGTCTGTTTTTGTGCCAGTACCATGTTGTCTTAATGTTCACAGCTTTGTAACAGAGCCTGAAGTCTGGGACTGTGATGCTACCAGCTTTGTTTTTCTTTTTCAACATTCTTTTGGCTATTTGGGGTCTTTTCTGATTCCATATAGATTCTAGGATTATTTGTTTCAGCTCTCTGAAAAAAGTTGATGGTATTTTGATAGAGATTGCACTGAACTGAGATTGCTCTAGGTAGCACAGACATTTTAACAATATTTGTTCTTTCAATCCATGAGCATGGAACATGCTCCCACTTCTTTGTGTCTTCCTCAATTTCTTGCATGAGTGTTCTATAGTTTTCTGAGTACAGATCCTTTGCCTCTTTGGTTAGAGGCAAAGGTTTATTCCCAGGTTTTTTCCTGGGTATCTTAAGGTTTTGGTGCAATTGTAAATGGGACCGACTCCTTAATTCTCTTTCTTCTGTCCAACTGGGCAGTTTCTTATAAAGTTAAACACACACCATATGACCCAGCAATTTCACACTGAGGTATTTACCTAAGAGAAACTTAACGTCACAAATTCCCAAGACCTGTACAAAAATGTTCATAGTAGCCTTACTCCTAATATCCCAAAACCTGAAAGAACTCAAATATCCATCAACTAATGAATAAGTAAATTACGGTATAGCACACAAAGGAACACTACTCAGTAATTAAAGAATTACTGATGCATGAAACAATATAAGTTAATCTCAGAAACGTTACACTAAAAAGCCAAATACAAAGGACTAAATGTCTAATTCCATGTATATGAATTTTTTGAGAAGGCAAAAACTACAGCAGTAGAAAACAGATCAATTGTTACAAGGGGAGACGGGGCTGACTGCAACAAGGATGACAAAACGTATGGTGGGGACAGAAATGTTCTATATCATGACTGTAGTCGTGCTACATACCTGTGCATATTGTTGAAAATATGAATTTTCATATTTTCACTGAATTATACCCTTAGCATCAGTGAATTCAATTATATATTCAATATACTTCAACAAAACTGATTAAAAACGAAACTCTGGGCCACCATCATGTAACCTGGAAATCAGTAACCTCATCAATAAGACCTGAAAATCCTTCAGCAGATGGCACTCCACATCTTCAAATATTTAATAATCAGTGGTGGGTAAG
Source organism: Mustela nivalis (assembly GCF_964662115.1). Taxonomy (NCBI): domain Eukaryota; kingdom Metazoa; phylum Chordata; class Mammalia; order Carnivora; family Mustelidae; genus Mustela; species Mustela nivalis. Next base: position 80,651,889 of record NC_139021.1, read on the forward strand.
TAAGTACCAGGCCGGAGACCACCAAAAAAAGAGAAAGAAAAAACCTACAGTCAAATTTACTGCTTATAGGGAAACTAAATTATTCCATTTTTCTACAATTCCAATATGTTTTGGCTTTATAATAGATTTCCAGAAAGTGGGCTAATAAAATGTAGTCTAACACAAACCTCCTCAGGGTGCCTGGGTGGCTCAGCCGGGCAAATGTTTGTCTTCAGCTCAGGTCATGACACTGGGGTCCTCTGAAGGAGCTCCGAGTCCAGCTCCCTGCTCACTGGGGAGTCTGCTTCACCCTCTCCCACTGCCCCCCCCCACTCATGGTCTCTCCCTCAAATAAATAAATAAAATCTTTTAAAATCTTTAAACAAAGAAAAAAATAAAATAAACCTCCTCATTGTAAAAGAAAAGTCTTCCTAAAACTGTTGGTGATCCAGAGGTGCCTGGCTGACTCAGTCATGATCCCAGGGTCCGGGGATCGGGGAGTCTGTTTCTGTCTCGGTCCTGCCCCTTGCTTGTGTGCTCTCTCTCACTGTCTTTGTCTCTGTCAAATAAACAAATAAAATATGGGGTCCCTGGGTGGCTCAGTGGGTTAAAGCCTCTGCCTTCAGCTCACATCATGGTCTCAGGGTCCTGGGATCAAGTCCCGCATCAGGCTCTCTGCTCAGCAGGGAGCCTGCTTCCTCCTCTCTCTCTGCCTGCCTCTCTGCCTACTTGTGATCTTTGTCTGTCAAATAAATAAATCAAATATTAAAAAAAAAAAAAAACTGTTGGTGATCCATGTAGGGTAATATATAGGAGACTGAAGAATTACCAAGAAATGCATAGAAAAAAACTAGCAAGTATGGAAACGTGAAGAAATATGGGTCAGCTTATAAATCAACTCCAAAATTATTCTTTAAAACTCTTTGATCTGTTATTTGGGAAACACCTCTTAAGCATCCACAGAGCTTTGACCTGATCTACAGGACATGCCTATCTACGATTAAATAAATACTTAAGATAGGCTTATCAAAGTTACAGCTGACTCAGAGGTTAAAAATGGCTAAAATATTATGTAACAGAATCATGATTCTAAATGTATAGAGATGGAAAAATTTTATAGTATTAGTGTCAAATATAGAGGAAAAAAATGGCATTCATTCAACAAATATTCTCTGAGGGGCCGCCATGCTGTTGGTAACTAGATGAGAAAAGACACCAAGATTAAAACAGAGCCTTTCTTTGCCCTTTCAAAATTTATCAACCAAAAAATGTAAGTAATGCACTCCGCGATAGGAGTTCTAAACTAATTAATCTGAAACAGACCTTCAAGCCTGAGTTTATCACACAACTCTTTACCTATGGCATAAATACTAGTGAAATCACATGCTGAGCTAACAGAGTTATCAAATTCCATATACATACACACAAATACTACTGTGCTTCAAATGGGCCAGCCGCGTAGGGGTGCGGATAACACGCCATTACACTCTGGATGTACTCATTCCAAATCCCATTCCAAAGCCCAGCTTAGGTGCCTCCATCTTCTACCGGTTGCCATCCACCCAGTGCTGGTGTCCCCAAGAGCGTGCACAAGCCTGGAATCACCCTGTACCTCCTACACAATCCAGGCTCTGGTAAGAGTGTTACATACTGTCTGATCTTTGACAAACTGAGGCACAGGCCCATGGGAAAAAGACCCAGCAATACTGCAATCACCTAGGGAAGTGGAGGTGGAAGGTGGAAGGAAGAGACATCATTCTGAGAGGCAGAAGTTAGAGGGGCAAATATGGCTTACGAAGGAGCATTCCAGCCCTGACCAATCTCAACTTTGAAGAGACTGCCTCATGAAGTAGGGACACCGGGCAGCGTAAGTTCACTGAGCTGACAGTTGAGCCCTATTCTGTTTCCAGCACTTCATCATAATGTGCTACCTGTCATCCCGCAACCTGTCTCCCAACGAACGCCCAGATTTCCAACCTTCTGCATGGATCCTTCTCATAACCTGTCTCATAACGTTGAGGGTGTATGTATGTATGTCTCATAACGTTGAGGACTATGCCCGGCTAACCCACCCTCATGCCTATGATCCTTCTGTTCTTCCAGTGGCTCTGTATCACAGACAGGATCAAAGCCAAACACCCCTTGTGTTTGGGGGCACCCTATTAAATTCGCCTCTCCTGCCCATCTCCCTTATGTGCTGGGTCCAGCAGTCCCGAATCACTGCAGAACACGCTCATGGGGCTGCACTCCTTCTTGCCTTCACGCTGTGCCTGCCATTCACCACCTGAAATATCCCACACCTCCTGATGTGCGTCTGGAGGCTTCAGGCAACCTGGCCTCCACACAATTCAAACAATCCCTCCTCTGAGAAGGAGCCCTCCACGCTTTACCACTTTCTCCTCTCTGTGCCCATGGCGCCTCTGGGCTCCATGAAAACATTCACCCCAGATCCAAAGATTAGTTACGGCTGTATCTCCCTGATGAACCTTAAACCCCTGCCTGGTCCTCTTAATCCCTGGGACTTAGCCCAGGTCATGATACTTCGTAGATACTTCTGATGAGTCAGGGGTTCCAAGATACTCCAGTTCTGTATGTCCTTATGCCCATCAGCAGCATATCAACTGGGATTTTGTAGTGGGTACAGGCAAATGGTGTCATCTTGGGGCTACAGAAGACAGAAGACCCTCTAATGATTCCAGGCAGCCTTCACTGGGATAGAGGAACAGAACTAAAATAATTACTTCACAGACACTCTTGGCTATTGCGAAGTCATTTGGGTTCACATCTTGCTTTCCCACCTTCACCATGTGACCCTCAGTAACTAACTTAACCTTTTAAAGCCCAGATTCCCGGTCCATAAAATGCAGATAATTGCATCCTTACCTCAAAGGATCAGGAAGGATTACATGCCAATGTGTTATAAAGGAGATAGTGAAGGAATCAGAATGGGCAAACGCCCCCTGAACTTTGTCCTGCCTGCTTTTCCATGAAGGAATGGAAATACTACCTGCTCTGGGATAAGGTACTTCAACAAAATGTGCAAAAATGCCAGGTACACAGGAGTCACTTGATTATGAACCATTGATTTCTTTAAACCTAGAAAATTACCCTTTCTTTTCAAAAAGACAGGATTATACAACTAGATACTCTCTTGAGTTTCAAACCAAAAAGACAGTAATCACCTCACATGAAACTCCTCACATATCGTGAAAACTCCTTCAAAAGAGGCTTTTTATGTTTTCTAATAATTAATGTATTTAGACTGAATTTAAACAGATCCCTATATTTCTCTAGGCTTTACCAAAACAAAACAAAACAAAACAACAACAACAACAAAAACACACTCAAAAATTTCATTAAATTCACTCAGAGGTAGCCCATCATTTTTGTTCATCTATTCTCCATGAACAATAACACTTAGCAAACCGTATTTGGTCAAAGAAATGTTCTATCCAAGATAAAAATATCTGAAAAACGTCCCAATGAAAAAACCTGTAAACGGCTTACTACAGTGTCCACAAATTTATCTTAAGGATAAATGCACCTGTTCCAAACAACACATTTTGTAGAAAGAGTGTCATTTCAAATATTCACTTTTAACACTCAACACAGAGCTTATTATACAAATATGTGTTTATAAACCCAGCACTTATTGACTGGTTTATAATCCAATTACTAATACTGTCATTTTTCCAGGGTTTTAATGATTGTGAGTCAGTACCTGAAATAATATCTCATTTAGAAAAGATTAATAAAACTCCAAAGCAAACAGTTTATGGTAAGTAGTTCCCAGCTGACATGCCAGCAACAGCTGGGTGGGACAGTATTTAGATGCACCAACGTGAATATAAAGCAGGAGTAATTCTGATATATTCCAGAGGACTAATATGCTACCCTGGGAAGAAAAAAAAACAGAGGAGTTTCCTTCCTTGGAAATTTTCAAACTTGAGGGGCACCTGGGTGGCTCAGCCAGTTGAGCCTCTGACTCTTGATTTTGGCTCAGGTCAGGATCTTGGGGTCCTGGGACCAAGCCCCCTGTGTGGGGTTCCAGGCTCAGCAGGGAGTCTGTGTATGGATTCTCTCTCCCCTTTTCCCTCTGCCCCTCATCTTGCTCATGCTCTCTTTCTCCCTTTCTCAAATAAATAATCTTTAAAAAAAATTTTTTTTCAAACTTGTGGAGTGCCTGGCTGGCTCAGGGAGGAAGAGCATGTGATTCTTGATCCTGGGGCCATAAATTCAAGCCCCACACTGGGTATAGGGATTACTTCAATAAATAAAACTTAAATTTTCTTTTGAACTTGTACAACACCAGAGATTTCTTAAATCCAAAATATAAATTCCGAAGTCACTGTACTTCTTTGTCCAGCAGAAAGTATTTGCAGAAAACATGTATTTTGCAGTTACTCAAATTTTTATGTGCAAAATCCCTTATTAACCTATATTATGGAAAATACTTCTTCCAAGAAAAAAAACGCAGCAGTAAGGAACTTCCAAACCTAAGGCAAAAAGCATTTATCTTTTCTGGAAACTGATCTTTAAATTGTTGTATTTAAACATTTTTTGTTGTGGTAAAATACCCAACACAAAACTTACCATCTAAAACTATTTTTAAGTGTAAAGTTCAGGGGGATTAAACGCATTCCTAATGTTGTGCAACCATCACCACCATCCATTTCCAGAACTCTCTTTATCTCATAGAACAGAAACTCTGTACCCATTGAACAGCAAATCCCATTCCCACTCCCCTCTCCCCCTGACAACGACTTTCTGTCTCCATGATTTTGACTACTCTAAGTATTTCATGTAAGTGGAATCATGTGGTATCTGTCCTTTTGCAATGACTCCTTTCATTTAGTCTATCTCCAAGGTTCATCCACGTTGTAGACCGTGTCAGAATTTCCTTTGTTTGGAAAGCTGAACACCATTGCATTCTATGGACATACCACATTCTGCTAACTTACTCCTCCACCGATGGAGACGTGAGTTACTTGTATGTTTCAGTTACTGTGTATCATACTGCTCTGAACATGGGTATACACAAGCTTTCAGTTCTTTTGAGTGTATACCCAGAAGTGCAACTGCCGGATCATATGATAATTGCACTTTTTTACATTACACTTTTTGGATGACTAAATTAAATCAATGAATAATTAAATCAATCACTATGTTCCTCAAAAAATAAAAATTATCTAATAGTACTTACATAACCCTACCATGCCAAGAAATTGTCAACAAAATTCTGTTTTCCACTATGATCATAAACTGGTGATTTCTCATTCTACCAGGAATGTCCAAATCCCAAAAAAGAGGGTGTTGATGAGATGTTTTGTCTCTCTTCACTTTTTTTTTTTTTTTTTGCTTTAAAAAATTAGTCTCCATGACATATTCAATGCTGGACCGCAGGGACTCTAAGAATCAATTACACTGTTTGTAAAACACACACACACTCGTTATGCTCATCAAACATGCAGGCACAGTGGCTTTCCCACACTGTTGTTTTTTATTTGGTCCTCAAGAGACTAAAACTGTTCAACAATGCCGAGGTCTGGGGCTCTTTGTCTAGATGAGAACTATCACTGGAGTCCCTTTCAAGTACTTTCCAGAGCAGGTGGCAATGATATCAAGCCAAAGAATCTTCTACTTTTAGCTATCTCTTAAAAAAGCTATTCATCTCATTAATAAGCAAGGAGAGAACAATGTCAGCATCAACGCTGGCATTTTCTGCTGTCCTATAAAAACTAAGCATAATCTTAATAGAATGCAATGCAATCTACTGGGCATTCCTTTTTTTAATGTTTAAATACATGCTTTTACTGACATGAGGTTTTATGTAATTAGGTTTCTTAATCAGTGGTGTAATACACTTGATATAAAATTTACCATCTTGGGGTGCCTATGTGGCTCAGTGGGTTAAGCCTCTGCCTTCGGCTCAGGTCATGATCTCAGGGTCCTCGGATCGAGCCCTGCATTGGGCTCCCTGTTCAGCGGGGAGCCTGCTTCCCCCTCTCTCTCTCTGCCTACTTGTGATCTATCTCTCTCTCTGTCAAATAAATTAAAAAATAAAATAAAATTTACCATTTTAACCATTCTCCAGTGTACAGTTCGCTGGCATCAACACATTCCTATTCTTGTCCAAGCATTACAACCATCCACCTGTAGAACTCTTTTCACCTCAAAAAATGGAATTCTGTACCCATTAAATATAAATAAATAAATTCTGTACTCTGCCCCCCACCCACCCCCAGTGGCCCTGCACCCAATATTTAGCAACTGCTAATTCTGTCTCCATGAACTGGACTTCTTCAACTACTTCATGTAAGTGGGATTATACAGCGTTTGTCCTTTAGAAACTGGTTTAGAGACTGGTTCATTTATGCTAAGGCATAAGACCTCCAGGTTGATCCACGTTGTAGCCCATGTCTACTGGGTACTTATTTTTTTTTCTTTTCATTTTTTAAAGATTTTATTTATTTGAGATAGAGAGAGAGAACAAGCACAAACAGGGTGAAGTGCAGAGGGAGAAGTGGACTCCCGTCTAAGCAGGGGCTCGATCCCAGGACTCCAGGATCATGACCAGAGCTGAAGGCAGACTCCTAAGTGAGGGAGCCACCCAGGCGCCCCTCTGCGGGCACTCCTGACCTCACGTATCACAGGAAAGCTTTAGCCATCAGAACAGAAATGTAGAGCCAGACGCATCTCAGCAGTGAAGCCCTGACAGAAATCACTATGTTTATTAAAGCAAGAATTGGACGGTATCAGGAGGATCCAGGAAGATGAGCATCCACAGACCACACGATGCTGCTCGTGCCTCCCATCCCAATGCTCCTTCCAGCAAGTGAGCAAGTAGGGCATGGGAGCCAGCCGACCTGGCATGTCTGTAAAATCAGTTAGGGTACGGTTTCACGGAGGACTGAACTTTTCATTTTTCATGTCTGCTATACCCAATCTTTAGGGCTTTGAGGAAAGGAATGTTAATATATATATTCCCGGCCAGGAAAAAGTGACACCATTAGTAAACATCAAATTAATGGCTCTGTTATATTTAAGATAATTTTCTTATCTTTTTTTTAATAGTAGTAAACTATTTCAAAATTACATAACTCATCTTTTTGGTTTTGTTTTCGATTGTTCTAAATTTAAAGTCAATTAATTAACATATAATGTGTTACTTGTTTCAGGGGTACAGGTCTGTGATTCATCAGTCTTATATACATATTTTTTTAAGATTTTATTTATTTATTTGTCAGAGAGAAAGAACGAGCGAGCACACACAAGCAGGAAGAGCGGCAGGCAGAGGGAAAGCAGGCTCCCTGCTGAGGAGCCTGGGACCACAACTTCAGCAGGAGGCAGACACTTAACCTACTGAGCCACCCAGGCATCCCACAGTTTACCTATCTTGATGGTAATACCAAACTGCATGATAAAAAATACAACTTGCTCCATAAAATACAGCATTTATTACATGATATTTTGTAGCACTTTTTGGCTGTGTGGCTATTGAATGTAAGCCTTATTTCCCCCAAATAAATTATATACTTCAAAAAACATAGTCTTGGAATTCTTTTATAAACATTCCACATTATTGTTCACAAAAACTATGTATTGGGTAAAATGCTACTGGATGATCAAAAAGGAATTGATAGGACCATCGAACACATATTAAATAACAGACTGATCATAAAAAAAAGTGGTTAAACAAGGGGGTATTAATAGCTTAGTAGTTAGAGGTGTTTGTTTTGTAGTCAAACACTTACCAATTTAAATCTCAGTTCTACTCAGAATTGTTCTGAATTAAATGACAACACATTCAATACCACTGGGTTGAAACCTGAAATACAGTAAATAATCCATTATGTTTCAACCGTTAGTGGTAGTAATGTTATTGCAATGGACCTCTTGTGATGGTATTAGGAAGCAGTACCTCTGGGAGGTGGTTAGGTCAGAAGGACAGAGGCGTCGTAAGTGGGATTAGTGCCCTTGTAAGAGAGACACAAGAGAGCTTCCTCACACCTTCTGCCCTGTAAGGACACAAGACTAGACAGTTGTCCATGAACCAGGAAATGGGGTTTCATGATACAAAGAATCTGCCTGAACCTTGATCTTAGATTTCCCAGTCTCCAGAACTGTAAGAAATGAACATTTATTACTTAAGCTACCTAGTCAATGGTTGCTTGTTACGGCAGTCTAAAAGACTAAGACAGCTTTGGTTCCACTTTATGTATCTTTAACTTCTCCTATTTTCTGACTTGTATTTGATTGGCCAGTTTCATAACTGAAAAGAAGTCTGTCTCAGGGCAAGTGCCAGAGAACAAAGTTTGATTTTATTCTTATGCTCTTTCAGATATTTTATTGTTGGGTATCTCTAACTAGGGGTGGCTCATTAAAATTGTATAGGTATCCAATTTTAATCTTGGAAATTGGAAAAAGGGGAAGCATCTCACCCAACACATTCAACTTGCACTGATCACCTGCCAGTGTTCTCCACTGATCAAACCCAACCATAATCCAGAAAACTCACTGAGGGATTTCAAACTGTGGGACATTTGCTTTAAAAAATGTATATGAGACTTCCATTTCCAATTAGGATACAGAGCATGTAGAAAGGCCTTTGATCTTGTGGTCACAAGGAATTTCACCTGGACAAAATAAAACCATACTCTTCTGTGGGTCAGTCTAGCAAAGAGTAGTAAGACCTAATTTCAACAAGACCTAATTTCAACAAGAAACAAGCCCTTCACGAAAGCCAGCGTAGGCGGCATATCTGAAGGCTGGGCCTGGCTAGCTTGTAGAGCAGGATGAAGATCCCACAGACAGACCTGACCTGGCAGGAACACGGAGACACCAGCCTTCAAGGACAGTGTGAACTGGTAGGACAGACAAACAGGAATCTGGAAGAACAACAAATGCAACAGCAAATTACTAGTAAGTCTTCCCATCTACCCCCGTACCTGCCTCTCTAAAAACCAACAGAGCGACAGTGAAGAGGTTAGAAAGCTAAGAGAAATCACATAGCCCACAGATTCTCATGGTACCTTAGGCTCTGAATGCGGAGGGGAATCAAAATATCTAAAATGGTAGTCTAACACTCTGCCAGCCGAAATACTGACAGAGATAAGAAAAGAAAAAAAAAAAGGGAGATCAGGTGAACTCAATTTGATTAAAAGTGCAACCCAGGCTTTAGCTGAATTCTAAGGGATCTGAATTTCCAGCTCCTCACCCTAATATCCATGAAGAATGAAGAGCCTGCACACTCCGAGATTTGAAACAAAATATACTTCAGTTTTTACTGTTTTATTTACAACATCTAGGATACAATTTTTAAAACTACAATATATATAAAGAAACAGAAAAATGTGATCCATAATTAAGAATTAACCTAGTTTTGGGGTGCCTGGGTGGCTCAGTGGGTTAAGCCTCTGCCTTCAGCTCAGGTCACGATCCCAGAGTCCTGGGATCGAGCCCCGCATTGGGCTCTCTGCTCAGTGGGGAGTCTGCTTCCTCCTCTCTCTCTGCCTACCTGTCTGCCTACTTGTGATCTCTGCCTGTCAAATAAATAAATAAATCTTAAAAAAAAAAAAAGAAAGAATTAACCTAGTGAGTAAGAAAAGAAACATGGATGACTCCATTCATGAAACTAGTAGTTAACAACTTTAAAACAACTACAATAAATATCTTAAGGAATATATAGAAAAATAAGCATACACTGGGAGCAGACGGGAGATATATTAGTACAGAATAGAAATTCTAAAATAGAACTAAATAAAAATCCAAGATTAAAAATACAGTATTTGAATAAAAAGTTTATTGGATAGGGTATCTCCTGAGGTAAGGTAAGTAAAAGCCAAGATGGGCTTTGGGACTGCATCTAAATGAAAAGCTTCTGCACAGTGAAGAAAACAATCAACAAAACTAAAAAGGCAACCTGCTGAATGAATTTGCAAATGACATATTTGAAGAGGGTCAGTATCCAAAATATTTATTTATTTATTTATTTTAAATATTTTATTTATTTATTCATGATAGAGAGAGAGGCAGAGGAAGAAGTAGATTCCCCACTGAGCAGGGAGTCCAATGTAGGACTCGATCCCAGGACCTGGGATCATAACCTAAGGCAAAGGCAGATACTTAATTGACTGAGCTGCCCAGGCACCCAGTATCTGAAATATATAAAGAAGTTATACAACTCAACACCAAACAAAACAAAACAAAACAAACAACCCACTTCAAATAATTTGATTAAAATTGGGCAGAAGACATGAACAGACACTTCTCCAAAAAGACATCCGACAGACACAGGAAAAGAGGTTCAACATAACTCAATATCAGAAAAACGCAAATCAAAAGTACAATGAGATATCACCTCACACTTGTCAGAACGGCTAAAATCAGAAACACAAGAAACAACAAGAGCTGGCAAAGATGTGGAGAAAAAGGAACCCTTGTGTACTATTGGTAGGAATACAAACTGGTGCAGTCATTTTGGAAAACAGAACGGAGGTTTTTCAAAAATTAAAAATAGAAATATCTTCCATCCAGTAATCACACTACTGGGTATTTATCCAAAAAATATATAGAAACACTAGTTCAAAGGGATACATGCACCCCTATGTTTATAGCAGTATTATTTATAATAACCAAGATATGGAAACAGCTTAAGTGTCCATCCATACATGAATGGATAAAGAAGGGGCGGTACACACACACACACACACACACACACACACCCAGGAATATTATTCAGCTATAAAAATGAAATGAAATCTTGCCATTTGCAACAACATAAATGGGGCTGGAGAGTATAATGCTAAGTGAAATAAGCCAATCAGAGAAAGACAAATACCATGTGATTTGACTCGTATGTGGGGTTTAAGGAACAAAACAAACCAGCAAAGGAAAAAAAAAAGAGAGAGAGAGAAAGGCAAACCAAAAAAAAACAGACTTTTGAGAACAAACTGATGGTTACCAGAGGGGAGGGTGGACAGGTGAAATTGGGGAGAAGGATTAAAGAGCACTTATCACGATGAGCACTGAAGATCTAGAACTGCTGAATCACCATACTCTACACCTGAAACTAATATAACATGGTATGTTAAAAATACTGAAATTAAAATGCACAACTTTATTAAAAAAGTGAAAATCTGAAAAAAAAATTTACTGGATGGGCATCGCAAAAGACAAGTCAGTGTGCTTTACATTTTCCAAATTAAACACAGAAAATGACAGGAGAAAAATGAACTAAATAGCAGTGACATGAGAAATAATATCAAACACTTCAGAATATGAATAATTAGAGGAGCAAGAAAAATGGGATTTAAAATATTTCAAGAAATGTGAATGAAATGTACCAGATTTGAAAAATATCAAACCATTAACCCAAGATGCTCAATGCATCCCAAACAGAAAAAGGCAAACAAATCCACACTTAGGCATATCATGGTCTAACTTCTGAAAACTCACCATAAGAAGACACAAAAATTAAAAAGCAAGAAGGAAGGCATGTATTGCAAGGGAAACTGGAGGTAATACACAAACAATGAATCATGGAATACTACATCAAAAACTAATGATGTGCCATATGGTGAGTAACATAACATAATATAAAAAATTTTAAAAATTTTAAAAAAAGAGCAAGAAGGTAAAAAAGACATTACATACAGGAGAACAAAGATAATAATAATAATGGCCAACATCTCATAAAGAGCAATAGAAGCCAGAATGGAACAACCTACCTGAAGTGCTAAAAGGAAAAAAGAGAAAACTGTCAATCTAGAATCCTTTGCTTGGCAAAATTACCCCTCAAAAATGAAGGCAACTTAAAGACATTTTTAGCTAAACGAAAGCTTAGAGTATTTGTCACTAGCAGATCCACATCACAGTAAATGACAGAGGAAGTTCTTCAGGTTGAAGGGAAATAACACCAAACAGAATAATTCAGATTTACAAGAAGGAATGAAGAGCAAAGACCTGGAAAAAGTGTGGATAAATATTTTAAAGTTTTTTTAAATTAAAAAAAAACAAAACAAAACAATGATAATCGGCTGTAAAGCAAACATACTACTGTATTACACAGTTTATAACTTATTAGAAGTAAAATATATAGCAACAGCACAGCAGATGACAGGAAGGTAAATGGAAATGTACAGCTGTAAGATTCTTAGATTAAATTGGAAGTTGTAATATGAATGCAGCATAGATGAGTCCCTAAAACAGCCAGTAAAAATAAAACCAAACCTTCGCTTACTAAAGAATACTGGAATAATCCAAAATGAGGCAAAAGAAAGGACAAACACAACAGAATAAAAATAATGAAAGGGCAGACAAAATTGGCCCTATCAATAATGACACTAAATGTAAACGGACAAAACCCTCAATTAAGAGGGACTGCATGGAGCACTGGGTGTTATATGCAAACAATGAATCATGGAAAACTACATCAAAAACTAATGATGTACTATATGGTACTAACATAACACAATAAAAAAAAAAGAGAGAGAGATAATATTCAAGATTGATTAAAAAGTAACAACTAACTATCTGCCACTTATAAAAGACACACTTTAAGTATAAAGGCCAGATAGGTTAAAAATAACAGGATTTATAAACATATTTACATACACACACACACACACACACACACACACACACTACACATACATGCGATGGTGTGTATGTGTGTGTATGTATACCCCAATCATAAACAACAGGTATGCCTACATTACTATCAGATAAAGTAGACTTCAAGACAAGGAGTATCCCTGCAGATAAGAAGGGGTATTATATAATGATCAAAGAGTCAATTCAGTGCAAAGACATTAAGAGTGTTAAGAGTGTATGCACATAATTATAGAACCTCAAACTAAATGAAGCAAAACTTTACAAAACTAAAGAGAGAAAGACACAAATCCGCAATCATAGTTGAAGACTTTAAGCATCCTGTGCTCAATAACTGGGAGAACAAGTAGACAAACTGATAAGGATAAAGACATTTTAATATATTTATTTGAATATTTAAAAACATAATAATTAGTGTATATGTTCTTTTCTTTCTTTCTGGTTTTTCTGTTATTTTTAGAGACTTTATTTATTTGAGAGAGAGAGCAAGAGCAGGGCAGGGGCAGAGGCGGAGGTAGAGAAAGAAGCAGACTCCTCACTTAGCAGGAAGGGTGATGAGGGGCTCAATTTCAGGACCCCAAGATCATGCCCTGAATCAAAGGCAGACTCTTAGTGAATGAGCCACCCAGGTGCCCCTATATGTTCTTTTCTAAATAAACTTCACATTCTATAGCCCTGTGAAATGGAAACAGAAGCCTAAGCTTTTTGGGGTTTGAGAATAAAATGTTCCAAAACATATGAAGTGCTTAGAACAGTACATTATAAAATATAAAGGAGTTCTGAACACCAAGGTACATTTCTGAATAATTTTTAGGAATTCCATTGGTTTCCTTTAAATCTTAAGAAACCACAGGACATTAATACTGGTGTAGGCTCTTATAGTCACATATTTTTCAGTTTTTGGCCCCAGTACAAGTATTAAATACCTCATTAGCACCTTTCAGCTACTAACTCAAATGAAATATTAAATCAAACCAAATACCAAATATCAATAAAATCAATTATCAAAAATAAAATATGAAAATCAGTACAATCCAAGATACTTAACTTGATGATATCTTCCTCACAATTTATTTTTGAGAGACTCTGGTAATCTTAGCAGAAAATACTGCTGTAATGTCCACTGTAATTTCATTTAGAGACAAACCATTACTTTGTGTTCATGCCCCTCAAACCCATACAAAAGAGACTGAATCCCCTCTCCTCTAATTTCCCACCCCACACTGTACAAAGTTCAAGCCTAAAGCAAACCTGGCTAACACCTACCTTGCCTTGGGTAGAACAGATGTGACAAAGCTCAGATCTAACCTGCCTCAGGAAAACTTCCCTGGGCTATTATTCCCTCCCCTCCCTTTTAGGCTAGCACATTCTGATCACTCCACCATCTCTTCTGGGCTCCTTGAGGCAAAGAACATTGCAGTTGTCTGCCTAGAGAACTCTGGTGCAAAGCTGTACCTCAGGAAAAATTTGGTGAATATGTGGAGTTGGGTAGGGATCCAGTCTTGGGTGTTGTGAAAAACCATTCTCTTGTGCTTCCCTGGCCAAAAATTGGACCTATAAAGTCAACAGTTCAAACAGCAGTCAGAAAGGCCTCAGGTGGGAAGGAACTGAGCTCCACGCCCTAACCAACAGCCAGCCTCAACTTACCAGCCTCCTCACTGAGCCCCCTCTGATGCATCTACTCCAGGCCCCGCCCAACCTCCAGGTGACTACAGCCCCAGCCACACCTTGACTGTGGCCTCCAGAAGACACCCCACCCCGAATCCTCACAGAAGTGTCAGGATGGGACACTTAACATTTTTTGAGCCACTAAATTTTGGGGTCATTTCTTATGTAACAAGAGATAATACAGATATTACTTGAACTCCTAGCTTCCTTTTTTGCTCAGTATAATCATTTATCTAAAAGTATCTATTTCATAGATTAAAAAAAAAAAAAAATCAAAGAGCCACAGAGAATACATGCTCTAGTTCCCTCTGGCCACCCTCACCAAAGACACATCAGATTTCTCAGATTCTAAAATTGTTTAAAAGATACCCTAGTTTCCGTTTGGTGAGGTATTCAGATTAAATGGGTCAACTATATAATTAAACCATAAAAATAGAATGAGTTGAACGATATAGTAAGAAATAGCTCAATATTCTTTGAGTTAAGTTTGTTTCCAAATAGGACTTATTTCAATTATAGAACACACATTTCATTAGATGTTTCCTTAAAACCCTTATAACTTTTTAAAACCATGTTTCAGTTCACTGAAGGCATTTTTACTTAAGGGCCTAAGACTAAATTTAGAAATCACCTTTGCTATATTTATTCCTTCAAATTTAATCCATTTAATAATATCTACATTAATTTTTGTCAAAGTAAGAAAAATTGTTCCAAGAGCGTACATTTTATGTACTCTAAAACAAACAAAAAAGAACCTCACTGTCTAAAAGAACATCAAACTCATCAGCTAAAAGACCAGAAACTCCTAAGAAAAAAGGATATCATTTCACAAAAACATTTTTTTAAACCTGAGGAAATAAGTACATTTTCATGGACCAAAGTTTTGATGTTAACAAAAACATCTTAGAATGCCATTTAAAAACATTTTATGAAGGCTGAATATGCTCCAAAGACAGATTTCCATTAAATTTTTTTAATTTTGAAATAAAACATAGCTTCATCATAGTCTTGCTTCCTAATGTCTAAAAATACTTAGTAAATGGTACCCCCAAAAGCAAATCATAACTCATTGATACTTTAGACATGAATATCCACAAAGACTATAAAGACAAATGCAAAATGGCTAGGGAAAAGCAGACATATATGTGGCTTATTAAGAAGAAATGTTCCATTAAAAATTATGCATTTTTTAAAATTTATCTTTTATTTATTTTCAGCGTAACAGTATTCATTATTTTTGCACCACACCCAGTGCTCCATGCAATCTGTGCCCTCTATAATACCCACCACCCAGGACCCCGACTTCCCACCGCCCCCCTTCAAAACCCTCAGATTGTTTTTCGGAGTCCATAGTCTCTCATTTCACCTTCCCTTCCAATTTCCCCCAACTCCCTTCTCCTCTCTATCTGTTTCAGATTCTTTGTTTGTTTCATATTCTTGATGAGAAGTTAAAGCTTATGACAGAAGGCAGATCTTGTCTGGGAGAATGTCTGTAACCCTTTCGGGCCTGCCCAGCATTTTCTTACAGGACATCCACCTTCAAATAACCTCTGTCTCCTTCCCTCCTGCACAGGCTCTTGCCAACTTTACTGTGCCTGGGAGCTCTCAATGAAGCACCATGCACCCCTAAAAAGAGGACTTCACCCAGATCAGCAGTTCTATATCAACAAGGAACCTGTTTGAAATTCAATTTCCCAGGTCTTCCCTGGACTTATTAATCAGAAACTCTGGGAACAGACCAGCAATTTATGTTTAACCCTCCAGGTGATTCTGGTGTGCTGGCATCTGTGAACCACTGACCCAGATCCAGGACTCCCAAAGACAGCTGTGCAGCAGTGTCACAAGCTGACCTCTACTCTGCCCCCAAATTCCTATTCGGGGAAGGGCCCCTGGGGAACGACAGAATCCCAGAGGTTCTTATCAATTGACGGTGTGGACCACTGCAGTAGGCATTCTTGAAAGGCCTTTCGAGGAAGAACTGACATCTGTTTTGCCAAGTCAGTCCCAAGAGTTCCCGTTTTGCTTGGGCGTTTGCCAAGCGAGAGAGAACGGAAGGCAAAAGCATATCTCTGCACATGTGGAGGCCAGGATCTGGATGCCCAGAAAATCCCCTTTCCTGGGAGCCACGTGCCCCAGTCTCATTTCTAGCACAGTAATGAATGCCCCCAAACTGAAGGCTGGCCACCTTGTTCTTCTCCTCCTCTGCTTGCAAGCATTTATCAGTTTATTTCAGTGTTAGAAGAGAGATGTGACCTTATTTTCCAACACTGTGCCCTTGAGAGAGTGCCCTGAATAGATTCCGTTAAATCTACCGTGGAGCCAACTCAGCTTCTAAGGTAAGATGAAATGAACCCAAAATCAGAAGTCAGAAAGATCATGCTAGAAATGGCGACAACCATGTGGGTCATGGTGAAGGTGGTATGTGTCAGGATAAAAACAATCGGAGTCTCAGCATAGGGGACAGGAAGCTGACTGTCCCGCCCCTTCCGGATCCCCCCCTTGCCAGTCCAAACAATAGAGGATCCATTTTACATGGCGGCTCAATCTGGTCTGGGCCACCTCTGACCTTCATATCACTTTCCCTCATGGGTCTTGGCTGGATAATCTGCACAGCATACAATCCTCTAATCCCTCCACCCCACAAAGACCTTTCCAGTATCATCAAGTACTATTTACTGAGTGTGGACATATGCCTGGCTGGGACAGCTGTCTTGGACAGGATAATAGTTCATCTCCACATAAGCCCCTAGTGTGTGACTGAGGACGGCCGCTGGGCACATCCCAAACCCTCTCCCCTCACACTCTTACACGGGCCTTGGCATTTCTTGCTGTTACAGTCCATCTTTGATACATATAGGTAAAGATTCTGGAACATCAAAATATTTGCCTTCATTTGCGGTACTGAGAGAAATCTTTTGTTGGGTAAAGCCCGGCCAGTCTCAGTTCCAGAGAAAGTACACTATATAATTCCAAAACAGTCTTTTAGGATGGGGAGATGCTCTAGAAAAACCCATCAGATGGGAAAACCCATCAAGGATCCCCCTCAGGCCTGCAGTGGGGGGTCAGGGAGGGGAGGTAGTGTTGGCAGAAGGGACATGCCAGGGGAGCGTGAAACACAGGACTTCTGGGAGCCGCTCCAGGGAGGAAGACACCAGCCAGAGAAGGCACATGTGGAAATGTTCACTCCATTTTGCCATTTCAGGGAAATGAGACGCACCACCAGGGATGGCCAGGCTGTGGAGGGCAGTGGGAACGCCTCCTGCCCACAGCTAACACTGCACACAGCTGTGGTTCACTGAGTCCATACACTATACTAACTCTTCCACTCCCCAGTGACTGGAAGATTCCATCTCACCTCCTGGCACAACTGTCCCGATTAGTAAGGTTGGACCACAGTAATACCAACACTGCAATGTTGTTCTGAGAAAGAAATGGAGTAACTTTGAGTGACCTCCAGCAGGTTCCCTCCACCCCCAACAAGGCACGGGAACCCAAAGGTATGCCTGCCACCCATGGTCCACCACCCCTCCCAGAGAATGCACTGTTTGGGGCCCAGAAACATCGTCAGATCCCCCTCTGAGATTTTCTAGACAAGAAATCATTAAGTTGGAAGATTTTTCTGCCACAGGTCTCCATAGAACTTGTGATTTGGGATGTGAAAAAAAAGTGACCACTAAATATTCTTCTCATCTACAAAAAATAAATAATTAAAAAGCTGACTGCCACTGATTTAAATATTTAGTATGAAAGTCTCAACAAGGTCAAATACACAACTCATATCTTCTCAATATAAAGAGTTTTATACAACCCACTTACAGACCAAAAATTACATTAAGAAAGCCTCCAGTTTTACTATAAATCCTAAGATGTGAGATACTTTGAAGAAAAAAAATAAAATAAAATCAGAGAAAAACAGACCTAGAGAAAATTAAACACAGAAACAGGTCAAGATAGAGAAGAAATTGATCATAATTTTCTACTAAGTTGCTACAGCTGAGCTTTGATTTTGCATCAAGTTTATTATTTATAATCATATTATTTGCCTTTCATGTTTCTGACAAACTTTTAATGTGTAAAGTGTAGCGCACACTGGATGGTAACAATGCAAGAGGTACTTACTGACCTCTCCACCAAAATACAGGAGGAGGTGTCACCTGGCTGCCTCTGGAATCTTCTTCAGCCAAAGCAGAGAGTGTGATGGGTGAGAGGGCTACTCAGTCAGGAAGATGATTTTAGAAGGGTCTAAGACAACTCCTTGCCACCTAAGTGTTACCGAGAGTCACCTACTTGGAAGACCAAAGCTGACAAAATCAAAGCAGTGGATGGGCTATGTAAAATCTTGAAAGAATCATCCACAATAAATAAGCCTCTTAGATTGATAAGAGCTCAGTAGATTCATAATTCTCAGCAGAAGTTCCAAGCTGCCCAGAATGCAGAATTATCCACTTCTGTATGAATGCAGCTGTATACGTACCTAGTGGGCAAAGCCAGAATGTTCTGAGAAATGAGTTTGAAGGACCCACTCTAGTACATGGGTCCAATAAACCCCCAAAAGTATATTGTCAAAGTGTTTTTGTTCTGGAAATGTTTCAAAGTAGATATTACCAAGCTTTCTACCATAGCAATAGAAAAATAATCTCACACACTTACATGCAGAATCTAAATAATTCAAACTCACAGAAGCAGAGAGTAGAATGGTGGTTGCCAGGGACGAGGAGGTGGGAGAAATCGGGAGATGTTGGTCAAAAATAACAAATTTAAAAAAAAAAAAATAGAGAGGGCGCCTGGGTGGCTCAGTAAGTTAAAGCCTCTGCCTTCAGCTCAGGTCATGATCCCAGGGTCCTGGAATCGAGCCCCGCATCGGACTCTCTGCTCAGCAGTGAGCCTTCTTCCTCCTCTCCCTCTGCCTGCTTCTCTGCCTACTTGTGATCTCTGTCAAATAAATAAATAAAATCCTAAAAAAAAAATAGAACAAACTTAAAAAAAAAGAAGAGAGAACAACTTTCAGTTATAAGATGAATAAGATCTAGAGACCTCATGTACAACATGAGTATAGTTAATAATACCCGATTGAAATTTGCTAAGGGTGTAGATCTTCAATGTTCTCAACACACACACACACACACACACACACACACACACACAATAACTTCATAAAGTAGTGGATGTGTTAATTAGTTTAACTGTGGTCACTAGTTCACAATGGATACATACACCAAAATACCACATTGTATGTCTATCAATGTATGTCTTAAACATAAATTAGTTTTATTTGTCAATTATATGTCAATAAAGCTGGAAAAACATAAATAAAACCAATTAGGAAAAAACCCTCTATAAATTAATTTGCTATGTATTAAGTTGTTAGATATGAACCATTAAAGATAATGATTTTAGTTTCAGATCAATTAATACTAAGCCATTCTTGGTAGCAGCAGAGCAGAAGTGATATTCTTAGCATTGCTGGGCAGCCAACACACCAATGTGTTACCACACAGTCCGTGATTTTATGGGGGTTTTTCTTTCCCACAAGATGAAATTTTGAAGTTAGGGACAATGCATTATTAATCTTGATTCTTAGCACCTGATGTAGTGCCTGAGCATATATGAACTAAATACATGTGTGCCATGAATGAACTCCAGACCGTCTGGCAGAACATGGTTGATGTGGTATACCTTCTTCCAGACCCCTGAAACCTGGTCAAACCTGACCTCTTCACAAACGACCTTAGTTTATGTGACTAAAGTGGAATAAGCTCTATGGGAAGCCTGAAAGCATCCTTAGTCTGTTCCTGACACGAAGGTTGATACAAGATCTTTTTTTTTTTTTAAAGATTTTATTTATTTATTTATTTGACAGACAGAGATCACAAGTAGGCAGAGAGGCAGGCAGAGAGAGAGAGGAGGAAGCAGCCTCCCTGCCAAGCAGAGAGCCCGATGCGGGGCTCAATTCCAGGACCCTCGATCCCAGGACCCTGGGATCATGACCTGAGCCAAAGGCAGAGGCTTTAACCCACTAAGCCACCTAGGTGCCCCTATACAAGATCTTCTAAGAACTGAGTTCAACCAGCTACAGACACAGCCACACAATAGACAACTACCCTATGTACTCTAAATTGTTCTTGAGCTTATCAGAGGAGATATTTCAAGTGTTTTACAGAAACCCAGATAGAAATCTAGAGAAGCATTCTGATCTTCTGGGCTAGTAACCTGAATTAAAAAAAAAAAAAAAATGAGGTTAGCTTGGCCTGATTTGTTCTTAGTCAAACTATGCTTGCTTTTAGTTATTACTACTTCCCTTTCTACATGTACACAACCATCTGCTTAACACTATGTTTTAGAATGCTCTTGCTAGAGTGAAATAATTAAATCGTAGAGTCTAGAACAGCATCCTCCCATGGAAATACAATGCAAGCTGCAAAGGTGAACAATATGTTATTTCTAATCCTCTTGTGGGTATACTAAAAATTAAAAAGAAAAGGATGAAATCATTTTTGACAATATATTTTACTCAATCAGTCCAAAATATCCCCCAAATATTAATGAGTTATTTTACATTCTGTGTTCAAGTGTAATCTGCAAAATTTGGTACTTTATGTCTACAGGATATCTCAGTTCACACTAGCCATGTAGCCCGCGCTTGATAGCTATGTGTGGCCGGCAGCCCCCATACTGGTGCAGGTCTAGGATCTCGTCGCTTTCTGAAAAATCAGGACATCTGACTTGATTCTGGCACCTCTCATCTTCTCCATGATCTCTCAGGATATCATCAATAGTGGTGCCTTGATCCCAGCCTCGAACCCCTTCAGCATCTAAGAGATCATTCACCTCAATCTTGAGATGTAAACTACTCACGTAGCAGAGTGGCTTAAGATGGAGGCAATATGCACAAGAAGCTGCTGGTTTAAGTAAGATTTATGCCCTCTATCAAGTCCTACAGTAGTCATAAGGCAGAGATATACTTTTATGCCCTCACATTCAAGTAACTTCAACATCATAAAAGACATGATTGTTTCTTCTGTTCTTTTTTTTTTTTTTTAAGATTTTATTTATCTACCAGTCAAAATGGCTAAAATTAACAAGTCAGGAAATGACAGATGCTGGCGAGGATGCGGAGAAAGGGGAACCCCCCTACACTGTTGGTGGGAATGCAAGCTGGTGCAACCACTCTGGAAAACAGCATGGAGGTCCCTCAAAATGTTGAAAATAGAAGTACCCTATGACCCAGCAATTGCGCTACTGGGTGTCTACCCTAAAGATAAAAACGTAGTGATCCGAAGGGGCAAGTGCACCCGATGTTTATAGCAGCAATGTCCACAATAGCTAAACTATGGAAAGAACCTAGATGTCCATCAACAGATGAATGGATAAGAGGTGGTAGATATACACAATGGAATACTATGCAGCCATCAAAAGAAATGAAATCTTGCCATTTGCGACAACGTGGATGGAACTAGAGGGTATCATGCTTAGCGAAATAAGTCAAGCAAAGAAAGACAACTATCATATGATCTCCCTGATATGAGGAAGTGGAGATACAACATGGGGGGTTAAGGGGGTAGGAGAAGAATAAATAAAACAAGATGGGATTGGGAGGGAGACAAACCATAAGTGACTCTTAATTTAGCAAAACAAACTGAGGGTTGCTGGGGGGAGGAGGGCTGGGAGAAGGGGGTGGGATTATGGACATTGGGGAGGGTATGTGCTATGGGGGGTGCTGTGAAGTGTGTAAACCTGGTGATTCACAGACCTGTACCCCTGGGAATAAAAATATATTATATGTTTATAAAAAATAAAAAATTTAAAAAAAAGATTTTATTTGTCTATTTGCGAGAGAGAGAGAGAGAGGATGCACAGACCTGCAGGGAGAAGTAGGGGGAGAGGGAGAAGCAGCCTCCATGCTGAGTGCAGGGCTCCATCCCATGACCCCGGGATCAAGACCCAAGCTGAAATCAAGAGTTGGATGCTCAACTGGCTGAGCCACTCAGGCGCCCCCTTCTTCTGCTCTTTTTTCATTCAGACCACATATGGTCAAGGAAAATAATTAGAGAGGAGGCATGACAGATGTGTTTTAGGGTGACCGGAATCCTATGAAGCAGAGCAGAGGTGAGCAGGCACTCCGGACAGAATGAAGAGCCCATGCAACACAGGGAGACACCCAAGGGAAGGGCCCAGAGGGGCACAGAAGCCACACTGGGAAGAACTGGAAAGGCAAGTTAATGGGACTTGGTTTTGAGCACGTGGTCTGGGCTTGGAGCAGGTGAGCAATGTGGCAGACGGATACCTCAGCTAATTTTGGAGACAGTACAGTGGAGGTAGGAAAGGGAAGAAAGTTCAGGGCAGGGCCATCAGCCAGAAAGGACAAGATGGCCCAGAACTGAACTAAGATGGAAGGGAATGAGGGGCAGGCAGGAGAGAGATTTCAGAGTTAGAGAGAGAGGGAAATAGAGCGGAGACATCACGGGGGACAGGGGTCCTGACCTCAGTATCAAGATGCCACACTTCAGCTGGAAAGAGCCATCAATCTGAAAGCCTCTCCCCTTCATGGGGCTCATTCCCCATGTCAGTGTGACATAGCTTTATTTTTCTCCAAAAATAAAGAGATGAATCTTGGCTTTATTGGTGGTGAATCCTCCATGTCAAAGAAGGCATCAGCGAGATGCACGTAACCTCATTCACAAGATACCCTGACAATTCCAACAAGGGCAACAGGACACTTTGGAGGATGGACGAGGTCAGAAGCATCCCTGAGGTCACCTCCATTCTACTACAGGCAGTGACGTGGCATGAGGACGAAAGAAGTCTGTGCATCAACTCGACTGGGACACAAGGTGCCCAGATACTTGGCTGAATGAGTACATACCTGTAGGAATGTTTCTGGATGAGACTCACTTGAATGGACAGACTGAGTAAAGCAGATCGCCCTCCCCCACAATGTAGGTGGGCCTCATCTAGTTTGTCAAAAGCCTGAATACAACAAAAAGGTAAAGGAAGGATCTGATCTCGGTCAGCTGAGACACCCGCCTTTCCCACCCCTCACTCGGGAACATACACCATGGACTCCCCTGGGTCTCCAGCCTGCAGATGACAGGTGTGGGACTTCCCAGCCTCCGTAACCTCACAAGCCACTTCCCTACAACAAACCTCCTTCAAAAGGAGATGGAAATAGAGACAGGGAAAGAAGTCTATTGGTTCTGTTTCTCTGGAGGACCCTGAACAACATGAGGTATCTATGACTAACAAATTCTACCTGGTCAAAACAAAAAACTCCAAATTAAAATGATGAATATTTAAGTATTCCAGACATGGAATGTTTGAATATGTCTTAGTATCCTGAATTAAAAGGTCCTCAGGATGCAGTCTCTTTATCATTAACTCACAGTATCTAAACACCTTTTGGGGAAAGGTCTGAAGGGCAGACAGAGCTCTTCAACAGCTGAATGCCTCACACTGAAATCACTCTGGAAAATGCATGTGGAAATAGCACTGGGAATTAACAACTAAAGCAGTCTGGTCCTGTGCTGGTGAATTCTGAGAGGAAAAAAAAATACCTGAAGGAGAAATCAGATAAGCAAAATAGGCCATACGAGCTGGAGTATGTGACAGTGGGGAAACAGCAGAGCTACTTCTGACTGGGAAATGCGGCCACTGTGAAGATCATATTGAAAATTGACCTCTACACACACACACACACACACACACACACACACACACAGTGCTATATCATATGCATAGGACTCCTCATCACTTCTGTGGAAAATTCACTTTAAACCAATTTCCAAACAATACAGATAGAACCTTATTTCAACTTTCCACAAAATCTAGGTTTCTATGATTGTAATCCTCTTCCCGTATAAGAGCTACAAAGACAAATTCGCTAACAGGAACTAGAAAAAAAAAATCTTCATTAAGTGAAATAACTGAGTTGCTAGATAGCTAGTCTAACCCCTCAAAGATGGCCACTTTGGCCAAAACATTATATAAAGATTTACATGGTTACACACCCAATTTGTGCTGTAGGTTAGAACAAGGTCCTCAAAAGCTACAAAGAACATCCCTGACCAGTCACATTCAGAACCAACACAAAGATTTCTCCTCTTCTCTCATGGTCACTAAACAAGAACAAAATGTCTTGGGAAGAACAACATCAGATTCTTAAAAATCACAACATTCCAATTAATGATCATTTGAATGAGCACAGGCCAGGGATAGATTAAAAGAATTTTTTAAATCCCCAACTCATATCAAGAGTACAATAGTACAATTAAGTACAATTTCACCTTGTTTTAACCATGGAGTCAAGGCACAGAAGTGCTGTCAGGATTCACTGGTATTTCTCAACACTTCTGAGTTCAGTTTCTGTCTGTTTCTGACCACCGATGGAAGCAATGGCCCCACGGTAGCCAGAGAAAGAAAGACGACAAATAGTTTGCACTTGTAGGTGAACAGACACAAGCATACACCTATGACTACGGAGTGTGTTTGCACGATATGAAAGTGGGTCCTTACAAAAAAGAAAGAAAGAAAGAGAGAGAGAAAGGAAGGAAGGAAGAAAGAAAGAATTAAAAAAAAAAAGGAAAGAAGAGAAGTCCTTACATTTTATTCATTTCACTTTACTCAAAGACCACAGTCGAATAGTGAGGAGCACTGTGACAGCTTAAAAGCCTGGAAAGGAATATATAAATATTCTTATTTCTAAAATGGGTATGATTTCCCTTTGCAAAATACAAACACATCCAAATGCCCTGAGCAGAGTCATTATAGTGAGATGTGGCCTCGTAAGTAACATGATCCGGCTCAGATGCAGGGGCGAGAGCCCGCAGCCCAGACTGCTGACTGCGCAGGTCTATCAGACAGCAGGCTACGGCCCCAGTTTCAGGGCGGGGTTCTGGAACGTCCAGGGCAGTCTGACAACCACTGGTTGTTTTTTACAGTGGGTATATTTCTCTACCTTGTTTCCTCTTGTGGTTTTGACATAAGGACTAGTTGCCTGAGGGACGTCTGGGTGGCTCAGTCAGTTAAGCATCTGCCTTTGGCTCAGGTCACGATCCCAGGGTCTTGGGACCAAGCCCACATGGGTCTCCTTGCTCAGTGGGGAGCCTGCTTCTCCCTCCGTCTGCCGCTCCCCCTGCTTGGGCGCTCTCTCTCTCTCTCCCTCTGACAAATAAATACAATCTTTTAAAATACTTTGAAAAAAAAAGGAGGATGATGACGATGACAACAAGGAGGAGGTGCCTGGGAGCTGCCATCTCATGGACCAGGGAGGCCTTGGGTGGCATTTGGCTTGAGGAAGAAGCTAGTGACGCTCTCTGAAAGGCCAGGGTGAACCAATGAGCATGTCCTACCCCCAAGAAATCCTTGTTTTTGAATACAAACTCTGGCTCTCCTCTGACTCTCTGCCCCCAAAATATGTGACCAAGGACTGTCTGAATCCTGCCTGCTGCACTTCAGGTACCCCACTGGAGAGCCGGTCAACCCACAGCACAAACGCCAAGGTGAGGGCAGAGTTCTGCTTGAGTTCTGCCCTTTTTGCTGTGCCTTCAAGGTCCTCCTAACCAGCAGGTCACCCTTGGACCCCACTGGGTAAGTACTTAGGAGGCCCTGAAAGGGGCCTGGTGTGGCTCTAGGCAATGTGGATTCGGCAGCCGCGTCAGTGTCCCTTTCAACCTGGGGAAGGCGCTTTCATCATGGAGACAAATTATACTGTTCTAGTTCGACACAGGGGCTCTGAAGCAAATAAAGCAGGATGATGGGAAAGAGGGTGGCTGGAGAAGGGGCTACCTTAGCTCCCGGGGTCAGGGCGAGTCTCTGAAAAAGTGACTTTCAGCCTGTGACCTGTATGATGAGGACATAAGGGAAGTCTGCAACACAGTAACACATAACAGCGACTAGCCTCGGTGAAGGGCTCCCCGTTTTGCAAGCACCGTCTTACTGAAACCCTCCCAGCAACCCTATGAAGCAGGTACAACACGAAGTAGGTTATCCCCGCTTTACAGAAAAGAAACTGAGGTTCCAGAAGCCTCCATAACTCACTCACGTTCATACAGAACCAGTCTTTGCACCCAGACAGACTCACCTAGAGAACTGTCTCAGTAATGGGCTGGCCTTCAACTAAGTGTTTGGCCTGGAATTCTCACGGCCCTGACTGAGCCCTCACCCTGGCCTCACTCTGCCCTGCTCCCGGTATCACAGAAAGAGAGCCAGTAATTCCCCATTCTGACAAATACGGACTGTCACAGCTTCCTCAATCTCTGACACCAGTGGGTTTGTCGTGCATGTGGGGGCAACAGAATGAATTGTCTGTGAAGCCCTTCTCTACACATTTTTGAAAGTATCAGAAAGACTACCAACACTGGATGCAATTGTCTACACCAGCCTCTAATCCTGAGGGAGGGGATTCCATTACATATGACCCGCAGGTCTTTCCAAAAAACAGGATTCAACTTGATCACTGATAAACAAACAGAAATAAAATACAAACCGGCTCGAGCTCCAGAATATGCCATATTTCACCAATTCTAAGAACATCTATTTTCCCATTTTAATACCTGAAATCAGGATTCGTATGTCAAAGCTTAACTGGCTTTGAATGTTTTCTTTTTTGGTGTTAGTACAATAAAGATGCATCGTAAGAGCAATAATGGGTTTGGTTAGGAGAAATTCAAAATTGTGCAAACCTCGGGATCCCCCCTCCCACTTCCTTCCCTTCCTTCCAGTTCACCTGGCTGGTCACCATGACAGCTTTTTGTCTCCCCACTTCCACTCTTTTCTGGCCATCCATTCTCCATAAGCAGGCCATGTGAGCTGCCAGATTGCACACTAGAGCCTGGCCCTCCTGTGTCACACCCTCAGCAGCTCCCACTGCTTCAGAATAAACAGAAATTCCTCCCTTCCCCCCCACCCCCTGGGGTCTGCAAGGCCTTATTGACCTGGTTCCTCTGATGCTATCTCCTGTTCTTCACAAAGGCAGGCGCTGCCTGCCTCAGGACGCCTCAGGATCTTTGAGACCTTGCAGAGATTGCCTCTCCCTCGCCCCCATGTAAGTCTCAGCTCAAACAACCTCCCTGGAGCCCTCCCACACCACCCAACCAAGCGGGGAATGCCACCCTCATTCCAGACTGCAGTTACTACTGCTTCAAA
The DNA here is from genome assembly GCF_964662115.1 of Mustela nivalis. Taxonomy (NCBI): domain Eukaryota; kingdom Metazoa; phylum Chordata; class Mammalia; order Carnivora; family Mustelidae; genus Mustela; species Mustela nivalis. Next base: position 80,679,288 of record NC_139021.1, read on the forward strand.
CTAGCTTTTCAAGGGGCACCTGGGTGGCTCAGTTGGTAAGTACCTGTCTCTTGATTTCGGCTCAGGTCATGATCTCGGATCATGGGATTGGCCCCATGTTGGGCTCTGTGCTCAGGAGGGAGTATGCATTGAGGATTCTCTCTCTCCCTCTGCCCCGCACCTTGAGTGTACCCACATGCACATGAGTGCTCTCCCTCTTTAAAATAAATAAATAAATCTTTAAAAAAAAGAAAACCCTAACTTTTCATTTCTTTATTACCTTTTTCCTCCACTTGATACTATAAAACCCCAAGGGGGCAAGAACCTAGTCTTTCTCGAGCACTACTTATCCCTAGTACCTAGGCGCACAGTGAATGCTCTAAAAATATCCATTTAACATAATAATCATAATAGAAGAAATTACCAAACAATATTCTTTCTCATAATTACTTTCTTTTCATTAAGTTCCAGACAATGATACCAAAAAAAACAAAAAAAAAAACAAAAAAAAATGCTGGCAATGATTATGTTGAAGCCTATCTGTGATTCCTCCTGAAAAAGACCAAAAAAAAAAAAAAAAAAAAAGAAAGAAAGAAAGGAAAAGAACAGACACAAACAACTTCCAGTGGAGCTTTTGAGGAGCAAATGCTCTGCCTTACAACAAAACCATTAAAAAATTTCGTATATGCTTCTAACTGTATCTTTAAAAGCTTTATCTGGAGCTGGACAATTTCAAAACCCATTGATCTTGCTTGGACGTATAAAACATACCACGGAATTCTTATAATTCTAGAAACCTGTCTGCCAAATGACATTTATTTCCTTTTGCTTACTATTCACCTTTGGACTTCCCTCTGAAGTGTTTACCATTTAAAAATCCCAGCTTTTGTGCTACTTCCAGTTTAAAATTGTTTAATCATCCACATGTTCACTATTTTTGTCACCAAACATACTGGAAAGAGGAAGTCAATTGCTTCATCTACTAATTACTAAAAAGTTTCAAAAAAAAAAAAAAAGAAAGAAAGAAAAAGAAAAAACCAGCCTTATGTCTTTGAATGCTGTGTTCTTATGTGACTCTCCTTATGAGACTTGAAATGTTAAAAACATAAACATGACATGCAGTCCCCTTTCACAAGAAGGAGGAAAGCTAAGGTGTCATAATAGGAATATGCATGATTTAAGGTCATTAACCTTGTACCACAAGAGATCATCTAAAAAACAAACCCAGGCTTAAAAACAGGAGGAAAATGTATTCTGCAAACATTTTGAAGCCTTGCCCATACCTTTATTATCTGTAGTTCATTGTGTAGGTGATGACAACCACAAGTAATGAGAAACGGTACTTCTTACCACTTTCTCCAAAACCTTGCATGTGAATGATCCTGTTAACTTATGCTTTCAAACTTCAGAATCAATGCTACCTTTAGTTTCTTGGGTAAACATTTTGGGTAAAATTTGTGCTCTCTTCTGAATAATTGCCCAATGCTACTATTTTGTATTTCTAGAATGTTTCCAATACAAAAATGACCACTAAAATTTAAATCAAGCTCTGGCTAAAGTGTAAAATTAAAAAAAAAAAAAAAAAGAATACGTCAAAGGAGTTCGATCTGGTGTTTCATTAATCATTGTAATGTATTTAATTGTTTGATGTAGTTAAGTGATGGAAACGAATAAAGCTCCTTTAACCCAAGGGGAGGAAAGTTAGTGGATACAGGGGAGGCTAGGACTCTCACCAGGTCACCTGAGCAAGAAAGTCAAAATCGGACCCAGCACGACTTCATCTTCTAAACCATTTGCACTGGCCTTTACATAGCTCAAAGAAGTTAAACCTGCCAGCCTTCTCCTGAGTCCTTCCGAAATAAGCAATCTTTAGTAAGTATTGAGAAATCTCAGGGGTTTACCTCTGAACATCAAAATGAGCTTCCTCTCTCCTGTTTTAGACTCCCAACACTACTCAGGAAATTCAAAGCACGTCACTGAGTTATGACAAAGAGACTTGTCGGTATCAAACCCCAAAAGAATGCAGTGAGCACCTCCTGACTGTGCAAAACAGACATTAGTCCACATGGTGTGGTGAAAAGATCCACGGGTTCCACAAGCACTCTGTCTTGGGGTTAAAATCGCAGCTTTGCGACTCAGTAGCTATGTGACTCGGCCAGTTACTTCATGTCACCCGAAGAAAGAAGATAACAACTATCCTGTGTTGGAATAAAGAGAATCCACTGTCAACTGCCCACGACCAGGCCAGTCCCCCAGCCAGCCACAGAGCTAGCTCGGATTACAGTCCAGAGAGCCCTGGTTCTGAGCCTTCTTATTCACTCCCTACCCTCTGTGCTCTACTAAATAGAATGAATATATTTTTCTTGGATGAGTCATGGCTTTGCAGAGCTTCAGTCTTCATCCTGAATATCAATGCTCATTGCATCATACTGGGACTCAGAAAAATGGTAAAAATCAGAGTAAATGAGAAGCTGTTTTCTTAAAGTCATGATGCAACTGAGTTTCTTATCATTTGTTTCTCTCTCTTGCAAGTTAAGTACTGAAAATAAAAGTCCAGGTTAGTTGGAGATCCTCTAGGCTCAGAACGGTCAACCTTAACCTATCATTAAAAAATAAGAGTAAAGAGTACAGGTGATTAAATAAGACTTTTACGAAGCATTGTCTATCTTAACACCTGGAATACTATGGTTTTGGGGAAGAAAAACCTGGCCGAGTAAATAGTCCAAAAAAGGTGGAAATACAAAGGAGAGACTTTTTAAAAAGTTTATTCCTAAAAAGACTGTTAAATGGTACCTGTGTAGTGAGAGCATATTTTGGGGGAGAGGGCAAGCAATAGGAATACTAATTAACCCCTCCAATTCTACCTGACCACAAATGCACCCTGCTCACCAGCATTACCTACAGCACCACCTACTGTCAGACTGTGCCTACAGCAGCTTTGGTACTGCAGGGCCCCAAGAGTTTAGCCATGTCTTTGATTAGCTAAGTAAACTGTTGAGGAATAAGAGAGATATCATTTCAAAGTTAAAAGGGCATGGGGGAGGACCCCAAAATGAAAGTAAATCCCTGGCAATCTTTTAAAATACCTAGGTGGCAAACACAATCATCTGGTTATGGACACATGGCAAGTACGTAGTTTTCATTTTCCTTATGTTAGCTAACTAGGCTGCTTGAAAGATTTGGAAGAACAAATAAGAATGATAAGATCTGGTTGATGTATATACATCATGTTTATCTTTTATTACCTTTGACCAAGTGGGAGTTACCCCACTGTTGTGCCACCACGGTAGAATTTCAAGTAGTAACTGGAAGTATTATTGTCCACCTGGAGAATGAGGGCGTTCAGAATGGGGTCCAGACGCCACGTTTCCCCGATGTCTAGGCTCCTCCTTAGACATTTAGGCCCTTAAGGATAATTAAGTCTCCTTATTATGAAAAGTACCTGGATGTGACAGCTCAGGACTGTGTTTTTTGCCCTTACAGATCTGCTGTATACTGTACGTAAGAATGACACACAGAATGGATTGTCAGTCATAAGCAAAACGACTCAACCTCAATTCTGATCTAAAATTAAACGAGACAAAAATAGACCATGACTTAAAAGTGCTGCGATCTGAAAAACAAAACAACTGTTTTCCAAACAGAAAAACACATGGACTGATGATAAAAATTAAAAATAAAACTAGGTGACACTTACTTAGCACTGTGTTCCAGGCGCTGCTCCAAGCACTTTAGAGATTATCAGGCTGACAAAGCATGGTCACCTCCCTGTTCAATTAGTGACTCTACTGTTACAAGATCTATAGTCGCAACTTAAATACCATGGGATAAATCAATGGGATATTATGGACAAAGAAGTCTGGCTTATCATGACCTCGCCCTTACGTAAAATAACTATGCTTAATCATTAGCTCATCTGAAAGACCATGGGCTGTGATGTCACAAAACAGGCACGGGTTAGTACAGGTATTTTCCATGGAAAGACTCTACGTGTAAACTGGGGAGAAGAGGCTATATACGGGACTTCAATACCAGCAGGGGATATGAGGACAATGAAAGTCATTATTTATACTGCAAAGATGCGCATTCTACTATCACATTCCGCTTCTCAAAAACAAACCAGTTTGCAATCCTTACAATGCCAGCCACGCAATGTTGTCACAGATGTGTGCCAGATTTTGCACAGGATATGGCCGTGAGGAAAAACCCAGAGTTTGCCCGTATCTTAGGCAGCAAAGACAGCCTGTTCATTTTTGTGGCTATTCATTTTGGAATCTGAATAACAACATGAAAGGGTTAAAAAGCCGGCACCAGGTGTTTTCTTTCCACTTTCCCGAGTAACTGAAGCACACAGCAAAGTTATCTCTGCTACGCTCCCCACCAGCCTGCGCGGAGGGAGAACTGTCACTGCCATTTCCACCACGCACTCCTCTTCGAACAACAATCAGAGGGCACTAGGCTGGGCAGCAGGCACCGGCGGCTTCCCACAGCCTGCACGAGCTTTGCTGCCAAGTTATGAGCTCCGCTGGGTGACCGCGGCACGAATGAGCCAAGGATAATTTCATTCTACTTCAAATCTGTGTGCTTTCAAAGAAAGTGGAGACGATCGAGACCATGAGTGCAGCTGGAGGGGGTAACCAAAAACAAACTTTCAGAGCCTCTGAATCTGCATCTCTTGCAAGAATTCCCAGACGGCGATTAGGACATACAGATACCCCCTAGGTATTTAGCCCCCGAGATTGGGAACGACGCAAGGAGCCGTCCCCACAGCCTTCGCCTACACAGTGCTTCAGCAGCAAGCGGCAGGCGCGCTTTCGCAGCCCGCCGCTCGCGCCCCGCAAGCCCGCCCGGCTCCGCAGCGCCCCTGCCCGGCCTCCCTCCCTGCCCAGTCCGGACGCGCAGCGAGCGCCTCCTCTCGCGGCCCACCCAGCGAGCCGGGGGGCCGGGGGGGTCCGTCCGGGCCAGTGCGGCTCCCCGGCCCTGCTGGATGGACACCCAGGGCGGGCGCGGAGGCTTAGAGGCGGATCCGGCTTCGCTCCAGCCGCGCGCGGCTCGGGCATTGTGCGCAGTCGGGGTGCCGCGCGGCCACCCGCCCGACCCCCGCCCGGGCCGGATTCCCGGCCCAGACTTACCTCGGCCGCGCTCCCTGGCCCCGGGCGGTGCGGCCCCAGCCGGGCTCCAAGCTGCGGGGACGGCAGGGAGGAAGGTGGGGCCCGCCAGGAAGGGGGTCCGGGCCGCTGGCGCCGCCGGAGGGCCGAACGCGGGCCGCAGGGGGCGCCTAGTCCTCGCGCCGCCTCGGCGGGGCCACGGATAGAAGAGCTGACCCGGTAAGCCAAGGGGGCTGGGGACTCAAGGCCGTGGAGGGCCCGGCTGGCTGCGGCCGCGATGGTTCGGTCTGCACCGAGTGGGAGGGCTCAGGCGGGCTTCGCGGAGCGCGAGGGAGGGAACTTGGAGCGAGTTGCTGTGCCCCAGAGCGCGTGTCCCTGTGGAGTGTGCACGCCCCTATAGAGCGCCCCGCCCCGCCTCGCCTCTGTCCCGCCCCCTCCCCAACCCTCCCTGTTCCCGCCCCCTCCTGCACCCCCACTTCCAGCCGGGCCGAGTCCCTCCGCTCTATCCCCTCCCCCATTCCCACTCCGGTTCCCACCTCCAAACCCCTCCCACAGGCCCACCCCACGCTCTCACCTCCAAACCCCTCCCACACGCCCGCCCCCACTCCCACCTTCAAACCCCTTCCATATATACCCACCGCCGCTCCCACCCGGGTAGGAAGAATCCACATGATCTCAACTGCCAGGAAGCCCCAGATCAGACCACAGCGCGCTGGGGATCTAGAGCCTGTTTTGTGAATGTGATAACCTCACCTGGTTAGTCAACCCATCCAGATGATCTTAGTGCCTGACATTTGCTATGGACTCGCTTCTGCATAGTCAGTGGAGCCTGCTTAGCATTTGTAAACTTAATTACTGCAAGCCTTTAAGACTCCAAAAAATGTTTTGAAAAAATAGTAAAGAATATAGAAAAAAATCTCAAGCACGATGTACAGCCCCTAGAGTATGGGGCCCGCTGATGTTTCCCAATTAACTAAATGTTTCAAGGTACATCGAGATTTATGTCATAATGTGTAGTTGTAATGTTTTTCTTCAGATTTTCTTAATTACTTGGTTTTTTGAGAGTTTTGTTGTTTTAGGAATACTAAGCACATTCTACTTTAGTTTTTACTATTGGGAACTCTAGTGGATGAAATCCATATTTACCAAAACGATTGAATGAGATACAAATTCACAACATAATTATTTCTCTAAAATATTTAGCAGAGATTTCTTTATTCTTTTTGTACATTTGAAATGAAATTGCATTCATCCTATTTCCTCAGAAAGATCATCTATATCTGAATTGTGTGACTTGTTTCATTCCAGTTCAGAGATTATCAGATAAATAAAACTCAGACTTCCACAATAAATTTTTGGCTATTTACAAGAGAACCATTTTCAGAAAGTGACATGATACTGGGTTTTGAATGGAACTTTCCTTCGGCATACAAATGCATTCCATGTGATGGTCACACACTATGTTGTGGTCTTCATTAAACCCAAAAGTCGTGTTAATGGGAGAATGAAGTTATTTTTCATCATTAGTATATCAAATCAGAAGTAATTCTTCTCACCCCAAAGTAAGCTATTTAAAAAAATTAACTTCTTTGTCTCAACTTCTTTTTAAGAATTGCTCCCTCACAGCATATAGGACAGACCTTTCCTGTCATTGAAGGGGCCCTTGACCCAAGCCTGCCAATGAGAGAGCATTTCACACCCCGGGCACAAAGGGAGGAGGGGAGACACCCATGATCAAATCCTGGAGGGTGGGGCTCCTTTTTCTGAGCAAATAGAGCAGCTTCTGAGACTGTGACCTGTAAGCCTGAAGCAGCTGCACATAACCTATGGGAGAGGAAGGCCACATGAGAAGAAAGCCAATTGAGTAACAGAGGGGAAGAGTCCTGATGACATTAATACAAGCCCCTCCAGACAGCCACCTCTGAAAACAATCAAAACCCCAGTTTCTAAGGAAATGCATCAATCAATTGTCCTTCTAGCTTATTGGGAGTTAGATTTCTTTCCAAAATACTCACTTATCAAGCCATAAAAGATTCCCATGTGATCCAGCCTCTGAAAGTCAGGGATGTAATCAATGTGTCCTAGTTTCTCTATCACCTAAATTGCTTCTTCATAATAAAATAAGGAAGCCTTAACTTTTTTAGGACTAAGGTTCTCATTTAAGGTAGGTTTAATATTTTCACGTTGCCCCCCTTAAAACCAAAAATTAATAAAAGATGTGGTTAGAAAACCAGAAAGAAAACAATCATATGTCTAAACCATCACATCCTAGTAAATTTTTTGTCTTGCCAATTATTCCATAAAACGTGCCTTCATAATTCCCCATACTTCCCTCCTTTCTGGACTGAAAATTTTAGGGCCTGCTACAGACTTTCAGGGACTGTTGAAGTTGGTTTGTTGTGCTGGAATTTTTCTGTGTTGCATATTGTTCAGGAGAAGTGGGCCCTTGGCCTATGCTTGGAATTCTTTTGTTCCACAGAAATGGTCTCCCAAAGTATGTAAAAATATTTGGCTAGTACCCTAACAAGCATCCATACGTTAATTGGTATATTGCCTCACCGTAAATCACATGTCGTCACTTTTGGGTGGTAAGGGAGTGGGTCAGACAGACATGAAGATGTTGCTTAGAGGCCTGGGAGCTGCACGCTGGGTGGGGAGCGGCTTAAGGATTCTCTCTTCCTCTGCCTCTACCCCTCCCTCTCACACTCTGAGCTCTCTAAGATAAATAAATCTTTTTTTTTTCATAGTACAGTAGTTTTTATTAAAGATTTTATTCTTTAGGTTAAATTCATAACAGATTAAAGAATTAATTTTTTAACTCCTAAGAATTTTTAAACTCCTAAGAATTTTACTGAATCTCTACAGCCTTAAGTATATTTTAGTTTGGGGGGAGGGTTGTTTTGTTTTGCTTTGCTTGTGTTTTTTTTTTAAGTTATTTTTTATTTATTTTCAGCATAACAGTATTCATTATTTTTGCACCACACCCAGTGCTCCATGCAATCCGTGCCCTCTATAATACCCACCACCTGGTACCCCAACATCCCACCCCCGCCCCTTCAAACCCCTCAGATTGTTTTTCAGAGTCCATAGTCTCTCATGGTTCACCTCCCCTTCCAATTTCCCCCAACTCCCTTCTCCTCTCTAACTCCTTAAAAAAAAAGCAGGGGGGAGAGTTTTCCTTTGTTTTTCTTCAGATGGGTATGTACCTGGTCATGTCAACAGCTAGTGAAATTTCATGCACAAAAGCCCATGAGCTGAATGATAGTATATCAGAAACAGTTTTGAGCCCTGCAAAATGTACAAGTAGACCATCTCCAGAAACGTGACAGGGGAGATTAGGAGGAAAAGTAAATAGAAGTTAGATTTGGAATCCAGGCCCAGCTCTGAGTGACACTTGTTCGAATGACTGGCTCTGGTTCACCATGGGAAAACTTCAGTCCGGTATTCAGAAGTTTGCCACATCCTTGTGCTGGACCCATGTAATGTCTGTGCCACGTTCTTGCCCTAGAGTGGTACAGAAATCTCTCATTTAACCTGGGCTCCCATCTGTCCAGAGTCCCCCCGAGAGAAATAGTGTACATCAGTAATTTTCAAACCCTGAAACAGAATCACCTGGAGCACTGGTAACGGCGCCAAGTCTCCAGTCAGGGGGAGGAGGTGGATTGTAAGGACGAGCCAGGGTTAAGCAAATGTCTCTGAAGGTGTGCTCTTCACTCCACAGAAAGAAACCCGACAGACCATCTGATCAGACTCCATTGACTTAGAATTGTATGTAAAATTAAAGTTATTGATTGAACAAGCTCCATTTGTCTTTTTTCCTGAACAGCCTATAGTTCTTCTGAGGTTATAGAAAAAGCAGTGAAGAATGCTCTTTGGGAGGAGCAGGGTGGATTTGCCAGAAGCAATTGCACTGAAAAAGGACAGCTCTCAGCAAGGCAGAGATAAGAGAATCGCTAACTAGAAAACGTTGTCCATGCGTTATCACCAGGAAGAAGCTACTCCACCAGAGGCAACTGCTCCCAGGGTTATCTTTTATTGCGTATTTCACAGTTTATTACATGTGCAAGCTCATGATTGGAGAAATCAAAACAACTGAATTATGTTCATGAATACTGACCTGCATCATTTAATACCACTAACAGCTATCATTTATTGAATATTTGGTCTGTGCAATCTATATGCCTCATTTGAATCGTAGCAATGGCTCTAAGCATGAATGTTAGAAGCCCCATTTTAGGAACAAGAAGCCCAGGCCCAGGGAAGGTCAGTGACATAGCTAAGGTCACAGAGTTAATAACCGAAGGATTTAAACTGGTCCATGTGACCTCAAAGCCTATATAATTTTTACTCTAAACCAAACTTGTTTCTGAGTCCTACAAATCATCTAGTTAATAAGATAGTGCCTGGCCACATGTGGCTATTTAAATTTAAATGAATTAAAATTGAGTTGGATGAAGACTTTAGTTTCTCAGTCACACTAGGCAATTTTCAGGTGTCCAATAGCCACGGGTCACTAATGGCTACCCCATTGGGCAGCACAGACAAAAACCATTTCCATCATCATGGAGGAAAGTTCTGTTGGCACCTATTGTCTCTATCACCAATAAAGAAAGCCTGAGTTCTCTGTGATTGAATTTTTCGAATAAATTACTCCCACTGTTTTGATGGAGTTCTTTCTAAAACATGTAAAACGTTTATGTTCCCGTGTCTTAGCTCACTTGAACTGTAATAACAAAAATACCATAGACTGTGGGGCTTACAAGTAATAGAAGTTCATTTCTCATAGTTCTGCAGGTTGGGAAGTCAGAGATCAAAATACCAAGGGATTCAGTGTCTGGTGGGAGCCAACTTCCCTGGTTCATAGATGGCCCTCTCACTGTGTCCTCACGTGGCAGAAAGGGAAGGGAGCAGGAGTCTCTGGGGTCTCTTTTATGAGGCCACTAATACCATTTATGAGAACTCCAGTTCCATGATCTAATCACCTCCAAAGGCCATGCCTTTTGATGGCATCACCTGGGGAGGTTAGGATTTCAATGTTTGATTTTGGGGGTAGGCAAACATGAATCGCAGCCTGCCTTCATCAGCAGAGCACACTGAACAAAATGCCTCTTTAATGCCTCAGTGGACCCAAGTGGCATACTGTGGGGCTCATGCTTCTCTTTCCTCCTCTTTCCCATCTTTGCTTCTTGTTTTTCTCAGACTATCTACCACACTGCAGTGCTCATTAATGTTCTGCCCTAGCCTGTTTCTATTTCTGCCTATGCATTCTTCCTATGCGTTGTCTGCCAGTTCCATGTCCCCAACCACTGCTAATTTACCAGGGACTCCAGAATTTTGGTCTCTAACTTCCGTTTCATTTTCTAATCTTCAGAGAGGATTTTGTTTTGTTTTTGTTTTTTCTTTGTTCTAGCTCTGTACTGGACGGTGCTACTCAGCACGCTTTCTGTAGACCAGCAGTAGCTCTGAATTGATTGCTGTTGTGAGAAGAGATGAGGTTAAAAATTGGAAGCTGCCATTTAGAAACTTATAGCCATTTGTCATGGCTGGAACATTATATTGCATTGTATTTTATAGTCTGTATGCAAACAACAGACTACAGTGGGTCGGAGATTAAAAGCAAACAGACCAACAAACCCAAATGTTGTACCTGACTCCATCCAGCTATCTCCGACAGCCCTGATGCTCACCTGTCACCTGTTAATAGCTAAAGTTATCCTTTTAGCCCTCTCCCCCTGCATAAACACTCCCTCTCATCAGTCAGAATCCAGGCAGGAAACAGGGACTTGAATATAGGGAACTACTTACAACAGTTCTCAAGAAGCTGAAGGACAAACAAGAAAAGGGAGTCAGCCTAGATTTTAGTGGGAGCCAGAAACTCCACTACAGAGAACACAGATGAAGGAGAAGCTGTTATCGTTGGCACCCAGGAGCTGGAGCTGATGACCGAATGTTCCCCCAGCCCCCGCCCTGTGGTGTTGAGACCATGAAGGGCGCATGGATGCTGCCTGTTCAATTGAACTGAATGAAATGATTTTCTTAGTCTGTTCTTGACACCAAACACAACAGAAAATTTCCTGAGAAACTCTAGATTGCCAAATATTGTGTATAACAAGTTAATTACCCAGAGGGGCTGGAAACTGCTGAGGTCCTTTCCAGCTCTAAAGCTGATCTGTGCCTCAGCCTTGAGAGGTTGTGTCTGCTTTTACAAAATAAATACATAGTGGCGCCTGGGTGGCTCAGTTGTTAGGCAGCTGCCTTCAGCTCAGGTCATGATCCCAGCGTCCTGGCATTGAGGCCCCCATGATGTTCCCTGCTCCTCGGGAAGCCTGCTTCTTCCTCTCCCACTCCCCCCCCATGATGCTCCCTGCTCCTCGGGAAGCCTGCTTCTTCCTCTCCCACTCCCCCTGCTTGTTTCCCTCCCTATGTCTCTCTCTGTCAAATAAATAAATAAAATCTTTTTTAAAAAGTAAATACGTGAACTCTTGTTATTATTTGGTTCAGAATTTTTATTTGCTTCTGGATTTTTAAAACGTTTGGAAGGATTAAGCTGCCAGAATTTGCTTGCCTGGTATATGGAATACTAGGAAAATATATACATCTTCTGGGTCACCTGGGTGGTTCTGTTGGTTGAGCATCCAGCTCTTAGTTTTGGCTCAGATCATGATCTCAGGGTTACGGGACCAAGCACCACTTTGGGCTCCCTGCTCAGCGTGGAGTCTGCCTGGGATTCTTTCTCCCTCTCCCACTGCCCCTCCTCTCTCTCCCTTTTAAATAAATAAATGAATAAATAAATAAATAAATCTTAAAAAAATATATGTACATACACCTTCTGTATTCTCATGTTATGGAATAATATACCAAACATATGGAGCATTTTTAAACTATTTGTGGCAAGGTGAATTTAGAACATTAAGCTACTTCTTTAATAGAAATATAATTCATTTTGTGCACATCTCACTAATTCTCATTTTCCCTGGAATCAAAAATCAAAAGTGGCATGAATAACTGAAATCGCTGATTTCATTCAAACCTCGTCCTAATCAAATATTAAACCAGACCATTAGTAGCCAGAAAAATGAACTAATTTGAACTTTTCTTCTCCTTTCTACCTTTAGATGGTGGAGATGCAAACGAGCAAAATATATAATAAACAGGAAAGAACAAGGAGAAAAGGACAAGTGAGGGAATATTAGGTCTCTGAGCCACAGATGGTACTGATACATAATAACCATTTTCCCCTATTTAAATCAGGCGTAAAGTAGGTATACAGACATGAACCTAAGGGTTCAATGTGCATTTCTCCCCCTGAACTCTTTTTCAAGTGTATGTTACAGCTTCTAAATGTTTGATAAAAATATACTCAGAATTTCGTGGAGGCATTCTATTTTTCAGTCACCTGGATTAATCTGAAGGATGAACAATGTATTTCTGACATCTGCAGAAATCACCTGTAAATTATCAGAAGCTTTGAACAAAATGTCAGAATGCGTTTGGTATGGATGTGAATTTTAGCTCATTCGCCCACTCATTCCTCCCTCACTTATTCTGTCACCAAATCTCTCATTTTCAATGTTTTCACTCACGCATCTAGTCATTCACATCTTACCTGTGCTTAGTACAACAGCTTTGCTGGTTCATTGTGTAATCACACAACCCAGTTAGATGTATTCTTTATTACCTCTTCTATATTATTCTTCCATTCCCCGAACTGGTAAAAATCAATATTTGGCGCAGTACTTCAATGACTAACTCATTTTATTTACTCACGAATTACACATACTATAAATTTTCTGCTAGTCTCACCACTAGCAGTCAAGACTTCTAAGTAGATATCTTTCCAGAACATCCGCAATTGAAATTTGCCAGCTAGTTTGTCATAGAGGGGGGATGAGATAGAGGAACAGAGGGAGAAAGGTTAGAAAAAGACAGAATGGGGTGACGAAGAGAATGTCTCTACTCCCCTCTTTTTATTCCAGCCAATCCAAATTCTTCGTCCAAACAAAGAATATAAAGAATGCCAGAGAATATAAAGAAGACGAAGTCGTAGTACGTTGAAATATTTTGGGAAAAAACAAATCAGTCTATGCTTCCATTTTGGTATTATTGATAGAACAGAGGTATGGATACACAATCAATATAGGCTACAAAAATCTTGATACATAATTATGGCATTTATCAATATTCACGTCTTCCTGTGACAGCCTCTATTTTTCTATTTAGCTGTGAGTTGGTAGTTTTATGCAAAACAGTAAACAGAAAATTTAAATACTAGCATAATTTTCTTCTAATCATCAACCATAATAACCTTCTGAATTTTGGATTGGCTGGGTTCCCAAACTGTTAGAAAATATCTTAATCGTGCTGTTCTTAGAAAGTCTTCCTATGTTTCATTTGATTAGATTGCTTATTTCTCAGAACTCGGACCTCACTATGCATTAATAAATTGTCCTGCTCAATTGATGGTATTCGGGTGTCTCTTCATTAACCTCATTACAACTGTAAGCCATATGAGAGGGGGATGCAGCTAAACACCCTTGTGAAATTTTTCACACTACTTAGCAAAACCAGAGCACTTGACAAAATTTCATCAGATACTCACTGAGGTAAATCCGTGCTCTGATAGTGGCGTAATTATTATGTCACTTCATATCCATCAACTTGCCATCCCTCAGAACTGGAGTAAGGTTCTATGCTTCAGCCTCTCTTGCAAGACCAAGCGGAACACAGGAAGCTCTGGCAGCCTGCAGAAGCCCCAATTCTGCACGCTGCTCGGGGCACCTGTCCCACCTGGCAGTGCGAAAGGGGAATTACGGGTGGATCCAGCTCATCCTCGGGCTTGAAAAGACTCAGAAAGCCGCATGTTTAAGAAATGAAGAGCAGAATGTTCTTGCTAATTTCCTGTGCCTAAGGTGTTATTTTTTTCTCTAAAGGAAAATATTATATTTGAGAAAATAGAGTTGTGATGACTGTTTTGGTTCTAAACAAGATGTGAATCACCCAGGCAGAGTGGTGAAGGTGGTAGGGGAGTCACAGTAGAATGGGGTTTTGGAATCCTGGAAAGCTGGAAACAGAGGGGTTCTTTGGGTGTGGTTGACAGCTGATTTTGCTTTCTTCCCCCAGTAGCACAAGGCCTCGCTACAAGTTCTCCCTCCCCCGCCATCTTATGCAGATATAACTGAAACTTAACATTGCATAAATTTAAAATGTACAGCATATGACTTGATGTGTGTGTTCTTGGAAATGGTTCCCACACTAAGTTCAGTCAACATCCCTCACCTTGCACAGGTGCAAATGTTTTTCCTTGGGATGAGAGCTTTTAAGATCCTCTCTTAGTAACTCTCAAATATACAGTACAATATTGTTAACTACAGTCACCAGGCTGTACATTACATCCCAGAACACATTTATATTATAACTAGAAGTTTGTGCCTTGTGACCACCCACACCTCCTCCCCAACCCCCCGCAACCATCCATCTGTTCTCTGTTGATAGGAGTCTGAGGTTTTAGATTCCATATAGAAGTGACAGCACATGGTATTCGTCTTTCTCTGTATGACATATTTCACTTAATATAATGCACTCAAAGTTCATCTGTGTTGTTGTAAATGGCAGAGTTTCCTTCCCTTTTTTTTTTTTTTGGCTGAATAATATTCCATTGTGTATATATGCCACATTTCTCCTGTCCATTCATTCGCTGATGGATACTTCAGCTGTTTCCATGTCTTGGCTTTGTAAATAATGCTGGAATGAACGTGGGGGTGCACATACCATTTTGAGTTAATCTCCTTATTTACTTTGGATAAATACCCAGAAGTGGAATTGCTTGATGGGTAGTTCTATTTGTAATTTCTTTAGGAAACTCCAAACTCTTTTCCACAGTGGTGATATCAACTCACATTCCTACCAACAGTGCACAAGGGCTTCTTCTCTACAGTCTCTCCAACACGTATTTCCTTCCCGTTTGATGATAACCATTCTAATAGGTGTGAGGCAATACCTTGTTTTGGTTTTCATTTGTATTTCCCTGATAATTAGTGATGCCATTGAGCATCTTCTCAGGTATTTTTGGCCATTTGAATATCTTCTTAGGAAAAATGTCTGTTCGGGTCCTTTGCCCATTTTTAAATTGAATTATTTTAAATTGAATTATTTGTGTGTATGTTCGGTTGTTGTTGAGTTGTATGAAATCTTTATGTATTCTGGATGGTAACCCCTTATCAGATAAATGGTTTGCAAATATTTTCTCCCATTCCACAGGTTGCCTTTTTATTCTGTTGATCATTTCTTTTGAGGCACAGAAGCTTTTTAGTTTGAGGTAGTCCCACTAATTTATTTTTGGTTTTGTTGCTTGTGCTTCCGGTGTCCTAGCCAAACATAAATACGTAAATAAATCACATTGCCAAGTCCAATGTCAAAGAGCTTTTCCTCATGTTTTGTTCTAGGAATTTTATAGTTTCGGGTCTTATATTTAAGTCTTTAACTTTTTCTGAGTTAATTTTTATAAGTGGTTTAAGATAGGTCTAGTTTCTTTCTTTCTGTCTTTTTCTTTTCTTTCTTTCTTTCTTTTCTTTTCTTTTTTTTTTTTTTTTTTTTTTTGCATGTGACTATCCAATTTTCCCTGCAAGCCTTATTGAAGAAACTGTCTTTTTTCTGGTGAGTAACCTAAAATTTATTTGGAACCACAAAACACCCTGAACAATCAAAGAAATCCTGAGAAAGAAGAATGGAGCTGGAGACATCACCCTTTCTGATTTGGGAACTATATTATAAAGCTATAGTAATCCAAACAGTATAGTACCAGCATTAAAAAAAGATTCATTGACCCATGGAGCAGAAGTAACAGCCCAGAAATCAACCCACGCATACCTGGTCAACTAATATTTGGTAAAGGATCCATCCTCACTGGCGGAAAAACATTTTTTTCCAGTAATATTCTCTTAAATCATAGTTTTAGCTATTCCAGAATGAAGAGGTGAGCCCAAATACAATAAGAATAGGTAGAGGAAATACTGATTTATTTATTTACAGTGAATATTGTAATATTTACAAGCACTGAATAGTTATTGCTCATAAAATCCTGCTGAGAGATGCATGGTGTGGGCTATCTGTAGCTCCATCTAGGTGGCTATATATACAGTTTGCAATTTATATTCCTCATTAGTTAAAATGGGCTAATTAAAGGGGATGTGTTCCTATGCACACAGATTTCCCACCAGTGTATAGCCCCCCTGACATGTTGCATTTTCCATATAGCTTTATAAACACAGAAGGTTATCTTATATAAATATAAACAACCTACTCCTTAACTTGCATTTAGCTAAATTGTGGATGAAATAGATACTACGTCTGTTTTCCTGTGCCTCAGCTTCTAAAAAAGACTTAAGTTAAAAGGTATATATATATTTTTATATGATAGGTAACAAATTTCAATTTTCAATGTTTCATGTGGTCAAATAATGTTTAAGAGATACTGAGAACCCAAAATATATGATTCACATGAAAGATCATATGCTATTATGAAATCTTTTATGCTACTAATTTAGCATAAAATAATTTTAGCTTTACTGAATGATGACTTCTTCTGGAGTCTGAAAAGTCACTACAAAATCTTCTTTTATTTTGAGCTATAAGACTCATATGCAGTATAATTTTTTAATGCTTATAGTATATTGCAGACAGTTTAAACTGTGAAAATACTTAATTTTGATGCTAGTCATATTACATTTTGTGCTTTCTTCTTCACTTCTATTTTACTCACATGTATCTTAAATACATAATTTACTTTTTATGGGTATACCTTATTTTTATTCTCAAATAAATAGAATGATTGGTAAGGACCATTGTACATTTTGATAAGATGAGTTATAACAGATTCATTAGACATCTGTAGAAGTTTCAAGACTGTTTAACTAAGGACTGGCCCTGAAGTTTAAAATTATTTAATATCCTCTCTGCACTCTGGCTTCTGCAAGGCTGTCAAAAAAGCCAGTGATCTCCAGTGCCCAACTCCACAGGCCACGCCACAGGTGTGTTCATCCCTGAGGGAAGGCATACAGAAATTCTGGTGCTAGAAATTTTTATTTTGTGATTTTTTTTTCTGTCTTTCCCTGCACAGACACTGATTTTCTCTCTGGTGCAATAGAGCAAATGCTGTAACTCTAAATATACTAGAAATCATTTTGCAGACTGTTATGTGACATGAGTAAATAATTGTGCTTTTCATAAGCTTCTATTTATCTGCTTATCTCTATATATGTACACATATTAATAATTGCAATGAGAAAGCTTTGCTGTTCCTAATGAGTGAATCTTTTAATGGATAAAGCTATTTAAATGTAGCTTATTATATTTAAGAGAGTGTTTTAAAAAACTATTGCATGAGGAATAGATTGGTTCATGTAGGTTGCAATCTTCTGCCCTAACTGCAACACTAGAGTAAAGTGATTACATAATTTATAGAGATGCACCGATCTATAATTGAGTTTGGTCATTATGAGAGATTTTCCAATGAGCTACTCAAACTGTAGAGAGCCCATTGTGCATATGATGTGGAAGGGCTGGAAGAGTCAAAGTTATCAGCAAATTATGTCATTTCAATCCATGGGTAATTTTTTATTTTCTTAAGTAATAGAATAGACCCATGAAAAAAACTTAACAGATAAACAATGTCAAATAAATATAATGCAAGATCAATTTCAAATAAGTACCAAACAGATGCTGTATGGAGAAGTCAGATGGGAGGGGTGATTATAGGATTTCTCTCGAGGAAATGAAATTTTAATATGACTTTATAAAATGGGAGGGTTAAAAAGAGGAGCATGGGGTTTTTCTGTTAGAGAAATTACAATTGTAAATAAAATAAAGAACTGATAAGTGCTCTTAGAGTCTATGCTGGACAAAGATTTAAAACAGGAAGCTAACTTCAGAAATGACGAGAAGTGTATAAACCTGGTGATTCACAGACCTGTACCCCTGGGGATAAAAATATATGTTTATAAAAAAATAAAAAATTTAAAAATGTAAAAAAAAAAAAAAAAAGAATCATCAGGGAATGACTGTACACCAGCCAGTTAGATCGTTGCTTCTAAACAATGTTTCCAAACATTCTAGATGGTCATAAGAAAGTCACTGGTCATTCAGCATTAACTTTATTTATTTATTTATTTATTTATTTGTTATTAGCATATAATGTATTTTTAGTCCCAGGGGTACAGGTCCGTGAATCATCAGGCTTATACATTTCATAACATTCACCATAGCACATACTCTCCCCAATGTCCATACCCCAGCCACCCCATCCCTCCCATCCTCTTCTCCTCCAGCAATCCTGTTTGTTTCCTGAGATTAAGTCTCTTATGGTTTGTCTCCCTCCCAATCCCATCTTGTTTATTTTTACCTTCCCTATCCCCCACCAATCCCCACCCTGCCTCTCAAATTCCTCATATCACAAAGATCATATGATAGCTGTCTTTCTCTGAGTGACTTATTTCACTCAGCATAATACCCTCTAGTTCCATCCACATCATTGCAAATGGCAAGATTTCGTTTCTTTTGATGGCTGCATAGTATCCCATTGTGTATATATACCACATCTTCTTTATCCATTCATCTGTTGATGGACATCTAGGTTTCTTCCATAGTTTGGCTATTGTAGCACTAACTTTAATATAAAATATTCTTATTGAGTACTTTTAACCTCTGTTGATCGGCATGATTAAATGCTAAAATAAGATTTTTTAATGTATAAAGAGAAATACAGAGTAATACGAGTCATAATTATTTGATGTAATATTCAACAATTTTTATATAAAACAAATATTTTAAAATTGTACATAAAAAACAATTTTGAGATTCTGGAGAAAGGAAAGGTTTTAGTTGTTTTTAAAATAATCTTAATTTTCCATTCAGATTAGTATGTCTAATATTACAGATATAGCAAAATAGTAGTAAGCCCTCATGAATTTCTCAAGATCCCAAAGAAAATAAAGCAATTTATCTTTAATATCTTCTTAATCATTAAGACTAAATACAAAAAGAATTCTTTTTCTTATTAGTGAAATGGATGAGGTCGTTGAAAGTGTCAGAAACTAAACTAAATTTTTTGATGACTTCTTAGAACTTTTTAAAAAATGTTTCATAACAGAAAAAGTAATAAGTGGGGCATAGACTGAGTACACTGTACACTTAATTTAATCCTTCCCTCATAATAGTAGAGAAATATTATCTGGAATAGAGAAGAAGTACATTTCCTGTTATAAGCGTATCTGGTATAGCCATAACTCAGATTTCTTCCTTTTTGTCTTTCCTGATAGGCAGGTCTGATTTACTCTGTATACTCCCATGAATAAATGATCTTAATAAACCTAAAGGCATTTTTCCACATTTGTGGGGTTGAAATTTATTAATAGAGGTAATGGGGCAAGCAGAAACATGCTAGTTTAAAATAGTTTTTATAGATAAAAGTTCCATTTCTTTAAGCAAATAGTAATTATTCAGAAAGGATTTTAGCATAGTGTGTGTTTATCATGAGATATTTGTAAAAAGAATAAAGCATCTAAGTTACCCAAGACTATAACTGCACCCTGGGCAATGAAGAACTTACTGTATTTTTCCACATGTTGAGGTAAACCACATAATGTACAAGAAGTAGAATAACTCCAGCCACAAATATGCCTGCAGAGTTCTGGCTTCTGGTCCTTTTACTTGGATTTCTTTTCTCTGCAGTGATAAGAAAAGCTTCAAAACTCATAAAAGAGAATCCAAGAATAATATTTTATAGAAGAGAAATCCCAGGTATTTGAAAAGATTACTTGGATGGCAGCAATAGTATACTGTTGATGCTTCACCAAATGACAGGCAAATCATTTATAACAATTTAACTAATCCAGAATTAAGGAATCTAAAACACTTTTTTTAAACCTAAAATATTTATATGCTGAAGATAATGTTTTTATGAGTGTGTCTAAATAGGTTCTTAGAATTCACAGCGCAAGATGAGACCTTTGCAGTTATGTACTCAACAAACTACAAGTGTAAATTACGTTGAAGGTTTTTACAATAACAAGTCAGAATTAGGAGGATGACAGTAGAGGAAGATGCAGAAAGAATGGACATTTCATCAAAAGCCTTTACTCACTAATTCAGTAGTTTGTTAATTTACTTATTCATTTAAGCAACATACATGGCAAAGTTTCTCTAAGATGATGCAGCAGAAACAGGTTCTTATACCATATTCTCACAGTGGGAGAGCAAAATCAGTCACATAATAAAGATTGTGTAAGATCTAGGTGATGATGAGGGTGCTTGTTTATCATAGAATAATGCTATAGAAAGCCAGTGACTGAGGAGGGATGGGGTTGAGTTAGATCATGTGGTGCAGAAGGTTTAGTTGGGAAGATGGCATTTGAGGAACCAGCCATGCAAAGATGAGGGCAAAGTGTATTCCAAGCAGAAGGAATGGCTGTGGCAAATGTCCTGAAGGAGAAATCAGTTAGGTGTATTTGAGATAAAGGAAGACAAGTACAGAAAGTCTGGACTTTCAATAGCTCAACTTAAATGATTTTTCAACATTACAATACTGTGAAAGCAAACAATACTGTGAAAGACCATACTTTGCCTTTTGAATTTGGATCTTTTCCTGGACTAGTGATACATGGTAGTTTCCTCTGTTGTGATGGGGGGTAGCGGCAGAGAGCCACAGCTCCTACGCACCAGGGCCAACAACCAACACTCTTGCAACCATTCTGTCCCCATGCAACCATTCTGTTTTCCACTTTCACTACAGTATTCAATACATTACATGAGTGAGTCAACACTTTATTATAAAACAGACTTTGTGTTAGATCATTTTGCCTAACTGTAGGCTAATATCAGTGCTCAAAGTACATTTAAGGTAGGTGAGGCTGAGCTATGATATTTCATAAGTTAGATACATTACTGTATTTTCAACTTACAATGAGTTAATTGGGACTTACTCTATCGTCTAAGTAGAGAAAAACCTGTACAACTGGACTTCAGTGATCAAGGAAAAGTTAGAGTGAGTTTGGAAAAGTAAGGCTGTGGTAAGAAATTTACATTTTATTCTGCTTGCTTCCTGAAAGCAGTGTAATCTGCCTTCTGTTCCTGCAACACCTATCTAGCTGAGATGTCACAAATTTTCAGGGTGGTGGTGCAGGATAGTTAAGGATCATAAAGACCAGCTTGGAAATTTCACAGTGGTCTAGGGAAGCAGATGGAGGAGGTAGCTTGCACTAAGGTGGTAGTAATTAAGATGGAGGAACTTTTAATGAATTTGAGTTGTATTTCTGAAGTACAGCCAGTGGAACTTGAAAATGGATTGTATATTAGAGGTAGGATGATCTAGAATAAGGAAAAATGATAACCCTTTGTGATAAATAGTAACAATAGAAAATGCAATATAATGCAAGCTAATGAATTACTAAAAGGAAAAGTCCTGAGGGTCAAATAATCTTAGCCTTTGATCTGAGAGGATGTCTAGTTCAATCTCATACCCAAAGTGCCTACTTCATTATGGGCAGATGGCCTCTGCTTGAACACTAGTGATGAAAACACCTTGGCAAACCATTATTTCATTAATGAAAGCCCACCTCAATCCTCAGTTCATAAGCCAAAAATGAGATAGATTTGGAACCTTTTGTTTCATTCTGTACTGGAATGGTATATTTGGAAAAAGGATCATTTCAAAGTCTGAGAAATAACCCTTTTTTCACTCTCCGTTTTGGCTAGTTTTTATCATCACATTTTAAAGATAGCAAACAATTTGGGGGGTAATTGGAGATAGGTCATAAGAGGACAGGGAGGAGACATAATTCTTAACGTTTCTGAGAGTCTGAGGAGTGTGGCAGACAGCAGACTGGTCAGTCGTTCTGTATTTTTATAAATGACTAGGCATGAAAAAAGTGACATCAGTTAGATAAGGAAAATATTCTATTTTGCAATCAGAAAGAACTTTGTAGATTTAAGAAGCAAACTATTTGAAAAATTTTTTGTGTTCTATAGCCCTAGAGGATTAAATTAGAAAACAATTAGTTCTGGGTAATCAAGAACATGTATTGAAAGTAGAAAGTCAGATGATTTTCTATTGTTAAGACTACTAAGTGAATTAAAACTTTCTTAGTTGCCTGATTGATTGATTATAGGCCAAAGTATGATAGAAATATTGTTGATTCTGTTTTGGGGTCAGCAGAGATTCTGATTTAGTTAATAGAAAAGAACAGAAGAAGAGAGATTTTATCACATAGATGTGAGAATTTCACAATGCATAGGTCATTTTCCCAGTGAAAAAATGATGATCCTGCCATTTAATAACTTATAACCTATTGGAATAAAATGTGCACAAAGAAAACAAATAACATTAAAAAAATTTATTCAAAGCTCTCTGGAGAAAGAACAAAATTAGAGGAATCTTACTATTAAGTACCAAGATCTGTTATAAAGCTACATAGTGAAAACATAAAAGTTTAATAAAATGAACTGCATCAAAATTAAGAAGTTCTGTTCATCAAAAGGTAAACCAAGTAGGACAAGCCATTTGTAATGCATATGACTGACAAAATGCTTCTATACAAAATATGCAAAGAACTCACAGACAACAAAGGAAAATGGACAAAAGACTTAGATAAGGATTCCCAAGCAAGGCTATCCAAATGGTCAATAAGCGTATTTAAAAGATGTGTTCAGCCTCATTAATAATCAAGGGATACAAATTAAAAACATAATAAGTTACCACTACATACCTACAAGAATGAGTAAAATTAAAATCCAAAATCCCTGACAGGGTGTGTAATAACTGGAACTCTGATTCATGGTGGTAGGAGCGTAAGTCTGTGCAAGCACTTTGTCAGTGTCTACCAAAGCTAACCATACTCATACTCTTGGACCCAGCAATTTTACTTCTCATTATATGCCCCAGAGAAATGCATAGATACATGAACCAAAAGACATGCACAAGAATGCTCACGACAGCAGTATTTTTAAGAGCTAAATACGAGCAAACCCCAATATTCTCAGTAGTACAACGGATAGATAATTGTGGTATAATCATAATATACAATGAAATACTCTATAGCACAAAAATAAATAAGCTACTGATCAGTGCAACCACAAGGGTGAAACTCAAACTCATTATTAAATAACAGAAGTCAGATACAAAAGAATGTGTGCTATATGGTTCCACTTATATTTAATGGAAGGGCCAACTATCAGAAATCAGGATAGGAGGAATTTGGGGGGTGGGGGACAGGGTGGTATTAGTAATTGGGAAGGAGCATGGAAGGCTTAAGAGGTGTAGTTATTTGATGTTTCCTTAATAAGTGATAGCTACACAGAGGTTCACTTTGTGCTAATCCAGCAAGCTTCCACTCAAGATTTGTATATTCAATTATACTTTAATTAAATATATATAAGCATGTAAATCTTTATGGGTTACATTTTAATTAAATATATGTAAATATATGTTAGAATGCCAGTTATATCTCAATTAAAATTGTATTAAAATGTACAAAGAAATAAGTTACATTAACACTACAAAATTTCTAAACATGAACATAACCTATTACATCTCAAGCAGTACAAAGTTGCATATAATTAAAGGAAAAATATGAAACAGATTTCAAAGAAATCCCATCAGGTTGGGACAATAAACCAGATCTTCAAGGTGAAGCTTGAGAGATCTAAGTATACAGTATTTTTGTTTAAAACAATAACAACCTACTCTGAAGTAGCCAACAATACATTTAAAAGAAATCCTAGGGGTATTAGTGAGGACACTGAAATAGTTAAAAAGTAGTCTGGATAGCAGCTCCTATGTGACTCCCATTAACTTTTTTCTAAAAGAGAAATAAAGATACTGAAAATAGAATGAAAAGACTGAAATTGTCATTCAACCCATTGTTAACAATTAGACTATTTTCTGAGAAAATTTTCCTGAAGGTATCAAAGAGGATTGGTGGCGTTGAATTAAGAACTACACTTGTTAGCCTGAAGCTATTTGGTCAGACCAAGTGGAACAAAGCTACTGAGAAGAAAAAGGTTGGACTCCAGCTATTTCTCCCTCACTTCCTGCCAGCCCAAAGAGAAAACAAGATTTTGCCCCATTCAGACAATGGACAATGGACACAATGGCCTCCTTATTTGTTCTCCCCACTTTCACCAAGAACTGCTTTTCTTGCTTGGAGATGGCTACTGCCTGAAAAGAAGGAAGGAAACTGAGTATGGGACCAGCAGAGCACACCCAGTCTAAGTAGAATCTCCAGCGGAGTCTTGGGTTTGTGAATGGCATAAAAGAATCTTATCAGAGAAATAGTCATTGGGCAAAGGAAACACCTGCCATACTCTAAGTGAGCTTCATGAAATGAAAATCTGTTAGGCTTTGATAAATGTAATGAAGGCAGTGATGGAAAGGGATATGATAACCTGCTGCTAGATGGAAGGATAGTACTATCTAAGATGGGGTGCTCAAGGTAGCCACTCTGAAAAGATGATATTTGAATGACCATCTAAATCAAAGATGATCTTTGATGACCATCTGAATGACCCAGTGGACAGCCAAGCAAGTGATATGTTCCTGACAAGGAAGAAACCCAGTGCAAAGGCCACAGTGCAAGAGTTAACCCAGTGTTTGAAGAACAGAAAGAAAGTTCATGTAGATTTATTATCATTATTTTTAAACTCTGCTAACTGTCCCTAATGATTTTAGCTTCTACCATTTTTGCTTCCTTTTTGAATTCTAATTTGATATCAAATATACTTTTTCTTCAAGCTTGACGTTGTCAATTTAATAAACTTATATTCTAGGATTCATTGGAATTATTGGTAATATTTTGAGCAGGCCCAAATTGAGAAAAACCCAAAGAGAGGGTCATTCAAGATCCTACTTGAGGGTAACATTTCGTAATTACCCATTTTGAAGAGGGATTCACAAAATTACATAACTGCATGATTCTTCAAGTTACCATTTTTAAATCCTTGTAATAATAATAACTGCCATTTTTAAGCACCTAATATGTGAGGGCTTGGAATTGAATTTTGCATAATTCTCTAAACAAACTTCATCGTATCGTGCCTGATAATTACCTGGGCCTGCGAGAGGCTGGGTAAATTAATTTCCTGAAGACCACAACTAGGAATTAGAACAGTTAGTACTCTGACATAGAAGTGAGTCCCACTGAATGCATTGGAATTTCTCATGGTTTGATGAAAACATTTGTTTCTTCTCTAGGGGTAGATGTTCCCCAAGATCTGGTTTCAGCCATTGCACATACTCTTCTAATTCTTTTTTTTTTTTTTTCCTTTCCCTGCTCTGCTAATTCTTAAACCAGACCCTCTATCATCAGGTCACTTTTACCTATAATACACCTTCCCCCTTTTTTCGTCTATTAGTTATCTACATATTTTTCTAAGACTGTGCAAGTGTTATCTCACCCTTGAAGCTTCTTTTTGACTCCTAGTCCAATATCCTCACTCCCCAACCTTCCTCTAGATTAGCTTGAGGAAAACTGACAACTCTTTTTTTTCTTATAAACTTTTTTGAGGTAGAATGGCAATCACTTCTCTAAGCTCATTCAGGAAGAGAATGTGTCGACCCTGTTTTCAGTCCCTTCCCCTTTGGTTGTTCCATGGTCCACACTGCAATCAGTGATACTTCTATGAATACTACAAATTGAGTGATGTCATCTCTTCAATGACTCCCTACTGTCTTCAACATGAAGTCTAAACTGTCCAGTCTGGTCTGCTATCGATTTCATGGAAAGGGATGCTTGAACCATTGGTTTCTGAAACTTCTGGGCAGAATTGGTCAATATTTATTCTTCTTGCCTTCCGGCATCTTTCTTGTTTTCCTCAATTTCTAAAATAGATAGATAGATAGATAGACACTAGAAACTCTAAAATAGAAGATTCTTGGTCTTTTAAGTAATTGAGAGAAGGAGATATCAACCTGGGTCAGGACTAGGGTGAATGAGACAATTGAGGTGCATAGCACACACGATTTTAAGGAGGTTCTCACTCTCAGAATCAGGCATGCTCCAGTCACCAGGGGAAGGGGAAAGTGGGTTGATCTGACAGAATGGGTGAATAATGTGAATCCATTTGTGTTCCATGTGAAGGCTTACTAAAGAGTGATGTCAACAGAAGTGAATTTCTATTGATCAAGTGGAGAAGATGACCCATTCTGTAGATACCAGTCAGCTTCATCCTTGACGGCCCCTGTCACTGCCCAGTGGACTGATGAATGAAATGGCCATGGTGACAAAGATGGAAGTTATGCATGGGCTCAGCAAGATGGCCTTCCACTCACCAAGGCTGATCTAACTGTAGCTACTACTGAATGCCCAGCCTGCAACAGAGATTAACACTGAGTACCAGTTATGGTACTGCTCCCCAGAGTGATCAGCTAGTTACCCAGTTGCATGTTGACTACTTTATAAACAACTGCATCATGGAAGGGGCAGCACTTTGTTCTCACTTCAATAGACAATTACCCTGAATATGGATTTGCCTTCCCTGACTACAATGCTTCTCTAAACGCCATCATCCATGGACTTATTAATGCCTTATCCATCATCACAGGATTCCATCATTGTTTCTGATTGTTGGAACTCACTTTATAGCAGATGCAGAGCAGAAGTGGGCCCCAGCTCATGAAATTAACTGGTCTTACCTTGTTTTCCACTATCCTGAAAGAGCAGGTGGACTGGCATTTTGAGGACTCACTTATAGCATCAGTTAGGTGACAGCACCTTGGAGAGGTAGAAAAACTTCCTCCAGGATGCAGTATGTGCTACAAGTCAATTGTTTCTCCCATACCCAGGATTCAGGCATCTAGAAATGAGGGATTGGAAATATCTTACTCTGACTCCTGATGATCTATAAGAAAAATTTTTGCTTTCTGTTTCTGCAACTTTGGACACTGCTTATCTGGAGATCTTAATTCCAAAAGATGAATGTTTCCACCAGTGGGAACAACAATAATTTCACTAAGCTGGAAGTTAAGACTGTTACCTGGCCACTTTGGGATGCTTTAATCAGTGAACCACCAGACAAAGAAAGTTGTTACTATATTGGCTGGGATGATTGATCATGGCCATTAAGGAACAATAGGGTAGCTACTCCACAGTGCGGGTAGGAAACAGTATGCTTGGAATGTAGGATATCCCTTAGGGGCACTTCTTAGTTACTTTCATGTCCTAAGATTAAAGTCATTGGAAACTACAAAAAGCCAATTCAGGCAGCATTGCTAATAACTAGAGCATTCAAAAATGAAGGTTTGGTCACTCAAGAGAGAACAACCATTACCAGCTGATGTACTTTCTGAAGGCAAAGGGAATTTTGAATGGGTAGCAGAATAATTTAATTATAATTACCAGCTATTATCATGTAAACACTTAGAGAACTAAGTAATGTAATAGTTGAGTATTTTTTCTTATCTTGATATGAATGCTTATATTAACCAGCATTTTTGTTTTCTTCACCTTTCTGTTTCCTAGTTAACATAAGATACGTTAATAGTAGTTTATTTTATATCTATTTAGGTTACAAAATGTCAAATGAAGAGTGTAAATCATCTGGAAGAAGAATGAACATCAACCTGAGACCCAGAAAGGTCTTTGCATACATTCTGGGGAAAAGTCTTACTGTTTTTATTGTTTGCCTCCTGTTTGGTAGAAATGTGACTTTGCTATTATTTCTGCTTGAACACTGAGTATGGTTTGAAGGGATATCTATGGGTGGCAAGTTGATAAGGAGTGAACTTCTGTGATTTTGTGATGTGTTAAACTCATCTTCAATGAACTGTTTCTTCGTGTTTTCTTCTCCGCATATTTCCAATTAGGTAAAATGTAGTCATATTTTCATGCAAGATTCAGAATGCAGAAGTAAAGTAGTGGCCCTTCTGTATATCTGCTTGGGAGGTTGGAACAAACAACCTCTGTACCTCATTCATGTTGGTGTTCACCTCTTGGCTTAGCTCCTTGATGTATGGGAATACCTAGGTCTGCAATTCTTCCATTTACCGTTAAATCCTCCTTCTGCTTTTACTGATGAGCCAGTGTGCTTTAACTCCATTATTCAAGATGTCCACTTCTCCTGCAGGACGTGAAATTCATCATGGTAGAGGCAATAAGAACTGATAAGGCTCCAGTGTGTCTTCATGCGTTCCAGATAACTCATAAGTTTCAGTTTATATTCATGGGTTTTAGCTTGACTTTGCTGTTCCTCACTTTGTATCTTTCTTCCATTCAGAATTATCTGTTCTGTTCCAGCATTAAAAAAACAACCTTAAAGATTCTCAAAATTGCATTATCAAATTCCCATTACAAATGCATATATATGTAAAACTCTGACAGATACAGATCCATAGGAATAAATCTAACAAAAGAAGCTTAAGACCCTCAAGCTGTAAGCTACAAAGCATTGCATAGAGGAATTTTAAAATTACCTAAATAAATATAGTGATATATACAATGTTCATGGATTAGAAGACTTAAAATTATGAAAATACAAGTATCCCCAAGGTGATGTAGCAATCTGATACAATCCTAATCCATATTCTAGTTGGCTTTTTTCCATAAACTCCAAAAGGCAATTGAAAAATATGTATTAAAATGCAATGGACCCAGTGACAGATGACACAATTTTGAAAGAGGTAATCAATCTCTCACAAATAGGATTTATCTCATTTGATTTTAAGGCTTATCTTACAGTAATTGAAACATTTTGTTGTTAATGAAAAGATAAACATACAGATGAGTGGAAGAGAGTAAACAGTGTGTCTGGTTTATAGGAGATATGCTGGGGCACTTATTACTCCTATGTACTGGGAATAAATCCACACATATAAACCAATTGATCCTAGGCAAAGGTTCTAAGAAAATTAAATGTAGAAAAGGTAGTATTTTTAAACAAATAGTGGTGAACTAACTATGCATTTGCACAGAAAAAAGAAATCCTCAACTCTTCACATCATAAACAAAAATTAACTCAAAACAGATGTAGATCTAAATAGGGAATCTAAAATTCTAAAATCTTCAGAGGAAAATATAGGAAAAAAATCTTTGAGATTTTAGAATAGGCAAAAATTTATTAGATCACCCAAAGCATGAAAAACAAAAGAAAGAATTGATAAATTGAACTATAACAAAAACAAAACCTATGTTTTTTGAAAGACACCATTAAGAAAACTGAAAATTAGAGTGTTTTTCAACACAAACAACCAATTCTCCAATTTTCCAGACATGCAATTGGGTGTTCAACAATTCAATTCAATTCTGACTTCAACTACTCAGAGTTAGCAGAGACTCCATAATTTAAAGACTCAGCCCTACAGGACTGCACCCCACTTCAGATGCCAGCTGCAGGTCTCAGACCTCCCAGACTTCTCACTACCCAGCTACAGGTTGGGGGATGGTAGGATACCTTTGTAAAGTTTGACAATTTTCTAGAATGGCTCACAGAACTCAGACACTTATGTTTACTAGTTTTTATGAAGGATACAAATGAATAGCCAGATAAAAACAGACATAAAGCAAGGTCTGGGAGGATCCAAAGCAAAGAAGCTTCTGTCCTAGTGAAGTTGGGGAAGGCTATCCTCCCAGCCCATGGATATAGAGCTCAATCTCCAGGTAACCCCTTCCCCTCAGGTAGATGGGTGGAGCTTAAAGTTCCAATCTTCTAATCACTTGGTCTTTCTGGTGATGATCAGTTCTATTCTGAGGCTTTCTAGTGGCCTTACCTTAAGTCATTGCATTCACATATACTCAAATGTGGCTGAAAGAAGTTTATTATGAATAACAGAAGATAGTTCTGAATAAGTCACACGGATGAAGGATGAAAGGTATAGCACCTGGAATATAGTCAATAGTGCTGCAATCACATATGATGGCAGATAGTAGCTACACTTGTGGTGAGCCTAGCACAATGTATAGAGTTCTTGAATCACTATGCTGTATGCTTGAAAGTAATGTAGCATTGTCTGGACTATACTTAAAAAAACAAAAAGTCATTAGAATCATTCAGGAAGTTCCAAAGGTTTTAGGAGCTCTGTGCAGAGGACAGCCTACAAACACCAAGTATTTATTTATTTTTTTATACCTCAGCAATTCACAGACTGGGAGAAAATATAACATATGTATTTGACAAAGAACTTATAATAAGAGCATATCAAGATCTCTTATGACCAATAACAAGAGAAACAACTAAAAAAAAAGACTACTTGAATGTACAGGCTAAAATTGGACAATATACACATTAAAAGATCCTCACCGTCATTAATCATGAGGTGAATGCAAAACAAAAATTAATACCATCACACAGTCAATAGAATGGCTAACATTTAAAAAACTGGTCATACTAAGTATTGGTGAGGATGTGGGGCAATGGGAACTCTCACATATTGCTGATGGGAAAGTGAAAAGGAGAACCTACATGGGACAAAATTTGCAAGTTTTTTAAAAGAGTTAAAGATATACCAATCATATGACCCAGTCATTCAACTTTCAGTAATTACCCAAGGAAAACAAAAATGTGTTTACACAAAGACTTATACACAAAAACCCGTAACAACTTTGTCATAACCTAAACTGAAAGCAAACCCAATGTTCGTCAACAGGGAAATGGATAAACAAATTATAGTACATACATACCATGGAATACAACTCAGCCGTTAAGAAGGAACAAATTATCCATGTGCACAATATTTGTGACTCTCAAACACATTATCCTGAGCAAGAAGAATCAGGGCAAAGAAGAACCTTTATGGCATGATTCTGTTTGTACGAAATTCTAGAACATGCTAACTAAACTACAGTAACAGCAAGCTGGTCTATGGCCACTAGGTAAAGGGAGTAGAGAAGGATGAATCGCAATGAAACATGAGCAAAACTTGTGGGTGATAGAAATGTTTGTTATCTTGATTGTGGTGATGATTTCAAGAGTATATACATTATATCCAAGCTGATCAAATTTACATTTTAATACATGAAGTTTAATGTACTTCAATGATACCACAATAAAGCTGTATAAAAAGAAATATCCATACCTAGAGAGAAGGTTAATACTGACCTAGCAAAAAGCTCTGATGGTTTGCAAGCATTGCAGTAAGTAAAACATGATTTTTTCACCTTTTCTTCTAAAACATTTCTCCCTTCCTTTGAGCTCTTCTTGTTCCCTCACTCCGACCATGGTGACACGGATGTATGACTCAGGCCATGCTGGTCACGTTACTCTCTCCCCTGTTACAGAGATGGGAATGTAACCCAAGCCAAGCCTCTCAGTGTCCTTCAAGATTAAAATGGAGCTGGCAGAGAACACTCCTTTTCTTTCTGCTGTTAGAGCCGTTAGGATATGAGTACAAGGCTGCTGGGAACCTGTCCCTTTACTATGTGAAGAGTGTAGCACTTAGAATACAGCTGACATGGAGAAAGGAAAGATGAAGAGACAGAGACATGAAGGTCTGGAGCCGAGGAGACAGGAAGAGAAGGAGCAAAGGTGAGTGAAAGATGAAGCAAGAGAAGATAAGAGGGAAGAGGGAAGCGGGCACGGAGGGAGATACTACACTTGGATGTAAATAAGCTTTCTCCAAGGCCAGCTTGACCTCTGCCCCTTCCCCACCTCCCACCCCTTGAAGATAACTGAGCCAATAAACTTCCCTCTTTAGCACAAAGTGATTTAGGTTTCTGTCATTTTCCACAGAAGATTCTTAAATGATACTATACTTATTCAGTGTCATTCTTTTAGACTGAGGCAAGAGGTGGGATTTGCATTATTCTCATTTACCGGCATTCTCATTGCTTAAAAAGTAGCTCATTTGGTCCAGGTTAAGTGCATAAAAGATAAGATCTCTTAGTATGCATTTTTTTTTGAAGACTTTTCTCTCTTCTTGCCTGTAATTTTTATTTTTCCTTAAGGTTTTGTTTGCTTTTGTGTGTGTGCGTGCCTGCATTTTTGTTTGTTTGTTTGTTTGTTTGTTTTTGTCTTTGGCTGCATTTTTTTATTGGCAGTTTCAGTCTCTGGTGGGTGGTAAGGATGGAAGCTGAAATGAATGTGTAGCAGAAATCAAAATGTTTTCCTAATTCCTTCTTCCTAGCCACACTGTACTGGTATGAGTGTAGGGGCCAAGTAACCCACAATTCTTTTTCTCCATTGAGCCCTGTAAATGCAGTAGATTGGATAGTAAAAATTTGCCCTAGACTCTTGGCATATCATGTTCTGTCATTCTTAGTTTATAACGCAGATGCAAGTTTTAATTTTAATTTTTATTTTTTTACTATTGTCTCAAGATATTAATGGAGATACGGGAAAAAGTGAACCAAGTGGTATTTGGATTTTTCCTTGTTAAAAGGGGAGTCTGGCAAGTTGGTCTTTTAACATATGAGTTATTGTTGTTTCCATCAGACTTCTAAGTCTGGAAACATTTAGCTTTCCATTGGTGTTTCTCTGGTATGGAAACCAAAATGTGTGAAGTTTTCTTTGATGGTGAAATGTTAGTTGTCTTAAGGGGATAAAAGAGAAACTTTTCTGGAGAAAGAGCCAGCCCAATATCCCTCAAGGGAGGACATTATGTACTTGGGCTACTAACTCTGTAAAGTTGGCCCTACTTCCACAAGATCAGAAAGCAGTGTGTAGAGCAAGAATAATATTTGAAGAGACTCTGGAAGTAAGAGCACACATTTAGTCAACAGAGAGCCTATGGAACATCCTCAAACTGGCCTCGGAGGGTTTCCTCCATATTTACTTCTCGGATGGTTTTTCTTAGTTAGCGACCATGATGGAGCTAGTTGGGGAAGCAAGTTATAGTCAGACAGGGGCTGAGAAGGTGGGAGAAAAATCCTGGAAGCAGTAATTTATTCCTGGGGTGTTTATATTAGGGGGCTTAACATTTTTTTCCCCCTAGAAGTTCTAGGCTTTGTAATTTGAAACCTGCTGTAAGAGAATATTCTTATCTAAATGTAGAATTTTGGAGGAGCATTGCATGTGATTTATACCATATTTTCGTAAATGTCTTGCAGTGTATACCTCCCCTAAACAAGCAAATGGACTTATTTAATGGCAAAGAGTCTTACAGATGGTGTTTATGGAATTCACCTGGGTAAAGGGCACAGGGAAACTTGGCTCTGGAAAACTTGCTTGCTGACGCTATACTAACACTGGGGCTCTGAGAATTTCATGAGAATTCCACCCATATTCTTCAAACTCATGAAAAAGGAAATAATATTATAAAAATTGACGTCAGAATAGTTGTTATAAATCCTCAAATATGTCTTCCATTACCTTCTGTCAGAAAAATCTGTTTTCCATAATGGACATGTAGTTAATTACCTTGAGGTTGGCTGGTGAGCTTTGTCGTTATAACGCTACGCATCTCTTTTATTTATGCTCAAGGAAGTTGTCCTCAAAGAAGGTATTTTTAAATGAATAATATTTATACTCTGTTAAATTCAGGACATGAAATAATGTACAGCAAACTTTTATTCCTTGTTGATTCCCCTTATTTTCATATGCTTTTCAACCAGACTGGCAGAATATAAAATATTGATTAATAATCTATAGAAAACATTTTAAAATTTTGAACACGTGTGCATGAAACACATTAAGCAGTAATTAAATTCAGGTCAGCAAGCTGGAACCCTCACAGACCTCTAAAAATAATTATAGATAAATTTAGTAGGGAATTTTAAAATAGAAATTTTAATTGGAGAAACATTTTTCTCGTCACTGTTTTATTATGTAACTTAAAAATTATAGTGTACCTTGCTGATGTTTTAAAGCTATTATTAACATAATTTATTATTAAAGAGAAATGAAAAAACTGTACTGCTAACCCTCCTGACTCGGTCATAAATCTTTACTGTTTTGCAATAAAACGCATTTCCAATAACACTGAATATATTTTCCACCACACTTTATTCTCTTGGGCTTTAGCCACTCTATGTTCTTAACATTATGATATATATCACCAAATGAACCAGATGTTCCTTAGACTCTGAAATAGAAGATCTCATTAAAATGTGCGTGTGTGTGTTTTCTGATCTCTCATGGGAGTTATTTTTTCAAACAGTATCAATGCCGAATATTTCCAATTATTTTTTTCTTTATTTACTTAATCAGGGCAGAGCTCTACGAAGCTCTGGACAAAATGAATGTAAGAAAATCAAATTGATAGTTTGAGGACCATGCCAACAGTGTTTGCATACAGTACTTCCTTAGTCTCGCCTTTATGTGCTTTCGACCATTCAGCAATATGTATCATGGGCTTTCTTTAATCTATGGGATAAAACTTGGGGAAGTGATACCAAGGAAAAAGAAAGGTAAATATTCTCTGTACCCAGAGTTAACAATCAACCAATATAAAAAATACAACACACAGGAATAAACATAAAAATATATTTAAAGAAAGCACACACACACACACGCAAAAGAATTCAAGAAACTTCATGAAGATTATTTTCTAAAAATTATTTGGATACAGAAATATACATAGAATTTTAGCCTTACTCACTGTATGCGTTGGCTTCTTATAGAGACTTATACATAAGCAGATGTGACCAGCAGGCTAAAGGCTAAACACATGTTGGCACATGCTTAATTCCTTTAAAGGATGTGTATCATTTTAAATCCTTAAGATTCATACTGGATTCTCAGCACTTCAAAGAGGTGAAATCCTCTTTGGAAATACCTTGTACTTCTTAATATATGTTAATGAGAAAAATCTTCTTTAGTCGTGGAGAGTGTATTGATTTCTAGAATACTTACTGGATAAATATGTATTGCCCAAACTTCAAGGAATAGATTCTTTCATTCATTCAAAAATATTTATGGACAGCTTATTATGTGCCTGGTATTCTTACGGGTGCTGATGACACGTGAACAAACAAAATAGACAAAGGTCTGCTTACGTGGAGCCATTGTTAAGTGTGGAAAAGGGGGCAGGAAAACCAAATAAAAGGAACATGGTCATTTTAGGGACCAGTGCTATGGGGAAATATAGAGCAAAGGTGGAGGATAGGGAGGTCCAGGACCAAGATCAGGAAGATCTGAGGAGGTGAGAGCTTTCTAGCTCAAGGTGGTTATCTAGCTCAAGAGGTTCTGACCAGAGGGCAGAGAAAGAGTCAGAGCCTTGCCAAAGGAGCAGCAGGTTCAAGACCCACGGAGGGCCAGAGGCTGAGGAGCATGTGACATGGGGGCAGAGAATCTGAGACCAGGTCAGGAAGGGAAGGGGTGGGGGGAGTCCAGGAAGCTCAGTGGGAGGCGTTTGGCTTTTATTCCAGATGAGATGGGAAGGTTTGAGAAAGTTTGGAGCAGAAAAGATGACATAACCACAACCTGATGTCCATTTTAACAGGATCTCTGAATGGGGCTCTTCTTGCACTCCTCACCCCCTTTTTAAAATCACAGTTCTATTTTGGTAGTAATCTCATTCTTTCTTGGTAGAACACCTGTGGTTGTCACCTTCTAGCATGTTTAAATAAATCACATGATTTCAGGATCACACATCAATCTGTCATATATTAGTAAGCATACAAATACTTTATTACTGATATGAAAATGTTCAGGATTATGAATTTATCCAATATAAAGAATTTTTTCTCAGCCAATATTGTAGTATTTATGTATGGTTATGGTTTATCTGGCTAAAAGTTTCAATTTTAAGGTCAAAATCATTTACAAAATGTAGCAAATAAAACATTTTGCTTTATTATTGTGCATTAAATTCTTCTGACATTCTCCACATGCTCCATCAAATAAAAATTATAGTTTCTCTTCTGTCACAAGTGCCCTTTATGAGAAATGTGAATATGTGAATTTACTACCAGCATGTGTGAATTTACTACTGACTTGGAGTCATCAGAATTTGGGTCCATTAAAAGGAATGGTAGGCCCTTTCTTGTGGGGATTATGAAACAGGCAGCTTGAGGTTGGAAGCTGAACAAGGAATGGTAAAGTGAGAAAATAAAAAGTAATAGAATAAGAAAAGCAAGGAAAAGTCTGAAGAATATTTACCTTCTACTCCTTGAAATTCTCAGTCATTTTTGTGAATCCTTTCTCTCTGGCCTTTTTGTTGTTTAACAGCTTTACTGAGAGGTAATTTAAATACCATAAAAGTCACTCATTTCAAATGTACAATTCTGTAGCTTTTCGTGTAGTCATGGCGTTGTTTTGCCTTATTTAAATGTTAGCCAATCCTTTGAAGTTCACCTTTGGTACATTCCATCTCCATCCTCACCCAGCCCCTTTCTCAACCCCAATTTTCCAAACCTATTCCAACTCTGTTCTTTCTCTCATAAGCAGTTCATTGATAGCATTGTCCTCACTTCTGAATCGCACCAGAAATCTTGGGTTGATGGAAGACGTCCGGGTTCTCTTCTCACTCACTGTGAGCACCGCAATGGACCCCACCTTTGAAATGCCCCCCTTCCTACCATTTCTGAACCTTGTTTCAGGCCCCCCTAAGTCCCCACTTGGATTCTTATGAAGGTGTTCCAAATGAGTTCCCACCAGCAGAGTCTTCCCCATTTTAACCTACTCTTGCCCTTGTCTTGTCTCTCCCAAATCTGATCATCTCTCTCTTCTATCTCAGACCCTTCTGTGTCTTCCAGTGACCTATGGATACATCCATATTTTTTTGCGGTCGATCCAGATTCTTCAC
This sequence comes from Mustela nivalis, assembly GCF_964662115.1. Classification (NCBI taxonomy): domain Eukaryota; kingdom Metazoa; phylum Chordata; class Mammalia; order Carnivora; family Mustelidae; genus Mustela; species Mustela nivalis. The sequence goes on from NC_139021.1 coordinate 80,716,035, forward strand.
CACATGGCTTCAGTTTATGCTTCTTGTCTCACGTCCTGCCCTTCTCTTGTAACACATTCTGAAAATTCCAGCCACTGTGTTCGACACCACTAGGCTTCGGTGTTTTTATACAAACAGAGACTTCTGCACATATTTATCTTCGTACCACTGTTTCCCCTTCTCTTTTGTCTGCCTGGGGAATTCTCCCATCTGCTTCATATACGAAACATGATACTGGTGTGGTGGAACCTTTCCTGAATACGCGAGACTATGTTTCCAGATCCTTCTAGTTGTCACTATGTACAAACCTCTTCTTCTGCCTGAATGTTAGATTGTGATCACTTGGTCCATTTCGCTTTCAATTGCTAAGGGGAGTTCTTCAAGTCCAGGGATGTCCTGTCCTAATCCAGTGCTTTGCACCATTCTCAATTCAGAGTGGGACTCAGTATATGAGGCAGGGCATCTCTAAGTAGATCTTCACCACAATTGACATCACATTTTTTCAGGAACTAGCAAAACAATCTCTTCAGTGCTGGTCTGGTTTGGAATTTTTAACTCTATGCTAGTTTCTCTTTTCATTCATGTCTTCAGGATTTAAGAACAGTTTTCCCACAGAGCAGAAAGCTTGGCATCTTTGAAACAGATAGGTAAGGGATAAAGAGTGTCACTTGTTTGGGATCTGAGTCCCACAGAGCTCAGCTATCCTGTTAGTCCCAAAGGTCTAAGTGACAACAGAGGGGAAATAAAGAGAAATTGGAAGGTAAGGCTATAGGTAAGAGAAATTTTAGTAAATTTACTGAAGGTTTAGAAGCAGTAGAGATGAAGAGGGAATAGTGAAATACTGTGAATGTGACATTAGATTTTGAGCATACTTATATTTAAAAAATCCATTCCCCAGTAAATGCCTATAATATAACAACCAGATGGTATATTTTGCTTTTTAAGATTTTTAACCTTTACATTTATGCTGGTTTCATGAGAAGTCATTTGAATTTTAATGATCTAGATTTTCAACAGGAGATCATGGCTGATATAGTTTAGGGTGCCTGCCTAAAGTTTAGGGTGAGGAGATGTGTCCTCATATAGCCCCTTCTACCCCAGGTGGTGTGTTTTTGAGCACATGACCCTGCCTTAATCCTTTGCCCACTCTGCCCTTGGGTGGGAATTGACAAGGACTTCAAGGTCAGCCAATCCATAACCTCTGAGTGTAGCTCTAGTTCACAAAAGCTGGAGAAATCAGGTGTTTTGCCTTCTGAAGTAAGACACTCAGAAAGAAATTGCCAAAAGGTATCGAGAGGCAAGCCGAGGGGGGTGGCCATCATGGGTTCCACTCAAACTGAGTAAGTGGGTATATCTGGACAAACGCATGGTGAATGTAAAGAAACAAAGGCAAATGAATGGGGCCTGAGAAAGGATTAAAGAGGAACGGCTTTGGGTGCCACTGTGTACACCGTGCACATTCTTACAGTAACCCCACCCCCAGTCCTCTTTTTTTGAGTAGATTTCTGTCCCTTGTAACCAAAAAACCCTTGCTAAAGCACAAATATTTTATTATGCTTTCTACAGTTTTTACTGTAATGAACATTTTCTCCAAATCTAATCTCCTTGACAAATATCTTTACGGTATTTTTGGCTCAACTTAAATACCTACTTAGTGGCTTTTTGTTATATATCAAGGTCTGTGTTAGCCAGTGGGCAAGTGCCCTTAATTTTGAGCATACTGATGTGCTGTTAAATTAAAATTTAAGCCAGCAACTGCAAGCTTGTGGCTATCTGTTACTATGATGGCAGCTGCAGGCATTGTCACTTCTTGGCCTGCAAAGGCAGAACTTAATATTGCCACCTGTTTGAGGATAGCCATCATAGGTATAAATTTGAGTGGAGCCCTGCCAGGGTATATAGAGACTGCTACTGTCAGGGCCTCCAGATGTTCCCCATAAGGACGGGTCACTTTGTGTCATGAGCTAAATAATGGCCACTCAGAGATATCAAGTCCTAATCCTGGAATGTGCAAATATTACCTTATATGAGAAAAGAATTTTGTGCATATGATTAAGTTAGAGTTCTCGACATGCGGGACATTATCCTAGACTATCTAGGTGGGCCTGAAATTCAGTCTCAAGTGTCTTTCTAAGAGACTGGTGTGGGAAGATGACTTTCTCCGAAGATGGAAAGCAATGTGACCATGATGGGAGTGATGTGGCACAAGCAAGGAATGACAGCAGCCTTTAGAAGCAGGAGGAGGCAAGGAAGAGTACTTCCCTAGAGCCTCTGCAGGGAGCAAGTCTTTGCTGACATCTTGATTTTGGCCCAGTGAAAATGATTTTGGACTTCTAGACTCTAGGACTATGAAGGAATACATTCCTGTTTTTTTAATCCACCATATTTGTGATAATTTATTGCAGAACAAGATTCCTTGACTTCAGAAATCAGAAATGGAGAGATGCCAGAAGCTATTGATGAAGTTTTTTAAGAGAAGCACAATGAATAAAGAATTTCCTCAGTTGGGATCATCTGGACCTCACAGATTTTACGATTGTGGAGATTTAAGGAGCTTCTCCCTTGATCAGTGACTGCAGGTCGCCTTTAACTTCTGTTGAAGAATCATGTCATGGGTGCCTGGATGGCTTAGTCGGTTAAATATTTGCCTTTGGCTCAGGTCATGTGGGATCCATTCTCCTCCTATCACTCCCCAACTTGTGCTCTGTGTGTGTGTGTGTGTGTGTGTGTATGTGTGTGTCTTGCAAAAATAAATAAATAAAAATTCTAGGAAAAATGAAAAAAGGAATCATGTCATGCCTCAGGTGTCCTTGATTCTGTAAAGACTTGGTTCAGCTTCGATGCACAGAGATCTTTTTGAACTGATGCTTGCACTTAAATGCTTATAAACTTGAGTTACTATTGCGGAGGCTGTGGTACAAAAAGCATCTCCAACAGAAGACAGGTATGTGTGAAGTGTTAGCTCTGCACCAGGTGACACTTGATGTTTGGAACTATGGCAATGGTGACACTTGGAAGTCTCTTGTGCAATGTATAAAGACCTGAATTTTAGGGTCTCCACAAAAATGTTTCTTGGAAATGATGGTATAAGACACCACTGTTGTGTTCCCGCTTACTACCATTTGATCGTTAGTATAGTCTTTGTTGTCAATTGTTAGTGTGTATTATCTCCTATTTCTAATTTGTTGAGTTTAGATTTTTATTATAAATAAGTTGAGTTTCATCAAATAATTTTTTCTGATTCTATTGAAAATATTAAAAATATTATGGTTTTGTTATCTTAATCTACTAACATGTGTGCTCAATTATTTGAACAAATGTTCTAATGTTAAACTAACCTTGAATTCCTGAAAGATAGTGTTTTGATACAATTGATTGTACTTTCACATATATTGCTTGGATTGATTTAGCTAGAAGATATTCCTGAGTCTATGCACATGAGTGAATTGGTTTATAATTTAATTTTTATTTGCTTTTCTCATATACTTTTGGCATCAAGATAATTTTAGTCTAATGAAATGAGATTCAGAGTGTTCCCTTTTTTCTCTTATTTAGATGATTTTGTAAAAAATTGAAATACTTCACAAAACAACCAAATTCTATATTTTCTTTGGGTGAAGATTGTTAAATACTGATTCAATTTTGTTAAATTTTATAGAGATGTTTAGGTTGTGTATTTCTTCTTTAACTAATTTTGTTTAATGATCCTTTCTACAATGTATTTTAACCAAGTTTTAAAATATAATAGGTTAAACAGTCTTCCATATTATTGTGTCTTTTTTAATCTATGATTTATCTGTATTGTATCCTGCCTTCACTGTTAACCATATTTGTGTCTGTGTACAGACTATCTCTTTTTGTCTTGATCAGTTTCAGCAGAGATTTTTATTGTAGTCTTTTCAAAAAAACAATTTTTGGCTTTCTTGATCTAATTATGATACAGTTGCTGTGTTCTTTAATTTCTGCTCTTATTTTTATTATCTGACTTCCATTTTCTTGGGACCAATAATTTATGTTTTTCTCTATTTTAGTTTTGATATTTGGTTCATTAAATTTCAACTTCCTCTTCTTCTAAGGTAAGAATCTATGGCTATAAATTTATCTTTAAGTACTACTTAAGTTATGCCTTGCAATTTTCGATATATAGTACTTTCATTCATTCTGGGTACATTATACTTCCCCTTAAGATATAGCCTTTAATAAATTAATTATTTAAAAATATAATTTAAATTTTCCAACATGTTTTAAAATTTTTACGTTTACTTTTCATTTTATTATAGACCCATGCTATAGTCTATATGATACTGAATGTTGTGGACATTTATAAATGTTATGTATGTGTTTAAGAAAGATATATATATATATATATACATATATATCTATATATATATTCTGAAAGTTGACAAAGCTTTCTAATTATAACTACTAATAAAACATTTTTTCTAACTTGCAACCAAAGAACATTTTAAGTGATAAGAGGCCATGTCCTCTACAAATGATTTTATTTCTTAAGGTGTGATTCTCTATAGGTTTTCCCTAGATTAACTGCATCAGAATCTCTGGGGTGCTTGCTAAATCTTCAGATGGATGCAAACGATTCCCCCACTCCCCAGCGATTCTGATTCAATAGTTCTAGGTTCCAGGACAAGGAATGTACTTTTAGCACGATTTTTAAGGTGACTACAGAAAAGTTGTCCCCTGGGAGGTAATGATGTAATGCTGTTAGTCCTCAGTAGTTTTCGTTGTTTAATTCCTCCTTTTGTTAAGCAAATCATTTAGATTTTATTTCTAAAGAGTACTTTGTGAACCATAGCGATGATTATTTTTAGATTTTGTTTATTTGAGAGAGAGACAATGAGAGAAACCAAGAGCACAGGGGAAGGGCAAAGGGAGAGGGTCACTGAACAGGGAGCCTGACTGGAGTCATGACCTGAGTGGAAGGCAGATGCTTCACTGACTGAGCCACCCAGGCACCTGTATATCAATAATTTTTTAATGACAAAAATAATTATAAAATAAACCACAGTGTAATATCCTATGGTATGTAACTGATAATACCTTCAGGCTGATTCATGACGTATTAATTTTAGTCTGATGGATTTCTTCCTTTCTTTTTTACTGAGATTCTCCTGTTTTAAAAAAGGGCCAAAGAATGCCTTTTTTGTTTTGTTTTGTTTTAACTTATAATAGTTTATTAAAACTCACATGTCTGCATCACAGTCTGGATCATGGCATTTAGTATTACACTATCCTCTATTTTGTATGCATTGATTTTATCTGCTTAAATCTTTTGTATATTATTTGATATTAGGAGCTGTCTTGTATGCATATTTATATATTCACTCCAACATCTAGTATGATGTGGGCAGGCGAATAATGTTTTTAATTATTATATATTTATATATATTAATATATATAATTTATATATATTTAATTATTATATATTTATAATACAAACTTAATATAGTGAATAATGCTTTTTAAAAAAATTTTTTAAAGATTTTATTTATTTGACAGACATCACAAGTAGGCAGAGAGGCAGACAGAGAGAGAGAGAGAGGAGGAAGCAGGCTCCCTGCTGAGCAGAGAGCCCGATACAGGGCTCGATATCAGAACCCTGGGATCATGACCCGAGGCAAAGGCAGAGGCTTTAACCCACTGAGCCACCCAGGCACCCTGTGAATGATGCTTTTAAATTGGTAGTTTTCAAAGGTTACTTTTTTTTTTTTTTTTGTATATCCTTTTTCCAAGTTAATGAATTTCAGGGTCTTGAAAAAACAGTATCCACTTCAAAAGTGATATGGAAGGATTTTAAATCCCTAAGTATTTTTACAAAGTCCTTTACTTCTGTATTAATTTTTCTTTCTCTTTGCGATGGGATCTAAGGAAGGATATAATAAATGCATCTATATACAATTATAATAATAACATTTGTAAACATTCCTTTTTTTTTTTTTCATTTTATTTTATTTCTTTTCAGTGTTCCAGAATTCACTGTTCATGCACCACACGCAGTGCTCCATGCAATACGTGCCCTCCAAAATACCCATCACCAGGCTCACCCAACCCCCACTCCCACCCCTCCCAAACCCTCAGTTTGTTTCTCAGAGTCCACAGTCTCTCAATGGTTTGTCTCTCCCTCCAATTTCTCCCAACTGACTTCTCCTCTCCATCTCCCCATGTCCTCCATGTTACTCATTATGCTCCACAAGTAAGTGAATATTATTTAATTTACAACATGTTTTTGCTTTTTAAAACATCTATTTAGTCCTAACAATAATCCTTGAATATGAACCTTTATTTATATTTGAGAAATGGTTCAGACAGGTCTAGGAGACTGGCTTAAGAGCAAACTAGTATTAAGATGTCTTCGTGTTTCAAGTGTTTTGTCTGCATGGCAAATAGAATCACATCCAAGTCCGACCAGACAAATACATTTCACAGAACAAGCGTTAATAAGGATATGAAGGCAACTATAAGACAAAGCTGATTTATTACACTTCCTGGGCAAGAAAGACCTGCATGTGGAGAGAGAGCCTCAGCAGTCGATCAGTGGATATGTACATAGAATAGGGTTTTGACTAGTTGTAATAGAAGTGGGAATGGCTGGCTCTATCCCAGAAGAAAAAGAATTTCATTGCTCCCAGACTCAAGTGAGGCTGCGTTACCATGCCCAACATTCTGATTTAGCTGAGTATATGGTTTATTTATTCTGCTCTTGTCCCTGATATGATAGTAAACACTAAGTTCTCCAGGTTTATGATTGTAAAGAATAAAGCCTTTCAATACCATGATGTCAGTGTTGATATTGAGCAGAACAAGCTTTATGAGTGTGCTACCCTTACTGACTATTAACCAGAGAAACTTCTACAGATCTACAAACCATCCCAGAGTGCCTACAGAATCTTGCCACTGAGTACAGTAACTTTATCAAAGTGCTAAGGAACCACTGAGTGTGCTTAAAGAATGAACATCGAACAATAATGACACACAAAACCAAGTTACCTTCTGATAGTTTGTAAATGAGAAGACTATATATGCACAGATGCAGGTTTTTATCTACTGTTCTTCTTTGATTTATCCTATCATATCAGATCTTCATGGTGGTGGATTCATAATTATCAATTTCAACAATTCTGTGCAACTGTGTCTGAGTCTGAATTTGGTGAGGACCATATTAGTGCTAAATTAGCCCACTTGGAGGTTATTCATTATTTTCCTGTTTCCTAGAAACTGTTCTAAAATGGAGCATTCCTTAAGCTGAACTTGAGCTATAGGTCAGGGAACCATGGAAGTCCCAGAATTATATCGAACTACCCAAAGTTTCCTGGGAAAGGTTTGTAAGCTTCAAGTGGAGATCTGCAGAGCGTGTTTGCAGTATTCTCATTATAAAATCAGACTTAGGGCATATCCTTATATTTCAATCCCAGAATCTCACCAGACTATGGAAATTTCTCTTTAGGTTAAAAAATATTATTTGGTGAGATATTAGGCTGAATTGTTGGGTTCCATTTTAAAAATTGCATCATTTGTAAATGTATCAGATTCAGGGCTAGTACAAAGTAACTGGAAGATGAATTTAAAACTGTAAACTGAAACAGCATGCATCGTAATAGAAAGTCTTATGACTAACTGACTTTGTCATTATCTACTTTACGTGGGTTTGGAAATGGCATCTGGAGAAGAAAATAGAGAGTAAGTCCCAAGAACATATTATAACTCAGGGAAACTTCTTTTCTCATTTTGTAGAAATATTTATTTGAAGATCAGCACAATAACAATCATATAAATGAAGCTGGATGTTGCAATCTGATACCGTGATTTCATCTAAGACTATTCTTCTAAATTTAATGATGTCTTATAGACCCTTAAAAATATTTTCATAAATGGATTCTTCTAAGCTAAGAACCAGTACATCAGCATTTCTACTAAGAAATCCCTTGAAAATGTTTTTTTTTCTCTGTTGCTTGAGTGTAACTCAAGATCTCTCAATTGATTTTTCTTTTCTACGAAACCACTGAAATGAAAACAGAAGAGAGGCATTTCTCTAACCTACTGATATTTCTAGTGAATAGCATTTTTTAACATAACTAAGCAAACTGATATCACGTTTGTAATTAAGCAAATTAATTTATTACCCACTCTACCTAATTAAGAAATCCAAATTACCTTTTTAAATAGCATGATTTGAGACAAGGGAATCTGCCACATCTGTAGGTGAAAATTCATGAAGTTAATTCGGTGTAATTTTGCAGACTTCACCTAGAGTAAGGGAATTCTGACTTGAAAACATTCCAACTTCAACTGTGGCTGACTAGCTACCTTGGGGTGAAGAAGTTATTATGACATGCATTCCTGAGGATGCATTGTAGATGATACTCCCTCAGTAACTTCCAAGTCCTAAATCATCAGTCCAAGTGGCGATGGGGTTTTGTCCTGGGTGTGTGTGTGTGGAGGGAGGGTGGTTCTGAGGGAAGAGAAACCTCCATGGAAGCTACCAGTTCTTCTGAGTGACAATGCTGAGTTTGTCTCTCTCACCTTTAGCTAGAGTAAGTTCCTTGCACCTTTTTTAGAATGAGTATAGAAGCAGCCTTGTTCTTCTGGAGAGTAGACGGGAGCAATTCTTTCCCCGTCCATGAGGTGGAAGAGAGAAGAAGCCATTGTCCTTCTCTCTTGGCTGACGCTGGAGAATGCTTAGTGAGCATCTCTAGAATACTTGGAAAGTTCCTAGGCACTAAGGAAAAATCATAATGACTAAATAATTTAGGAACTAAATAATTTGGACATGGGTGGAGCTGGTCAGAATAGAAACAAAGGACAAAAAAGAGGAAAAGATACAAGACAGACAAAAAGAGAGGAAAACCATAAATGAACATTTTGGCGTATGCCCCTTATAAACTAAGATTTGGCTCTTGGTGAAAATAGAAAAGGGGCTCCCGAGTGGCTCAGTGGGTTAAGGCTTCTGTCTCGGGCTCGGGTCATGATCCTGGGGTCATGGAATCAAGCCCCACATCGGGGCTCTCTGCTCAGCGGGGAGACTGTTTCCTTTCTGCCTGCCTCTTTGCCTACTTGTGATCTCTATGAAATAAATAAATAATCTTAAAAAAAATAAAATAGATAAATTTCTCAAGTCAGTAAGAAGGTAAGAGGAAAGAGAATTTGGGAGAATAGTTTGAATCAACTTTCTCTTATATTCAAATGAAATGAAGTATTTTTTCATTATTTTTTCCCACAATTAAGTACTTGTTAAAATGATAGATCACAGAAAGTTTTCAAGGTCTGGACTTCACAAACTGAAGACCTAAGAAACTGGGTTTTTGTTTTGTCTTCCTTTTTTTTTTTTTTTTTAAACTTTCCACAAACAACCTCTTCCATTTTCTTTTTCTTTCTTTCTTTCTTTCTTTATTTTTAGATTTTTATTTATTTGACAGACAGAGATCACAAGCAGGCAGAGAGACAGGCAGAGAGAGAGGAAGGGAAGCAGGCTCCCCGCCAAGCAGAGAGCCCGATGCGGGGCTCGATCCCAGGACCCTGGGATCATGACCCGAAGGCAGAGGCTTTAACCCACTGAGCCACCTAGGCGCCCCCCTCTTCCATTTTCAAGTTTGAATTGTATACAAAGGTGAAAAAAATATATATAGTAAGAGTTCTCCCAGCAACACTCCAATCTCAGTAGAAAATAAGAAACCTTAGCCGCAGCAACATCTTCCTAGGAACAACGCAAAAGGCAAGGGAAGCAAGGGCAAAAAGGAACTATTGGGATTTCATCAAGATCAAAAGCTTTTGCACAGCAAAGGAAACAGTTAACAAAATCAAAAGACAACTGACAGAATGGGAGAAGATATTTGCAAACGACATATCAGATAAAGGACTAGTGTCCAGAATCTATAAAGAACTTAGCAAACTCAACACCCAAAGAACAAATAATCCAATCGAGAAATGGGCAGAGGCCATGAACAGACATTTCTGCAAAGAAGACATCCAGATGGCCAACAGACACATGAAAAAGTGCTCCATATCACTCGGCATCAGGGAAATACAAATCAAAACCACAATGCGATATCACCTCACACAAGTCAGAATGGCTAAAATCAACAAGTCAGGAAATGACAGATGCTGGCGAGGATGCGGAGAAAGGGGAACCCTCCTACACTGTTGGTGGGAATGCAAGCTGGTGCAGCCACTCTGGAAAACAGCATGGAGGTTCCTCAAAATGTTGAAAATAGAACTGCCCTATGACCCAGCAATTGCACTATTGGGTATTTACCCTAAAGATACAAACTTAGTGATCCAAAGGGGCACGTGTACTCGAATGTTTATAGCAGCAATGTCCACAATAGCCAAACTATGGAAAGAATCGAGATGTCCATCAACGGATGAATGGATCAAGAAGATGTGGTATATATACACAATGGAATACTATGCAGCCATCAAAAGAAATGAAATCTTGCCATTTGCGACAACATGGATGGAACTAGAGCGTATCATGCTTAGCGAAATAAGTCAAGCGGAGAAAGACAACTATCATATGATCTCCCTGATATGAGGAAGTGGTGATGCAACATGGGGGCTTAAGTGGGTAGGAGAAGAATAAATGAAACAAGATGGGATTGGGAGGGAGACAAACCATAAGTGACTCTTAATCTCACAAAACAAACTGAGGGTTGCTGGGGGGAGGGGGTTTGGGAGAAGGGGGTGGTATTATGGACATTGGGGAGGGTATGTGTTTTGGTGAGTGCTGTGAAGTGTGTAAACCTGGTGATTCACAGACCTGTACCCCTGGGGATAAAAATATATGTTTATAAAAAATAAAAAAAATTATAAAAAAAAATTAATAAAATTAAAAAAAAAAAGAAAAGAAAATAAGAAACCTTAGAAACTTAGGAAGAGAAAAGGACAGATTTAAGCTCTCTCTGAGAACTTAGTTATTGCTTTTACAAAACAAGTTTTGAAAAAATGTTTGGAAAAAGAGCCCAGTAGAAGGTCAGTCTAGAAATTTATTGCAGTTCCAAAATAGTGGAGAACCTGCGTAAACAGTGGTTTCCTTTTTGCCCTTTGTTAAAAATGGCATCTAAGAGCAGTGGCGAATACCGGCAGAGCAGGCATTTCAGACCTACCTGAAGGTACTATGGACTTGGAGTGAACTCTACTCAAGCCAGAAATCTCTTCTGTATCTACTCCATTCCCAACACTTGAACAGTTCTGGGGGAAATACAGTAACATCTTAATTCACCCATTCCCTACTGGGAAAAGTGCTCAACTGGGTTGATTGAGAAAAAAGCACAATTAAGACATTCTCAGTGAACAGGTCCACTGGATATTCCCACAGCCAGGCTCTGGAATTGGTGGTGTTTGTAGGAATGTGAACAGAGTTGGATCTATCATTAGACCAAGGATATGTGGTGATAGTGAAGCAAGGACTGTGGCCAAGCAAGGTGAAGGGACACTGTCAAGCTATTGAAAGATGCAAAATATCTCCCTGCTCTTCCTGTGCCATGCCACCTTTGACATGTTTCTAAAGGGGAAGGTGGTCCCAGTGAAAGGATTTGTGACAAAGAGGATATTTTAGAAAAGCTGCTGTTCTCTGTCCATGATCTGTGCCAGGGACTGTAAAGAGTGGAGTGTTTATATTTGAGGGCCCAGATCCTTTGAAAAGTCTAATGAAAGCCATGAGTCCTCTCCCAAGAAAACTGCACATGCATTCAAGCAATTTCAAAGGATTCACAGTGTCTTAACCGCTCTGTGCTACTATAACAAAAATACCATAGGCTTGGTGGCTTATAAATAATAGAAGTTTGTTTCTCACAGTTCTGGAGGCTGGAAGTCCAATATCAAAACACCAGCACAGTTGCATTCTAGTGAGAGCCCTTTTCCTGGTTCATTGTGGACCTCCTTGCTGTGTCCTCACACAGTGGAAGTGACAAGGGATCTGTGTGTGTGTGTGTGTGGGGGGTCTCTTTTATGAAAAGAAGAATCCCATTCATGAGGGCTTCTCCTTCACGACCTGATCACATTTCAAAGGCCCCACCTCCTAATACCAGCGTACAAATTTTGAGGGCACATAAATGTTCAGACCATAGCACATAGCACACAATTACTTAATTCCTAAACATGCATTACAGGTAAGAGCTGGAAGTTTCTGCCAGCTTGGTTAATCTATTTTCATGGTAGTAGAGACAGAGTCTTTGTTGACTGACTGAGTAGAGTCATGAGAGGAATATGGGAGAAAATACTGGTGTAGAAGCAGAGAACTTGACCTTCATCTCAGAGGTGATAGGGATGCCTTTCAGTGTTTTAGTGTTGTGGAACAATATAATAAAATGCTATTTCGGGAACAATCACAAGAGTAGGATTTTTTTTTTAATCCAAATAATGCAGCTTCTCCTCATTTCCTTGGATGATTCCTGATTTCAAAGAGCTCCATTCATAGGCCCCAGGGATTAGGTCTGGGAAATGGGTTGCATATACTCAGTTACTCACCTTCCCATGCCTGTCCACAGCAGATGATACTAATTCATTGTGATATTCTTTACCATGGAGGATACATATGTATTCACTGTCCTGGCCAGCCAGTGATCCAGGAAGACTGTCTGTCACACAGCTTTGCATGTATCATGTAGGATAAAACCTACCTGTCTTTCTTGGATTGGACAATAAAATTGCTACAGTCACAGATCCCCAATCCTTGATACTGAACAAGAAGATTAAAAGATTATTCCATTCTGATGTGCCCTTCCAGATGGAAAAACATTAGTCTATCTCTGTGTGTCTTAACCATTCCACTTCTAGAGATATGGAATGACCCATGTGGTGATTTGGGAAGGAGAATCTGAGCATGTTAGCCTAGCCACTTTCATTTGGAGTTTGTTGCCTATAAGCAATAAGCATTCTTCTTGACTATCCCTCGAGGGAAGGCTCTGTTGGAGAGAGAAATGGTAGCGGAGAGGTGAGGGGCAACCCTGTCCTGGTCCCACATTGTTCTTTGTCCCAACCTGCCCTGGATGAATTTTTAGGGTCACTAGTTTGGAATCCTTTTGTCTGAGCCACATTCTCCAGTCATGCGCTATTCGTCAACTGCCTTATTCCATTATCTTATTTCTCAGTTGTTTAGAAACTTGGTAGAGATCACAGTCATGCTCAGTGTAGCACTATCTTTAAAATCCCAATAGGCAGAAGAATATGAGCTGCATAGAATACCACAGAACACAGAGTAACTGTTCTGTTCCACCAGTAGTATAATTTAATTGGTTTGTAAAATTAAAGAATCCTGGAGGTAGACAGGTCCTTTCAGGGAAAAAAAAATAGTAGTAGTATTTAAGGCAAAGTAGTAGTATTTAAGGCTTAGACCAATGATGATAACTTTTTTTCTGGGTAAGGAAAACAGACTGTCATAGTACTAAGAGTCCTTAGCCTTATTCTACCTTTTCCTTCTTAATAATGAGTGCCAATCAATCCCAAAATAGCAACTTATTATACACTCAGAATGAAGACACAAATTTGATGAAAATGAAAATTACACATTTAAGTTGTCAACATATCAAACCTATTTATCTCATTATTTTAATGAACAAATGCAAATATTCTTCGATATTTTCAGAAATACATGAACCAAAATATTTCAAAACCACATTTTTTTTAAATTTCTTAGAAAAGACTGCTGAAGAAAACCTTACTGTATTTTACCCTCTCTCCCAAATAAATAGATTCAGACCAAAATAGGAAAGTTGGTAAATTATACATATATCTTGATTTTGATTTTACTTTCATGTAATGACATTCCCATCTATCTGGAGAGCCTACTTTATTGTGAGTCTTTCTTACTGGAATATGGAGAAAACTTTTTGTCAGCAGACATGCATTTCAAAAAATTTTTTTGAATTTTAAAATTTATGCTTCTCCATTTCTCTCCTTCTTAGAATAAATGAATTGCCAGTTCTCGTGTAACTAAAGATTATGACTCCAAAACATTGTATTCTATTACTAACACCATGTATCACAGGCAAAAATGGCAACTTCCATATGGATTAATATACTCTTCAATCTAATACTCAATTAAGAACTTGTACAGGGTCATTTCATTGATCACACTTAACGAAGGTGCCTGTGCCTTTTTTCCATGCAGGCAAAGAGCTTTGAGCTGGAAGAGGAAGAGCTCACATAGATTCACAGGGTTCTAGTGAACAACTATTAAAGTGGAATGATCCTTGTCTTGCATGTTCTACTGATAATAGACCAGGCAGGTTGCAAAATCCTCTCTTTAAATGTAGTAAGAAAGATGCAGGGAAAGAGGGAAAGCTTGTTTTTTTAAGCTATCAGATTTGAACTTGATATAGTACTTCACTTATGCTGTATCCCTGCCATTAACCATCTGTTCAGCCTCAAACACTTGTTCATGGAGAAAACTGAGCCCAGGACCAGAGGGTGTGTATTCTCACCATTCAAAGAGCCTGCCTGCTTCATCATTTACAGATGTTTTTCTCAAATATCAAATATACAGTGCCTTTGCGAGGCCTGAAGACTTTCAGATACTACACATTTTCCCATGAGAATTAAATTCAGGTTTATCTTTTTCTATAAGAACTAGAGTGACTGAATATCACTTATCAACTGATCTCTATGCAACTCTATGAGTCCTACAGAGATTACTATACTTCCTTGTTTGGGAGACTTCTCAAGCATCTGGAACAGACTTTCCATGGCCTGGAAGTTGTCACCGATGCCAGTCCTTCCTGTACCTGGAGCTCAGTGCCACCAGGACTTAGTCTTCTCTGTGATGCCCCCATCCCATCCCGGGAGCAGAAGCACAGCTAGGCAGGAGTGCAAGTCTCTCGACTACATTCTCTGAAAGTGTACCTTCTCAGCGATTCCTTATGATCTGTTGACATGATGGGTAAAAGCCTCTCATGAAACATAGCTTTAGAGGAGGCACGGTAAAGCAAGATGGTAAGACACAGAGGCAACCTTTGCCAGCTTGCTGCCTGCTATCTGGCTGGCTTCCTCGGGTATAAAAAATTTCCTTTCTCTGCCTGGGAATACACACATGGTCCCCAACTCAATTTATCAGGCCTGTCACCATTGCCCAGAGGAGCCTTCTGTGCTCTACAGGATAGACTAGATATTTTCTTTATCTTTGTCAGAGGAGGCACACACCAAAGACTTGCAATGCCAGAGGAATGAGGAAGTGACAAGGATTAAGTAATGCTTCTATATCCTCTTGACTTTCTAGGCAGGGGAAGGAATGCCTCCTCGGATCAAAAGACAGTGGCAGAAACTAGCCAAAAAAGAAAGATTTCAAGAAATGAATGGAAGGAACAGGAGGGAAAACTGCACAAAATTGCACAAAGCCCCTCCCCCACTAAATTGAGGCTCTTCCAAGGAACAGTACCTTGTGACGAAGGAGAAGCTCTCTCACAAGCAAGGGACACATATAGGGTCCTGGTAAGGGCAATAGCCCAGCTCTGGGTGAAGGAGTTGTCTTAGCAGCCCATGACCCCTTCCCGGGATTGTTACCTGCCTGGTCTTATAGGGACGGAGAGCCCGCCTACACAGGACAGGCAATTTGAAATGGGAAGACAAAAGGCACCTGATAAAGATCCAACTTTTGTCAGTCTCCTTTAAGCCCTATTTCAACTGGGCTCCTGTCCTTGGGCCTTGACCTCAAGAACAAGAAGAATCCTGCTGGGTCAGTTTAGTGAGAATCCCCTGCCCTTGGTACCTGATCACCCTTCATATCTGATCAAATTCCTTACCTCCACCCCATCCCCTATGATTATCTGGTTCCTCTGCCTGCATTTTGCAAGAATCCTGCCAAGTTAGTTTAGTCAGAACCCCCCCCCCGCCCCCAACCACCACCCTCCTTTTTCTTCTTAGTACTTTTCACACGGCTCCTTGGCTATAAAGGCCCACTTTTCCTTGCTGTATCTGGAGTTGAGTGTAGTTCTATACTGAGATTTCTTTTCCCATATTGCAATAGTTTTTGGCTGAATCTGCTTTTACCTCTTTAACCACTGTCCATCTCTGGGTTTTTTTTGACACACCCTGTAGGACTATAAAACTAGATGGAGGTCAGCAGGTAAGGTCCAGAAAAAAAGGATTGGGTGGAGGACGTTCTGGATGATTCTCAAGAGGCAGCAGACCAGGGAGTTTTGGTACTGGTGATGACCCAAGTGATCCAGCATTTCTGTTTCATTCACTAGACACTACCGGGTGCCTGCTGCTTAAGGGATGAATAAGCTTGTCTATTCATGATGAGATGAGAAAATTACTGCAGGGGATGAGAAAAACACAGAATGGCTTTTTTCTTTTTTAATGAAGGGGTATTATTTTTACTTTTATCCTTTTTTATCACTAACATTATATATAATAATGGAAATGCTAGATGACAAGGAAGAGCAAGACAAGGAAGTAAAAAATCAACCACAGTTCTACCATCTAGCCATTACCATGCTGTCATCTATGTTCCTGTTTTTTTTTTTCCCTGTTTCTGTATATATGCCTCAAATAAATCAACTTCATTAAGGTATAATTTATAGACAATAAAGCACACCCATCTGATGAATTAATTAATTTTTAAAAATTCCAGTATAGTTAACACACAGAGTTCTATTAATTTCAGGTGTACAAAGCACACCCATTTTAAATATGCAGTGGGATGAGTTTTGACAAACATATAGAAGCATGTAATTGCCGTCAGTATTAAGGTATAGAAAATTGCCCCCAAAGGTTTCCTTTTGCCTGTATAAAGTCAGTCCCTCCACCTGTACTGCAAATCTAGGGCATGCACTGATCTGCTTTCTGTTATCAGACACTGTTTTTTCTGTTCTAAGAATTTCATAAAATGAGATTACGCAGCATTCACCCTTTGGGTTTCCGATTGCTTTCGTTCAGATCTTTTTTTAGCCTCAACCATGTTGTTACAAGAGTTCATTTGCTGTCATTGCCAGATAGCATTCCATTATATAAATATACCATAATTTGTTTATCCTCTCAGCTATTACTGGACAGTTTTTGGCTCTTCTGAATCAGGTGCTGAACATTCCAGGACAAATCTTTGTAAGCACACACATTTTCATTTCTTTGGGTAAATACTTGGGAATTGCTATGTCATTTTCTTTTTTTCCTTAATAAGGAGCTGCCAAACTCTTCTCCAAAGGGTCTGTACCATTTTTTGTAATCCTAAAAGTATGTATAGCAGTCCCAGCAATTTCACATTTTGTCAACACTTAGTAGAGTCAATCTTTTTAATTTCAGCCATTGTAGTGGGTGCATACTGGCATTTCCTTGTGGCTCTAGTTTGGATCGCCCTGATGATGAAAGATAGCATTTTTTTTTCCAGGGCTTATTGGCACCATATATATATATATATATATATATATATATATATATATATATATATATATTTGTGTGTGTGATGAAACTATTCAAATCATTATTTATTAAGTTTTTTGTTTTCTTATTATTGAATTATCAGAGTTCCTTATACCTTCTGGATACAAGTCCTCTGGTGAGAGTTACATATTGTGGCTCTGTTCTAGTTTGTGGCTTGCTTTTTCATTTCCTTAACAGTATCTTTCAAGCACAGGATTTAGGAATCCTGTACATGAATATCATCTATAGTGATTTTTTTGAGTTTGAATGCTATCACTGCTTAAACCCACACTGATGGGGGACTTCTTAAAAGAAAATTCATTCAATGTAAAGTTAGCATTAATATTTTAAAGTTTTATCTTTTATGTGCTTGATCTGTACAATCCAAAAGACGAGTTAAGCTCATTTATTGCTGGCTGTCTAATTGGACTGGTTAATAAATCAATGTCAGTCATGGGAAAGATTTGGTGACTCACCAGTGGGATTAGATTTAGCCTTGTCATATTTAATAGGTTCTATCAATAACATAAAGCATGGATTGGCCAACTTCATCTATAAAGGACCAATAAGTAAATATTTTAGGCTTTGCAAGTCATATGGTCTCTGCTGCAACTATTCACCTCTGTCACTGTAGCACGTTGTGGACAAATGAGCGTGGCTATGCTCCAATAACATTATTTACAAAATCAGGCAGCAGGCCAGGTTTGGATCACGGGTCATAGCTTGCCAACTCATGACTTAAAGGAAGATGAAGAATGTGGTTATCAGATGTGCAGATAACACAAAGCTATGAGGGCTACCTATTACTTTGATCTAGTATAAAGTCAGGGGTACATAAAATAGTAGCTCTCTTTATTATTCCTGTTATTCCTATCACATGGTTGAGTTTCCAAATTACCCGAAAAGGGTGAAATATGGGCAAAAAAGCACAAGATTAAAATGTAAAAGTATATATGCTTCCTTGTTTTTCCATTAAGAAATATCTTGAGGGCGCCTGGGTGGCTCAGTGGGTTAAAGCCTCTGCCTTCGGCTCAGGTCATGATCTCAGGGTCCTGGGATCGAGTCCCACATCGGGCTCTCTGCTCAGCAGGGAGCCTGCTTCCTTCTCTCTCTGCCTGCCTCTCTGCCTACTTGTGATCTCTGCCTGTCAAATAAATAAATAAAATCTTTTAATAAAAAAAAAAGAAATATCTTGAAACATATAAAATTTGGAAAAACTTGTCATAAGAGAAATTCATGGGACAAAATATATGGGTAATTTCCAATTAAGATGCACATGTTTATCTGTGCATCCTGGCAAATCCCTAATAAATTAGATTACTTAAAATATTTCTAAGTATAAAATAAATTTTATATAATGTATATAAATAATATAATATAATAAATATATATGTATATATGCACATATATGTGTGTATGTATGTAAGTATGCATATATATATGTGTGTGTATATATATATATATATATATCCACAAGAGCAAAGAGACTGTAAGAGAAGATAACTAGAAAGCTAGAAAGCAGATGAATGGATGATTACTGATTTAGCACACTTAAAAAAGTTGAAACTCAGCTGGCTCCAGTAAAGCTGAGAAGCATCTGATTTACACCAAACTGCTCAAAGAGAAGGTTTGGCAGCACCAAGTCCCCCTGGAAGATGGCCACAAGTGAGCCTGGAGCCTGGAAGACTTCATGAAATCATGTTTAAGAAGCTGGAGCTCCCAGATTCCCTTCTCACTCTGGTAGAAGACCGGAGGTACATCTCTGTAGAGGGTGGGTGAAGTAGTGGATCTCTGGCCAAACTGGAGGACTTCTGGTGGAGCTGAAAGCTGGTGTTCTTCACTGAAAGTTGGGGATTGTAGGAAAGTGTATTTGTATTCAATACTGAGACTTCCTATGACCACTTCTAGTCCTCTTCCCGCAGCTTGACCTAGTATGCTGCCTTCTTCACTCCAGGCAGACATTAGAAAATTATTCCATCAGCCAAATAACCCTGGGGAAAAGACCTAAAGATATGAACATTGGCGATTCTCCAACTAATGGGCTTAGCCAGATGACCCTTTCGTGACACCCATAATTGACAAGTCCTATTCTCTTCTGTAGAGCTCCCAAGCAGCTTTCTGGTGCCCAACCAAGATGGCAGAATATGAAATATACCAGTACAAGAATAGAGAGAGAGAGAGAGAGAGGAAAAAAAGCAATTTGGAAGAATCAGAGAAAATACAGAAAGAAGATTACTTAAAACATGAAAAATGAAAACTATTATTAGAGAGATAAGGGAAGCGATTCCATTGATGAGATAAGAATAGAAGGCCCCAAAAGAAAAGAGCATGCACAGATTAAAATATGTGCTCTTAAAATTAAAAGTATAATAGTAGAAAGGGAAACCCCAATGGAGTGATTGGGATCTACAGTTTTCCGTGAGTCCAGTCAGTGGAAACAGCCTCAGCTGCCCAGGAGACTAATTATTTTATGAAATACTCTTAGAAAGCAGAACAAAAGATAAAGTGTGGAAAATGGAGAGAAAAGGTAAGAAAATCAAGACTTCAGAAATTTCAACAACTGAATCATAGAAGACTCAGAAAAAAACATGAAAACAGAGGTGAATTAATTATTGAAGAAGGAATTCAAGACAAGTTTCAGAACTGACTGACTCTGTTTTTCACTAAGTATCCAGACAGAATGAAATAGATGAACTTTCGCAGAGAGATGATCCCAAGATTTTTCAGAGAAAATATTATAAGCCTATATGTGAAAGCCAAAAGTCTAATTCAGTTCAGACTTATCAATAGCAACATTGGAAAGTAGAAGACAGTAGAGCAATGCTTGCAAAATTCTGAGGGAAAATGATTCCAGCTTTGAATTTACAGAAGCCATCAATTAAGTGAGAAGGTAGAATAAAGACATTTTGGGACATTCAAAGTCTCAGAGAAATTACTTTCCATGCACCACTTTCTGGGAAGCTACAAAACAATGCATCCCATCAAAATATGCAAGTACGCTTGGGTGCCTGGGTGGGGTAGTTGCTTAAGCTTTGGACTCTTGGTTTCTGATCAGCTCGTGATCTCACGGTCATGGTATAGAGCCCCACATCAGGCTCTGTGCTTAATTCAGAGCCTACTTCAGATTCTCTCTCCCTCTGGCTCTGGCCCTCCCACTCATGCTCTCTCTCAAACATATAAGTAAATCTTAAAATACACACACACACACACACACACACACACACACACACACACACATATAGGAGTACAACTGTACAGTACACCAGTACACCAAGCAGGAAGTCATGGGATCCAGGAAACAGAAGGTCGACAATAGAGAGAGGGAAAAGATTAACCAGGAAGATAAAAGGGGCCCTGGGCGAGTACCCAGGTCTGATTTGAGAGAGTCAGAAGCTCTGGGGAGTTTTTCTTCAAAAAATTTGTTAACCTGAAAAATAGACGCTATGTTGGCTGAACTGAAAGGAGGTTACAAGGGGGGATGGGTTTGGGTTTCTACAACTGGGGAAGATAAGCACATTGCAACCCAAGCAAATGAACAAAGAAAAATAATTATTACCTCCAGGGAAAGTGGAAAGGTTTTCAGCAATGGATGGCACATGACTTAGCTATGAACATTGCATTCCTGTCATGAGGATGTAAACGCTAAATTCGTATAATCACAATTGTGATACTGGGAGGTTGTGAAGACAGGAGTACGCACATGCATGGTATATTGAAAAAGAGATAAATCTTTAACTTCTGTTGTGAGAAGCAGATTATGCTTAAAGCTACAGAAAGAAGCAATGTTTAAAATAGAGACACATATAGTGAAAGGATAAGGGAAAACAGTTGAAATTGGGAGGCAGAAATTAGGGAAAGGGCAGGGCATGATATGTTGCTTTTTTTTCCCAACAAGGCATTGACAGGCTTTGTGAATTTCTGCCACTGAATAACTTTGACTTAAAAAAAAAAAAACTAAATTTAAAAAGATATGAGTTGAATTCCATTGATTTTGTATTTAACTTGACTATTCCCTGTTTCTTTTTTCACAGTATCCTATTGTCACTCCTACAAAGTAGGTACAAAATTTCACTGCACTGAAAAATAGATTTTGTGGGACGCAAGTGGGCATGATTCATGTGTCATTTAGAGTTATCAAGCCCACCAGGTCCATTATATTTTATTTTTAATAATACTTCTATTTCAAAAGCATACAAGGCACATATCATTATAGAATAATCTGAAAGCAGAGATGAAAAAGAGGAAGGAAAATAAAAATGAACCTTAGTAAGCCTCTGAGAAGTGCTTATTAATATTTCATTGAAATCCTTTTCAGACTTTTTCAAAAAGGTGATTATACAGATTTGCAGCTTCTTGTATGTTTTTATTCAGAAAAAAATCGTGGGTATACTTTTGTATCCAGACATACCTATGTCACAAATAACTCAATCTAACTTTGAATGTTTAACTTACTCTGGGCTTTTTTTCCCCCTTTTATTGCAAACTTTGTTGCATTAAACATGCCTTGAGCTAAAAAGTTTGTGTATATCCTTATTTATTTGCTTACAATAATTTTCTGGAAACTAAATTATGGAGTCAAAGTGTATGCATGCATATTTTTAAGAGTAAAATGCTAAATGGGTACAATTGGAAAATATACATTCATAAAAATAGATACGTATTCAAACGATGAAATTATACAGTGAATATCATGAAATCACCACTCAGGTCAAGGGATGAAACACTAATGACTCTCTAAAACATCCCCCAAACTCAGCCACATGTCTCTGATCTCACCTTCATTCTTTCTCTAGAGAGAAGGATTATCATGACTTTCATAAATATCATTAGCTGGCATTTCTTTATAGTTATATTATCTACATATGCAAACTTGTCAGACTTTGAATTTATATAAATGGAAATATACTGTATTCTTTTGTCTCCCTATTTTCTGGAATATTCTGCTTGTGAGTTTCTGCCATATTTTTGCTTATGACTATAGATCATTTATTTTTATGAACTGTAGCCAATTTTGTTATTTGAATAACTTTTTAAAAGAGGAGTATTCACAAAATAAAGAACGTGCAGAAACTAATAAAAAGGATAGTAAGATGAATGTAAACCATTTCACATGAGGAAACAGTCAGGTTTAAACCGGAAAACACCATTTGGGGAAACAGGAAGGCTTTCTTCTTAAAGGTGAACTACCTGATAAATACAATATATGAACTCCTTCTGTTTGATTCTAGATAATAGAATAAGCTTCTGTAGAAACTACGGTCTGATTCCACTTAAATATAAGAATAATGTTGCTAACAATTCAAGTTACCTGAATAAGAAATATGCTGCTTTGGCAGTTATGAGCCCCCTGTTGCTGGAAGTTTTTGTGCAGAGGCCAAATATGGCTCAAACACAGAACATACAGATGGGACTCCTGCCTTGGGTGGGAGTTGGGTTGGATGTTTACTAAAGCCCCTTTCAACTTCAAAATTCTTCTTCTTTGTGACTACTTCAGATACTGGAGGTGACACTGAAGATCTGATAACATGATGTGTACAGAGAGCCTATTATCCAAGGGATGGGTGAGCAGCTGTTTGCAATTTCCACTGTTGACAGACCAAAAGGAAATGGCCTTTGGTTGCAACAGTGGAAATGTCAGAGGAGAGGAAACATGAACAGTGAGAGTCTGCCACAAGAAAATCATCGCTGGAGATCTGAAAAAGATGGGCATGTGTCTTTCTTCAATGATGGAGGCACATAACGCCGTTCAGTGTGTAGAGGCTATGTACCCGTCCGCTTCCGAAGTTAAGAGCCAATGCCTACTGCCATTCCTAACAACTTGCTCGGGGCTGAGGCTCCACGTCCCATCAGACTCGGGTCACTAGAAACAGCCTCAGGCTCCAGTAGAGTGAGATTGATTATTTAGATGAAATATCCCCTCATTTGGCAAGCCTTGTTTCTCTTACAGATTAAGAAAGTGGAGTCAAGAAAAGTTAAGTGCTTTGCCTAAAGTCCTGCCTTCAATCTACTGCCAAGAAAGAGAGGAAGGAAGGAAGGAGGAAAAAATGCCATATCCTTTCTTCCTCATCATATTGCTTCTGTCTCCCTGGTTAGGTCCTTTGACTAATACCTTGAGAATTCATAGATTTTGCACACATAACTGTTACTGAAAACAAAATGCATCTCTAAGCACTTGATAAAATCCCATTTTAATTGTTTTCCAAATTTTCATGAGGAAAAATTCTATCTACATTTTTTCTATGTTTGAACATTTGCAAATATCTTCAGTGGAATAAACCATCAGAACTTGGAATGACAATAATTATAAACTATGATTATAGGATATGAAGCTAGAGGAATATTAGATAACATGTGATTGTAACCTTCTTCCATGGATGAGAAAGCCAAGGTTAATTCTTGGATCCTTTCATTGGGCCTTTTATAGAGCAAATTAGTAAACTTCTACCACCACCAAATCTCATTCATTCATTCTTCAATAGCATAAACTGAGCACTTCTACGTGCTGCATAGTGTCAAAAATGATTTTGAGGACCATTGATTTCATCATCAGAATACATAAAATTCTCATAAATCCTTGAACTATCCATTCACATGATATAACTCTGACCAACTGTCCATTTTATCCATTTTGTTTATCTCTAGAAAGTATATTTTTATCTTGCCTAGCTTACTATTTATGTAAGCTTGCATCATTATGTTGCATGCGAAACCCAAAGCAAGATTTAATCATGGTATTGAAATTATTTTATAAATGATTTTATTGATACTTTAAAAAAAAACTCAGCAGTTAATGCATTCATATATTTCCTATCATTCAATTCCATCAGTATACTTACAAATCATAAGGAGATGTTATATAAGTGATAACACTCATTGGTAAAAAGTCTTCTTATTAGCATTATATCTATTTAAATTCTAGTTTTATTCTATTTGTTTATAATAGGTAGAAAAGCTATTAAGTTGGAAAACAGAACATGGAGTAATAAAATTAAAATGCACCCAAATCCTTAACTTCTGATTAAGAAAACACTGTCATGTTTACACTTTGAGGATCAACATGTGTGATTGGCAGGATTCTAAAGATGCCCCCAGGATTCCTGTCCTCTGGTTATTTGATCCAAGGCTAATCTAGATACTGCTGTGAAGGGACTTTGCAGATGGAATTAAGTTACTAATCAGCTAACCTTAAAACAGGGAGATTATCCTGCTGGATTATCACGATGGTTCCAGTATAATCCTATGAGGCCTTAAATGACAGAAGGAAGGCAGGAGAGGGTGATGGGTGATGAGGCTAAAGGGAGGACAGAGAGATTCCAAGCAGGACAGAGATTCCGCTCCCTGCCTTGGGGGTGGTGGGCCATTAGCTGGAGGAAGGGAGCAGGCAGGGGTGAGCCAAGGAGCAAGTAGAGGCCCCTGGAAGCTGAGAGAGGGCCCTGCGGACAGCCTGACCGCCAGCAAGAAAACAAGGAGCTGCAGCTGCAAGGAAAACTGAATTCAGATTCATCCCTAGAGCCTCCAAAATGTAACACAGCCCCCTGACACCTTGAGTTCATCTCTGGGAAACCTCAAACGGAGTCACGGCTGAGCACACGTGGATTTCTGACCTACCAACTGGGAGATAATAAATTTGGTTTCTAAGCTTGTGGTGATTCGTTCCTATAGCAAGAGAAGGCAAATAAAGAATGAAAAAAAAAAGTAACTCTTTTGGTATGTAAATAGAAAGAAATAATGTGTTAAAAAGAAAAAAAAATGAGGGAAAAGACAAGGAATAAGAACGCCATTTTTTTTTCCTGATAGCACATACTCCTCGGCACATGGAGTGGGAGCTTTTCTGTTAGGACTGGAGTCAAGCAGGACTTTGGATTAGTCAGCCCTGTACAGCGAGGGGCCACCGAGGCGGTCCCAAACTTCTATTCCAGGCTGTAGGAGACTGTAGCAGAGCTTAATTAGTATAGTGCTCAATCTTAGCATTTTGGAAGCAAATTTGCAATTTATGAAGCTAGGTAGGTTTAGCTTTCCTACACACACACACACACACACACACACACACACTCACACATATATCCTATGATAATAAATTGTTAAAGACACACAGACTTTAGTTAACTCTTCATGGCTAATTTTGGTTGGTTGGTCAAATACAAAATCTAGGCATGTTCACAGTATTCAGTTATCTGGTGTGTGTGACAAACATGAGGCAGCTTAGCTGTGTGCCAACTCTGTGATCTGGGGCAACTTACTGAACCCTTGTATTTCAGATTCCGCACTTGAAAAATGGGGATCGAAGCACTACCTAACCTGAGGGATGTTCTCAGAAAGATGTGTGTTAATAGCTACGTGGTGCCAGGCACATCATTTGAGTATGATGTACCAGGTAGCTCCTGTTCTTTTTAACTTCTCAATGGTATGGGAATTCTAATATAAAGAGTCAGTCTTTGTTCTGTGTGGAAAATGCGGCCCTGATGTGGGCGACAATGTATGGGGAAAAGAGAGAGTAGGGAATTTTCAGAATAGGGAAAGCTCAGGGAAGTCTTCCTGGAGGAAGTGGCATTTTAGCTGGACTTTCACATAGGCAGGATTCTCTAAGAGAAACTGGAAAGTTGGATAAGAAGGGCAGTTAGTCAGCATAATACTCAGACCTCTTGGCCTCCTCGGATATGGGTGAGAACCCACAAATTCCGATTTCATTAATTTTGAGCAAGCATTTTACCACAAAGCAGGCTTTCTCAATAACCTACATGGGGTCACCAGTCCTAATTTTGACTCACATGGTGTTATTATTATTATTATTCATTGGCCATATTTAGTGATTTAAGAAATCGTTGAACACTTTCAGTAGTTTTTACAGCTGACTAATTTTATTTTTCTAGGAAATTTGCCTCCACCCGTTTCAACAGTCAGATTCACGTTTTGCATTAATGAACTCAATTGTGAGAAAAATTTTCCCAATGCCTATATGTTAAGAAATGTTAAGAAATGTGGTGTCTTCAGGACTATAGATGCCATCTTGGAAATGTGTGTGGGAATATTGTTATGTCTGAAATAAATGAATGTATCATTGATTCTCCCACTCCTTGCAGCGCAGCATCATGGATTGGGTGGTAGGTCACTGCTGTAATCCACTTGTCCTTCTCCCCACTGTGTCCCAGAGGGTGACATTATTTAATTCCTTATTTATTGGGGGTTTTCAGTTGGAGCATTTGCCCTCCCCCTGGCATCTTAGATGTCTTAATGACTAATTTATTTCTCACACTCCCTGCCCTCTTTAGAAAACTAAAATCATATTTAACTGGTTTGAGCTGAGAGTCTGTTGACACAGAATGTCTCAAAGTGAATTATACTTCAATTCCTTAATATTCAGTGTTCATGGGAGATTAATGTTAAAGATAAATGAAATTACAATGATGAGACTTGGAAGAGGCTAATGGATATGCAAATTTTTAAACAAATATATATATCAAGAATATATATGAGGACACAAGTGCTCTTGAGCTAGAATTCCTGTGTTGGAGGGATTGGAATGCCCTTGTTTCTTTGTAATGCTAAGAGATTCCAAAAAGAAGCACTTTTTATTACCAAGTGGAATTAACACTGTCAAATTATTATATTGATGACTCTGATTCCCAGCTTCAAAGTGGTTTCGAAATCGAGTGTGAACACCAAGATAGTCGGCGTGCATTCAGGCCCTGTTAGAAAATACTATGATGCAGTTTAGAGAACACTGTTTTCCATTTTCCCTTCATCAAAATGTACTAAAGTGGACTGACAGCATGGGGCCAGGCTCAAAGCCACAGATTTTAGAAACAGTAGGAAAAAACAGAGCTACCAGTAAAATTGTGTGCAGGAAGCTTAAATTCATTACTCTGTTTTAAAAGACATTTCCATCAATGACTGGTCGATTTTGGATTTTTCCCTGTCAGTTTCTAAGGCTGACAAAACCATAATTTATCACCAAAGAACCTGGATTTCTTTCTTTCTTTTTTTTTTTTGGGACAAAGGAATTTTATTTAAATTTTTTATTTTTTATAAACATATATTTTTATCCCCAGGGGTACAGGTCTGTGAATCGCCAGGTTTACACACTTCACAGCACTCACCAAATCACATACCCTCCCCAATGTCCATAACCCACCCCCTTCTCCCAAACCCCCTCCCCCCAGCAACCCTCAGTTTGTTTTGTGAGATTAAGAGTCACTTATGGTTTGTCTCCCTCCCAATCCCATCTTGTTTCATTGATTCTTCTCCTACCCACTTAGCCCCCATGTTGCATCACCACTTCCTCAAGAACCTGGATTTCTCATTTTCCTTCTATTTCTCTCCTAATCTGGGTTGCTGTGTATAATGAGTGTGTGTTAATTCATGTAGGTTTTCTTTGTACACTTTTCATAGTACAGCTGAGGTGTTAGGAAGAACAAAACTGGCAGGTAAACCTGAAAAAGTCTAAAAACTCCTTCCCTCCTTCCTCCCTCCTTTTCTTCCTTCCTTTAACCCTCCCCCCTTCCCTCCCTCCCTCCCTCCTTCTCACCTTCCTTCTCTCCCTCCCTCTTTCCTTCCTTCCTTCTCTCCTTCGATCCTTCCTTCCTTCTCTCCATTCTTGAACTGCATTTCATGATCGTTAGTATGTTGGTGTTGAAGTTAAACAGAAAGTGGTTATATAGTCATTATTGCTCCTAAAATCTTTTTCTTTTTATATATTTAAAATATCTTTGCCCTGGTGATTTGCTCTTCTTTCCAAAGTGTTCCTTCTTTTCTTGCCACCAGTGCAACCTAAAATGAATCACTTTAATTGAAAAAATGTAAACTGGCTTCTAACTACCAGACCAGGCATTTGAAGAGATAGCATTTATCTCTAATATTTTCTGAAAAGTGGTGTTTGCTGTTCCACACAGTCTTGTTATCAGGGCATGACTGCTGTCTGGTCACTCATTATCAGTCATTCATAATCTGCCTTAAACAGATGGGCCCACACGCCCTACCCTAGAAGCACACTCATTCCAGTCTAGTTCATCAAAACCCAGCTCAAATGCAGCTGTCAAGGGTGCTTGCTTTATCCCCCCCAAATGCTTGTCAACTGGAAATGTCAGACTTCGAGCTATTTAAAGAACACAAACTAACTGCACTGTGCTCAGTAATAACACAGTCAAACACACGGGAGTTTCTTAGAGATGCTTTGCTGGTTTCAGAGGTGAAGCAGAAGAAGCAGTTGCCAACCCAGAAGTGATTTCATCATGGCTTCCATGATGACCAAATTCAAAATTTTTAAAGCTGAAGGGTAACTTTGCCAAGAAGAAGAAAGAGAGGCAGGTAGGCAGATATGCAAGACAAGAATCTTGGCCCCCTCGTATTGTCACCTTATTTCCCTGTGAAGAATTCAGCCCCTACCCTGAAGAAATTCAGGGTACTGTGGAGAAGACAAGTGAAGACATGGCAGCCATGAGGTTGTAATGAGAAAGCATTTCTCCTTCCCTAGGAGTGACCTGGGGCCACAAACAGAGCTTTTCTTCCCCAAGACTGACTGTAAATGCATGTGACTCTGTGGATAGTAATAGCAAGAAGAAACAGACTGAGGTAGTATTTCAAATTCTACCTGGACCATACCACTTACCCATTCAATGGGATTAAAAAGGGAACACTCTTGTGGGAGTCAAGATGTGTATGTGAGCGTGCGTGCTTTAATGTTGCTTCAATTACTCTTGCTTTTCTGAAACCATGCATATAGGACTTTCTTATTTTAATTTTTTATGGCAGCAGAAGAAAGGAAGAAGGGAAAATTATGTTCTGGAGGCACATTTGGGAGAGAATATAGCAAATTATTTCCTTAGGCATGATATTCTAACTGGCAGCTGGGCTGACGTAATTCTGAACAAATTTTCCTTATGTTACTCCATTTAGGGACTGAATTAGGCTCATAGTTTGATAGCGGCAGAAATTATAGCTTGGAAGTTGAAGTCAAGCTAAGTAGAAGTGATCAGGTGGGTTACCATGCCCACCTATGATGTATAGAACGTATTTTAAATATTCTACAATGCATATTATTATTATAAATATTTCAAGAATTGGCCAAAGATTAGCCTCCTCCAGGGAGACTTAATCACTAGTACTCCTCCTCCCTAACCCCATTAGGCATGCGTTTCATGCCTCATTCCAATATTTTTGTCTTTCCCTCTTTCTAGTTAAGGCCTGGCCTTGTGTTTTTGGTGCTTACTTAAGAGTGTAATGCTTGACTATATGGAAATTTCTTGAAAACCAGGTCAGCTCCTATTTCCTTTGATCTACTCTCTAGCACAAAGCATTGTATGCTAATTCTCTAAGAATCCTAATTTTTAAGGAGATTCTTATTTTGCTTTTTTCCTGAGAAAACTGTTTATGGTTTTGATAGGAATGAGTTGACTTTTCCCTTATTTCCAGGTAAGAGATAATGCCACTTCTAAATAATGGAGAATTGCATTCTCTTGGACCCAGACTAAAG
Organism: Mustela nivalis; assembly: GCF_964662115.1. Lineage (NCBI taxonomy): Eukaryota > Metazoa > Chordata > Mammalia > Carnivora > Mustelidae > Mustela > Mustela nivalis. The sequence continues at coordinate 80,745,850 of NC_139021.1, forward strand.
CTTTGAATAAACCCAGCTATGACTTCCAATGTGATGTGAGCCGCATAAAGAGAATTGTAATACATTTACTTTATAGCAAGGAGGAGAGTTTGGCTTAGTGATTTAGGAAAATGAGCATCTCTGAATGTTAAGTATTTCAGAGATTAAAGTCTCTAAAGCCCCGGATTTGACAAAATTAGTAGGCAAAAATTTAAGTGAGCTGTTTATAGAGTTGCTATCAGGAAAAAAAAAATCATACCTGATAAGTTTTTTTTTTTTTTTTAAAGACTTGATTTTTAGAGCAGTTCTAGGTTCATAGCAAAATTGAGAGGAAGGTATAGAGATTTCCCAAATATTCCCTGCTCCCTGCCTAGCATTACCTTACAGGATTTCTGCTTTTTATATTTTGGGTATTGCCAGAAACAAGCTATACAGAACTTTGTAAAAATGGGGAAAGACATCAGTAACTACGCATGTCAAAACCTTCAGAGATTGAATACGGTATTGAGTATGGCTATAGGAGAGGGTTCATTGTAGTATATGTGGAAACCAGGCCAACATCCTTATTTACAATCTATAGTCACTGAAATATTTTCTTCCTCACTACTAGAATTTCAGTTTTAGGTAGAGCAATGAGATCTGTTGTCATTTTTTGATTTAATTGTTTCTTCATCCTTTTTGGGGGGGAAGAGCTTATTTTTTTAAGAATTGGGCAACCTCTATAGAAAATTGCATTTCCCAAGAAAACCAGCTTATTAACCCACTAAACTTAAGTCTTTGCAAATAAACTGTTCGATTTCTTTATAACAAAAACAAACAAACAAAAAATAGAAACAACATTCCAAATACCTGTACAATGTGCATTAGGGTAGAAGGTGGCCTCTGGTTAGGTGTGAGAGAATGAATATACAAATGAAAAAGGCCAAACCACACAGGACAAGAGAACTCTGACACACAGCCTCTGTAGTAACTGGCCTAGAAAGGCCAGGACTTGGTCAATGCCTGCCAGCTTCTCTATTTTTTTTTTTTTTTTTTTTTTTTTGCCGCTGCCATCCCCATTTCAACTCAGAGCCAACCAGAGAAATACTAGCTCCCAAGCCAATCACATAATATAGCCTCCCGTACTTAACTCCCCTCCAGTCACCCCAGTCCAGCAATCTCTAATCAGGGCATTCCTGAAGACTTCTCTTTTGTCCACCATTTAGCTTTCCCACTCCCCTTCCTTCCTTGAGCCTCTGCCAAATGCAAGAGATAGTGGTTGACTCCCTTGCTGTAACAAGATCTGTATGAACAGCTTCTGTTCTCATTTGGGTAGTCTTTGTTTATTTTCCCAAATGGAAAGTATGGAATAGAGTTTCAAGTTTTTGAAAATAAACTGAAAAAATTCTCAGTCGTCTTGCTAATGTAGTTATTTGCTGTATTATCTACTAAAATACTGAAAGCTTATTTGGCTAATTGCATGACATTTGCCTACAGTCAATCAACCAACAAGTATTTATTGAGACTTGAGACTCCACTCACTATTTAGTGGTGTAGGAGTTACTGAAGCTGCATTGGAATAAATTGGTATTAGACAGCTATCAGCAATCAATCTTCTGTTGAATACTTTCTACAGTTAAGACTTAGGGATCAGACATTCCTAGAACCAACCTGTGGTTTTTGTTTCTATTAGCTCTCTGAACATGGGCAAGTAATTTTGCTTTCGAATCTCAGAATACTTGCCTTCATAATGGAGAATAATAAATATCTGTCAGATAGAATTGATGTGTGCATTAAATTAAATAATTTGGCTAAAATGCCTAGCAATATGCCTGATAGTAATAATTGTACCTTATGTGACCATGTATATTACACACCCATCACTATTTTAAAATGTAGGAGATGAATAAAACATAGTTTCTATCCTTGGGGAAATTTCTATTGGACAGGAAAGGATAATATATAGGAAGCATATATGGAGTGGTTGAAGAACTTTGTGAGACAATGAATAATTGTCAGATTGGGTGGCATGATATTTAAGTGCTCAGGTTTGATAGTGGGAAATTAATGTGGTTAGAGTGGTTTGGAAAGAATGTTTGAACGAGGCATCAGTGTGGATCTTGATGACTGGAATAGGTGTAGCACAAATTTCCACCCATCGACTATTAAATCTCCCCCATCCTCTATTAGAATATCACTCGTGAGTTCCCAAAGGCCCCTGTGGATCTGTGAAGAGCTTCCTTTGCAAGGAATGGAGAATTTTTATTGACAGACTGTGGGAATTATGGGTGACTAGACAGGAAGGGCAGATTATGGATGGTGGATTTAAAAATCAAACACATGCATTTCGATTTACGTATTTTAAGAGAGGGGGAGGTGACGAATTCTACTCTGAAGTGGTATTTAAAGAAGTTTGATTTAGCTGTAGGATGGTTGGAAAGAAAGGTCAGGGAGACTGGAAAGCATTAGAGGAAAGTATTAAATTCTCTGGTTGTGTGATGATCCGATCCTGGGTAAAGGTGGTAGGGGTAGAAATGGAAAGGTATTCTTCAGAGAAAGAATATCTAGGATTCAGCGAGTGAATGGCTGTGGGAATTAAATCACATGGATAATTACTACTTATTATCAATTGCTATGTGGGAGGTAGTATATAAAAGCAATATCTTTGACATAAGTATCTGGCAAAAAAATGGAGCTTATACGCCCAATTCAAAGAAGCTTTCTTGTAAATTGTAGGCATGTTAACTCTGTGAATATGCAAAATATGTAGTTTACAGTTTGCTAAGTTTGGATGGTACTTTTTAGTAAAATCCTGAATTAGTGGTATTATTAAACAAGTAAATGCTTATTTATGAATATCAATTAATATTAACCTTTCATCATTCATGAAGTAGGCTATCAATACTTAACCTTTAGTCAAATGTGAAGTTAGAAATAATGTGGAAGTAGACGGTGCACTCCCTTGAGAAACAAGGAAAGGACTGTACTTCTGGAGTCTTCCACTGCTCATTAGTTGGCCATTCACAACTGGCTAGCTGCCACCGCACGTCCTACTGCGAGAATTCTGCTTTGGGTAATGTCAATTCTCCTCTCAGCCTGGTTAGTTTTAAAATGGTGGATAGGGACGCCTGGGTGGCTCATTTGGTTAAGCGGCTGCCTTTGGCTCAGCTCAGGTCATGATCCCAGCGTCCTGGGACCGGGTCCCACATCGGGCTCCTTGCTCAGCAGGGAGCCTGCTTTTCCCTCTGCTTTTGCCTGCTGCATTGTCTGCCTGTGTTCACTCGCGCTCTCTCTCCCTCTGTCTCTGACAAATAAATAAATTTTAAAAAAATCTTTAAAATGGTGGATATATAAACCAAGATGTTTTTTCTTAGTGAGTGTTTCCACTGAATCTTTTCTTTTCCACTGAAATAGGTGGCATTGTTTTGTGGTACCTTATGGTGCAATTTCAAATGGTCTTATTAACTCCATGGCCTGGGTAAAAAATCAGGCAATTTTTTTCAAGACTGCTTCATCTCCATTTTTAACAATAAGAATTTAAGTACTTTGAACTTTTAACATACATCAGGTCCTATGCTGGATGTTCTGTGTACTTTATCTCATTTAATCTTCACAATAATGTTGTAAGGCCAACTTTATGATCCCTATATTATAGATGAATAAACTGAGGCTCAAATTGGTTGAAAGGACTTGGTCACTGGCTCATAACCAATAAGGGGTGGAGTCAAGATGTGGACCCAGGTTCATCGGAGTCCAAAGCCATTCCCTCTGTACCCTATACTTCCTCTTAAAGAAGATATAAAATTAGAGATAATTCCATGTTCAGTATGGGAATGGTGAGGCCATTGCCAGGGATATGCAAGCCAAGAAGGAAAAATGACTTGAGCCATTAATATAGAATATGCAATATATTGTATATATATACCTATTATATAATAGTATGTATATCAGGCAAAATAGGAGGAAGGGAGTTTGGGGTGATGAGTAAACATCCAAATAAAAAGTTACTCTGGAATGTGACTTCCATACATCAATTTTCAAACAACATATATCAAAACAGTGGCACCATCCGTTGGCTGTTACTATCAAGAGATGTTTCGTAATCTTGTGTGAAGATCCTGAGAGGGAAACTATGCACCAGGAAGAGTTCCTTTCTTGTCAGACACACTTAATTTGCAATTAACTCAAAGAATATGTGCCTATTCTTTCCCTCTTCTTTAATGCTAGCAGTTCTTCCTACTTTTGCTTCGTTTGCCTCCGCTTGAGGTATTTATTACTATGCCAAGTCCCATAGGCTTTGAAGGTTTTATTCAAATCCAGGAATGATGTAGAACTGATTAAATGGGCTATTCTCATCTGAAAAGAACCAAGGGAGTCAGAAGAGAGATTCAGTTCAATACTTGCTATAAGAAAATAAGCCGCTGAAGAAGTTCTCAGATTAAATCTAATTCAACATTATTTAGAAAAAAAAATCCCTTTGGGGACATAATTCATCAGCGAGGCTCAGACTAGAATGCCTTGCTATTCCAAATGAATTCAAGGTACACCACCACTTTGAAGAGAAAGAATTGTTGGCAAGGCTCATGCATAATAACACTGAACAGGCCTAGTTTTATACAGATATGAAAAGCCTCTTGTCTTCCTCAACACCCTAGGATGAGTCAATCAAGATGGGATTTATGAAAATTTCTTTTGTGAGATGAGAGTTTTATGTGAGGCTGGGAATCATTCTTTAGTTTTAAAGATAAAGGCTCATTATGGAGAAATAAAGAACGTGAAGCCAGTTTCGGAGCTAATAAACCAAGTAAAAATCACTTCGGCCACCCGACTGTGAACTTAAATGAAGTATCATATCAGCTGATTGTGGTTAGAGCAGAATTAACAAAAGATTTATGTGTTAGAAAAAGTCTGGCTTCAAACCCTATGTTTGTCAATTAATAGCTGTGTGACTGTGAGCAGTTTACTTAAGCTTGCTGAGTGAAAGCATTCTCTTAAGTAAAAGAAGGGTAAATCTACTTTCTTTGGGGGACCATTGTGAGGAGAACATGAAACAAGTATGGCAGGGTGTTTAGACCATGTGAGATCCATTACCGCAGGATCTACAATCTGTGCTTTAGCGACATCTCCCTAAAGTTCGGTCACCTTTTTCCTTTCTGAGTTCATATATTTTCCTAAGACCAGCAAAATGTTGCCATCGCTGACCTTTGGGCCAATCTTATGAAATCAGAGATTGGCCAAACATTTTGGTTTCCCCAAAGACCTTAATGGCTTCTTCTCACATTACCCTGTACAGTTAAGGGCATTGTTTAGAAAAGAATAGCCTAAAAGCATAGGTGGCCTGAGTTCCACCTGGCTTTTCATCTAATGGGACTTTGACAGAAGGGGCCAAAGAGAAGTAAGGAAAGAGTTCACCTAAAACAGTATTTGGAGATACCGAGATGAAGTACAATGGCGGGGCTCAAAATAAGAGTGTCTTAGTGGTTTCTGGAGACCCTGGTGGATCTTTGAAAGTCTACTGGTGTCTGGATCAGGGGGACATCCCAAACCTACTGTACTGGAACTAGAATTAGGTGAAGATATTAGGGATAGGTACCTGTATATTTTTAGTGTTTTTTCTGTTTGCCTTGACAGAAGGGAAGTATGTTTGTTTCGCTATTCTAATGTCTAATTTTACCTTTATTGTTTCTAAAGTGTTTACACTGAGTTTTAGGTGCTCCACATCCTTGGGAACACTTGGTATTTCTAGTTGTGCTTTGCTTTGTTTTTTAAGATCTTTGTGGGTCATGTAGCAGTGCCTTATTTTTGTTTTAATTAGCATTTTCTGAATAATTTGTGATGGTTAGCATCTTTGTATCTGCTTATTTTCTCTGTCTACATCTTTGCTGACAAAATATCTGCTCAGATTTTTCCTCCTCTCCCCCTTTTTGGGGGTCATTTGTTTTCTTATCATTAAAATTTGGATCGTTCTTTCAATTATGGTTTGAGAACATATTTTGTGCAGTTTCTATTTTTTAAAATTTGAGTGTGCTTCGTGGCCGAGTCTGAGATTGCCTGGGTTGGAGCTTTTTTGTTGCTATGGTAACTGTCACTATACCACAGGCTTCAAAATGCTCCAAGAGATACTTTTTGTTTAGCGTGGGGTAGGGGGTGGGTGTCAGCTGAATTGTGGGCTTTAGGTCTTCCCTTTGCAACTGTGCCTCAAAGAAGATCACTTGAATGCTCTCCTTCTCTTGTTCCCACCTGCCCTTTATTATTCTGCTGTTGGTACTTGATTATAGCAAGCTTGCTCGCTTGGGGCTGGGGGTACTGGTCTCTGTTGTTTTGATTACTCCTTGGATTTAGGCCTGTGTTATTTATCTGGGTTTGGGGTATGTGAACTTCTTCTCCTCTGCTGGTTGTAGTTGTGGGATCTATGTAATCCCGCTCCTTCTCCAGGCTTCAGTTTTTTCTGTTTCCCTCCTCCGCTGCCTGGAGTTTTTGAAAGTGCCTTAGGGCAGTAGTCCTTCACCTCCTCTGTAATTCTACTCCTCACCTCCTTCACTTGCTCATGGTCCGTGTGCTAAATAGGGCTCTTTATGGTCTTTTTCTACGAGCAGCCAGCGGAGTTTGTACAGAAAGAGTCTGGGGCAAACCGAATTCTGCCACCCCTGGGAGATTCGCACTTTCTAGCTTGTCCACGCTTGGCTTTCACTAATTTTTCAATTATTTTAGTCTAATGATTGACGGGGGTCTGGTTATGTCCCATCGCCCCTCTCCCTGCTTAAGCCATGTCTCCTTATATTTTACATCAGGTCTTGCTTTGCCATCTCAGTTCCCCAGTGGGCTCAAACACAGACATGCATTTGAAGTGAGTATGGCAGATTATGTTGTAAGGGTGGGAATGAGGCCCTTTCTGCTCTCTGCATTTTGGGGCAGAGGCAGGAACTCTGCTTTTTTCATGATTGTCCCACTTATCTTGATGCATCGTTATCTTTTATTCTTTGGGTTTATTTTGCTGTGTTATTTTTTTTCTCTCTCTCTCTCTCTCATATTTCAAAAGCTATCTGCTTAGTTCATTGCAAGAAAAACAATCTCAAAGTGGTCTGTGTGATAAATTACCACTCTTGCTGGGCCTCCAACGCTAATGAGACCAGCCTTACTTTGTGATCATGAATAATCCTTCTGTGATAATATTTCTGATCATAAGGAGGGTGACCATGAGGGAAAACGTGCTTCCCTGGAAAATTATGAATGGTCTATCTTCTGGGTCACTTGATTCTACTGTTGACATTGTCTTTGAGCTATTTTATAACACTGAAAGTAATCGATAGCAACACAGATTAATTCTTACCTACAAACACACAGTTTTACTTCCAGTTGTGTATTTTTTCAATATTCCTGATTTATAAATGTGTCTATTCCTTGGATTCTCTTTTGAACAGTTGTAACATAAGCTTGATTCCCTTGTCAATTAACAGATAGGATAAAATTTTGAACCTGTGCTCTCTTTTCTATCTGTATGCAAGTCATGATTTTATCTTTCAATGGAACTTAACACAGTTCTGCATTCGTCACTAAGAAATGCTTTTGCTACATTCCACAAGTTTTGTTGCATTGTATTTTAGCTACTGCTTATTTATGATCTCTTATAATTTGCATCATTCTCTCTTCTTTGAGTCATTCAGAATTTTATAAAACGCGTAAATATGTTTTTTTTCTTGCTGGATTTTATTATTGAGTTCTAACTTATTTACCTTGTGATCAGAGACTGCATTCTGTACCTTATCATCCTTTGAAATTTGTTAAAACTAGCTTTATGACTAAGAATGTGGTGAGTTTTCAGAATTGCCCTGTCTGTGCTTTAAAAGGATGCAACTTACTCAATTGCTGGATGTAATATTCTCTATATACCCACTTGATAAAGCATATTAACTTTTCTGTCTGAATCTTTTATTGCTAATTTTCTTCTTTGTCCATTGTTTCAAGAGGTGTTAAATATTCCACTAGAATGATACATTTATTAATTTTTTGTAGGTCTGTGAAGATACATAAAATTGTAGAAGTAAGCTCTATAATGATGTAATCTTTCTGTAAAAGGAGACTTTCCATAATGAAACTTTTTTTTAAAGATTTTATTTATTTATTTGAGAAAGAAGCAGGAGCAGGAGTGTGGGAGGGGGAGAGAGAGAAACAGAAGCCAGTTCCTCACTCAGAGGGAGCCCCACATGGGACTCAATCCTAGGACTCTGGGCTCATGACCTGAGCTGATGGCAGATGCTCAACTAAGCCACTTAGGAGCCTCTTCCGTTATGACACTTCTGTTCCCTTTTTTCTCAAAGGTATATTTTGTCTGATATTATAGCAACATAGGTTTCTTTTGGTTGACATTTACTTGATGTATTAGTTCGGTTACAGGCTAAGTTTCAGCAACAAAATCTCTGCCTAACAACAGCTTAAGTAAAAGAGAAGTTCATTTTTTTTTTTTCTAATATGTAATGATTTGGGGGTGCACAGAACAGGGTTTATTGGATACTTCTGTTTTCATAAATTATCTAGGGACTCAGGCTCCTATCTCATCGCTCTGTTGGGCTCCAAGTGATGGCTTTATCCACTCCAAAGATGTCCTACTCCATCCCTGACTCCTTTTTCTGTCTTCTACAGGAAGGAGGGAAAGTAGGACAGAGACAGATGTATTCTTTGTGAAGACCTGACCTGGAAGTTGTATAATTTGCTACAGTTCATTTCCTATCAGCCATACCTAACTACAAGGGAGGCTAATAAATGTGACAAGGCATTCCTGTATTCAACTAATATATGAATAGTGCAGGGAAACCAGACTCTGTTCTAAATCTGTCTCCATTCTGTCTCCACTCTGGATCTTATCATTTTATATTCTAAAGGAGAGGTTCTTAAAAGTTTTTCTGTAAGATACTAAATACCTTAGCCTTTGCAGGTCACATGAAGTTTCTGTCACATATTCTTTTTTCCCAATTCACTTCAAATCATAAAAACCATTCTTCACCTAAGACCATATATAAATATGTGGGGGGCTAGGCAGGGCCTATGGGGTGCGGTTTGCCAACTCTGCTTCGGTCTTACATGTAAATAACATGTAGTTATTTTTTTAAAAAATGTTCAGATTAATTTTTGTCCTTTACCTCAGTGGTAAAATCCATTTATTTGTATTGTGATTTCTCAAGTTTATTTTCTATTATTCGACATTTTCTTTTTGTTTGTTTGTTTCTTCCCTGCTGCTGCCCCTCCTGCAATCTCTTTATTTGCCTCTTTTTTTTTTTTGATTGAGACTTTTTTTAGACGTTTTTTAAAAAGATTTATTTACTTACTTATTTATTTATTTATTTTAGGTGGGAAGGGCAGAGGGAGAGTCCCAAGCAGATGCAGTGTTGAGCATGGAGACCAATGTGGAGCTCAACCTCACAAGCCTGACAGCAGGACCTGAGCCAAAATCAAGTTAACTGTTTTTTTTTTTTTTTTTTTTTTTTTTTTAATAATCAACACCTGTTGGGAAAGTGTATACTTTATCTCTATTTATTATTCTAGCTATTTTAACAGCCATTCTATCTGTTATGACATCACATATTACATAGTTTCTGGAAAACTCCACTGCTTACTGAAAGGAAAATAAAAGTGAAAGGTAAATAACATCTTTGTATTATTATGAAAATAGTTTTGACTTGGTTGCCCTCTGATACTGTTGCAAGGATCCCCAGGAGAAACTAAAACACACTTTGGGAACCAGACATTTCAGAAACTTACACTTAACTAAAAAAAAAAAAAAAAAAAAAAAGCTCTATCAGTTATCCTACTGGACACATCTGGCTGAGATCCATTGTGGAATCCTCAGCAGCTTCAAAGCACTTTCAAAAGGGAAGGGTCCTGAAAAGGGAGAAAGAAAGCTTAATTTTGCCTTCTTCACTATCTTTTTTGGGATTGACATTTCTGATCTGCTTCTCTGTTCAATTTCATCCTCTTCTGTCAGACTCTTAAAACTGCTTTTTGAGCCCCTCTATCAAATTTCAGCCAACAGTCTCAGATAGTCTGTATGTTGTTGGTGGTGTTTTTAAAGCAGATACGTGTTCTAATTATTTAAAAGAAATAACTGTCTCAGAATCATGCTAGTTAGAATAAGTCTGTCTGTGTCCTGGATTCAAAATTCTGATTTGTTTACATAAAAATTCAGCTTCACACTACTCATAAGTGATGAATGAATTTCTGACTTTTGTCGCTGAAAGCCAATTCCTTTTACTTAAAAAATGATTCTATAGGGGCGCCTGGGTGGCTCAGTGGCTTAAGCCACTGCCTTTGGCTCAGGTCATGATCGCAGGGTCCTGGGATCAAGCCCCACATCGGGCTCTCTGCTCTGCGGGGAGCCTGCTTCCTCCTCTCTCTCTCTCTGCCTGCCTCTCTGCCTACTTGTGATCTCTGTCTGTCAAATAAATAAATAAAATTTTAAAAAAAATGATTCTATAATTACTAAAGCCAAGTTGAAGTCATGAAAGACCTCTGAAGTCACTTTATCTTTTAAAAATATGGACAAATAGTATCTGAAAACATCAGTATATTGGATATTTATGTATCAGGCAAGTTCTTGGCTGAGATTTTTGCATTTAGTCATCTTTTAAACAAACATATACCCTAGCTAAAGCACATGATTTTCTCACAATAAGTCTTACTATTTGAAATTGCAGTGTGTGATTATCTCTAAAAAATGATAAAGCCCTGATTTTTAAGGTTGATTAACTAGGGTATTGCAAATCATGTCAGCTTTGAGTTTGGCACGTCTCCCAGAAAGCAAACTTCCCAAGCTAAACTCAAAGTTCCTTTTCCATAACAAAGATCTGAATCCATAAAATCTCTTGAGATTTTTTGCATCCAAAACAGACATTTCCCAGGGTTTCATATGGTTTTCTGGAAAGCTCTTGACCCAACAAGTAGTTCCATATGGAGGCATCTGAGCTAATGAAGCTTCATTTCCTGTGAATTCATCTTACTTGAGATATTCAATTCAGGCCATTCTTTCAGCCGTCATTGGACTCTCGGCTTCTGTTCCAGCCTGCATGTTGTTCAGGGAAGCCACAGTCATCACCAGTGACCCAACAAAGAATGTTACTGATTTTTTTAGCAGTCAAGTTAGCAGGACATGTTATTTTATCATTTGGGATTTATTAAGCGATTTTGGTAGCTCTGTAATAGGGTCCGCACAGAGTGAGTGGCAATTAGGTCTTAGCTATATCCCGTAGTAGGAATATCAAAAATGTTCTGAAAGTGTATGGTTTCTAGGCAATGGGAGACTCAATGTGATAGTGATGTTTTAAGTTTGAAGACATGTATTTCATTTGAGATTTGCCTGGAAAAAGCCCTTAGCATCATTATAGCAGATCCCATCAATGCTCCATCCAAGTGCCCTAGAATCCTTTTGATTTTATCTTTTCACCCATCTCTGGCTTCAGTGTGATTCTGCCTCTAATGGTTGGTACGTATGTCTCTCTTTATGGAAATGTTCTCGGGCTCCTGAACCCAGTTTGCCCCATGCCAGAGAGTTCGAAGAGCCTGGGAGTCTTCATTTTCCATCCCTTCATTGCCTAGGGGCAGCTCCCTGCCAATGACCAATGATGAAGACATAGGGTATAGGTGGGAGGAATATAAAAGCCTGCTCCCTTGTAGAGCTCCCCTGCTGAATCAGGCTAAGGTTGAGACTTTGCTGGAAATTACACCAATCCTAGATTCTGCCCCTTCTAAACTGGGGTACTAATTCTTACACTACAGGCTGACCAGTTTTACTTATACTTACTTATGCTTACTCTACTACACTGTAATAAACTACACTGTAGGGGCACCTGGGTGGCTCAGTGGGTTAAAGCCTCTGCCTTCAGTTCAGGTCACGATCCCAGGGTCCTGGGATCAAGCCCGCATCGGGCTCTCTGCTCAGGGGGGAGCCTGCTCCCCTTCCTCTCTCTCTGTCTGCCTCTCTGCCTACTTGTGATCTCTATCAAATAAATAAATAAAATCTTTAAAAAATAAAATAAACTACACTGTACTATATTATATAGGTCTACTTCCTAAAACCAAAATGATCTAGCATTTGTGGAAAGATTGATAAAGAGTAAAATGCCTGGACCAAAATGACTCCTTCTGACCCCAGGGATGTAACTTAGGTAGGGCTACCTGGGACACTGAGAATGTAAGCCCTAGTCTGGACTAATGGATTTAAATAAAAGTCAAGATCTGTTAGCATGAACATCATTTGTTAGTCACTCTTTCACTAAACCTAGAAGCAATGAAAAGAAATAAGCTTGCTTTTAGAAATAGGGTGGGACAAGATTTTAGTATGCTGATAAAAGCCACCCCAAAATCTGCTAAAATAAAGAACTCTTACCTCAGACTTTTTGGCTCTCTAGATCCTGTGTTACTGGTGAAGGCTCTGGGCTTTCTCAGAAACAGGCATATATCACAAATGTTGCCTTTCTATTTCAGGGGATTCATATCTCCCTGAAATATGATCCTTTGGTTAAAACACCTCACAGGCATTTGTAGGCTTTTCATGCCATGGAACTCTTCCCAAGATGAAGTTTTTAAGCCATAAAATAAAATTCATAGAATTACAAAGAAAATCAATGATGTTGAAAAATAGTTCTATCCACAGAACACAGGAATATCTGTAACACCAAGTCCAGAACCCCTGAAGTGAGGAAAGGGAGTGGTTCAGAGCCCAGGGCCTTGGTCTTCCTTTGACTAAGCCCTGGGCCCAGCAGTGAGGCGAGCCCTGCTTCTTACTACGCTGACCCCACAGCCTCTGCTCTGGGCTGCCCCACTGGTAGAGGCTGCACTGTGGACGAGTTTTAGAGAAACCTAGAAAAGTCCAGCTAGAAGCACTCAGATCTTCTTGGAACCTGTCTAGAAAATACTACATGACTATAATGATACTAAATACTAAATAACTATAATTGAGTTTATGTCTTGAATTTGGGCCACAACAAAGGGAAATAGATAAGAACATTAGCAAATGGAATAATCTCAGTTGCTAACATTTAAAAAAAAGTTAAAGTTTTTAATGGAAATGCTCTTAGACTTATATTATTTTAATAATTTTTAACAGAGTTTTCTCATTATTCATGTTTATTCAAAGTTTGAATATGGGGCATGGTGCCTGAAGCTTTTCCAGTAATGATGAGGCTGGGTAGTGAAGACAGATCATGGGGGCCATGGTCTGAATGTTTATATCCTCCCCAAATTCACGTGTTGAAATCCTAACCCACAAAGGTGATGATATGAGGAGGTAGGGCCTTTGGAAGGTGCTGAGGTCATGAGGGTGGAGCTTCTTATAAAATAGATCCCAAAGAGCTATCTTTCCCCTTTTACCAGGTGTGGTCAGAGCTATGAACCAGGAAGAGGGTCCTCACCAGTGCTCACGCCTTGATCTTGGACTTCCCAGTCTCCAGAACTGTGAGAAATAAATTTCTCGTGTTTATAAGCCACCCTGTCTGTGGCATTTTGTTATAATAGCCCAGACAAAGACAATGGGGAAGAAGGAACATCACCACCAAGAGAGTGCCTAGACTTCGCTTTAGTGAAGAAATCCCTGATGTGAGGTTGTGTATTAGGTACCTGTCTTCTGTGAAATGTAGAAGGCCATGACCACCTCACTTTGTGGACAAATGCAAAAACAGCTTCTTGTTTCCAAATTGTTAAATCAAATGCCAAGCCGAGTTTCAAGTGCCAAGATACAGTTTCCTTTTCATTCAGAAAAATTTCCCTTTGATTTTATCATGAATACCCTTCATTGACACCTTTCCAAAAATTATCTCATCATTTCATTTCATTTTATGCCAACACCTGTATTGTGACTACTATGTGGGAATGCCTCTGGGCTTGGCAAGCCCTCATTGTAGGATTAGAGATTAGCATGTCAACAAATACATTGTAATATAACTGCTTCAACAAGTTTAATAAAATTCCACTAAGGCAGGGTGCCTGGGTGGCTCAGGCAGTTAAGCGTCTGACTCTTGATTTCAGCTCAGGTCATGATTTCAGGGTCCTGAGATTGAGCCCCGTGTGGGGCTCCAAGATTCTCCTCTTCCTCTTCCTCTGCCCCCACCTCTTTAATTAAAAAAAAAAAAAATCAGTAAGGCACAGTATTATAGAGCAACTAATTTAACAATAGGGATATGGGAAAGCTTCATGGAGAAGGTAATATTTGAGTGAGATATGAGAAGATGAGTGAGTTGACAGATGAAGAGTGGTGTAAATGTGATCCCAGAATAGCAGATAGCTTATGTCAAGGCCGGGAAGGTAAGGGAGTGAACTCAGTGAGGGCGCATGCAGGTGGGGAGTGGAAATGGATTCGTAGCCAGATTTTCAGCAGGATTTGGAGTTTCAGTCTGAAGGTACCAAAGAGCCAGCTGAATTTTTTGGATAATAATGCTGGCTTCTGTGTGTAGGGAATAAACTGGTGACAGATTAAAAAAAAATGTTGTAATAATTCCAAGCAACAGATGATGAAGCCCTGAGCTCAGGCAGTGGCAACAGGAAGGTAAAGGAGATGCTGGGTCTGAGAGATATTTCTCGGAGAATTGGCAGCATTTTGTGAGCAATTTGATGTAGAAGTGGGAAAAGAGGGAGGAATTGAGGTGTCCAGTATGTTTGAATTGCCTATAAGAAATGCTACCACATTGTTTGATTCCCACCACCTTCCCACTTAACAGGTGATTGCTGGGGTGGATTCTTCTGACCATGATATGGTTAGGTGGAGTCTTTCATGGTACTTCTCCTGCCTGGTGTTCTCTGAGCCTTTAGATCTGTGTCCTGGTTTGTTATCTATCTGTCGTTAATTTTGAGATATTCTCAACAATTATGACTTCAAATATTTCTTCCATTTCATTCTCTCTGTCTTCTTTATTAGGTATTCCAATTATGTTTATCTTATCCTTACTGATATCCATCAGTTCTTAGATGTTCTGTCCTGGTTTTTGCTCCTTATTCCTTTATTTTTATTTTTTTTTCTCTTCACATATTGGTTCGAGAAGTTTCTAACGGACTTCTCTGAATGTGCTGATTCTTTCCTCAGCCATGTCCAGTCTACTGATGAGCTCATCTAAGTCATTCTTCATTTCTATGATGGTGTGATATTTTCTTAGCTTTTTTTTTTTTTAATCTCTCTGTGTACATTACATTAACCACTTGTTCTTGCGTGTTATCTACTTTTTCCATTAATGACTTTAGCATATTCGTCATTGTTATTTTTTTAAATTCCTGGCCTGAGAATTCCAACAGCTGTGCCATATCTGCATTGGGTTCTGATGATTGCTGTGTCTCTTCAGACTCTGTGTGTGTGTGTGTGTGTTTCTCTTTGCTCTTCCTCTTAGCATGTTGTGTGATTTTTTGCTGAAATTCAAGTATGTTTTATTGGGTAAGAAGAACTGAAATAAATAGATCTTTAGTGTGAGGACTTATAGTCATCTGATTAGATGTTAGGTTGTGTTAATATTTACTGTACTTAAAGTTACCAGAGGCATTAGATTCTTCTAGGATCCTTGTTTTCACCTCCTCTCCTCACATCAGGCTTATGTAAGTACTCATCCTTGGAAAATCTGTGCCTGGTTGCTCTTCCAGGTAGCTGCTCTGTTACTATACTGGGCCCTGTTGGTGTGGTGGTCAAGTGTGGGGAAAGAGAGCATCTTTTAAACTCTTAATAAAACTTCAGTCTTTTTGAGGTCCAGTATCTCCAGCCTGTGACCTTCTTAAGTGCTTCTTTATTTACCCTTTGCCCTCTACTCCCTTCCCTGACTGCAGGATTTCCAATCTATTTTCTTGAAGTCCTGACTCTTGGTGAGTGTGTGTGTGTGTGTGTGTGTGTGTGTGTGTGTGTGTATGTTTCACCTTAAGTGAGGCAGGCAGGTTGAAGGGAACTGGAGTTGGAAGGAATTCTCTTCTTCCAGCTGATGAAGTTTTAGGATTGAGATCTTGCATATTTCTTTTATTTGGAGAGTAGTCAGGTGTTATGGAGAAGGCTCTTCCTCTCCCTTTATGGATTCTCACTGGGAGCACTTAGTTGGGCTTCTAGAGAGAAAACCCAGTGAAAGTAAGGGAGTGTCTCTAAAATTGTGACCTCTAGGACTTTCTCACCTTTGTGATTCTCCACATTCAGGCCCCAGCAATTGGTCAACATTACCATTTCACTGTTCTTACAAGTGACTGGTTCTTGTGGCTTTTGCTCCTTGGAAGTGGATCTTGGTTTCTGTATCTCCATAGAGGCACCTGACTCAGGATTTCAGGGTGACTGTTTGCCCAATGTCTTCAGTTCCCTGACAGGTCTAAGAAAAGTCACTGATTTTTAGTTTTTCCACATTTTTCTTGCCTTGAGAAGTTGTTAGACAGTTCCTGACAATATCCAGGCTCTTTATATTGTGAAGCTGAGATTGAACTTTGATTAACTCTTTTGAGAAATAGAATCAGATCACCTCATCTTGCAACATTATCCATGGTCACTCCCACCAGTGCCTCCTAATTTCCACATACTCTATGCTTTTTGCTCTGAGGCTGAAAATCTTATTTCTCCTCTTCTCCGTTCCCCTTCCTTCCAAGTATTTTCAGTGTGTTCTTTCAAATTTCTGTTTCCATCTAGATGGACTTTGTTTCATTCTATCAATCCAGCTTTCCTGGCGACCCTTATATGGGATTGTTCCTCCACTGCCCCCTCCCCACCTCTGGACATCCTACTTTTCTTGGGATGAAATGAAGGTCTAGTGCTGCTTTTAGATTCTGAGTGCTCCTTCCAGCCCCATATTCAAAGTCATTCATTCTAATGGAAAGAAACAAACTAAAAAACACCTTTCCTCTGGTCTCTGGCTAAAAACAGTTACAGATTTTTAGAGTCTATGTGGAATTCATCATAACCTACATACTATACCATACATAACCACCCCAGCATTGGACAGGAAGGAACTGTTTGCCTTGTTCATTGTTGTACCCCAAGCATAAGGTCATACTCAGAAAAATCTGCGTTTGGAAATATGTGCAAAAGAGTTCAACATATTCTTTTAGTGTCATTCTAGGGTATCATCCAACAAGCCCACCCCCAAATTACTTATTTTTCCAAAAGAACATATTGCTTGTCTGCTATTTACTATTAATTAAGGGCTTAGACTCTTTAAAGACACGTGTTAACTTGTTGATTTGTGTCTCACCAAGAAGCAAATAATTTCTATCAAGTAGAAAAGATAACTTCCAACGTCGCAGTTTATTTCCTACAGGACTTAGCCTGTTTGTATATACCCAAACCATCTTACACTAATGTTCTTTTTTTATTTTTTATTTCTTTTTTTTTAAGATTTTATTTATTTATTTGACTGAGAGACAGAGATCACAAGTAGGCAGAGAGAGAGGGGGAAGCATGCTTCCCTGCTGAGCAGAGAGCCCTAAGTGGGGCTCGATCCCAGGACCCTGGGATCATGACCTGAGCGAAGGCAGAGGCTTTAACCCACTGAGCCACCCAGGTGCCCCAAATGTTCTCTTTTTAAATGACCATATGATTTCCCCTTTTCTCAAAGTTTCCTTGGAGCCAGCTTTACTACATTATTGTTTGCCACAATAATTAACGAGTTGAATAAAATTGGTGACATGTGTTCATTTGGTACTTGTCTGAGTGTTGTGTTCTTCATTTTCGAAAATTACATTTTGACAATTGTACCTCTGAACAATGTAGGTGCCCTGTAAATAATCACTGAATGAGTAAGCACGCAATGCAGAGAATGTCCCTTACACACATTTTTGAAAAACTTGTCCAACTATGTCCTTAGTCTTACTTCCTAGCCATGGAACTGCCTGCTCAGGCAGTGTGACCACTTGTAATTTTCATAGATATTGCCAAATTATAGTCCTACTGACAGTGTAGGGGGATGTTCATTTCCTCATATCTTCTTCACACTTCATTCTTCAATATCAAACTTATTATTACATTTTTTTGTCAATATGACCAGTAAACATGATTTGATTTGCATTTAAAATTATGTGAAAGCATCTTTGAGGGTTTTATTAGCTATTTGAAAACATACCTAAAGACGAATACATAATGTGTACATTGTATACTTGTTTCTCTACTTGACTGAGACTTCCAGACCTTCAGCCCTCCTGCTTCTATTCATCCTCTCCCTTCTGTCTCTGTGTCTCTTCTGCCTGGTTTCTAACTCATGGTCTGTTAGTTCAACCACCCCCTCCTATAGTCTAACTCGTTCCCCTGTGTCTCTCTCTCCCTGAACTTACTCAGGATCAATATGGCTGATTTCCCTTCGCTTGTGTCCACACCTCATCTGCTAAGCGATGCTGAAAACAAACCAACTAACCAAAACAAAGCCCACATGACCATGCCAACTCCTTTCTCTACAAATTTATGGATTCCTAACTCTTCCACCCATCTTTTCTAGTTGGCAGTTTCTCTTCTCCTGCCAAGAAGCTGTCATAATAACACGTCTACGCCTTCTTAAAATACCTCCTAGCCTCACCACTTCACCCCTCAATTTGAGGAGATGACTCACCTTCTCCTTTAATGAGAAAAAAGCTGTCATCAGATTTGTGGTTGACACTCCCCCCCCATCCCTCCAATGTGCATTGTATTCTCACCTGTACCCTTCCTTTTCTTCCTTGTCTTGGTTATGAAAGAAGAGGTGGTCCTCGCCTGTCCAAGATTTCACCCTCCTCCTAGGCTCCGAATCCCTCATCTCCCCCTCATCAGGAACACCACCAGTCTTCTCACTCCCTCATCTTCAGCCTCTCCCTGTCCACTGTACCCTCCCATTAGCATTTGAATACACGAAACTTCTTGTTTTGGAAAAAGTTCCTTGTATTCTGTTTCATCTTCCAGTTTCTGCCCTGCATATCTCCTGGACACAGCTCTCCATCTTGAAAGAGCTGAAATGTTCTTTTTCCTTGGATGCTGGGAAATCTGTGAGTTCTCCGGCTTCTTCTTAGTTTCCTTCCTAGCTCTTCCTCTTCTGCCCATCCTTACATTTGGGATTCCTATTGATTTTTTTTTTCCTTTTCCATCTGCTCTTCCTTCCTCAGTCTGCTATCAATTTTGTCCTTTCTCAAGGCTGAAATTAAAACCACACATTGATATCTGCATCATTATCTCCCAGACAGATCTCTCTTCTGAGATAAAGACTAAGTCCAACTCTTTAATGAGCATCTACATGTGGATGTCTGTGCTCCAGACACAAACCTAACTTAATCCACACACACTTCCCATACTACTGTGAAGAGTAATAACCCCTCCTCCACCTCCATTCCTCCACCCCTCCAAAGCTACTAGGAAAACCATCACTTCTCTTCTGTCTTTTATTTTGGGAAAGGAGCCATGGGGATTCAACCTTCTTTCTTAAGTTGAAACTCTGTATGGCATCTTTGAATCCTTGTTACTCCTTACCCCCGTTCTTGGTTATGAAATCATTAGCCCTAGGAATGGATATAAGAAGACCAAAGACAGCCCTTCTGTCTACTGGGATGGTTTCCTAGTTGCTTGATAGGAGCATGGATGTGGTCAAAAGCCCTTCTGCAGTCATTCTCACCCACCATGTGAACCATGCCTCTCTCTCTAAGAGCCAAGGTTTTCCAACTAAGGAAGCTTCCACTGCTGGCACAATTTTGTAGGTAGCGTGGAGACACTGGTAATCAACATTTCCTTGTGCTTTATCTTTATTCTAAACACTGTTTCTGATAAACAGTTTTTTCCATAATCTATCTATCTATCCATCCATCTATCATCTTTCTTTTTTTCTTTTCTCTCTTCTTAATAGGTAATAGATTTACATAATCCAAAATGTATATAAGGCACAGAAAGTAATCTAGAGTGAATAAGAATTCTCTTTTCATCCAGGTCCTACAATTAACTCTTTCCTCTGGAGGAAAACCATTACCATTGGTTTCTTATACATCCTTCTAAGATATAAGCACAAACACTCATGCAGGGATTTTTTTTTTCTTTCATTTTTTTCCTTTGTTGCACAAATTGTATTGAATTTTCTTTTTTCTTAATACCATCTTAGAGATCTTTCCATATCAATATATAGAGTTACTGCCTTTTTCTTGTTAATAAATATATTGTATTCTTATTTATCATAATTGGTTTAATTAGCCCCTTACTGAGAGACATTGAGATGGCTTCCAGTTTTTTACTATTTATTATAAAACAATGCTAACCTTATTAGGTTATGATTTTAAAAATTCCCCTTATTGTAGTTCTGTTCATTATTATAATTTAGAAAGTCTGGTTTCAAATCTTTTAGTGATACCATTTTAAGTGGCTTTTCAAAATATTTATTTTTTATTTATTTTCGGTATAACAGTATTCATTATTTTTTCACCACACCCAGTGCTCCATGAAATCCATGCCCTCTATAATACCCACTACCTGGTACCCCAACCTCCCAACCACCTGCTAATTCAAACCCCTCAGATTGTTTTTTAGAGTCCATAGTCTCTCATGGTTCACCTCCCCTTCCAATTTCCCTCAACTCCCTTCTCCTCTCTAACTCCCCATGTCCTCCATGCTATTTGTTATGCTCCACAAATAAGTGAAACCATATGATAATTGACTCTCTCTGCTTGACTTCTTTCACTCAGCATAATCTCTTCCAGTCCCGTCCATGTTGCTACAAAAGTTGGGTATTCGTCCTTTCTGATGGAGGCATGATACTCCATAGTGTATATGGACCACGTCTTCCTTATCCATTCGTCCGTTGAAGGGCATCTTGGTTCTTTCCATAGTTTGGCGACCGTGGCCATTGCTGCTATAAACATTGGGGTACAGATGGCCCTTCTTTACACGACATCTGTATCTTTGGGGTAAATACCCAGGAGTGCAATTTCAGGGTCATAGGGAAGTTCTATTTTTAATTTCTTGAGGAATCTCCACACTGTTCTCCAAAGAGGCTGCACCAACTTGCATTCCCACCAACAGTGGGAGAGGGTTCCCCTTTCTCCACATCCTCTCCAACACATGTTGTTTCCTGTCTTGCTAATTTTGGCCATTCTAACTGGTGTAAGGTAGTTTTAATTTGAATCTCCCTGATGGCTAGTGATGATGAACATTTTTTCATGTGTCTGATAGCCATTTGTATGTCTTTATTGGAGAAGTCTCTGTTCATATCTTCTGCCCATTTTTTTATGATTGCCTGTTTTGTGTGTGTTGAGTTTGAGGAGTTCATTATAGATCCTGGATATCAACCTTTTGTCTGTACTGTCATTTGCAAATATCTTCTCCCATTCCATGGGTTGTCTCTTTGTTTTGTTGACTGTTTCCTTTGCTGTGCAGAAGCTTTTGATTTTGATGAAGTCCCAAAAGTTTATTTTCGCTTTTGTTTCCTTTGCCTTTGGAGACATATCTTGAAAGAAGTTGCTGTGGCTGATATCGGAGAGATTACTGCCTATGTTCTCCTCTAGGATTCTGATGGATTCCTGTCTCACGTTGAGGTCTTTTATCCATTTTGAATTTATCTTTGTGTATGGTGTAAGAGAATGGTCGAGTTTCATTCTTCTACATATAGCTGTCCGGTTTACCCAGCACCATTTATTGAAGAGACTGTCTTTTTTCCACTGTATATTTTCTCCTGTTTTGTCGAAGACTAATTGCCCATAGGGTTGAGGGTCCATATCTGGGCTCTCTACTCTGTTCCACTGGTCTATGTGTCTGTTTTTATGCCAGTACCATGCTGTCTTGGTGACCATAGCTTTGTAATAAAGCTTGAAATCAGGTAACATGATGCCCCCAGTTTTATTTTTTTCAACATTTCCTTAGTGATTCGGGGTCTATTCTGGTTCCATACAAATTTTTGGATTATTTGCTCCAGGTCTTTGAAGAATACTGGTGGAATTTTGATCGTAATGGCATTAAAAGTATAGATTGCTCTAGGCAGTATCGACATTTTAACAATGTTTATTCTTCCGATCCAAGAGCATGGAATGGTCTTCCATCTTTTTGTGTCTTCTTCAATTTCTTTCATGAGTGTTCTGTAGTTCCTCAAATACAGATCCTTTACCTCTTTGGTCAGGTTTATTCCCAGGTATCTTATGGTTCTTGGTGCTATAGTAAATGGAATTGATTCTCTAATTTCCCTTTCTGTATTTTCATTGTTAGTGTATAATAAAGCCACTGATTTCTGTACATTGACTTTGTATCTTGCCACGTTGCTGAATTGCTGTATGAGTTCTAGTAGTTTGGGGGTGGAGTCCTTTGGGTTCTCCATATAAAGAATCATGTCATCTGCGAAGAGAGAGAGTTTGACTTCTTCATTGCCAATTTGGATACCTTTTATTTCTCTTTATTGTCTGATTGCTGTTGCTAAGACTTCTAATACTATGTTGAACAAGAGTGGTGAGAGTGGACATCCTTGCCGTGTTCCTGATCTCAAAGTGAAGGCTTCAAGCTTTTTCCCATTGAGGATGATATTTGCTGTGGGTCTTTCATAGATAGATTTTATGAAGTTCAGGAATGTTCCCTCTATCCCTATACTTTGAAGCATTTTAATCAGGAACGGGTGCTGGATTTTGTCAAATGCTTTTCTGCATCGATTGAGAGGACCATGTGGTTCTTCTCTCTTCTCATATTAATTTTTTTCTATCACATTGATTGATTTGCGAATGTTGAACCATCATTGTAGCCCAGGGATGAATCCCACCTGGTCATGGTGGATAATCTTTTTAATGTGCTGTTGGATCCTGTTTGCTAGGATCTTGTTGAGAATCTTAGCATCCATATTCATCAGTGATATTGGTCTGAAATTCTCCTTTTTGGTAGGCTCTTTGCCTGGTTTGGGGATCAGGGTAATGCTGGCTTCATAGAAAGAGTCTGGAAGTTTTCCTTCTGCTTCAATTTTTTGAAACAGCTTCAGGAGTATAGGTGTGATTTCTTCTTTGAAAGTTTGGTAGAATTCCCCTATGATCCTTCATTCTCTATTGGACAGCATCTACTCCTTGTCCACTGGAAACAATGACAAGATTAATGTCTTTT
Organism: Mustela nivalis; assembly: GCF_964662115.1. Taxonomy (NCBI): domain Eukaryota; kingdom Metazoa; phylum Chordata; class Mammalia; order Carnivora; family Mustelidae; genus Mustela; species Mustela nivalis. The sequence continues at coordinate 80,768,807 of NC_139021.1, forward strand.
CACCTGTTACCACTTTGCCTCTTCTGCTCCCCAATTTTGACTGATTGAGTCATTATCTTTGGTTTTTCAAGCATTTACTTCTGTATTTTTAAGTACTTATACTTCTAATTAATTGATCGGCTTTCTATATCTTTTGAAATCTTACTTTAACACATAAATACTTCATTGTATTTCCCCTTCTACTCATCTCTGACACTAATCCCACCTTTTAATAGTAATATTTATATTAATACATCCTTGCAATTTATAATTTAAAAAATGTTCACACTTTGCTTTATAGCCACAGACTGGCTTAAATTCAATCCTATATTTAAGGAGTCTTTTGTCATGATTTCCCCTCACTTACTCATTGGCTCAAATCCAACTTCTAATGTTTATTAAGAAGGACTCAGGGGAACTATCTACTCTTTAAGTTCTCACATGTTTAAATGTAATTATCTGCTGCCTTACTTTTTAAACTTTTGTTTTGAACTCACTTTAGACTTACAGGAAAGTTGCAAAAGTAACATTAGATTTCTCTGTGTAAACATTTTGCATGCCTATAGCATAATCACCAAAACCTGAAAATTGGATTTGGTATGAGACTGTGAACTTGGACCCTGTGTGAATTTCACCTGTTTTTAAATGAATACTTCCCCGCCCCCCCCCGCTCCAAGATCCAGGATCTCACATTGTGTTTACTTCTTGTCCTTCTATGGTGTCCTCCAGTCTATGAGTTTATCATCATCTTACTATTTTGGAAGAGCAGTGATCTATTTTTTCATAAAATTCTGTCCATGTACATTTGTCTGAGGTGGCCTTCAACTCGGTATGCACTTTCTGGGTCCTAGTTTCTCTCCCTGGTCAAAGATGATGCTACTGTCTTCTAGAACTTCTAGCTCCTACAGAGAAGCCTGAGGCTAACCACCTGTTTTGTTATCATTTCTGAAAGAGATGTGTGCCAACTAGACCAGTTAGCAAATCCTTCCGACTTTCCATGAAGCCAACGATGATATAGCTTGTGTCTTCTATGTAATGGACTTCGGCATTTCTTTCTCCCCATGTGACCCGGAGTGGCAGGTGCAAGGCTGGGCACTGAAATGGAACGTCTGGGTCTTCTGCTCTTCCCGGGGTGTCAAATGAGGCTAAGGGAGATTTCTATAGCTGTTTACTTATTTCATCAATGATGACATTCGTTATTTTGTCTCTCCTCATCTTGAATGTTTTCTGGTATTTAGGAGAGAAGAGGGCAGAAGAGTTTTATTCTTTAATTTTCATTGTGGAAGTTGCAGTTGCAGACCTGTTGATATGTGAGTCACAAACCCCTGAGTTACACTAAGGTGGGTGTGTTATGCCAGAGAAAGAAGCAATAAAACGCAAAAGTCCTTTTTTGGAAGCTGGATCGTTCAGTGCCCTTAATGGCACAGTCCTTATTTTAACAAACACCTGCAGAGCCTACTGGCAGGGACTGCCTCATTAACAATGGATTTTTGTCTGTATAAAATACATAATCGCTTGACCTACAAAGCACCCTAAACACAAAAGTCTGGCAGGTGCATCCCTGCACTGGTTTGTCTACTTATCAGGAGTAACCAGCCCTGGCTTTTAAAATTAAGCCTTTGGAGTCTGATTGACTCGTAACCTTCAATAATGAAGTGGCAAAGAGATTTGTAAGTTACTGTATTTGAAATACGGTTGCCTGTACCATTTGCACACATTCCATATGGAGTTCCTGTCCCCCAGTGTCACCTGCTCAGAAAACACATATTCCTGTGGGTCCCATTTGGGTTTCAGAGTACATTTTTCTATAGACATAAAGTTGAACATGGGCTTTGGCATCATCCAAACCATGCATTAATTAGTATGCTAATTTTGATTTATTACAGATTAGGTAGCCTTTGTGGTCTTGCCTTAAAACCCAGCTACCATATGTTACACTGTTTCTATGAAGGAATATATTCCAGATCCAAATTACTGCCTTAACACATTAGCTTATTGACTATATAATCTGTTCCTAAATTGAATTCTGTCCACATGGTGAGAAAGTACTAATACATGTGTGGAAAATGCTAGTTCCACGGAGCTGGCAAAGTTATAGGCACAGGAAATCTCTTGAGTGAGAGCTTCACACATGACAAAGGGGTAGAGTGAATATGACAGAATCCAATGAGCTGGGCCTGTAGTAGATTTTCCATAGCTCCCTTCTTAGGTAATTTTTCATGTGGAAGACTTTAAAGCCCTTAGCAAAGGACAGAGAATAAGCAATATAATTTAAATATAATTTAAAGATTTGCCTATTTCTATATCATGAGTGGGAGAGGAGAGCTGGGAAGAATTTGGAGGCTCAAGCAGTTTGGATCGAGCACTTAACTTCCTCCCCTTCATTATTTCCAACTGAAAATTGGAGATTAAAATGAAGTGTTATTTTTAAATTAGCTGGCAGGCCCGGATGAAAGACATGTGAAGTTACATCAATTAAAAATATTAAGGTAAGGAAAGATATTATTTCCCTCTTGGGCTTGCTTACATTCCCTCCATCCCACACACTGCTTTTATCTCTCTTACTTACTCAGGTTTTGACTTCTGAAACCATGAGAATTTTAATCCATTTTAGACCTGTAGGTTTTCTATTGCTGGACATTCAGAGTCAAAGTCATTTTCTTGAGCTTCCAATTAAACCTACACATTCTGACTTTGCAGACTCCTTCTTTGATGCGTTCTCAAAAGGTGGAAATGGATTATTAGTGGCTTATTTTTAGCTGAAAAAGGAGCAGACAGTGCAGTAATATTTTCATGATTATTTAAATATCACTGTTATAAGTGCTCTGTATCAATCGCATCCTGAAGACTTATTAAATATAAAGAATAGCTATCTCAAGTACAAATCAATTTGGAACATATATAATTATTAGTGAAAGCAATTACACTCTTATTACAAGGCACGCACACTCCAGCAAGCCAGCTTGAGAAAGGAAGGATATGCAACATTCTGCCCCTGAGACGCTTGATACAGTGAAGCATTGTCTACGATGTCCTTGCAAAAACTAACCCTCTGCATCCAGTTGTCTGCTCTGTAAGTTAAGGCTCAAGAGTAAGAGAGTGTAAATGACCTAAGTTGCTGCAGTGAACAGCAGGTTGTGTCCAATGTGCAGACAGATGCCCAGACTCAGCAGGCAATAGCCGGTGAAGCCAATGGAGACCCCAGTCTTGGAGAAGTGCCTTAACAGTGACCTTTCGGGAGGAATAAGCTTGCTCTAGGTTCTGCACTCTGGAACAGGCCAATGTAACTTCTTCTTATGCTGTTTTATATATTTAGAATTCCATAGTGTGCATGTGTATGTAAAAAGGGTATTCGTTGCACATGAAATTTGAATGGAAACCACTCAACCTGGGTCCACAAGGATGGGGATTTAGCTCTTTCCTTTGATATTAAGGTCTCTGGGGTCTGTGCAGAGATTGTGACTTGGGCTTTGGGCTCTAAAAAAAGTTCTTGCTGATAGTGTTTTATTTATCAATGAATCCATTCATTGAACATTTACCAGCGTTAGTTAGTGTTCAAGGTGTTGGGGCTCTGGCAGTGAATAAAAAAGATAAATTTCCTGCCTTTTGGAGTTTACTTTCCAGTGGCAGAAAGAGAAAATGGCAAGTAAGTACTCAAATATAATATGAAATAGTGATGAGTGCTGGAGGAAAAGAAAACAGAAGGAGACAGAGGCCATGGGGCGCTGTGCCAGGATATTCCTTGGTGACGCAATGGTGTTCAAGCAGGTGAAACACACACATGGTAATAACTTTGAAGTTGCTTACAAGTGGAGTGGGAAGCCGGGTGGTTACAATGGGTCATGACTTTAAATTCTGAGTTCGGGCATTGCAGATAGTTGAGAGCTGAACAAGCATTGTTTCTCCCTTCGTAGATGATCATATGGTAATGTGGCTTGAGAAAGAATTACCGAAGAGAACGACATCTTTGGAGGCTTTATGTAATAGATTTTATGCTCTTTGGTTCACAGGAACAGGAAAAAATGATATGATCAGAACCCTAACATGGGTTCAGTTTAATGTAAAGTAAAAAAAAAAAATCATAAATGCTTATCAGATAAACCAACACTGATTTTATTAGTTAGATGCTAAAACAGGAGTTAATGCTATCATGAACAGTCAATGAGAAAAGGTCAATATACATACTTCTGCCACTCTTTCTCATTTTGTCACTGAGGACAGGCACTCCTTGTGACCCACAGCATGCTTCTCTGATGATGCTTGCATCCTTTTAAAAGATTTTATTTATTGATTTGAGAGAGTGTGTGTGTGTGTGTAGGGGGAAGGGCAGAGGGAGAAGGGCAAGCAGACTCCCTGCTGAGTGGGGAGCCCAATGAGGACCTGGATCCCAGGACCCTGAGATCATGACCAGAGCTGAAGGCAGAGGCTTAACCCACTGAGCCACCTAGACACTCCCATGTTGCATTTTCAAATCCCTTTCAACTCAGGACCTAAGCAGCACCTAGCATCCACTAGATGTTGGATATGAGATATTTACAGACTTATTCTCGGACAAAGTCACTGTAGGCAAGGGCTAAATTGATCACTTTTTAAACAGTTGTTATGCCTTTGTTCTTTCAACAGAGATCAGTTTGGTGAAAAAGTTCAGCCCCATTGTTTGGTGTCAAACATAGAAAAATGGTTCATTGTCTTTTGCCCCTTCTGTATGTACAAAGAAAAGTGGATGAAATTTGAAGATGAGTGAGATAAGAAGGCAGACAGGATTTTTTTTCTTAGCATCAATTTTAGCATCCTCAAACTTAGATCCAAATAAGGAAAGAGCTTTAAAATTTTACTAAGTAGTCCAATATGGTTATAAAATTTTATCTTGATATTGTAATGTTTGGCGGGGGGAACATAGCTTCTTAGATTTTATTGTTGCCCTTGGTCAGTATTCTACCTCAATGCATTATATAAGTGAGTGTATTTAAAATATTCACTCCTTCAAAATCACGATAAATACATTCAGCTCCATAAATGACTAATTTATTCATCTTTGTTCAAAAGAGGTTGTTAGGTCATTAGATGTCCTACAACTAAGAAGAAAGGAAAATTAATTCGGAGAAAGCACTATTTAGAATAAGTGCTACAGAGCCCGAAGCTGGTATCCAGTAATTAAAGAGATGTTAAGAATTAGTCCACCACTATCTGTCTTTATTTTCCAAAACGAAAAACTTCATTTCCAATCAGTGATGTGCTCAGATATTTAGGTGAGTTTGAGAGTTGAACTTACAAAGACAGTATTTCCTTAAAATTTGATTCCTTAAAGTCTGATTCTTAAAACCTCTTTAAGCTGTTATCTCACAATCCAATGACAAGTAACCAAAAGCACATTAAAAGAATAACTTGAATAGAAGACTATATAGAATTTTAAAGGTAAATTACACAGCTGGGCTCTCTGTCCTGGGGAATCTGAGTCTTGCAATATGTTTCCATCACAAATATACTTCTCTCTTTTCCAATACTTTGCTTTTGTTTATGTAGCTGGTCTATCGATACAAAGTGACAGCTGGGTAGTTAAGCTTAAGCAAAATCAATATTCTGAACTGCTGTGTTCTCAATTTTTCTTTGAAAAATAAACAACAACAAAAGTTTCCTCCAGAGCCTGCTTGTCTAATTCTTGTTCTAAAGGATTTTTTTTTATTTTACATAAAATATTAGAACTGTGATTGGCATGGTGAGTTCTTCATTCTGCCTGCATAGTCTAATTTGTAAGTGGAAACACTAAAGTGTCAAAGTTTACCAGTTGATGATTTCCTGCTTCCCTTCCCCAGCTAGTTGGGTGTAGAAAGGAGGCAGGTGCTGACCTAAGTAAATTCAGAAGTGAGTATAGTCTGTAAGGTTTGGACAAATGAATCTGTATATAAGCACTGTACTCTAGTTGATAAAGGTTTCCCAAGAAGATATGGGTTAGCAATTCTGATAGCTTTACAAGTGCATACTTGAATTAATCTATTGAATAAGTGGATGATGGATGATTCATTTGCTTTTGGAGTGGGATTCTCCTGTATATAGAAGCCCCCCCTTCTATATCTATACTAGGATCGTCCATAGTATAATAAAAATTGGACACATCTGTACAAACACATGTTTAGCTTAATAAAGATAAAGATGGTAACATACATATATACATGCTACATATAAGAATTACTTAGAGACCTGTATATATACAGATTAGTAAACATACATATATTTCCTTCATCTGTTACCAGATATGCCTTAAAAAAATGATACCCCAGTGACAACAAGCCAAACTAGTACCTAGATCTTGGTTTCTAAGACCATTCTCTAATAAAAGGAATTGGTGCTCTGGGGAGAAATGGCTGATATGGAAACTGAGCCAGGAGATAAACAAGGTGATTCTGGAGCATCTTACAGTGCCAGAAAGTGAGACAGTGCCAAAAAGCAAGATAAAACAAAAAGATCCCATATACACATAATGATATAGGTATGTCAAAGGGACCTGAGCCTTCTAGTTAGTCAAAACTAGAACAATCTGAACAACAAAATAAATGAAGTAACATTAGATTATAACCCAAAGTAGAAAATAAATATCCATGAGTCTATATCAAAATAAGGAAAAGAATAAATAAATAGATGGGGGAGAATAAGCAAATCTCCGATGCAGAATTCAAAATAATTTATGCAAGTGATTTGTCCTCAAGGAAGGAGAACATAACCTCCTACTCCTGAAATACGGGTTATGGCTGGTAGCTTTTTTCTAAAAAGTACAGTATGGGAAAGGGAAAAACTTGGGTAACTTCACAGAGATAAACTGGACAAACATTACCTTAGCCACATGACCAAGTTCAGTATCACGTGGTAAATCATGTTGATGGTATGTACCATTGGTACTATGTGTGTTTTTTTTTTTAATGGCACTTAATCTGTGATCTTCCACTCCAAAATATATAACTCCTGTCAAATCAAGAGACAGACATCTGACCAATCCAGAATGAGGGGCATTTTACAAAATACCCGACCAGTATACCTCAGAACTGCCACGGTCATCAAAAACAGAATCTAAGATACTGTCACAGCCCAAAGGAGCCCAGGGAAACACAAACCACTAAATATAATGGGGTGTCCTTGAGTGGATGCTGGATTAGGAAAAGGACATTAAGCAAAAAACTCAGGAAACCTGAATCAAGTATGAATTTTGGTTAATAATAGTTTATCAGCATTGGTTTGTTCATTGTAACAAATGTACCAGACTAATGTAAGATGTGACTAATAGGGAAATCTGGGTGTGGGGCATACGGGAACTCTATAGTATCATTGCCATGTTTCTGTAAATCTAAAGCTGTTCTAAAATTAAAAATGATTAAAAAATAAAACCAATTAAATCTTGTAAAAGTAATTCAAATGTTTTATTAAACTTAGATGGATATTCTTCTTCCTGTTTTTGTATGCTTCGTTCTACTGTAATTGGTAAAGTACAAGGAATTGAAAGAGAGCAGAACCCTTAATTACCTACTGAAAGCTATGTCTGGCTGTCTTTTTTCTCTATAAGTATTAAGAACTAAACTAAAGTTTGGCTGAAACCAAGCTAAAGAGAGAGAGCAGTGTACATTTTTTAAAAAATGGGCAAAATGCTTTCTCCTACTTTTTTTTTTTAAGATTTTATTTATTCATTTGACAGAGACACAGCTAGAGAGGGAACAGAAACAGGAGTGGGAAAGGGAGAAGTAGGCCTCCCACTGAGCAGAGAGACCGATGCAGGGCTGGATCCCAGGACCCTAGGACCATGACGTCAGGGGAAGGCAGACGCCCAACCACTGAGCCACCCAGGAGCCCCTCCCGTGTTTTTATACTACTGCTATAAAAAACGTTGTCCCTGCATATAAAAACATTTTATCTACTATAAGCCTGGAAGAAATTTATACATTTGGTAAATAAATGCATGTTAGGTTTGAGTTATTCTCCTATTGCTGTGGGATTTAAACTGGCACAACATGTGTTTATAGATGCTAAAATGTTTAAATACTTAATAATGGTTTGTAAAACTGGTAACACAGATGATCTTTTTGAAATTAAATAGAAAGAAAAAATAAGTTTTCAGTACATATATGTAAGGACAGTCAAAAGGTACATTAACTTTTGCTGGGTTTGTAACATACACCAATTTCCTTAAATACAATATTGACGGTTTTATTATTAAACACATAAACCAGAATTCAATAATTTTTTTCTATACCTATTATTTCAGAACATTTTGAAAGATGATGTTCTTTGTGTCTGGAAACATAAAGGGCTGTAATTTCAGACACACTATGCAGTTTGCCAAATAGGTTTTGACAGTGGTACTCCATCAATATTTTACTGAGAATGAAAAATGAACATCAGACCATTTTATGTATTCTCTCTAGAGCCTTCTAACCTATTGCTTTGCTCCAAGGGAAGTCCTAGTTCTTTAAAGAATATGGTCTTTTGAAGCCTCTCAGGAAAACTTCAATGCCATCTGTCCACTTTTTATTTACACTTTAATAAAAGCCTTTTAGTCAATCCAAGACTGGTGACACTTTGCTAGGGCAAAGCTTGGTAAATAATAGTCTCTTTCAGTATACTTAATTTTGCTTTCAACCAAATAGTTAATGATGTTTGACATCTGAATAGCCAGGAAGGATGAAGGTTATTTTGCAGGAGCAGCCTATCTGTGGCTCTCCCGTTCAGGCCTGGCTAGATCCTCAAGTCACATTCAAGGCTTGACAGAGCCCTGGACTGGGAACCCCAGCTCAGACTCGGGCTCTGGGTCTGTTCCTATCTGCTGTCAACACATTTGAGTAAATCCTCCCACTGCTTTGGGAACTATGCTTTCTCACATGAAAATGTGAGAGGTCGCCCTCCCCCCATCTATTAGTTTTCTTCTTTTTCAGTTTCAAATGTCCTCATAGTACAAATCTAGGGGAGGGAATCCTAAGCCTTTCTTCCTTGTGAGGCATTTGGGAGAAAATGGAGTGTACAGCTGATAAGGTTGTAGGGGGAGTGCGCAGCCAACAGATGGGCGAGTGCGATTCTCATTGCTGTTATACAGTGGGTAAAAGCAAGAGAAAAAAAGGACAAATTTCATTCTCCTGGCTTGTCAAAATATGTCACGCACAATCTTAACCCCTCACCTTGAAAGGTCCTTAATGCAGTCCTGGAAAGACCTTGCTTCCCGTGAGGGATGAGGAATGAATACGCCATTGGTGTCTCTAATGATATGCCAGATACTTTTCAAATGTGATGTGCTATTGCTATAACCATAGCAGTAGTTTTCTAGGCAACGAAGGTGATGATAGTTTTATAGAATCTTTGATTCTGTATCTTTGTGAAGGACACAAGTCTGTGAAGATAAATCTCATCATTTTTAAATTTTTCTCTTACAGACAGATTGTAGCTATGTTCTACGGAGAGAGACATACAGCAATCTGCAGACACAAGATGTAAATCTCTGTGTGTCTCTGTCTATAAAACTTAGCATTATTTGCAGTAAAAATGTGATGTAACTATGGACACTATAGAGATTAATACCAAATCAGACTAATGTATGAATATAATTTACTCTAAGTGATTAAAAAAGAAAAAAAAATTATATGATCAACTCAGCAGGTTCACTGTTCACATTCAGAAATCATTCAGCTAACAGACTTTTCTCAAAGTAGTTGGAGAAGAGAACTTTTAAAACCTGATGAAGAATGTCCACAAAAACCTAGAGTAGTGTCTTACTTGGTAATGAGACTTATTTTTATTTTTATTTTTGGTAAAGAGATTTTTAAAAAGATTTTTATTTATTTATGTGAAGACAGATCACAAGTAGGCAGAGAGACAGGCACAGAGAGAGAGGGAGAAGCAGGCTCCCCACTGAGCAGAGAGCCCGATGCGGGGCTCAATCCCAGGACCCTGGGATCATGACCTGGGCTGAAGGCAGAGGCTTTAACCCACCGAGTCACCCAGGTGCCCCGGTAATGACATTTTTAAGTCAGGAACAAGCCAAGGACAGCCACCCTCACTGTGTCTATTAAACAGTGCTCTGAAATTTTTATTCATTGTAATAATAATAACACACACAAAAATAATTTAGCTATAGAGATGAAAGGAAAGGAAAAAATTGTTATTGTTTGCAGATGACATGGTTATCTACCTGAAAACCCGAATAATGTTTAGTATGAGAGCTTAATAATGTCCCCAGATGGAAGAACAATATACATGTCAGTTGCATTTTAACAAACCCAGTAATGAACACAGCTTTAAAAAGCTACTATTTATACACTTGTGGTGAACATAGCATAAGCATAGAGATGTTGAATCACTAGGCTGTACATCTGAAACTAATGTAATGTTGTGTGTCAACTATACTCAGAAAAAAATTTAAAAAAATTAAAGAGTCCAAGAAGCTACCATTTATAACAGCAACCAAAAGAGAGAGAGAGAGAGAACACAAATGTATATGGGAACAAACCCAATAAAAATGTGTAAGGGGTGCCTGGGTGGCTCAGTCAGTTAATTGTCTGCCTTCAGCTCAGGTCTGGGATCAAGCCCCACGTCAGGCTCCTTGCTCAGCAGGGAGTCTGCTTGTCCCTCTGCCTCTTTCCCTCCCACCTGCTCATGCTCTCATTCTCTCTCTATATATATTAAATTAAAAAAAAAACTTTTAAAAAATATGTAAGAAATTGAGAACATTATAAAGAATAATTGAATTGAGAACAGCCATTTTGTATTTTGAAGTATGTCATATATGCAGCAGATTGTAGAAAACTGAAACGTAAATATAAACAACAATTGAAAGAATGGAATACCTACCACCCAGCTTGGCAAATATAACACTAGTTGTCTGTGTCTTTGAAGTCCCTCCTTGCCCTGCTTGGTCCAGACCCAGCGTCCCCAGAGCTTGCTCTCCTTCACTCGTTAACACATAGTTTTGTATCCATCACTACTGAGTTAGCTTTGCCTGCTTTGAACTTCATCTGTTGGAATCTTATCCTATGTGTCCTTCCATAGCCAGCTGTTCGCACATACTTCTAGAATGATGCATATAACCCTAGAGCATCTGCTTTCTCACTGTGTGCTCTCCTACTCTGTGAATCCATCCCATTACTTCTCTCCAATCAACTTCTAGTGGATATTTGGGGCATTTTTAGCAAAGCAAAGATATTTGGGGTGTTTTAGCAAAGCTCATTCCACATGTGTTCCTGGCATATTTATGCAAGAATTTCTTTAGAACATACGCCTATAAAAGAAAGTTATTTGGTTGAAGAGAATGTAGATACTTTCACTTTACTGGCTAATAACAAATTGTTTCCCCAAGTTGTACCCTCTTTCACTTTGATCATTGTGTATTATCACTGTATGAGAATTCCTACTGCTATATACTCTTGACCACACAAGTCCTATCACACTAATTTCTGCCAGTTTGGTTGGTATGTGATAATATCCCACTATGATAGTATCAGCTTCCTTTTGCTGTTATAACAAATGATCACAAACTTTTGTAACAAAGCATCACATATTTATTATCTTGCAGTTCTGGACAAGTTCCAACATCAGTCTCACTGGGCTAAAGTCAGAATATTGGCAGATCTGGTTCCTTCTAGAGTCTCTGAGAGGAGAATCGGCTCCTTCCTTTTTTCAGTGCGTAGATGCCACCTGCATCCCTGTCTTGTGACTCTTCTCTTGTGTCCCTCCAAAATCTTTTTGCTATTGCCATATCTTCTGTTTCTGCCTTTGATCTTCTTGCCTACCTCTTATAAAGATTCTTAGGATGACCATGGGCTTATGTGGCTAATGTAGGATAATCTTTCCATTTCGGATCTTAACTTCATCACATCAATAAAATCCCTTTTATCAGGTATATGAGCATACTGAAAGTTATGAGGATTAGAACACAGAAACTTGGGAGGCCATCATTTGTCTACGAGACTGGTTTTATTTTGTTTGATTTCTACATTGGGCTATAATTGACATATATCATATGAATTTCAGCCCAACAATTCACTATTTGTATATACTGTGAAATGATTGCCACAAGAAGTGTAGCTAACATCTGTCACCACACACACAGTTACAAATGTTCTTCTTGTGATGGGAACTTTTAAGATCTTTAAGATCTTAGCAACTTTCAAATATACAATATGTATTGCTAAGTATAGTCACCATGCTATACACGTCATCTCCAAGTCTTACTTATCTTATAACCAAAAGTTTATATCTTTTAATACCCTTCACCCATTCATATGTATATCTGAGCTATGTGCACTTTCTCAAAGCAATGGATACCTCAAAACAGCAATAATAGGTTAAGACAGATTTTCTAGATAGTGTGGTTTCAAATATGTCCACAAATTCTTTAAAGTGTTCGCTCCCTTTGGAAGCTACATCTCTAACACTCTGCCCCTTGAGTACTTAGAGACTTACTTCTAGTGAAGAGAATGCAACAGAAGTGAAGTTGTGTCCCTTCTGAGACCTATAAAGAGCCCTGGGGCTCTCTCCTTGGTCAATCTGTTGGATTACTCATTCTGGGGGAGCTAGCTCCCATGTTGTGAGGACACATAGTCAGCCCTCTAGAGAGACCCATATGGCAAAGAATTGGACCAGAAGAAACTGAGGCTTCCTGCCCACAAAGTGTGGGGAAGCCATGTTGGAAGCTATTCCCTCAGTCTGAGCTAAGCCTGTATGTCAGTGACTCTAGTCCTAGTTGATATTGTGACTGAAAGCTCATGATAGACCTCCAGCCACTTTCACTGAGCTATGACATTCTAGAACTCCCAACCCTCAGAAATTGTTAGATAATACATTTTTGTTGCTTCATACTAAATCTTAGGATAATTTGTTATATAACAGTAGATACAGAATACACTCCTCTATTAATGAATCGGAAACTTTAGGCAGAAAATTTGCTTCAGCTTCCTCTCTTGCACAGTTGGGAGTAAGAATAGAATTTATCTCATTCACACCACGTACATAAATAGGACCCTCCTGGAGAAATACAGCATTATACAAAACAGCCATGCAGTAGAAATTCCTTCAAATAAGTTGCATCTGGAAGAAAACAAAAGATCATTTGCTCAATTTTAAATCCCTCCACAGTTCTTAAAAACTACTATGATTTAATTCCTTCTTCAGATTCTAAAGTCTTAACATTTATCTGGAAAACAAAACAAAACAAAAAAACAATAAAATCTCAGGCAGCAGTGATCTTGGAGGGGCAGATGGTGGTGGGGGAGAGATTAGACATCCTATTCAGACTAGACCCAACCAATAAAATATTAATTCTTCTTTGTTCAAAGTTAAGAACTTTATGGATGTAGTTACAAGATGCCAACATCATTCTCCTGAATGTTTAATTTCATCTGTCTTCTGAAACACATACCTGAAGTTATGGTGGTATTTCTTTCTGCTACTTTCCCTACAGTTGAATGCTTTCCTCACACAGCAGACAATAAATGGGAGAATACTTTAATAAAGATTTCAGTCACAATTCCTCATGACAGCAAAGTGAGACACAGATCTCTCACATTAGGCAAATTTAAAAGGTTAAAAACAAGATACTGCTTGATAAAATTAACATAAGACACTTCCCAGTATCCTTTTAAAATGGGTAAATCTCCTTAGATTAAATAAAAAATACATGACAATAATTCAAGGAATTGAATTCATGGAAAAAAACACAGTGTCCCCCAAATATGTCAATAGTGTATCTAAATTACACTTCATACTACACACATTACATTTTTTTGCAGCTAGAATATATTTGTAACCATTTCTTATATTAAGTTCTGTAGAGATTTAAAGTTCTTACATCCACTTAAAGCGGTCTAATATTTTCAAATTTTGGAATTAACACTTTTTTCCTTATACTTTTCAATGTGGGTAAATCAGGTTATATTGTTTGGAGTATAAAATTTTTAAGCTAGGTAATCTGAAAATTCCTCTGGCTAATGTGGATGTGTTCATATTCCATTTTGCCTTCTATTTGTATCTGAGCTCAAGTTTGAAACACAAGCCATTTAAAAGGAGGTCAGCGTCAATGAGATATGAGAACAGCTTTGATTATAGTTATTTCTGTGAAAGATAAAGATAATTTATCTTGTGCTGATTATAGGTTACTTTCCTTTCAGAGCAAGCTTTTAAAATCATTTCCAACTTTATCAGTAGTATTAAATGAAATAATGTTTGCATTTATTCTTCTCGATGAAAATTGACTAAAGATAGAATAATTTTTAAAAACATATATATGCTGCAGTGGAAAGAGAATACAGGGGAGCCTGGGTAGCTTAGTCAGTTAAATGTCTGCCTTTGGCTCAGGTGGTGATCCCAGAGTGCTGGGATTGAGCCCTGCCTTAGGCTCCCTGCTCAGTAGGGAGCCTGCTTCTCCCTCTCCCTGTGTCTGCTGCTCCTCCTGATTATGCTCTCTTTCTCTGTCAAATAAATAAATAAAATGTTAAAAAGAAAAAAAAAGGAAAAAATACAGTTTGGCATTAGGCCGTCAGTCAAAATTTGCTTTTGCCATTTACTGAGTTGCCCTACATATGTCATCGGCTCTGTGAGCCTCTAGATCCCCATCTGTTAAATGGGGCTCATGAGAATCACTTCATGGGGTTCTGGGGATTAAAAATAAAACGTGTGAAAATCTTACAGCACAGTGGTCGAGTGACAATATGCTTAATAACCAATTTCTATTATTATTAATATTTTTAAGTATAGTTACCATTATTTCTTATTATTACTACTATTTCTTTCCTATCAGTTCCCCAGAAAATCATATGCTAGTGATCATTTACTTACTGAAAATGATTTTTATGTGGTATGGCTTTTCTTCAGTAAACACTTCTCATGTACATGTGTGGATAAGGGAAAGTGAACACATCAACGGTTTTGCAAGGGTCCTGCCGATGTCCAGGTTCACCCATCATGGCACACACAAACTTCCCATACTTCTGTATTAGTCCACAAGAGCTGCAGTAACAATGTGTCACCAACTGGGTGGCTTAAACTGGGGGTGAGATCCTGATTTCTCACAGTTCTGGAGGCCAGAAGTCAAAACCAAGTTGTCAGTAGGGTTAGTTTCTTCAGAAGCCTCTCTCCTTGCATTATAGCTAGCTGTCTTCTCCCTGTGTCCTCACACGGTCTTCCCTCAGTGCATTTCTCTATCCTAATTCCCTTCTCTTGTAAGGTCACAGGTTATATTGGATTAGCGCCCATTCTAATGGCCTCATTTTGACTTAATTACGTCTTTAAAGACCTTACCTCGAAATAGTCACATTCTGACATACTAGAGGTTAGGACTTCAAGGTAAGAATTTTGAGGGGACACAAATCACTCCACAATGATCTATGAGGACTGAATACAATATGAACCCTAGGAGAGTCCATGATGGCGGCCCAATAAGATTTGGACCAACAAAAAGGGAAGTTTGTTTCTGGATGGATTTCTGTTAATTGGTGGGGTTGGTGGTAGGAAGTAGGGAAGGCTACAGGTGTTGGGGAAGCTGTTTGGAGGACTGGATATGGCTGTGAGGCTAACAACATAGGGCTGCTAACACAGTCCAGTGTAGTTCGCACAAGGATCATAGCCAGATTAGTCATAACTCAGATCATGAGGAGAATTCCAATCATTTAAAATGGAATAGTAGCTGACCAAATGGTTTGATGATTCAGTAGCAGAAAAATAAGCATAAGCTTCATATTAATACACAAAAAGTGGAAAAATATATAATTATCTCAAATGGTACAGAAGAAACATTTCATACAATAAAATACCTCTTAATTATTTTAATAACACCTTCAGAAACTAGCCATAGAAGGAGATTTATCACTGTGATAAGACTTCAACTTTTATCCAACTCTCTGATGGTCTAACCAGAAAAACAGAAATTACTTTATGTTCATATCAGAGGAAATTCAACGCACGGAATTTGTTTCACAGATAATGGGTGGGATGCTGAACAGGGGAGAGTGAGGAAACTAGCAAGCAGGAAGCCTCTAGTACCTCAACACTAGGGGGGTCACGAAGAGGAGATGGCACTGGTTATCCCAAGGCTGGGGCACCCCTGGGAATGATGTCACCAGAGCCTGAGGGCTAAGGTCACCCTGAAGAGTGGGAATCACAGGAAGACTATCGGATGGGAGGCGAGGAGAGAAGCAAGAAGAATAAAGAGATATCCTGGTTCTCTTTCCCCATGATCCAAGGTCTTTGCCTGTGCTTTTCGCTAGACCCAGTTGGGTCTGACATGGGTATGGGGATGTGCAACCACAGGGGTTCTTTTGTCTGTAATAAAGGGCTTACTGAACAGGAGGGACAAGGTGTGGATTAGAGGGCAAATGAGTTCAAAGCCAAAGCCCAAAGCCAAAGCAGCACCATACTTTGTGGAGAAACTATAGAGAGGCAGTTCCATTAAGATTAGGGTGTGCCTGGCACCTGGGTGGCTCAGTTGCTTAAATATCTGCCTTCAGCTCAGGTCATGATCTCAAGGTCCTGAGATCAAGTCCCACATCTAATTCCTTGTTCAGCAGGGAATCTGCTTATCCCTCTCCTGCGCCCCCTTCTCTCTGTCAAAGAAATAAATACAATGTTTTTTAAAAAAGAGAATAGGATGTGGCAATGAGGCTCAGTATTACTGTTATTGATTAATATGGTTGGAAGTAACAGTAATGCTATAGGACAAGAAAACCATGTAAGAAGAAAGATTTGGAACTGTCCTAATACAACAAATTTAATAAAATGCCATAACTGACAGATCATATGTTTATCTACATTAAAAAACAATGGAATTAACACAAAATAATAAAAAGCTAACCAAAGTTCAAGTTTGCATATTTCAGAGAAATATATCAAATCATCAGTATCCTAGTGTACTACAAAAACCAATAGAAAGTATAATTGAAAATAAGATATTATTTACAAAACCAACCAAGAATAATAAAGTATTAGGACTTTAGCTATAAGTGATGAACAAGAGCTTTACAGGGAAAATTTAAAACATCATTAAAAGATGCAAACTTTGATTAGATTAAAAATATATAGTCTGTTCTTGGGTGGGACAACTCAGCAGTGTTTGTGCAAATATACAGATGTAAATATAGTAATGCACAAATTCAATGCCATTTCAGGAAGACTTCTGGCAGGATTTGTTGCAGAGCTTGACAGACTTATTCTAAAATATACATGAGATATTAAATATCTGTAAATGGCAAGATAGTTATAAAAAAGAAGAACAAAGAGGGGAAACTCACCAGACCAACCATCAATACATACACAAGTATACATAGACTACAAAACTGATGATAAAGAACCTCAGGGGCATCATGCAAATGGACCCAGGAATTTGTCCCCGGGAATCCAATCTATGATAAAGTTGACACCTCAAACATTGGGGAAGTGGTGACTTTTTCATTAGGTGGTATTGGGAACACTGACTCCCCAGGGAAAATAACGTTAAACCTCATTATTATGCTCTTTCAAAGGGGAACTCTGGATGGTTTAAAGATCTTAATAAATAAGACAATTATAAGGTCAGTATTCATTCCTACCAAAAATATGTGCACGCTTTGTTGAACTATTCACATTAGGAAGTCTGAGATGTTTCTAGTTTTGGGATATCATGTATCTAGTTAGGAACGTTTGTGTGCAGGTTTTTGTGTGAACATCAATTTTTATTTCTCTGGGATAAATGCCCACAGTGAAATTATTAGGTCTCATCATAATTATGTGTTTAATTTTAGAAGAAACTGTCAAATTGTTTTCCAGAGCGGCGGTGCCACTTTACATTCCCACGGAAACCACGTGAGCGATTCAGTTTCTCTACATCCGGGCCAGCGTTTGCCGTCGCCACCATTCCTTACCCCATTTCTCACTCCATTCCTTACCCCAGCCATACTGCTGAGTGCCTAGTAATGTCTTGCTGTGGTTCTAATTTGCATTTCCCCAAATGCTAATGGTTGCACATCTTTTTTATGTGCTTATTTGCCATAAGATGAACTTTTGAGGTCGGGAAAATAGTCCATTTGAAGAAACTTGAAGCAGTAGATCCTGGATTGGGGACACAATACAGTAGACTCGTTTGACTAGAGGACTAGAACGAATGTGAGAAAGCCAGAAAGGAATAGTTTGCTAAAGAAAGCCAGAAAAAGAGGATAGAGTGAAAGAGAGTCTTGAAGTCAAAGACATCTGACCTTTTTTTTTCTTTAGCATTCTATAAGGAAGGCCTGCTTTTAACCTCTAATGACCTTCAAACACTGGCTAATGTGGGTCCCTGTTATAAATGTACAGTTGCCCCCTATTTACCAACTTTCTTTTAAGCTCTGGACCATTGCTGTCTGCATCATGGAGTAGCAGAACTCATTTCCTAGCTGAAAACCTCACTTGTCAATTCAATGAAACCTTTCTTGCCAATTCAACAAAATGTTCACAGATCTCAAGTCCTACACTGGGAACTTGAGGACCTCATTCAGTGTAAACATGTATTATCTGCAATTTTCTTGTTGTTGTTGGAGTGTGGACAGCAATCAAGATTTTAAAAAGTCACAGTATTTATACCACATCTTCTTGATCCATTCTGATATGAGGAAGTGGTGATGCAACATGGGGGCTTAAGTGGGTAGGAGAAGAATCAATGAAACAAGATGGGATTGGGAGGGAGACAAACCATAAGTGACTCTTAATCTTACAAAACAAACTGAGGGTTGCTGGGGGGGAGGGGGGGTTGGGAGAAGGGGGGTGGGGTTATGGACATTGGGGAGGGTATGTGCTTTGGTGAGTGCTGTGAAGTGTGTAAACCTGGCAATTCATAGACCTGTACCCCTGGGGATAAAAATACATGTTTATAAAAAAATAAAAAATTAAAAAAAAAAGTCACAGTATTTTTTATAAAAATCCAAAGATTTAGTTATCTCCTGGATGATCTTGAAAAAATTAAAAGGTATAGGAACATTGGGCTGGCATTCTTTACTTAAAAAGTTTTTGGAGACTTGGAAGCCACCTTTCGTAACTTTGGCACAGTCCCCACCACTCTCTAATACCCTCCCAAGATCTAGCTGAAATACAGAAAATCAAAACCAGTAGGGTAACTGTAGAATGCTCCACCTTTAAAAAATCTCCTGCTTTATTCTTTTACTTTTCTTGCTTGACTCCTGCACTATTGGCATTTGGTTTGTCCACCCTGCACAGTCTAAACCTTCAGACTACAACCTGGTTTAGATTCCCACTGAATTCCTGAGTCAACCCTGCTCAGATCAGATTCTAAGTTGGAAATGGATATGCCAAGCCTGGTGGGAGTTTCACTGGAGTTGATGTTGCTAGATGAAGTCCACAATGCCCAAATCCCAGAGCGCTGCTCTCCTAACAGCGGCAGGGATGTCCTGGCCTTAGTAAGCTTGAGATGCTGCCAACAAAATCTCTCTTTCTTAAATGTTGAAGCCTGGCCTGCTTGAACCAAGCTGGACTTACCCCTTCCTGTCCTACTAGACACTCACATGTGGGCCTTAGGGTCATCCCTAGATGCTGATATCATTTTTTTTTCTTTCTTCCTTCCATCATGCCATCTTGAGCCTGCATATTATACAGTAATGTCTAAGCCAGAGCCTCCATTCTTTTCTTTCTGTGACACCTTTTTCTCCTCCTTTTTCTACTCTTATTCAGTATTCACAGGTCAAATGATTAGCCAAAATTATAAAAGTGTGAGATAATTTCAACATTTAAACCATGGTATTGACTTGCAGTAAAAGATACTCTGTAATTTTAATGAGTATTAATATCATGTACTTTTAATTTGTTGTGCCACTGGGCTGAACCCATTCATCCTTTCTGTTTGCCTCACCAGCCACCAGTATGGTGCACGTTAGAAGCTACACATATGACTGAGGAAGTGATTAAGAGAGGAGTTGAAAGCAACTAGTGGTGTATTTCAGAGACCTCTTTGTAGGCCTTTCCTATAATTTCATAATTTAGTTAATCTCACTTCAGCCTTTGTGTTACAATCATCCGTAAGCTTAAAAAACAAAAACAAAACAAAACAAAAACACTTAAAATCTGATCACCTCACATCCCTCCTTACAGCCTTTTTTTTTACAATTTTTAAAAATTTTTAATTAACATATAATGTATTATTAGCACCAAGGGTATAGGTCTTTTAATCGCCAGGTTTACACACTTCATAGCACTCACCATAGTACATACCATCTCCAATGTCCATAACCCAACCACTCTCTCCTTATGCCCCTCCCCACAGCAACCCTCAGTTTGTTTTGTGAGATTAAGAGTCTTTTATGGTTTGTTTCTCTCCCAATCCCATCTTGTTTCATTTTTTCCTTCCCAACTCCCCAACCCCCCCACTCTGCATCTCAAATTCTTCATATCAGGGAGATCATATGATAATTGTCTTTCTCTGATTGACTTATTTTGCTCAGCATAATACCCTCTAGTTCCATCTACGTTGTTGCAAATGGCAAGATTTCATTTCTTTTGATGGCTGCATAATATTCCATTATATATATATATATATACATATGTATATGTATATATATATACATACACACACACACCACATTTTCTTTATCCATTCATTTGTTGATGGACATATAGGTTCTTTCCATAGTTTGGCTATTGTGGACATTGCTGCTATAAACATTCGAGTACACGTGCCCCTTTGGATCACTACGTTTGTATCTTTAGGGTAAGTACCCAGTAGAGTAATTTCTGGGTCATAGGGTAGCTCTATTTTCAACTTTTTGAGAACCTCTATGCTGTTTTCCAAAGTGCCTGAACCAGCTTGCATTCCCACCGACAGTGTAGGAGAGTTCTCTTTTCTCCGCATCCTTGCCAACACCTGTCCTTTCCTGACTGGCTAATTTTAGCCATTCTGACTGGTGTGAGGTGATATCTCATCATGGTTCTGATTTGTATTTCCCTGACGCCAAGTGATTTGGAGCACTTTTTCATGTTTCTGTTGGCCATCTGGATGTCTTCTTTGCAGAAATGTCTGTTCATCTCCTCTGCCTGTTTCTTGATCGGATTTTTGTTCTTTGGGTGTTGAGTTTGATAAGTTCTTAATAGATTTTGGATACTAGCCTTTTATCTGATATGTCATTTGCAAATATCTTCTCCTATTCTGTCAGTTGTCTTTTGGTATTGTTGACTGTTTCCTTTGCGGTGCAAAAGCTTTTGATCTTGATGAAGTCTCAATAGTTCATTTTTGCCTTTGCTTCCCTTGCCTTTGGCAATGTTCCTAGGAAGAAGTTGCTGCAGCTGGGGTGGAAGAGGGGGCTGCCTCTGTTCTCCTCAAGGCTTTTTGATGGATTCCTTTCTCACGTTGAGGCCCATCATCCATTTTGAGTCTATTTTTGTGTGTGGTGTAAAGATATGATCCAGTTTCATTTTTCTGCATGTGGCTGTCCAATTTTCCCAACACCATTTGTTGAAGAGACTGACTTTTTTCCCATTGGACGTTCTTTCCTGTTTTCTCGAAGATTAGGTGACCATAGAGTTGAGGATCTATTTCTGGGCTCTCCGTTGTGTTCCATTGATCTATGAGTCTGATTTTATGCCAGTACCATGCTGTCTTGATGATGACAGCTTTGTAATAGTGTTTGAGGTCTGGAATTGTGATGCTACCAACTTTGGCTTTCGTTTTCTTTTTTTTTTTTTTAATTTTTTTTTTAAAGATTTTATTTATTTATTTGACAGAGATCACAAGTAGGCATAGAGGCAGGCAGAGAGAGAGAGGAGGAAGCAGGCTCCCCGCCAAGCAGAGAGCCCGATGTGGGACTCGATCCCAGGACCCTGAGATCATGACCTGAGCCGAAGGCAGCAGCTTAACCCACTGAGCCACCCACGCGCCCCTGGCTTTCGTTTTCAACATTCCTCTGGCTATTTGAGGTCTTTTCTGGTTCCATATAAATTTTAGGATTATTTGTTCCATTTCTTTAAAAAAATGGATGTTATTTTGATAGGGATTTCATTAATTGTGTAGATTACTTCAGGTAGCATAGACGTTTTCACAATATTTGTTCTTCCAGTCCATGAGCATGGAACATTTTTCCATTTCTTTGTGTCTTCCTTAATTTCTTTCATGAATACTTTATAGTTTTCTGAGTACAGATTTTTTTGCCTCTTTGGTCAAATTTATTCCTAGGTATCTTATGGTTTTGGGTGCAATTGTAAATGGGATTGACTCCTTAATTTCTCTTTCTTCTGTCTTGGTGGTGTATAGAAATGCAACTGATTTCTGTGCATTGATTTTATATTCTGACACTTTACTGAATTCCTGTACAAGTTCTAGCAGATTTATCTATCTTATTTCTTTTTGTTATCTGATTACTGAGGCTAGGACTTCTAGTACTGTGTTGAATAGCAGTAGTGATAATGGACATCCTTGCCATGTTCCTGACCTTAGTGGAAAAGTTTTCAGTTTTTCTCCATTGAGAATGATATTTGCTGTGGGTTTTTCATAGATGGCTTTGATGATATTGAGGTATGTACCCTCTATCCCTATACTTTGAAGAGTTTTGATCAAAAAAGGATACTATACTTTGTCAAATGCTTTTTCAGCATCTATTGAGAGTATCATATGGTTCTTGTTCTTTCTTTTATTAATGTATTGTATCACATTGATTGATTTGTGGATTTTGAACCAACCTTGCAGCCCTGGAATAAATCACACTTGGTCGTGGTGAATAATCCTTAATATACTGTTGGATCCTATTGGCTAGTATTTTGGTGAGAATTTTAGCATTTGTGTTTATCAAGGATTTTGGTCTGTAATTCTCCTTTTTGATGGGATCCTCGTCTGGTTTTGGGATCAAGGTAATGTTGGCCTCATAAAATGAGTTTGGAAGTCCCCCCCCCCTTTTTTTGAACAGTTTCAGGAGAATAGTAATTAATTCTTCTTCTTCTTCTTTTTTTTTTTTTTTAAATTTTTCAGTGTAACAGTATTCTTTGTTTTTGTGCCACACCCAGTGCTCCATGCAATCCATGCCCTCCCTAATACCCACCACCTGGCTCCCCCAACCTCCCACCCCCTGCCCCTTCAAAACCCTCAGGTTGTTTTTCAGAGTCCATAGTCTCTCATGGTTCACTTCCCCTCCCAATTTCCCTCAACTCCCTTCTCCTCTTCATCTCCCCTTGTCCTCCACGTTATTTGTTATGCTCCACAAATAAGTGAAACTATATGATAATTGACTCTCTCTGCTTGACTTATTTCACTCAACATAATCTCTTCCAGTCCCGTCCATGTTGCTACAAAAGTTGGGTATTCATCCTTTCTGATGGAGGCATAAAACTCCATATCTTCCTTATCCATTCATCTGTTGAATTAATTCTTCTTTAAATGTTTAGTAGAATTCCCCTGGGAAGCCATCTGGCCCTGGGTCTTGTTTGTTGGGAGATTTTTGATGACTGCTTTAATCTCCTTATTGGTTATGGGTCTGTTCAGGTTTTCTATTTCTCCCTGGTTCAGTTTTAGTACTTTATACATTTCTAGGAATGCATCCATTTCTTTCAGGTTGTCAAATTTGCTGGTGTATAGTTGCTCATATGTTCTTATAATTGTTTGTATTTCTTTGGTGTTGGTTGTGATTTCTCCTCTTTCACTCATGATTTTATTTATTTGTGTCCTTTCTCTTTTGTTTGTGATACGTCGGGCCAGGGGTTTATCAATATTATTAATTCTTTCAAAGAACCAAATCCTAGTTTTTTTAATTTTTTCTACTGTTTTTGTTGTTGTTTTGGTTTCTATTTCATTAATTTCTGCTCTGGTATTTATTATTTCTCTTCTCCTGCTGGGTTTAGGCTTTCTTTGTTGTTATTTCTCCAGCTCCTTTAGGTGTAGGGTTAGGTTGTATATTTGAGACCTTTCTTGTTTCTTGAGAAAGGCTTGCACTGCTATATATTTTCCTCTCAGGACTGCCTTTGTTGTATCCCACAGATTCTGAACAGTTGTGTTTTCATTATTATTTGTATCTATGAATTTTTCCAATTCTTCTTTAATTTCCTGGCTAACTCATTCATTCCTTAGTAGGATGATCTTTAGCCTCCATGTATTTGGGTTCTTTCCAAATTTCCTCTTGTGATTGAGTTCTAGCTTCAGAGCACTGTAGTCTGAAAATATGCAGGGAATGATACCAATCTTTTGGTACCAGTGTCTTTGCCCGAGGTGGAATTGCACCACTCTTGCCAGGGGCTGGGCTAAATATTCTGTTCTAGTTCACCCTTGGGAGCTTTTATTCCTTGAATGCTTCCTGTAGAGTTCTGGAGGATGGGAATGAAAATGGTGGCCTCCCAGGCTCCGGCCATGTAGGAGCTGGGAGCTCGGGGCCCCACTCCTCAAGGCACCATCAGAGAAACACACTCAATTGCTCCCATTTCCCTGGTCTCCCTCTGTGCTCCGGGCTCACCCGGCCTGTGACTGAGCATTTCTGTCTCTGGCACACAGCCTCGTTTGGGGTCTCCAAACCCAGCAGATTCCTGCCACTCCTCTGGGGTGG
Source organism: Mustela nivalis (assembly GCF_964662115.1). NCBI lineage: Eukaryota > Metazoa > Chordata > Mammalia > Carnivora > Mustelidae > Mustela > Mustela nivalis. The sequence goes on from NC_139021.1 coordinate 80,793,280, forward strand.
GGTCTCCCTGGATCTGCCACTTGTGGGGTCCCTGCTCAAAGAGCAGTGGTCTGACTGTGCCACAGATCACAGTTTAGTAACCCCTAGCTGAAGGTTTTCTCTGCTTCATCTCTGCAGCTGGCTTCCCTGCTCTGATACCTGTGAGCTCTGCAACACTCATACACCCCTCATCCTTCTGTGATCCCACAGGACCTGAGACCATGCTATCCCCAAGAGAGCTCCACTCCTGCTTAGCCTTTGAAGTGATGTGCCTCAGTGGAGCAGAATTTTTTTAAAATATATATTTTTAATTTATTTATTTGCAGAGAGAGAGAGAGTGAGAGCAAGCACACGCAGACAGAGTGGCAGGCAGAGACAGAGAGGAAAGCAGGCTCCCCACTGAGCAAGGAGCCCGATGTGGGACTCGGTCCCAGGATGCTGGGATCATGACCTGAGCTGAAGGCAGCCGCTTAACCAACCGAGCCACCCAGGCATCCCAGTGGAGCAGACTTTTAAAAGTTCTGATTTTGTGCTGTGTTGCTTTGCTGCTTGCTGGGAGCTGGCCCCTCCCCCTACGGTTTATCTTTTCTGCAGATCCTACCTTTCAGAAAGTGGTTGATTTTCTGTTCCTAGAACTGCAGTTCTTCTTCTCTTCAATCTCTTGTTGAATTTATAGGTGTTCGGAATGGTTTGGTAACTATCTAACTGAACTCCTGTGACCTGATGTTGTCTCAGTCTGCTACTCCTCAACCATCTTGACTCCTCTCCCTCCTTAAAGACTTTTTAATGGCTTCTTATTGCCCTGAAATACCACTTGGCCTGCTGTTTTATAATCCTGTGCCTAGCATTCCACCTCTATGTTATTGGTTGTTCTCTTCCTTCTTCATCTTCCTCCTCATCCCCAGCCCCTTAACTCCATCTTAACCATCCTTTACAACCTTAACATCCTTAACCTTAACCATCCTTAACACCCTTAACCACCTCTTTAACCTCCTATCCTTCAAAGTCTCCACATCAATCACCTCTTTGGGAACAGTCTATCTGAATAGTCCATCAGAAAAATTTTATAATTCCTTTTGAGGTTGATTTGTGTATCAATAAGCTGACATCACATCATGAACGACACCAAACAAGCTCAGAGTAAGCAGCTTAAAATAATCACTGTTTTTTCTCTCCCCATGATTGGACTGGATGGTCTTTCTGGATTGAAATGGCTAATCTCTAGTGAGTTCTGTGAGCAGCTGGAGTCTGGAAAATCTAGGATGGTGTCACTCACATGTTGGACTATTGATAGGTTGCTGGGTGAGGCATGTTGGTTCCTTTCCATGTGACCCTTCTTCCTCACTTAGGCAAGCTCAGGGTCATTTACATGGTGGTCCTAACACATCAACTGCAGCAAGAGAGTGAGCTTCAGGTCCCAGGCTGTGTCATGCATACATAGTTCTGCTGCCCAAAACAGATTTCACAGTAAATGAAATAAATCAATGAGAAATGAGTGAAATTGATTATTATTTTTTAAAAAAATTTTAAAATATTTTATTTATTGACTTGACAGAGAGACAGAAAGAGAGGGAACACAAGCAGGGGAAGTGGGAGAGGGAGAAGCAGGCCCCCTATAGATCAATGAGCCAGATGTGGGGCTCCATTCAAGGACTCTGGGATCATGACTTGAGTCAAAGGCAGATGCTTAACAACTGAGCCATCCAGGAACCCTGAAATTGACCATTATTTTTAAAGAAAAACACAACCTCCCCAAATTGACCTCAGTAGGGAGAGAGAGTCTAAACAGACAAATTACAGCGGAACAAAGAAATTAAAGAGCCCCTCCAACCAAAATGGCCCATACAGCTTTTCAGGGTATTTCTATCAAACTGTTAAAGAGAAAATAATCCCAATTTTACTGAAAACAGTATATAGAAGATGGGACATTTTCAAATTATTTATATACAGTGAGTATTACATTGTTCCCCAAACTGATGAAGATTGCAATTTTTACATTACAGACCAATATCACTTATTAATTTTATGTAAAGATTATAAATTATCAGCAAATATAATCCAACAGGATATTAAAATTAAGAAACGATGACTAACTAGCTTTTATTCCAGAAATGCAAAGATAGATCAATATTAGACAATCCATTTTTATAATCCATCATATTAATAGAGTTTAGGAGAAAATGATGATTGCCTTTGTAGTCACAAAAAATGTATTTGATAAGATTCAATACCCATTCATATGAAAAAGAATAAATGAAGTAGAAACTAATGGATACTTCCTGAACTTATACTATGCGTGGTGTGTGTGTGTGTGTGTGTGTGTACGTGCACATATGTTTGTTTGTGTGTACTTCATCCCCAAAACCTTCATTTTACTTGATTGAGAAATACCAGAAGCTTTCTTGTTAACGTGAGAGGGGAAAAGTCTTCTGTTAACATTATGTTAGAACTACTCAATGCAATTAGATGAAAATAGAGCAATTAGAGGCCTAAGAATTGGGAAGAAAAAGATAAAACTGTCTGTACTTGTAGATGATATGATTATCTATATTTTAAAAATCTCAGAGAGTAAAAGGAAGCTACTTTATGTAATAACATTATTTAGCTTAAAAAAAACACCTTAGAAAGTACAGGTTACCAAAAGCTTCATACATTCATATGTTCAAATACAAACCAGTCATAAAATATAATATAATGAAAGATTATGTTTTGTTGTCATAAACAAATAAGCAAATGCACAATTCTTGAGGAGGAAAACTATAAACACAACAAGGGAGTTGAATAGATGGAAGGGAGTACCATGTTTATAATTAACATGATTTAGTATCATGAGGATGTCAGTTATTCTTAAAAACAATTTATGTGTTTAATATCCTCTGTATAAATATCCCATCAGAAATTTTGGGGGGGGGGCAGTGGCTTTCATTTGTAAGAAAATAAGCAGGAATAGTTGGAAAATCCTGCAGAAGGAGAAGAGCAACAGATTGGCCTGTTCCCTGCCAAATATTGAGAGATAATATAAAGCTTCTGTGATTAAAGTTTGATTTTAGTTTTTTCAGACTGAATGATGGAGCAAAATGGAAAATCTATTAACAGATTGAATTCCATAATGGTATTTAGCAATAGCACAAATGCAGTATTTTAAATAAAAGTGTAATAGAAGGACTTTTAATAACTAGCACTAGGATTACTGAAAAACTATACTATAAAATAGATCTATTTGCTATATTGAACTCCAGAGTAATTTTAAACATATCAGAGACTTATGTATAAAAATATGACATCAAACAAGTACTAGGCAAAAATACAGATGAATTTCTCTGTAACTTAGTAGTGAGGAAAATTTAATCTTAAGTATGACTCAAAACTCAGAAATAATAAGAGAAAAGATGGATAAATTTTACTACATTGAAAGATCACTGTTGTGTGATAATCACCGCCTTGTCAAAACAAAACCAAACAGCAAGAAAAACATGGGCCAAGGAAAATGAAGACACTGCAAAAATATTTGCAGCACATTCACAAAATATTAGTTAAATTTTTAAAAGATTTTATTTATTTATTTGAGAGAGAGAAAGTGAGTGAAAGAGTGAGCCAGAGCATGGGGAGGGACAGAGGGAATGCAGAGGGAGAAGCAGACTCCCCACTGAGAAGGGAGCCTGGGCTCTATCCCAGGACCCTGAGATCATGACCCGAGCCAAAGGGAGACACTTAACAGACTGAGCCACCCAGGCGCCCTTCACAAAATATTAGAATTCCTAACACAGAAAAAACTTCTCAAAATAGAGAAAAGGAAGCAAATAACTATATTGAAAAAATTGTGCTACAGAGATGGACACTCCATGTAAAGAAAACAAGGTTTGAACATTTCTCAGCCATATGGAAAGCACTGTTTACAATGGGAAAAATGCAAATTGAAACAGCTCTAGGATATAGTTTCTCACTTATTAGATTGCAAAACTCCAAAAGATTAAAATAATCTGTTGGTAGATTATGTAGAAACAGGGAACCTCAATAGGACTGTAAAACTGTACAATTATCTATGGAAGAGAATTTGGCATTGTCTGGCAGAATTATATAAGCATTTTTCTTTTCTTTTTGGACCTAATGGTGGTCTGTTTGAATAAACTAGGCATATTTACCTCATGGAATACTATGTATTTTTTTAAACAGAATGAGGACTATCTCTGTATACTACTTTAGATCAAGTTCTATATATTTTTTATGAGAAAAAGTAAGATGAATAAATTCATGTATACTACAATCTAAGAAGGGAATATATATTCACACATATATCCACACACTTACCTTTATATTAAATTCTTATATTTATTCTCATATTAAAAATATAGTAATTTACATTTATATTTTATAATCTATATATTTTACTTTATAATTTATATATTTATATTTATTTATTCCTATATCTTTAATATAGGAATAAATCATATATCGAAATTCTAAAAGCTACCCAAAGTAGGAGGGAGAAAATGGAGTGGAAGGGACATGAATGGAAGCTAATTATTTTTAATATGTCTTACTTTGTAGAAGATTTGATTTTATAATTATAAAACAATGTAGATATTTTATATAATTAGAAAAGAGAATTAATTTTAAAAAGGAGCCCTCAAAAGTCAGAAGTAAAGTGAGACAAATGAACTTAACTGTATATTAGGTTGATGGCATTCTGAAAGTAATTATTCTAAGCCCTTTACAACACAGTACTTTAGCTGTACATCCTTAGTGGAATATACACTAAGGACAAAAATATTGTTCCCTCCCTGGATCTTAAATCTTTGATGGTTATATCAGTTTGTTCTGAGACCACGTGTGTGTAGTGTGTAATGGAACAGATGAGCTAATTTGCTTTTTGACATTACGAACTGGAATTTTCAGAGTGTGAAGACATGTAAGATGGATCAGATTCTGTAGAAAATCTTGTAGAGCTGATTTTGAATTTAAAATTTTAGTATAAATTTATGGCATTTTCTGTCTTAAAATATATGTTTTTCTCACTTCTTCCATTAAAAAAAGAAATTTTGGAAAAAATGTCCAACTCTGCTACAATGAGAACCCCCAGGAAGCAATTTGTCCTAAAGAAACTAAAGCTTCTTGGGAAATGGCAGGGTCCAGGTCCAAGATAGGAAATTAATGATGAGCCTTGAATATCTTGTCATAACAGAACAAAGGAAGCATCCAAAATTACTAGGGTCAAGGCACAGAGATTCAGGACCCAACTTGGAGAGATTGCCACAGACCAAAGATGGGACAATTTGAGAATCCAGAAGCACAATGGTTTATGGGTTGAAGCGTATCAAGTAACCAAGCCTAATTTAAACATTGATCTATCAATATATGCCAGGTATGGAGTCAGAAGACCTTGATCAATGACACCACATGATAGAATCAGGAAAACCTAGATAATGAGAAATCTCTAGGGCACATGGTTCTGTCTTTTCCACAATAATAATATAATTACAGGGAGAGAAAAAAAATTGAGGAAGTATCTATAAGTAAAAGAGACATGATCCGTACAGATCAATGGTAATCAGTGTATAGCTCTTGTTTGAATATCAATACAAACAAAGAACTAACAAAAATAAGATGGAAACTGAAGGAAATTAGAATGCTGATTGGATTTTTGGTAATATTAGGGAAAAACATTTGTCAATTTTTGCCTATGTTTAAATGAGGGATTTCTCTCATTTAGAGGCATATACAAAAACAATTACACCCCATGTGGGCATGATGTCTGGGATTTTCTTAAAAGAATTTGAAGTGGATTGAAGTGAACTTATGTAAAGAAATAAAGTGTGAGTTGACCATGTTGAGACTGGGTGGCAGGTACACTGGGGTTCATACTGCTTATTGCTATCTATGTTCACAAATTTCCATGATAAAAAGTCAAGAATCTTGATAAAAATGATTAAAAAGAAAGATGATATCCATTACAATGCTTTTAGATTCTCAAGGCAGTGCGCCCTTTTCCTCCCATCCTCATTTCACTAAATCTGAACAAGTTCATGACCTTGATTAATTTTTTGATGAGAGATTATCTGTGCAATTGCCTTAATGGTATTTATTCCCTTAACACAGAATTTCTTTGAAAGCCACTTTGCATAGAATACTGATATTAGTCAGGAACACTTTTGTCATTCATAGTAGGTTTTTTATCTGGGTTTCTTTTATCTTCTTAATATGAGCACATCTTGGCAAGATCTTAAAATTATTTGAATAAAACAGATAGCTTTTAAATTACCGTCCTGTAATATCTTTTTAAACTCTCCAAAAGCAGAAACATAAACATTAGGCATGCTAAAATCCCATGCTTCTTATATGTATTAGTGAGGCTAGTCTAGTTTTTATTGTAATTACATGCAGCTTGAACAATTCAGTGGCTTAAAAAAGGTATATGTTTTGCACATGCTATACTTTCCTTTGGATCGGCTGGGGGCTTTGCTCATCGTAGCTGCTTAAGAGCTCAGGCTGATGGAGGCTCCATCTTTGCTGAATTTTGTGCAACCCAGTGGTAAGGGAAAAGAAATCATGGTGATCTGTAATCTGACTCTTAAGGATCTGCATGGAAGTGAGAGGAGTCACTTCTCACCTCTTACTAGCAAAGCAAATTATGAGGCCACACTTCAGTGCAGTGTGGTGAGGTGAGTAAACCCCTTGCAGAAAAGGCATCTAATATTATTGCTATTAATACAACCCATGCCACATACAAATATTCTTTGAATGCCGACAATTGCTGGGGAACTGGATGACCCAGTCAGTTAAGTATCTGCCTTTGAATGTAGAGAAAGGGGAACCCTCTTACACTGTTGGTGGGAATGCAAGTTGGTGCAGCCTCTTTGGAAAACAGTGTGGAGATTCCTCAAGAAATTAAAAATAGAGCTTCCCTATGACCCTGCCATTGCACTACTGGGTATTTACCCCAAAGATACAGATGTAGTGAAAAGAAGGGTCATCTGTACCCCAGTGTTTATAGCAGCAATGGCCATGGTCGCCAAACTATGAAAAGAACAAAGATGCCCTTCAATGGACGAATGGATAAGGAAGATGTGGTCCATATACACTATGGAGTATTATGCCTCCATCAGAAAGGATGAATACCCAACTTTTGTAGCAACATGGACGGGACTGGAAGAGATTATGCTGAGTGAAAGAAGTCAAGCAGAGAGAGTCAATTATCATATGGTTTCACTTATTTGTGGAGCATAACAAATAACATGGAGGACAAGGGGAGATGGAGAAGAGAAGAGAGTTGAGGGAAATTGGAAGGGGAGGTGAACCATGAGAGACTATGGACTCTGAAAAACAACCTGAGGGCTTTGAAGGGTTGGGGGGTGGGAGGTTGGAGGAACCAGGTGGTGGGTATTAGGGAGGGCACGGAATGCATGGAGCACTGGGTGTGGTGCAAAAATAATGAATACTGTTACGCTGAAAAGAAATAAAAGATTAAAAAAAAAAAGTGTCTGCCTTTGGCTCAGGTTGTGATCAGGTTGTGTTGGGATTGAGCCCTGTGTCAGGCTCTCTGCTCAGAATGGAGTCTCTCTCTCTCTCTCTCTCTCTCAAATAAATGAATAAAATCTTTTTAAAAAATTCAGACAATTGCATTTAATACCCTTAACTGGATGGGAGCAACAGAGTGATTACAAAAACAAACTTAATGATTTTTTTAAAAATATTGCTCTTATAGCAGAGTTATTCTTCAACTTTGAGTCAAATAGACACTTTTCTTTAAATATACTTTAGGGTCCCTTCCTTTTAATTTGCGTATTGCATGAAAAATTTTAACTCACATGACAGCTTGGATCGGTAAAGGAAATATAATTCGCTTTATTTACAGTGATCTTGTTTCCTTTAGGAGTTCCCACAGTGGTCAATGGAAAAAAGGGATATTTCAGTCCACAAATATGAATAACCAAATAGTAATTTAATAGTCACCTCTGTTAATGTGCGATATCTTTGATTTTTCAGTCTTCCATCCCTCTCCCAGCTCCTTCTTTTCAAGATGGTGTCTAAAGCACAATTGGCCATAAAGCAGAGAGGAGACACTGGGGCCCCTGGGTGCTTCTGGCCTCTGGCTTCTGTGAGGGGTGAGTCGGGGTGCTGGAGTCCTGCTGATTCCTGGTGTTGAAGTCTGTGTCTGGTGAGCTTTCCCCAGTGGTGCCCCCAGTTTTCCTCTTCTTGGCATCACAGATTTGGCCATAGGCCAGGTGACCTTGCAGTGGTGGCCACAGGACATTGTCTCACTGTGGTGACCCCTGCCCCGGCTGCAAATCTCACCAGCCATACCCTCAGTTGCCACAAATTTCTGTCTCTCCCATAATGGAATCAAGGACATCTTGGCAGAGGAAAGCATGGATTCAGCTGCACAATGACTGCAGATGGTTGTCAAGAATGCTCTTACCAGACACCCAAAGGGGAAACAGAGGCAGAGGATTCTGCCTCACTGGTGAGGCTGTGCCTAACTCTCACCTCATCCACTCTGGGCCTCTCCCTGACTCATTCGTATTCCCACTTTGCTCTTTTTACACTTCCTGGGACCAGAAAGGAGCAGGATTTTCTTGCATGTCCTCTAACTCAAATCTTCCTCTTACCTTAGAGGGTCAAGTTATAACCTTTACCTCTCACATAGAAAGAAAAACTCTTATGAATTAAGAAAAACACACAGAGCACCGGTTTCCCGGCTTTGTGGCAGAAAGGATAAGGGAGGAAAAAAGGGGATTGAAAAAGCCCTTCTCCTCAATAATGCCTCCCTCAGGTCTCTTGTCTGGTTGTAAAATCTTGTGAGTGTCAGATGGGACTATTGGCTCATTCTTTCTCCTTGACTGTTGTCATAAATTCTAATCTCGCTTTGCAATATGGATGCTTTGTGCTGGCCAATGCACAAGGTCATGGACAGTAGAAAGGAAAACTCATAAATGATTTTCAAAATATTATTCCATTTATACTTATTTTCCTTGTTTTACACATATTCTTCCAAAATACAAATTAGTATCAGACAGGAAATATACATGTGTATTTGTAGATAGTATAAACTCAAAAGAGCTAATATATTTTTATTGTTCATTTTAACTCTGACACAGGTTTGACTCTACTTTATGTATGTAATAATATATACATTGTATACACACACAATACATATAATGTATATAATATATATAGACACATACAATACATATAATGTATATAATATATATAGACACATACAATACATATAGTGTATATATATTTGAGTTATAATGCAGGTCACTCAACCAAGGAGCAGTGATCAGCATTGAAGATAAAATTAACCTGCACAAATGTGAATTATTTATCCACTAATCAAAAGTAAAAGGTATTAATTTTCCTAAATGTGGGTCTAGGCAGTAAGAATGAATGCACAAACATGACTTGATTATGTTGGTGCCCAATCATGGGATAACTATAGGTTTGTTCTGAAGAGAGAATTTGAAAGTGACTCAAGTAAAATGTTACGTGACAAGCAGGACACAGATTGGAAAATCTAGAGATGTTAATTGATGCCATTGAAACTTAGTGCCAGAGCCAGGGCAGATATGAGGGAAGAACCAGAGCGGAAACTCTGGTTCAACTCCAGAACCACAGATGAAAAGATAATTCATATCAAAATGAAGAGCCTCAGCTCTCCCACACCCCTTCCAGAAACATCCGTGCATGGTCCCTCATTGTAATACAATTTTGCTAATGCCCTCTGAAAGCTACATGGCAAAGGAATCCAAAGCCAGAACTGGAACCTTACAGATTGAAAAGGATAGCTTCCTCATCATCTGGGACATTCCCTAAAGTTTTGGTCCAGTTTTCCTCAACAACAGCGTAGTTTTATTATTTTCCATTTACGTTTCTTTCTAGATCACCTTCTCTTTTATCACTCTGAATGCGATGATCACTTACTTTGCTCCCTCACTGATAAGCCATCTCAGCTTGGATTCTGTTGAGTTAAATTTTTTGTGCACTTGAATTGTATCAATTGTAGGAGTGTTTATTGCATGATTGACACACACACTCACAAACAAATGCATACATGCAACTTGCTTCACAAGGTGGATCTGTTTTTTTTTTTTTTTAAGGTAGAATTGCTTCTATATAGGATTTATAAGTAACCAGACAGCAAATAAGAGGCAGACTTTAACATAATCCTACACTTACAAATAGGTTATGTTCCAAATAAATAACTGCCAGTGAGATATATTTTTTTACTCTTTGAAGAAAGCATAGGTATAGAAAATTATAGTGAGTAGGTTCCTAGACAAGCAACAAGAGATTCATTTATAGACTTTTAAAGCTAATTGAGTTCTGTTTCTTCATTTATTTAAAAAAAAAAAGAACAAAGCCTGTACAATATAAATAGACGATTGAAGAAAGCATAGGTATAGAAAATTATAGTGAGTAGGTTCCTAGACAAGCAACAAGAGATTCACTTATAGACTGCTAGATCTTTAAAGCTAATTGAGTTCTGTTTCTTCATTTATTTAAAAAAAAAAAAAAAAGAAGAAGAAGAACAAAGCCTGTACAATATAAATAGACGACCAAGCCACACAACAAGGCGGCCGTCCAGGTGGGATGGAGTCTGGGCTTCCGACACTTCGTGTGTGAGGTCTTTACTGTGGTTGCTGTTTGGCAGCATGTACTTAACTCAGGCAATAGTTAAAAACTAACTTAAAATCCCAACAAACCTGGGTTTTTATGGGGGCCTGGGTGGCTCAGTTTGTTGGGCTTCAACTCAGGTCATGATCCCAGGGTCCTGGAATCGAACCCCACGTCAGGCTCGCTGCTCGGCCGGGAATCTGTTTCTCCCTCTCTCTTTGCAGCTCCCTCCTGCTCCTCATGCTCTCTCTTGCTCTTGCTCTCTCTCAAAAAATAAATTCACAAAATCTTTTAAAAAATGGGATTTTGTTACGAGCCAGAATTTGTCAGGATAGACTAGAAGTTACACAGAGACCCCAGGTTAACTGTGAGATCCTTGTGGCTGACCCAATGAAAGTTGGGGTCTTGCTCCTGATACATGGCCAGTGAGGCATGGCAGGTACTCTGCTCTCCGCAGCCTTTTGGGAATCCAAGTGAGTAGACAGTCCTCGGTCTTGTAGTTGCATCACTGGGCATGTGTGGTCTTTTAGGTCAATGTGGCACTAGCATTTTCTAGTGAAAAATGATAGAAGCTACTTGAGCTAACACAAAACAATAAACACATTAAAAAAAAAATCCTCTCGAATGGTAGTGCTTGAGTAAAAGGAGTTCGTGAGGAGGAGGTGCTCACACATGCTGACCCGAAAGGAGCCCCCGAAGGAGGTTGTCTGAATACTTTCAAGGAAGGACAGGAGAAGCTGGGCCCTGTTTCTTTTCCTGGATGCAGCATTACGGTGGCCTGACCTGTGACTTATCAGACTTCGTTAAGATCGTGTTTTGACTCATAAGGAGAGGGCAGACACCGAAGGCATGTATTCACATGTGGTATATCTTTATTTTACATCCCCATTTGGTGGATAAGATAGCTGTTATCATTTCACCTAAATGGACAATGTGAGCAGGGGTACCTCAAAAGAATTTGAGCCAAACATGTTGGTGGAACAGTTGTTAGGCTGTGAGAACAGAGCTTTGGACAAGACAGAGTGTGTTCCTTCATATGTGTCCAGGGACTCAAGGCTAGAAAGGACTAGAATGAAAATGTCTTAATTTCTGGTCAACAGCTCCAAATTCCACTATACATTGTTGCAGCTATAGGGTGAGTGTCTTGTGTGATGAATGAGCCCAATAATGGAATCTTTCACCCTTGAGTGTAGGTAAAAAATAATATGCGTTAATCTTACTTCCAGGGCTTTTAGTCTGACTGAGTTGAGACCAAGATACTATCTATATAAACATCCCCCTCCGCCTCCCATCCCTCATCTCCTCCTTCCCCAAACCAGGGTCTATTTGAATCTGTTGGGACATCCATGGGAACTTCAGTAATTGGGGAAGGATGGAGGGGTTTTAGCTGAGAAGGGTAGAATATGGAGGATATATTGTCACAGTTACTCCCCTTCAAATTTGGCAGATTTTGTTTGGAAACTAATTTTCATGAGAAACATGATATTCTTCTGAAGTAAAGGCTAGGAGTTCACAGAGAAGTATTCAAGAGACACCTTGTGAGACTTACCGGCAGTGCCATCAAATTGGGAAGAGTTGACTTCCCGTAGCTTTGCACAAGACCTTGGGTACTCTCGCCTAGTAAGCCCTGTATGTTTAGGAGACAGTCAGAGACTGCCTTGGCAGCATGAACAGTGGCATATGTCTGATGTGCTTTGACAGTGACAGGGCTTTTTCAAGTGGCTTCATGCAGACCAGGATGAGTAAGGTGGAAGGAAGAGAGGGCAGTAGGGTAGATGAGGCTGCCTGACTAGGTTATGGGGACATGGTAAGAAGTCGTCCAGGCTTATGAAGAAATAAATGGAGACTATCCCAGTTGGTAAAGAGTGGTCACAACGTCTTATGATTGTTTTTGTGGGAGCTGCAAAGCCAATGGACATTAGGATTACATGCCCTTAATAGCATGTGGATTATCTTCTGAAAAAAAAAAAAAAAAAAAAAAAAAAAAGATCAGTCAAATAAATCCATTTTAATACTTAGATTTAACTACCCGGCTATGGACACAATTGCCCTCCTTAAGATAAAAACATTTCCCATGCTATAGAATGAAATGCTTGGGGTAGCTTTAGACAATGCTTTGCTTTCAAATAGTATAGGAAACAATTTCAGGGCAATTTCTGAAATAATACAGCAGAAAGTTGTGTTTGTAAGCTGGGAAGAGCTCTTGTGAATCAACCTCTGCTTGTTTGGGGGAAGCCAGAAGTGTATTAAAAGCATATTCCCCACGTTCTGGTCGCAGCTTCATTCTTCAGCACTTGATAGTTTTAACAGGATGACAGGTTTCCTTTTGTACTTTGTCTGGGCCATTAAATGTGGCCATGGCATTGCACACTGTTTTGTAGCATGGAAATGAAATGTTCAGTCAGATTGATGTGTCCTCTCTTCCTGGTTACGGATGAGTGCCTGGCACATTCCCTCACTGCCATGGGCTTTCAGAACCTGCTTGTCTTTGCCTGGGAAAACAGACTGCAAGAGGGCTGCGTTTCCCCTTTACACAAACTGTGACTTCCTTAATTTACATTGTAGAAGTCGAATATGTTACAGTAAACAGCTACAACAGAAACTTTAAAAAATGATTGTCCAGGACTGTTTGTTATCCCTTAACTCAATGAGAATTATTTATTTTCTTGTTCGGGAAGCATGACTTAAAATAGTTTTGCTACCAGAAATGACAGAAATTTTCCACATGGACTTGCCACTTATTTTCCCCCGAGTGACTTTACAATATTTTAACTCCCTGCCTAGTTTTCCCCTGACTCCCTTGTGGGAAGAGTATCTTTACATCTTTAAAAAGGCCATCTGCTTTCTCCTGATGGAGGTCCTTCAAACTTGCATACCAGTCAAGAGATTGCAGAGCTCAGTCAGCCAACTGATGTGACCATGACCTACACAAAGTGACATTGTAGAGGATGATGGGGAGTTACACTGTTCCACATGTACTATGGTAGATGTGTGCAATGCAATTCAATTTTGGAAAATATCTATATTTTCTTATTTTTATTTCTTTTCTTTACAGATGATAAAAGTCATACATGTTCCTTGGTGAAATTTTGAAATAATGAGAAAAAATTTAAGAGATAATTAAATTGGGAGGAATTCTACCAACCTTACCAGCTTTGGGTGCTTCTTTCTAGTCATTCTCCTCTGGGGTTATATATAGGTATTTTTTTCTTTTAAAATCCCTTCGCTTCCCTTCCCTTTCCTTCCCTTTCTTTCTTTTATTTCCTTCTTTTCTTTGCTTCTTTTTCCCCATTCATTTCCTTCCATTTCTTTCCTCCCTTCCTCCCTCCCTTCCTTCCTCTCTTTCTTTCATTCTTTCTTTCTCTTTCAGTTTTAAATCACACTCCTCCCCTCCCCCCACAAAACAGTAATGATCTTTAAAGAAGAGAAAACCTGACTTTGATTCAGAAGACCTGAATGTTCATTCTTCCTTTCTTGCTGTTGTTGTACATAGCAGTGCCATGAGCCCAGGGCTCTGTGCTCCCAAGGAACCCAGAGCAGACTAGGGTGCCTGGCAACAGAAGAACTATCTTGCACAAATGTAGGCTTACCTCTTCCTGAGCATACCATTCCCAGGGAAATGTGCTGTTTTTCACTTAATTTTGTTAATACTCCTCCAAGGGAGGGAATATGTCATTTTACAGCTAGGGAGGCTCAGAAACAGATTCTTAACCACCTGTCCCCCCAGGGGCAGAGCAAGGATTGGAGCCCATGTTTGTAGGATCCCACTGCCTTTCCTTGCCATGAGCACACTTGGCTCTCTCGCTACTGCTGTGACTGCCCCTTACGGAGTGTGTCCTTTGCCCACCGACAGCATGAGGCGTTTTGCACAGTGTCTGACTGCACCTTCAGAATCCTCTATGCAGTAAATACCATTGTAGATGATAAAACTGAGGTTTACAGATTAAGCCATGAACTCAGTGTCCCTTGATTAGTATCTGTCCTGAGGGGCTTGGTCTTTTCTTGTTTGTGCTTGTCTCATCTAGTCAATGATCTGGAGAGTAATTTTATTACAAACAAACAAACAAACAAACAAAACCCCAAAAAAACCAAACCCAAAAACCAAAAAAACAAAAACAAAACAAAAAACCCCACAAATGAAGAGAATGCTGCCTGCTCTTATACCTAATGGGATTGGTCTACCTGATTAGTGTCAGGGGAATGCTGGAACATAATGTGGTCCTAGTAATTGTTTATTGAATGACAGAGTGGAGAGTATATGTGAGCTTGTTTTGTGTACCATGAAGAAAGAGGCCTATGTGTGCCTTAACACATGTAATATAATGTAAATTATAATATAATGAACTATACGCTTTAAGACAGGAGGGGAAAGGAAAGGAAACGTCGTACTGTGTTAGCCCAACTTCGCCCTTTCCACATAAGCATTATGGAGAAAAAGAGCAAGGAGTACTTCTAGAGTATTTTCTGATGTAGCAGGAGTTAACATTGTTATTGAGGAGTTGTAACAAAATAAAAAGTTAAAAAAAAAAAGAATCTAATAAACATGACCATGTCAGCAGAAAAAACAAAATCCATTAAGGGGAAATGGTCTGACTTTGAAAATCAATAAAGAGAAAATGGACCAAATCTCTTAACCATAGAGGCAGCCTAATGTATTTATTTACTTTGTATTTATTCCCTTCTTATTTCCTGTTACTATTATTATTCTAGAATATCAAAACACTAGACTAGATTTCTTCACTTTCCCCAAATTTATCCCAGCAAAACATTTCCCCCAGCCCAGTGTTGGCTTATATTCCTCTCGACTGGTACGCCCACAGGTGTTGATCTCAGAGACTTAGTACCGAAAGTATTTCTCAGATTTCTTCTTTGCACATCACCAAGGACTTCCAAGAAGTTATCTGGCTCAATTCAAAACTTTCTTTTGCTTATGTCTCTGTGAATTGCTTTGATAGAAGGTAACTTCTGGAACGCAACTTCATTTAATTCAAGTGCCATTTTGTTTAAGAAGTAACTATTTAAGGTTAGTGGCTGATCTCTGAGTCATCCCAGACTTCCATCATCTCTCTGGTGCAGCTGACAGCATAGATGATAAATCACAGTATTGCTCTGAGGTGTCCTTGAGACAGGGACTTAGAAAGCACTAGAACATGTTTCTTGCATGCCCCTTCTGTGATCTCCCTGACTTGAAGATGAGGGAGGCTGGAGGAAGCTCCAGACACAATACCAGCTGTAGAGTAGAGAATGGCTGTAAGAATCAAAGACTTGAGGCGACGATGGCTTATTCCCCAGACCTAGAACATCCACAGAAGGCTGGTCAGAGTGAAGCCTAGCCACTGGTTTATTTTGTTTAAAGGGAAGAAAAGACCAGACTCGTCCTAATAGGTGGACATACAAAACATATTTTTGGCTGTTTCTAGATATATGCTTTTGAACTTCATATGTGTGGGTGCGTATTAAGTCTCGAAAATGAATTTGGTTTTCCCATTATTACATGTTATAAAAATCAAAAGGCAATGCATTGCCTTTGTTGCTAATTTTCCCGAGAGGTTTTATAATTCTGGAGAAAATGTTTATAGATTGGTGACTTTTCTTCACTGTTACTTTTTTCAATACAATTGTTGCCACTTGTAATTTTTCCAGAACTTCTCTTATTATCAAGTAATTATCTGCTCAGATGGTTTGCTAACACAGAAGGACCCTTCATGAGGATGGTTAACTTGTCTTATATCTAATGTAAGCTCCCTCTGAGGCAGCTCAGACAGAAGCAGATTGATCAGAGGCAACTGTTGTTTTTCACTGATTTGGTTGAAATCATGAGTGAATGGTCACTCATCAGTATAGAAAACTTTCCTTATTGTTATGATCCTTGCACAGTTTAATCATTGTCATTGCTTCACAAGGGGGTCCCATGCCTTTTCTTGCCCTTTCCGACCATTTCTAATTCTATATTTAAAATTCTAGTTGTTAGAGATATCTTCAGCACTATTAATATTACATAATATTTGATTGTTGTGGTAGCAGCAGCTTATTAATTTATTTTTCTGACTTCTAAGGTACAAATAAGTCCTACAACACCCTTAACTGGGAGTTCTTAAACGTCCTAGGAAATGTGGTTTAGGGGAAAAAGCTGCTCATACATGCATTTGAATTTTGATGCTATTCTTAGATCTGTGAATCTGAGCAAATCTTTGAAACTATGTAGATTTTTGTTTCTTATCTGTAAAATAGAAATGACAATGTCTGTCTCAGGTGTTTGTAAAGTACCTGATAGTCTTTTATGCAACCATCTGACATGTATTAAACACACCTCTGTGAGGTTTAACAGAAGCCCCATCCTTCACTCAAGCAGTCTAACAGGGACTTTTGACAGAAGCTTCCTTATTCTTCAGTTGTATTCACCATCAGGCCGGGAGGCCCTCTATGAATCAAGTCCAAGGCCATGGCATCACATAATTCCCTTGAGTATGTAAACTTTGCAGCCATTTGTTTGGTTAACATTCCATTGCTCCCTCTCGCTGCTTGACCTTTGATGAGTCACTGAGTCTGTCTGCTCCTCTGTTGCCTCATCTGGAAATAAGTTTATTAACAGAACTGACCCTGTGGGTTGTGAGGGAAGTAAATGAGTTAAGACATGTGAAATGTCTAAAGCAGTGCCTCCCACATTGTTGGTTCAAGAAATCTCAGTTGTTATTAATAATCTAATTAATTTGTGTTCCTGGTCATTGCAGTTAAAACATGGGCAATTTTTATTGTATGCATGTATGTTTTGTAATTTCAGGCAAATTATTTTCAAACAAATGATTGCATTTAAGCCTCCCTTAGACTCCAAGATAATCATTACCATCCCCCTTTTACAGAGGCAGAAATGGACGTCCAAAAATTTTAAGTACTATGGTCCCCTCAGTGACTAATGAAAAGCAAATGATGGGAATGCAGGTTGGTATAAATTTTTCTGATTCTAAATCCCACGGGCTTTCTCTGTGCCACAAATCCAAGAAAAATTTTATTGGCTTTTAGTATGGTAGACTGTGTATCACTATGTCAGTGTTGTGCTGAGAGGTTTTTATGTACCTTACAAAACAAGGGAGACACATTCATGGAATTGAGTGACACTGTTCATGATGTTATATATAATATATATTTTTGGGTACAACAGCTTCCAAATGAGACACTTAGCCATAATACCAAATTTTGGATAAGGAATCAATAGTGTGTTAGATTCCTATAGAAGGCAAAGATTTAATACACTGGATACAGAAAAGGTCAACTCTAAAGAAAAATTGCTAAGTTGGTTTCCACTGAAATTAAGAACTTCTGTTTGTTAAAACTATAACTAAGAGTTTGAAAAGACAAACCATGACATATGAGGGTAACCCATGGGTCTGACAAGCTTCATTCATATTATTTGTTTCTTTATATAAAAGCTAATTAAGAAAAATTCAGAGAACAGTAGGAAAGTAGGAAAAATACTCAAACAGGTATTTAACAAGAAAGGATTTCCAAAATACTCCCAAGCATATGAATAGAACTAACCTTACTGGTCATCAGGGAAATGCAAGCTATTGTTCAGTGCTACTGGGTCCCAACCACCTGGCTACCCTGCTGGTGGGAGTATAAGTGGACACAATCAGGTTGGGAAATTGTAGACTCTACAAAAAGTGAACATAACATATCCTTTGGTCTAGCAATTTCACTTTTAGCAATTTCACAGTTCAGATAAATATGTATATTTGTGAACCAAAAAGAAATGTAAAGAATGAGCAGAGAAGCACTTTTTGTGGTAAACTCAGAATGAAAAATCCCAAACACCCATCAGTAGAATGAATAAATTAACAGTGCTATAATCTTATGGTGGAATGATATAGCAAGGAGAATGGATGAACACATACAGCAAAATGACTTTTATGTATAGAATGTTATGTTTAAGGAGCCAAATGCCAAAGAGTACACATGAGGAAATATCATCAAGTTCAATGCAGGCAAAATAGATTTTTTTTTTTAAAGATTTGAATTTATTTTTCAGAGAGAGGGAGGGAGAGCTCAAGCAGAGGGAGCAGTAGGCAGAGGGAGAAGCAGGCTTCCAGAGGAGCAGGGAGTCCAGTACGGGACGCGATCTCAGGACCCTGGGATCATGACCCAAGCTGAAGACAGATGCTTAACCAACTGAGTCACACAGGCATCCTGCAAAATTGATCTTTGATGATAAAAGAGAGGCTCATGAGTACCTGGCTGGGGAGTAATGACTATGGAGGACTCAACAGGATGCTAGCCCAGTTGTCTTCCTCATCTGCGGGGGATGAGTTCCAAGACCTCCAGTGATGTCTGAAACTATGGATAGTACCAAACCCTATATATACTATGCTTTTTTCTATACATACACACCTACATTAAGTTTAATTTATAATTAGAGACAGTAAGAGATTAACACCAATAACAAATAATAGAACAATTATAACTATATATATATATTTTTTAAAGATTTTATTTATTTATTTGACAGACAGAGATCATAAGTAGGCAGAGAGGCAGCCAGAGAGAGGAGGAAGCAGGCCCCCTGCCGAGCAAAGAGCCCGATGTGGGGCTCGATCCCAGGATCCTGGGATTGTGACCTGAGCTGAAGGCAGAGGCTTTAACCCACTGAGCCACCCAGGTGCCCCTATAACAATATATTTTAAGGAAACTTGTGTGAATATGTCTATGTCTCTCTCTCTCTCTCAAAATATCTCATTGTACTGTACTCACCCTGCTTCTTGTGATCATATGATAAAATGCCCACGTGATGTGAGAAAGTGAGATCAGTGATGTAGGCACCATGACATAACATTAGACTACTGACCTTCTGACCATACCTCAGGAGGATCGTCTGTTTCCAGACACTGGCTGACCCTGGGTAACCAAAACCATGGAAGGCAAAACTATGGATAAAGAGGCATGACTAGAATGTTGTCTTTCTTTACATGGTGTTGGTTACAATGGTGGGTTTACTTTGTGAATATTCATCAGGCAATTCACTCAGAATGTGTGCGTTCCTCTGTGGGATGTCACCCTCCAATATAAAATTAAGAAATGGATTTGGTTTCAGACAGCCACATATCGGAAAATACCCAGTCTTTCTCCTAAATAACACACAAATTTTACCTACCTCCCCTTAAAGGAGTTCTGAGAAAAGCCGGATGTGGCAGCATATTTTGTTGTAGAAGGAAAGGGAGCTTAAGACCCTTGGCGGTAGAGCTTTCTATGGAACAGAGAGGGTAGCGGCCATTTTTGGACAGAGCCCTACAGCAGATCTGGATTTAGGGAAAGACACTGATTTTTCATGCCCCAGCGCCAAGCGTAAGGATGAGTAAAGTTGACTCTGGCAGCCTCAGTTTGACATTTAACAACTGTCAAGCAGTCTCCACCAGGAAAGGTCTGGCCAGATTTGTGCCTTTTTCCATACAGTCAGCAGCTGTCTTGGCGTCCTTCTTTTCATAGCTGATAGTCTGAGAGACATTGCTCATGCCAGGTTCTGCTAATCCATCCAGACGAAGTACCTCAGAAATGAGCCTACTTTGTGCAGTTTTACATCTAGTTCAAGTGAGAAGCCCTCACTCATGAAGGAAATTCAGTGTCAGCCATTTGGGGAAGGCACCATTGTGACAGAGGACGTTAATATCTCAGCTGTTTCCTCTCCTCTTTCTCTTGTCTTGTCCCCTTGTTATATTTAAACTAATTTAAGACATTCTGTAAAATAATGATTTTTATCACGCCAAAGCTATGGCGTGGAGATTTTTGGACCTCTGAGACCCCACCATCTTCTTCTTTTCTAGGACAAGGACAGCTCTGCACAGGCCATGTCACCATCAGTCATTGCCACGTGAAGCAATATAAGACCAGGTGATGTGTAGGGAAGCTAGCGCCACACGATTTTAACACCTCTCTTCTCTCTATGATAAAATTGTTTCAGTAACTATCTTGAAATGACATGAATAAGGGCCAGAAAAGAAATATAGAAAATAAACATTTTATTTTATTGCCTCTTCTTCGTTGTGTCAATAAAAGCAATAATATTAAATAAAATACCAGAAAACCAAAAGGTACCAGTTTAGGGAGCCATCACAAGAATCACACTTTATTTTCTTGATTCATTCCTTAGCAGTTAAACATTTAATCAAATTTAATATTTAAACATACTATTCAAATTCAGTAAAATTTTTCATGCATCAACTAAAACTTTCACTCACCAAATAAAAATGTTATAGCTTTCATTTTCAATTTTAAACGTAAATAAAAACTCCACTGGTCACTGAGGATGACAGAACTGAATTAACTCCATTTTTGTTTCTTTGTTTTCATAATCACTGTGCTATCAATGTTTAGATTATGTCATTTAAATGCAGGAATATATTATCTCTAAGGGTTAGAGACGTTAACTGCACTTGAAGTCGTCTGGGACCTTCCTGTTGAAAATGTATTCTTCAGGGACATCTGGGTGCTCAGTTAGTTAAGTGTCTGTCTTTGGCTCAGGTCATCCTGGGATTGAGCCCTGCATCCTATTCACTCTCAAAGGAGAGTCTGCTTCACCCACTACTTCTCCCTCTGCTCCTGCCCCCTGCTCTACCTTTCAAATAAATAAATAAAATCTTTTTAAAGAAAGAATGCATTCTTCAAATGAATGTGTATAGTTGAGTCTGCCATGTTGGGGGCTGACTGCACAGTTAAAAGTTTTCTGAGTTAATTTGTAGAATGCAAATGTTTATTAAAGGATAGGTAATAAAAGCATGCCAACTTGGAACATACTATAGAGAGCAAGATGGGGTCACTCACGTCGAGTTGTTACTCATGTCAAGCAAAGACATGAGTGGCCAAGTATGTTGCAGCTAAGTCCAGATACTGCCAAAATCAACACAGGCTGAGGACACCCAGAACTGATAACAACCAGCAGAACCAGAGGGACTCTGCAAAGATCGAAGATTGGGCAAACTCCTTTAAAATTTTTTTTTGCAGCAAACTCTTCTGATGCTGACCCTTTCATGTCTTTGCACATCAAGAAGACAAGTGCCACCGAGGGCTCTGCCCAGTTGATTTCTGAACATAACAGAGATTCTCCACTGTTTGAACGTAAGCAGCACGTGCGCAGAACTGACCCTGTTTGGACTGAGGTCTCGTTGTCAACAGTGTGCTCACCAACTGACTTCACGTTTGGTTCATTAACTTCCTTCTCCTTATTGCATCTTGTTTGTTGCGTGACTTCATATGGTGCTTTGCTTTGTGTGACACATATGAGGCCCCGTGAATATGTAGTGAACGTCATTGAGTTTGTAATCCTGAACCTGATTTTACTATTGTGGGAACCTTGGCTTACGACTGAAAGAAGGTGTTATTGTGTAAAGACACAACTGACGTGTGCACCTTCATAGTGTGCTTGTGACACTTACATATTTTTTTTAAAGATGTTATTTTTATTTATTTATTTGAAAGAGAGAGGGAGCACAAACAGGAAGAATGGGAGAGGGAGAAAAGGTTCTCCACTGAACAGGGAGCCTGATGCAGGGCTCGATCCCAGGACCCTGAGATGACCCGAGCCAAAGTCAGAAGTCAGATGCTTATTGGACTGAGCCACCCAGGTGCCCCCATACGTATTTTTTTTTAAACTAAAGTTCAACAACTCAACATCAAAACCTAAAAAAAAAAAAAAACAAAAAAAAAAAAACAAAAAAAAACACAATAATTTAAAAATGGGTAAAGATATACTCGTTTCTCCACAGAAGGTACACGAATGGCCAATAAATACATGAAAAGATGTTCAATATCCTAATCACTATGGAAATGCAAATCAAAATCACAGGGAGATATCACCCCATAGCCACAATATATCTACCATAAAAACAAAACAGAAAATATTAAGTGTTGAGGAGGATATGGAGAAATTAGAACACTTCTGCATTGCGGATAGGAATAAAAAAGTGTGTGGCTGCTATGGAAAATAATATGGCACTTCCTCAAAAAATTAAAAATAAAATTACCATATTATCTAGCAATTCCTTTTTTGGGTATATTTCCCAAAGAATTAAGAAGCTGTGTCTTGAAGAGACAATTGTACACTAAAGTTCATAGCAACATTATTCACAATAGTCAAAAATGGAAGCTACCGGAGTGTCTCATCTACAGATAAATTGATAAGCAAAATGCAGGATACATATACAATGGAATTGCATTTAGCTTTAAAAAGGGAGGAAATTCTGACACATGTTAGCATGTGGAGGAACCTGTTAACTGAAATAAGCCAGTCATAAAAAGACAAATATTGTATGATTACACTCATATGAGGTACCTAGAGGCTTCAAATGCATAGAAACAGAAAGTAGAATGGTGGTTGCTATGGTCTGGAGGGAAGGGATGGCTGGGGAGTTAGTGTTTAATGGATGTAGAGCTTTAGTTTTGTAAGAAGAAGAAATTGCTAGATATGGACTGTGGCGATGGTTGTATACCATGAATACGCTTATTAGACCACTGAACTGTACAGTTTAAAAAAAGGTTAAGATGGTAAATTTTATGTTATATGTATTTTGTCACAAAAAAAACTCCATAAGAAGTGCAACAATGACTTAGAATCTAGACCAAAAATGTATGTTTTGTAGAGAAGTATTTTATCACTGACATCTTTCAGAATAGTTTCGGTGTTGTGACAATAGAGACGCAACTGACTCTCAGTTGGTCTTTGTAGTCTATGATGGCTTTTGGGGTAAACATCCTGAAGTCCCCATCCCCAAGTCTTGCCCTTTTCTCAATATTACTTCCAGGTTGTTTCTGTCTCTGTCATCTTTTCCCAAGTGAGGAATGGGGGCAGCATCTATTGCAATCACTGCAGAGACTGGTCCTGGAGTCTTCAGAGTCGAATGCCTAAAAAAAAGTGACCTTTCTCTGGCCACTGAGCTCCTCTCCTGTAGCAGGATTTCCTTGTATCCTAACAAGGATATGGATGCTTTGCTCTGGTTTAACAATGTCTGCTTCCAAGAAGGAGCTGGGAGAGGATGTGGGCAGAAAGTAGAGAACAAGGAGAAAAAGAAAGTCTTGCTGTGACTGGATTTGAGGCTTTCACTCATGGTGACAGCAGATGGGAAATCATTTCAAGTCCCTTCATTATTAAAATGTACGTCAGTGTGAAACTCCTCAGAGGGTTGGTTCACTGTTTGAGGTGATGGGTTGGGTGGTGGGGGAACTATTTTGCCTTTTACTCACAGGAAGCTGTTCTTGCTCTGACAGTTCTTTTCACTCTCTAAAGTGATGAAGGGGAGCAGACTATGCCACGCCAACCTATGCCACTTTGACATAAGGGTTATTTTAACCTGAAACCCATTGAGAAGAGGTAGACAAAAGAAAAGCTCCCCAACCTCATCCTATTTGTCTAAAAGTGGGACATACATTTGCAAAGGTGTCTTCCTTCCTTTCTATACCATGAAGAAGAGAAGCTGATCACTAGAGACAACTCTTGACCTTTATCATCCCAGAGATTGTACCAGAGGAACCTATGCACCATTCCTTGCTTCAACTGGCTCTTATCTGCCTTTTCACATATATTCTCCTTCCCATAATTTGCCAGCCCAGAGTCCTTTGTTTTTGCTTTTTAATTTGTCATTTTTTATTTTGTGACAATATTGTTATTTTGTTAATGTGTGACATAAGCCCATTTTTAACCACCCCTCTGAGTCATTCACCACTGAGTGTTCCCATCTGTAGGCACGATGTACATCGATAAACTTCTGTTTGTTGCTTTCTTGTTAATCTGCCTTTTGTGACTCTAATTTGTATGGCCCCAGATGGAGAAACAAAGATGGGCAGAGGAAAAAGATTTTTTTCTGCACTACAGACATGGCCAATGAATGAAGATATTTTGGGCTTTGCTGGAAAAGTACAGGAAAAGGAGGGAACTGTTCCCTACAAATATGCTACCCAAACATCTTTGGCCAACAAACTGGCCAACTGCCCCCATGGCACACTCCAAAGGTATGA
Organism: Mustela nivalis; assembly: GCF_964662115.1. Classification (NCBI taxonomy): domain Eukaryota; kingdom Metazoa; phylum Chordata; class Mammalia; order Carnivora; family Mustelidae; genus Mustela; species Mustela nivalis. The sequence continues at coordinate 80,817,868 of NC_139021.1, forward strand.
AATTGGAAGGTCCAGCACGGTTTTCCCTTTGACAGTCTTCATATTGCACTATTCCTGTAGGCCCCTTGGCATATCTGATTTCATCCTGATTCTGCCATGCATATGCTCCCTCATGTCTATCCTTACTTTAACTTCCAACAGAGCCTTGCGTTTTTGAGAAAATCATTCTGATGTGTAGTCAGCTCCTTGCTACAGACCTCCCCAGGTAAATACTCCACACTGTTTGACCCAGGCTGGGATCTCCTAGATTCAAGAGTACAGACTGGGCACCTCCCTCCTCTCCTCTCTTCAGGATTAAACCCACACTGGTGAGGAAGTCTATACATTCACTACGAAGAGTATTAAATGTGGTCTTCCATCAGTTATCAGTTGCCAGCTTTTCTTTCCCAAGGATCTCTAGACTTGTTCAGCAAGTCTTACAATTTGTTTTGGGTCTCCTTTTCTTTCTCTTTTTACACCCCCCTCTTCATCTTCCAGTTCCTGGGTTCCTTTTCTATGCCTTATATTCTTATCATGTACTTATCTAACAGGATGGCCTGTTCTGGCTTTCGGGCCCTACTGATTCCAGAGAACTCCTGGTCTTTGATTACACACTTGCCTGAAGTACAGTTTTAAGTACTGAGTTTGTACAGCTAAATGTCTATAAAATACATGCTTTCTTCCAACAGGCTCTGCACAATGCTAGTTGTCTTACTAGTGTATGGAAATCTCTTCAAAGTTCTAGCTCTGTCCCTTGCTTCTATGTGAATTCCCTGTTATTTGGCACACTAGATTCTCTTTTCCTGACCAGCTTTCTCGTGAATTTTGAGAACCTTTTAAAGCCACTTTGGTAGGAAGAGCTGCTTGTGACTTAGAGCTCAGTCGTGGGCCAAGCCCCTGACACTTTTTCTATAAAGGTGTTAGTCTCTTGACACTGGCAGCTCATGAGCATTGTTGTAGTCACTTGAAGGCCAAAGCTGTACAAATTGTTCTTTCATATTGATTATCTCATTGTGTCCCAAATTATCTTGTATAAAACCTCAGTTCTAAGAGATGTTCCAAAAGTGAAAACGGCCTTGAGATGAAAGAAAATCTAGGAGACCTTCAAAACAAATTCTTGTCTTCAAGATTTGCAACATGCATTAATTAATGCATTGAAAGCTCTGAGAAATCTTTTTTTTTTTTTTAAGATTTTATTTTTTTATTTGTCAGAGAGAGAGAGAGAGAGAGAGAGAGCGAGCACAAGCAGGAGGACCAACAGGCAGAGGCTCCCTCAATCCCAGGGCCCTGGGATCATGACTTGAGCTCAAGACAGACACTTAACTGACAAAGCCCCCCTGGCATCCCAAAAGCTCTGAGAAATCCTAAAATAATAAGTTTTCTTGATTTTGTTTAGTTCAACATCTCCCAAACCTAGTTGATCCTGGGTCATCTTTCTTTCATGTAATATATAATAATTTTCTATAGAAATTAGGTTACTTAGAACATACTTTGAAAAACATTATCTTATTGTTAAATTCATTTTACAGACATGTCAACATGTAATTTCTAGGTGGTACAGGAGAGGCCAGCCCAGGACTCTGTGCTTTTAGGATCTCTGCTTACTTTCCTGGGACTAGAGCATAAGGGTTGGGGTTTTAAAAAGACTAATGAAAAGGAGAAAGAAAATTAAGGGACACATATATTGTCTGGCTTTGCTGTGATAACCTAAACCAAAATAATCCCATTGATTGTGGCAAAATTTATTTCTCATTCATGCTATCTGTCAGCAGCTTCAGGTTGCCTCTCATGTCTTTATTCTAATTTCTTCTGATTCTGGGATTCAGACAAGCCATTATCATGGCAAAGGTAAAAAATAGGAAGAAGGTAGTGGAAATTGTCTAAGATCTTCCTGATTACTTACTTACATCACTTTAGGCCACCTATGCCACATAGGCCACATATGCCAAAGCATATCACATGACCACATCCATTTCTGGATTGATTTTGTATTTCTTCACTTTGTAATGAGCTGCAGTAACAAGTTACCCCCAAATCTCACTCATGTTTCATATGAGGTACCATGAATTAACTGCTGTGCCTGCTCTCTGTGTATCTTCTCATTTCAAGATACTTGCTAAAGGACAAGCCATTCTCATGGCATTCTCATGGTGGACGTACCATTCTCAGGGCAGAAAGAAAAGAACAAGATAATTGGGGGAAAACCTTAAATGTCTCTTTACCAAAATACATGATATGGACTAGTCCAACAGCAGTAGGGAGTATGGCTTTGCCTTCCACACTGGGGAGGTATTGCCAGTTACGTGACAACGGGTAAAGATGCATAATTCATTTACAGGCAATAGAGACAGTGAGCAATTGGGGACTGAAATTAATTGGGAATGATTTCAGTTGAAAGTAGCAGAGTAAAGGCACCTGGGTGGCTTAGTTGGTTAAACATCTGTCTTCAGCTCAGGTCACCATCCCAGAGTCCTGGGATTGAGACCCACATCAGGCTCTCTGCTCAGCAGGGTAGTCTGCTTCTCCTTCTCCCTCTGCCTCTGCTTGTGCTCTCTCACTCACTCTTTCTCACAAATAAATAAATAAAATCTTCCCAAAAAAAGATTGAGTAATTTACAGAATATCCAACTAACAGAGCTTTGAACTGATTAAGGTTTATTTTTCTCATGCAAATGTAAGTCTAAAAGCAAATAGTTTTTAGTGTTAGATTTAGTTTCTCAACAATGCTATCAGGACTCATATTCTTTTTTTCTTCCTTTCTATTAGACTATCCTTAATATGTTAGTCATTCAAATTTATGCACATTGCCTCTTAATCACTAACAGGCTGCCTGGTTCCAAGCATTGGGTGGAGGAAAAAATGATAAGTGGTTCTAATCCCATAATTTTCTTTTGTCGAGAATCCAAACACTTTTCTAGAAGACACTCCATCCCCCATACCAAGGATGTTTATTTTCACATCATTGTACAGCACTTGGTTTCTCTGAGTTGCAAGGGAGTCTAGAAAGTAAATATTTAATGTTTATAAACTGGTCATGGAAAGGCAAAGGAGAATGGGGCTTAAATATCAGTTGAGTTAGCTAATCAATACTACCTGTAGCAGAATATTATTAGATAGGAAGGATGTTTGGATCTGAATTTGGTCATTGTTTACTACTAGGAACAAAAAGCAAATTTACACCCTTTGTTAGGGTAGTTGATCAGCTTTTCATTTTTTATGCACATAATTTCTTAAAAATGCTGTTAAATCTTGCAAACAATCTAACCTTACAGAATAGAGGTATTGTAGGTATTTGGTTTTTAAGGAGGTTATTGTTGTTTTCCTAGTACCCTACATGTGTAAGTTACACATGGGCCCTTGGAGAGAAAAATGAAACACAGTAATGAAATCACATGGAAGGATAGACTTAAAGTGAATGAAAACATTTGTTATTTTCATTTGACTAGCTTATATTTGTAAATGATTCATAATTATTTTTAAGAGGGCTCTTTTATGTTACTAAAACAGAAATAATTGTGTTGCCTAATATGTTTTATAGAAGTCGGACTCATTTTCAATGGCAGAGACAACACATTCTTGTTTTGAGATGAATGTGCTATCAATGTCTCTCTACTGTTAAAATACTTAACTACTAAAAACAATCTGACTCACTTGTGACAGCAGAGCATTTTGGAAAACCTAATGGAGAGAAGATATTTCTGTAACAACAACTTGGTCTCTGTTTTCTATACATCCAGAATAACTATGGGTTATGGAAGACACAGAGGGAAAAGACATTCCCTCCCCCTGCTCCTGTTACCGCCTCCTTGCTCTAGAAGTCCCTCTGGCCACTGCCCAGTGATTGGTATTAAGACCAGAAGGATCTTTACCATATTAGGAGGAAGAAGCCATGGGGCATCTGGAAGGAAGTCAGAAGAGTGGATTTATTTGCTTGGGCTACTATAAAAAGAGCTACAGACTGGGTGGCTTAAATAACAGGAATTTATTTTCTTACAGTTCTGGAGACTAGAATTCTGAAATCCAGATGGTGGTAGGGTTGGTTTCTTGCTAGACCTCTCTCCTTGGCTTAGAGGCACCTGCCTTCTTGCTGTGTCTTCACATGCTTGCCCCTCTCTATGTAATTGTGCCCTAATCTTTTCTTCTTACAGGGATGTCGGTCATGTTGGATTAGGACCCACCCTAACGGCTTCATTTTACCTTAATTAACTCTTCAAAAGCTCTATCTTGGTGGGAGGTGGGTGGTGGGAATAAAAATAAAAGTTCTATCTCTAAATACAGTCACCTTCTGGGGACTTGGGATTAAGGTTTCAACATAGGACACAATTCAGCCCATAATAGAGAGTTCTATGTGAGTCTATTTTTAGGAGGTGTTCATTTCTCTATACACTGATATCTTATGTACAAAATTATATTTACTTCTGTGGTTACTGTTCAGTGAGTTTCTTTTTTCTGCTGTTGCTTTTAGATCTGTTTCTACCTTTCCTTTGCTGATAGACATGCATCCCAGGTGGCCAGAGTGATGTCTGCTAGACCAACATTTCACACACACATGCACACACACGCACACACACACACACACACACACACACAGAGACCATTCATATACATACACAAAGGGCACATCACGCACACCCAAGATGCTCACTTGTACATGTGTGTTCTGATTGTTAGCATCAGGCACCCAAGCAAGCAGGCCAGAGAATCTCTGGTCACCATGGCTGTCAACTCCATTTAATAGACAATGAGCTTGAGTTTCTCAGTCAGGCCAACATTAGTTATCTGACCAAGAGAAGAAGATCCATATGATTTCTCAAGACACTTGTCATTTGGGGTTCTATTTATTTGTTTTTCTGATTTTGTACTTACAAGTAGTCAAGTCATATTTATTTTTTTAATATCATAATATTTTTGGAACTTGGATAGAAAACATCTACGTTCTTATTTTGCTTCATCAACAAAAAAGGTTAGTATGAAACCAAACTCAGAGAACTTTGTGATTTTTCAATATGATATAATTCATATCTATTTGCTAAGAAACAGGAAACCCATCTCCTTGAAGTAACCACTTGAGCAAGTATCAACTCTCAGCTCTTGATATTCTCTTCCATGCTTTATCACCATCACTCTTGTTTGCATATCTTTATTCCTTCACTGGAATGGAAACCTTGTTTCCAGAAAGCTTTCAGGAGAAGTTCAATTTCTGCCTTGTTCAACAAAGGTGCCCTTGAGAATCTCCAGGCTTGGTTTATTTCTGCAGAGAGATAGAAATGTCTAAAAAGTGGCCATCTCAAATCTAAAGGGACAAGGAGTGTGTTTCATTCTGCTGATGTGGACATTCACCTCCCCTGAGACATGGGATTACCCAGAGATCTCAGGCAAAAAGCCTGCTCTCCACCAGAAACCAACAACCCAACAATTCCACCATTCCAGTTCAAAACCGGGTTTCTGTAGTGTTTACTTCTGTATGACATAGCAGGTGTCTGTGGCCTTGAACCTGTTTGCTTCTTACCTGACCACAACCCCCAATGGGAGCAGCACACACAGGGACTTTATTGGGGATGCTGGCATGAGGGCAATCAAAATGCAGCTAAAATTTTAGCTTGTTCTTCTACTGATCTCTCCTTTGTCTACTTTGATAGTTATGGCTGCTGGAACCCAAACAGGTCATTCCATTCAATGGGAGCTCTACCAGGGGCTGAAGAAAGCTGATGGAGTTATGTGAACTCCTATAGTCAAATATGCAGGGCTCCAGAGAACAGACATATCAAGCTGTGAAAAGTTGTAAGGACCTACGGGTCTTACCAACCACTGAAGCAAAGTCACCAGTTACAGATCGATCGATCTATCTATCTATCTATCTTCCTTCCTTCCTTCCTTCCTTCCTTCCTTCCTTCCTTCCTACCTTCCTTCCTTCCTTCTTTCCTTCTTTATTTATTTCTGGTGTGCCTCCTGTGTTTGGAGAGACAGGCAAGAGTTAGACATAATTTCATGCCAGGCCTAAGTTGTTTAGAGTATTATTTAATGGAATGGGTTGTGAGGCTGGGAAGAGATCTAGAATGGATTGGCACGAGGCTTGCACCTTTGAGATAGGGGTTGTCTGCTTGTCGTGGAAGAAGGGAGGTGAGGTATGAACTGACCCAACAAAAAAAACTAGATAATCACCTGAGGGGGGCACTCACTTATTTTTTAAAAAGCAAAAAGACATTTAAATATTTTAAGATTTGAAACATTCCAACTTCTAAGAGTTTTATGTAATGAAAGGACAGACTTATAATTGGACACTGAAATTGGTTCTAGATATTTGGCAAATAAGGCAAAAGAAAAAAAAAAACACCCAAACACATTATGTAAGTGGTTTTTGTTTTTGATTTTAGAGAGCATACCTATATACCTGCTGATTACATTCTTAGAACAAAATATTTTAAACATATTGAATAGGTCTATTTTAAAGGATCCTCACTTAAAGATCTAAACCTAGTTTTGCCAAGAAAAATACAGAAACATTTGTTTGGAGGTTTGCACCTACTCTTTTCAAAGGAAGAAAACATAATATTGAATGAAACCATAATAAAGAGAATCCTGGGGAAGGGGGTGTGTTAGCAGAGAACAAACGTTTCCATGTTCTTATAATTTAGTTGAAATGCAGGGAAAGAAACTAGAAAATTCTAATAATAACATGACTTCTGAATCTCACAATGGATTCTGAATTTTAGTCATTTCACATTTAAGTAAATAACAGTGAAAAACTTTTATTGCACGATTCATTGCCGTGAAAGTGACCAGTTTGCTATTAGTTAGAAGGAAAAGAGAGTTACGTTTGGCCTTCGGTATTTGCTGGTGACTTGGGTCTTGCTCAGAGAGCAGTAAGCTCTCAGCAAGGCAGGAGCTTCTGGGGCTCTTGTAGATAAATCAGACAATTTTTTTTTTTTTTTCTAAGAAGACCTTTGGAATGTTGAGCTGTCATTCTAGTAATTGGTTCACCTGCCAAACTGTAGTCTATAACCTATAGCAAGAGTGCATGGGACTAGTCTAACATTTTAAAAATAAATTACATCCATTTATATCCCTTCTTTAAAATACATCAATAAAAACTTTGTATTTTAGATTTTATTTTATTTTTTAAAGATTTTATTTATTTATTTGTCAGAGACAGAGAGAAGCGAGAGTGAGCACAAGCAGACAGAGTGGTAGGCAGAGGCAGAGGGAGAAGCAGGCTCCTAGCTGAGCAAGGAGCCCGATGCAGGACTCGATCCCAGGACGCTGGATCGTGACCTGAGCTGGAGGCAGCCGCTTAACCAGCTGAGCCACTCAGGCGTCCCTGTATTTTAGATTTTAAAAATGCCCTTCCAATATTCACTAGTTGCCAATTTTAAGTACACCTATAGAAAGCCAAAGTTGATTGTTCAAATGTTTGTAAATGCTTGCCAAATAAAATAGCTTTTATTTCAGTGTAACTGATACTCATCTACTTTTGGAAAAAGCTTAAAAAGATTCAGCTACCTATTATCACTAACAGACTAATGCACTAATTAAATATATCACTAACAGACTAATGCACTAATTAAATAAAAAACTAAATGAGTAAATAAAAATCTTCACTACTGAGGTTCCTAGTAAAATCCCTACTTGATAAAGCAAGAAACTGTTATTTTTGTCATTATGTCTTTTATTTTTAAGCTGAAAGAGAATGATCACTTTAGATATGATTTATTTTTATTTTTTAAATATTTTATTTATTTATTTGACAGACATCACAAGCAGGCAGAGAGGCAGGCAGAGAGAGGGGGGTGGGGTGATGAAGCAGGCTCCCCGCTGAGCAGAGAGCCCTATGTGGGGCTTGATCCCAGGACACTGGGATCATGACCTGAGCAGAAGGCTGACGCTTTAACCCACTGAGCCACCCAGGCATCCTAGAGATTATTTAAAACTGGGTTCATACAACTCTCTCAAAGTTGACAGTACAAATAAAGGGGAAACCAATTTCTTCTCCACAAAAGGGTAGCTGATGGCTTGGAGTATGGTTTTTCTGCAGAAGTAGGAAAGAAACTACAAAGTCATCCAGTGAAGAAAAAGATAAACTAGACATGCTCTTGTATTCTGACCCTCACACTGACTTACCTATCTGCACCTCTCCCCTCCTCCTCTTCTTTCATTGTTCAAGGACAATTTCCTTTCTAGTCCACTAAATCCTTCCCCTTCCACTCACCAAGATCCTGCCCCATAGGCCATGATTTCTTTACTTACAGTGCCTGCTCTCTCCTGGCTCTTTCTTCACAGTCTAAACATAATGGGTTTTTCATGCCATGAAAAAAAAAAAATCCCTCCCTCTATTGGGTGCTTGTCTATTTGCCTCCTCCAACTTTTTTTTTTTTTTTTAAGATTTTATTTACTTATTTGAGAGAGCAAGCATGAGCGGGGGGAGGGGCAAAGGGAGACAGACTCCCAGCTGAGCAGGGAGCCCGGTGCAGGGCTAGATCCCAGGACCCTGGGATCATGACCTGAGGTGTAGGCATATAGTTAACTAACTGAGAAACCCAGGCACCCTGTCTCCTTCTATATTTTATAGCTAAATTTTAAGAAAGCATCGTCTCCTCAACTTTCGTTCCCCTCCTTGCCACTGTAGTAATCCTCTGCAGCTAAGCTTTTGCATTTCCTCCATGAGCTTTTCTGGGAAACATCACCAGGGACTTCCCAACAGCAAACCCAAACTGGACTTATTTTTATTTTATTTAAATTCAATTAGCCAACATATCATTGGTTTCAGATGTAGTGTTCAATAATTCATCAGTTGTATATAATACCCATATAATACAACATGTACCCTCCTTAATGTCCATCACCCAATTACTCCATTCCCTCCCACCCACCTCCCCTCCAGCAACCTCAGTTTGTTTCCTACAGTTAAGAGTCTTTCATTGTTTTTTCCTCCCTCTCTGATGACTTCCTTTTCAGTTCTCCCTTCCTTCCCCTGTGATCTTTTGTGCTGTTTCTTATATTTCACATATGAGTGAAACCATATGATAAGTATCTTTCTCTCATTCACTTATTTTCCTCAGCATAATACCCTTCGGTTCCATCCACATTGATATAAATGGTAAGTATTCATCCTTTCTGATGGTTGAGTAATATTCCATTGTATATATGGAACACATCTTCTTTATCCATTCATCTATTAAAGGACATCTTGACTTTTAGTGGAAATTACTGCTGTGAACATTGGGTGTAGCTGTTCCTTTGGATCACTACATCTGTATCTTTGGGGTAAATACCCAGTAGTGCAATTGCTGGGTTGTAGGATAGCTCTATTTTTAACTTGTTGAGGAAATTCCATACTATTTTCCAGAGTGGCTGTATCAGCATGCATGCCCACCAACAGTGTAAAAATGTTCCCCTTTCTTCACATCCTCACCAACATTTGTTGTTTCATCTCTTGTTAATTTTATTTTTTTATTTTTATTTTTTTTTAAAGATTTTATTTATTTATTTGACAGAGAGAAATCACAAGTAGATGGAGAGGCAGGCAGAGAGAGAGAGAGAGAAGCAGGCTCCCTGCTGAGCAGAGAGCCCGATGCGGGCCTCGATCCCAGGACCCTGAGATCATGACCTGAGCCGAAGGCAGCGGCTTAACCCACTGAGCCACCCAGGTGCCCTCTTGTTAATTTTAAACATTCTGACTGGTGTCAGGTGGTATCTCATTGTTGTTTTGATTTGTATTTCCCTGCTGCCAAGTGATGTGGAACATTTTTCCTCTGTCTATTGGCCATTTATATGTCTTCTTTGGAGAAGTGTCTGTTCATGTCTTCTGCCCATTTCTTGGCTGGATTATTTGTTTTTTGGGTGTTGAGTTTGATAAGTTATTTATAGATTTTGGATATTAGCCTTATCTGATATGTCATTTGCAAATATCCTTTCCCATTCCATTAGTTGTCTTTTAGTTTCGTTGGTTGTTTCCTTTCCTATGCAGAAGATTTTTGTCTTGATGAAGTCCCTATAGTCCATTTTTGCTTTTGTTTCCCTTGCCTTTGGAGATATGTCTAGCAAGAAGTTGCTGCAGCCGAGATCAAAGAGGTTGTCGCCTGTGTTGTCCTGTAGGGTTTTCATGGATTCCTGTTTCGCATTTAGGTCATTTATCCATTTTAAGATTATCTTTGTGTATGGGAACTTGACTTTTTAAACGTCTTCTTACTCTTTCTCTTCATAACATTTTTTAGACTCCTAGCTTTTTCTTATACCTCATTTCCCCCTTGGATTCTAAGAAACTGGTTTTTCCCACCTCCTTTACCACTGACTTCTCCCTCTTTGCCTACTCTCATGGCTTCTTTTCCTTAGAAAATGAGCCACATTCCCCATAGCATTCTCCCTAGTCCCCTTAGCATCTTGTCTGCTATCTCTCTCTGGTGGGCTTTCCTGTTGCCTTTTTGTTGGCCACTTCCTAACCATGTGAGGTCTAGCAAGGCATGCCTATCTTCCTACCTGATACTTCCAGCTGGATGCTCCCCAGACACATCCAACCCCATGTGACCAGATGGAACTCATTACCTTGCCTCTCAAGTTGCCCCTTTTCCCAGACTTCCTGCTTTGCTCTGTGGTGTCACCATTTGACCCAGTCTCCTCAGTGAGAAACCTGATGGGATCCCTCACCTCACAACACCTGAAAAAACAAGTGATCACAGGAATGCAGCTGAAATGTACCCAGGGCTTTGAAGCAAAACTTTGTGTGTGTGGTGGGGGGGAATAAAGGGTTGAGTGAGTGAGATGCTGAGAAGACATGTTATTGTCTGGATTGTTCAACTGCCAAGAGAGAAGACAGTTGTGAGGGACGCACACTGAACAATCTTGTAGAAAATGACAACTGATTTCATTTTCTGAGGTCTCATACCTTGGCCAGAGACTTGGTTGGCTTACATCAGAATTAAGGGTATGTAATTTGGAAACAGGACCATGTCTTGGAGCTCTCTGCTTCATGAGCATGACCAGGTTATGTGTACTCAAGCTCATGGAAATGAAAGACTTGGACCCAAGTTCCTTTTTTTGCATATTGTCTAAATTACTTGCTATTTGCCAAGACTTTGGATTGTGTTGGATTGGAAATTAAGATTTTTAAAAACCTACAGGCATGATATAAATAATTGTCTCTTGGTTATTCATGGTATTTGTAAATACCAGTTTCTCAATCCAGGCCGTAGGCAATGGGGAAAAGGAATGAGATGTTAAAATGTGAAAAATTTTGCCGTGAAATACCCTATTTTCAAAATCACAGCTTTATGATTGAATTTGCCTTGCTAATAGAGTTAATAACATGCTAGTATTTTTCAAATGCATAATTGAGAACAAATAGCTGTTATAAATCACAGAGTTTAACCACAAGAATGAGAACAAGTTCAGGAGAATAGGGGCTTAGTCAGTTTTATCCTTGCTGGGTCTCCCATGCTGGAAGGACTTCTGGAACATAACAGGTGCTGTGTGAAAAGTCAGTTGTTGAGTGAAGTCTCCAATTGTGTATTTGTGAATACAAATATTCATATTTGTATTGTTTGGTTTTTAAATATCTGTCCACATGTTCCTTATATTGCTTCTCATATCACTTATGGAAAGCAGGGAAGAATCTCAAGAAGAAGAAGATATAAAGTTATTCCTAAATTTAAGGCAGGGATGTAGTATAGCTTTTTCCATGTTCTGGTTTTATTGTGGTCATTCAGACAACTGTGTAAGTAAAATATCCAAGTACTATATAAATTGAATAGTTTAAATTTACATAAAATAATAAGTCTGAATTTCCACTTAAAGTATAAGCCATTTGGCATATATAATTTATTAAATCAAAACACAGTTTTGCTTCTAATCTTGCTGATGGTTCTTCAAGTTTAGGAATATAAGATTGAAACATATAAGATTGCTTTTTGCCTAATAGCATGGTTATCACTAGGCCTGTTCATTAAGATTGACAAGAAGATAAATAATGAATGGAATACCTATTCATTGAGGAGCATCTAGAATAACTGTATTTTCCTCCAGGGACTAAGACAGGCGGAAAAAAAAAAAAAAAAAAGGAAAAGTCTTAAAATGATACAGACTAAGGATCGTAATTAAATGGAAAACTATTGAGAACTATTCAGATCCACGCCTATTTGGCAGTGATTGAAGACTGTCAGATTAATTTGATTTACAGTTGTCTTTGGAGGAATGTGTTTGGACCAGCCAGGTTTGAACTTGCTTATATCAGCATTTCCTAACTGCTGTCACTATTCTTAAAAACTCTTTTATTAATAGCTTGCCAATATCTGCACCAGGAGATAATTAGAGGATCATCAGGTTCCTGTTGGGGACAGGCATCTGATTTCACTTTAAATATTGTTGCCTGATTTCAAGGCCAAGCTTCCGGGCCTTTGTAGTCTTTTAAAACAGCAATTTCATTTTTGCACAAGAAAGGGGCAGGGATAAAAATGGAGGTGATAAGAAGCTGTTAGTCTAAATCAAATTTTTCTAGAAACTATATGTTCCTTAAAATTTCTTATTTTTTATTTTTATTTTGAAGAATTATGTCACATATGTGGAAATCCTTTCCATTCTAAACAGTGAGTGGGAAGAAGGTCCTATTTATGAAAGGTTTCAGTAAGATAAGAAAGAAATTATGAGGCAAAATCATTAGCTTCATGAAATAGATTAAATAACTTATTTTTTCAAGTTTATTCCAACTACAATAAGGCCAAGCAGGTGACTAACATTCATAAGAACCTCATTTAAGTGGTAAAACCTGGGCTAAATAAACACGGAGTTACAAAAGGTAATTAGAAATGGTCTCTGCCCAGGGGTGCCTGGGTGGCTCAGTCAGTTGAGCATCTGCAGTCAGCTTGAGACATTGTCCTGGAGTCCTGGGATTGACCTCTGCGTTGGGCTCCCTGCTCAGCAGGGAGTCTGCTTCTCCCTCTGCCCCTCACCGTGTTCATGCTCTCTCCCTCTCTCCTTCTCTCTCACTCTCTCAAGAAACTAAAATAAGTCTTTAAGAGAAAAAAAAGGAATGGTCTGTGTCCTCAAGAGTCTCAGGGGAAGACAGGTAAATATGATAGATGAATAGGTAAGATACAGTTCATATTTACAATAGAATATTACTCAACCCTCAGAAAGGATGAATACCCACCATTTGCATCAACATGGATGGAACTGGAGGGGATTATGCTAAGTGACATAAGTCAAAGACAATTGTCATACGGTTTCACTCATTTGTGGAACATAAGGAATAACACATAAGGAATAGCAGAGAGGACCACAGGGGAAGGGAGGAAACACTGAATGGGAAGAAATCAGAGAGGGAGACACACCATGAGACACTCTGGACCCCAGGAAAGAAACTGACGGTTACAGAAGGGAGGGGGGAGGGGGATGGGTTAACCGGGTGGTGGGTATTAAGAAGGGCATGTGTTGTGATGAGCACAGGGTGTTATATGCAATTAATGAATCACTGATCATGACATCATAAATGATCATGTCACTATATCCTGGCTAACAGAACATAATAAAAAAAAATGCTTAAAAAAAAAAAAAAAAAGAACAGGACTCAAAGTCTCTGCTCCTTCATTCCTGCCCTAAATACCCTTCCAATCCCTTTGCCCAGAAAACACTGTTTGTTGTCTTTCTGTCATATCATTGATAAAATCACTTCATTCTGTGCAGATTCTTCGAGTGCCCCCTACATGTTGGGTTCCTCATGCAAGGAGTTCAGCAATGCAGGAAACTTATTACTCATCATCATGGAGATATAGTCTCATAGGAGACTGATAACATAGACGGCATATCAGATGGTGATAAATGTAACCAAAGAAAATTGGGTTGGTTAAGAATGGTAGGGAGGATTAGGGTTTGAAGATGGCTTGTCAGGGAACAAGCTGCTACTTGGATAGAGAGCTTGTAACATAATGATGGGTCCACAAATCTACTGTGTCCTTGGAGGGAGAACCCCTTGGAGGTCCACAAACCTACTGTGTCCTTGGAGAAAGGTCCTCTCCATCTCTGCAACCTCAGCATCCAGCAAGGCTTGCAACAGAAAATGCTCATTAAATGGTATTGAATGAATGTATTTCTCAGTGAAACTGTCATAAGCTGGGTCTGGGCAGCAGCAAGGGGATAGGCTGGGAAAGCGCGGATCTTGACAGCTGAAGGAGGCCCACTGGCTGCAGGGGCAGGCCAACAGGCAAGGACCACCTGAGGCTCAGTTCTGGTAACAGTCAGTGCCATGTTCCCTGGTATAAATAATATATTTTCTTTTAGTTTCTTTTATGGGTATGTAAATAATAAGAATGTATATTTAATAAATGTTTGCAGAATTAAGGTCATTTAAATGTGCTGTTTTTGAGCTTCTAATGAACAGGGCTCAGTATTTCTCTCAACATCAAATATTCATTGACAATATGTTTTTAAAATAAATGCATAAGATCCCATCATAAGGAGAACATACCACAATTTATGTAACCCATACCTTATTATTGGTCATATGGGTTTTACTTTTTTATGTCTCCACTGTGTAGACCTTTAATTGCATTTCTATCATGAAATTACTATTTTATTCAAATTTCAACACTAATCAGTCTTTGGAAATAGATATGTTCTCCTTGGTTCTGACTAGAAAAACTTTCATTTTAAAATTTTTTTCTCTCTTTATTTTTTTTAAAGATTTTATTTATTTATTTGACAGAGATAGATACATTGAGAGAGGGAACACAGGCAAGGGTAGTAGGAGAGGGAGAAGCAGGCTTCCCGCTGAGCAGGGAGCCCAATGCAGGGCTCGATCCCAGGACCCTGGGATCATGACCAGAGCTGAAGGCAGACCCTTAATGACTGAGCCACCCAGGGGCCCTTAGAAAAACTTTCTTAACTGTATGATGTTATTTTTTGGTGTTTTGTGTCCTATTATTTTTGTGTTTTACTAAGTTTAATTTTTTATTTCTTTATCAGCATGATGGAATAAAACAGTCAACAACCAAGAATGTGCTTAACTTTATCTTGAAAATTGATATTCATCCATATGAACATACACATATTACACCTCATTAAGGACTGGTTCAGAAAGTGAGGAGGATCCTCCAAGAAGCATGGGGTTAGGGGAATTCTTGGGGGAGGGGCCCTATGGTCCTAGTGATGCGGTGATTGGTAATCCTATTCTGCCTCCCAAGAACTAGTGTTATCATTCTTTCTAGTTAAGACTATAAAAATCTTCTCTCTGGTAAACTGTAATATGTCAGTTCCTTAGCTCAGCATACTTTACTGAGCCCTGCTGGAATGTTAAGAGAAGGGAGACTAGCAGGAGGTGCTTCTTATGGGTTGGTTGACTTGTGTGCCCCCACAAAGACACATTGAAGTCCTACCCCCAGTAACTCTAGATGTGACCTTATGTGGAAATAGGGTCTCTCTAGAGGTAATGAAGTTAGAAGGAGGTGATTAGACTGGACCCTAATGCAATAAGACTGATGTCTTTATTAAAAGAGGACATTGGAACACAGAGATAGGCACAGAGGGAGGACTTTGTGGACCCAGGAAGCAGAGAGCTGTAAAGACTAAAGTTACAGTATCATAGCAAAAGCACAGCTGAGCTACCAGAAGCTGGAAGAAGCAGGGAAGGGTCTACCCTTTGTAGCTTTCAGAAGGAGCATGGCTCTGCCAACACCTTGATTTCAGACATACAGCTTCCAGACTGGGAAATGATACATTTTTCTGTTTAAAGCCACCTGGCCTGTGGTACTTTGTTAA
This sequence comes from Mustela nivalis, assembly GCF_964662115.1. Lineage (NCBI taxonomy): Eukaryota > Metazoa > Chordata > Mammalia > Carnivora > Mustelidae > Mustela > Mustela nivalis. The sequence continues at coordinate 80,833,588 of NC_139021.1, forward strand.
GGCAACACCAGGAAACTAATAGAATGCTTGCATGTTATGACTAAAAGACACCAAACAATATTTCACCAGAAGGTTTCAGACCTTAATATTTATTAGAATTCAGCTCCCAGATCAACCATGCATTCATTCATCCCTTCATTTGACAAATGTTTATTTAATATCAATTAGCTCCCTCATATCTCAATTTTTTTTTAAAAAAAAGTGTTTATTTATGGGGTACTTGGGTGGCTCAGTGGGTTAAGTGTCTACCTTTGGCTTAGGTCATGATCCCAGGGCCCTGGGATGGAACCCTGAGTGGGGCTCCCTGCTCAGTGGGGAGTCTGCTTATCTCTCTCCTTCTGCCCCTTCCCCTGCTCATGCTCTCCCTCCCCCCACCTCAAATTTAATCAGAGGTGAGGCAGAGGGAGAGAGACAAGCAGACTCCCCACTGAGCAGGGAGCATGATATGGGGCTTGATCCCAGGACCTTGAGCTCATAACTTGAGCCAAAGGCAGACACTTAACCCCCTGAGCCACCTATGTGCCCCTTATATATCAATTTCAAATGAACCAATGCCACAGATACATTTTGAATATCTTCTCAGTAGTAGTACCATATTTCAGGGATAATTCTTCCCCTTCTTCCCCCGCCTATAACTCAAGAGCCAAATAAAATATTCCTGAAGGGAAGCCTGACTCTGCTAGTCCTCTCTTCTTTCACTTCCTTGCCATTCTACGTGCCACTTGATGATGTGTGACTTTTTATTATTTGGTGGTTATGTCCCTTTATCTCATCTCCTTAACTCCATGATGCTTTGTTTGAGCCAGTTGAGGTTGATCAATTAAATATACTTCCACCCAAAGCAGATAAGTCTCTACTTTACTTCCCTTTTCACATCTCTTGTTTGACAGGTAGGAGAAATAAGTCCACTAATTCATCCCAGAGCACAGCATTTAAGCAAATACATCCCTTTCCCTAATTTATGCAGAAAGGGTTTACTCTTTGACAATTGTAACCAGAATCTCTTCTATATTCTGACAAGGTCTAGCATGGAGATGAATACACAGGACTGGCCTAATAAATATTTTACAGTAAAGTATCCGTGATTTCTGTGTCTCAGTTTGTTTTAGACAGAACAGGGCTGGACTCCTTGTCGAAGCTGATGTCTACCCAACCCTTCTTTTGTTCCTGAAAATTCATCATTGAATTTAGGAGATTTTGGTTAACACTGTTATTGTGATCATCTAGAATCATGGTAGCAGCGTAGAATCAGCAAAAACCCTAACGGGTGGTGTAGATGAGCAGGTTAATAGGAAGTCCTGAGACCCAATTCCCAGCTCCCATTCCTATGAGCTGTGTGTGGCATGGGGAAAGTAATTAATCCTGCCAACCCAGATGTACTATCTATAAAAGGAAAATAATAACAGTAGCCTTAGGACGGTATATGTATTCGCTGAGAGAGAGAACATGTGTATATAGTTTTATCAGCACAGTAATGGGCACATAGTGAGTGCACACTAGTATTACTAAGGAGAATCCAGCAACTTCTAGGCATTTCTGGATGCTCTGGCTACTGCTGGGTTAGAGTCACATATAGGTCTGGGGCTATAGTCTCACCTTACTGCTCTGAAGAATGCAAAAATTCCATGGTTGTTTCCCATTTTTAACTTTTTTTTTTAAGCAAGAGAAATCAAGGTGGTATGGGGGAGGGGCAGAAGGAGAGAGAGAGAATCTCAAGCTGGCTCCACACCCAGTGCAGAGCCCAGTGCAGGAGGCAGGCAGGGGGCTCAATCTCACAACCCCAAGATCACTACTTGAGCCGAAATCAAGAATCTGAAGCTTAACCCACTGAGCCATCCAGATGTGCCTAACCTTTCCTTTTTTATACACCTTAATCTGTCTTTTATCCTCTCCCCTCTCCCCTGCCTCTGCTCTCAGGCAGTTGGCAAAAGGTCACAAGACAAGATCCAATGCTGTAAGTGCCCCTTCTTCTTTTCTTCCACCACTGACACTTTTTTTTTTTAATATTTTATTTATTTGACAGAGAGAGACACAGCAAGAGAGGGAACACAAGCAGAGCAAGTGGGAGAGGGAGAAGCAGATTTCCCATGGAGCAGGGAGCCCAATGCAGGACTTGATCCCAGAACCTCAGGACCATGACCTGAACTGAAGGCAGACACTTAAAGACTGAGCCACCCAGGTGCCCCCACCATGGACACTTTTATACTAATTTTAATTTTCATCGAATTCATCTGTCAGTGATGTCTTGTATATAGACATCACCTTCTATAGAAGACATCACCTTCAATAGAATGAAGTATTTTCAGTAACTATTCTAAGAGAAGTACTTGCATTTCTTTAATCCTTCCCAGGGGGCCAACTGGAGATTCTCAGAGTCAAAGTTTACGGGATATAAAGAAATCAGTCCTGGGGCAGAAAAGCCTTATGCAACCTCAGTAAACCCCAAGACAACACACAAATTACAGAATAGGAGAGGACTGTAATGGGGAGTGGTTTATTATGTCAGACAGCATCAGGTTTCCCATGACTTTGTAGGAAAGGAAATTAGAGCAATGAGTTTCAATTAAATTATGAACATGACATCTCCCTCAATTGTGCTAATCGAAAATAATAATGTTTATCCTGGCATAACTTCTAAATTTTTAAACATTAATGCTTTTCGTTACTCATAATCACCATTAAAACTTGAGCACTGTCCATAAAACTGGTCTTTATTTTCCAATGCCAAAACCTAAAGCAAGAGCAATTGAAGTTTCTAAATGTAATAAAATGCCAGGCAGAACTATGAAGCTAAAGAAATATTCATTTTCATAGACCTTCAACTTTCTGGGAGCTATTGGTAGTCAATTTTCTCTACTCATATGGCTTCATTTATTAGTATAATCTTATAATGTTAGTTAGGCATTTCTGTAAATAGTTTCATTCATTACTATGGCTTATAATATTAGAGCATTTCTGTTAATACTATCTGATCCTGCAACTGGTTTTCAACCTGCTGTTATGTTTCAAAGGCTTTTGACATTCTTTTCCTTCCAGAAATCTTTTAAAACTTTCAATGTGAGTGGCTACAAAGCTTGGGTGATGGAAATGTAATAACACCAGCCTCCCAGGGCAAGCAGTGAAACTGCTCTGATGTGCGTGGCCCGACCGGAAGGAAGTTGCTCTGCAGTTCGTGCACAGGCTTCCATCAGCTCCACTGAAATGGAGGTGACCCAGGTGAAGAGCTCCCGACATGAATAATCCAACCCTCAAAGGCTAGACAGAGACGCCAAAACTCAGTTTCTTGACCTCTGCTGAGACTTTTGTCTCAGAAGTGAAGTCTGTATGGTTATCTAGCAGACATTCTATTACTGGATGTCATTTAGTTTACCTTTGAACAGCTGTTGATCTTCTTTGCCTCAGAGAACAGCATCTGATGTTAGTCTTTCTCTGTTTTATGGCAAAGTTTCCAACTGTCTTTGACTTTTAAGGTGTAAGTCAGGCTAATGTTTGAAAATGACTTCTGACTTCCCCTCTTCCCAGTTCCCAGTGAAATACTTAGGAACTAACATAAAATAAGATGAAAACTTAGAGTTTCAAAAAAATTAAGACAGAATATTCAACAACAAAACAAATGGGGCCAGATAATTAAAAAAATTAAAGCAGGTTGCGTTCTGCACTTAGCCTCATGAAAAAGAAGATTTGCTTTCCTCAAGAGAACTAAAAATACAATTTATCTCGGGACGCCTGGGTGGCTCAGTTGGTTGGATGACTGCCTTTGGCTCAGGTCATGATCCCGGAGTCCCACAATCGAGTCCCGCATCAGGCTCCCAGCTCCATGGGGAGTCTGCTTCGCTCTCTGACCTTCTCCTCACTCATGCTCTCTCTCACTGTCTCTCTCTCAAACAAATAAATAAAATCTTAAAAAAATATATGATTTATCTCTTCCCTCATCTCTTCCCTCATGACTGCTTCTGCCTCAGAGACCCTGGCAGGTCTGGGGTGCATAAGTAGAAACAACAACAAACAAACTAGAACAAAACAAACATGAAATACATCACTACAGAGGGAGTAAGAGCAGAACATAGTTATCCATCTTCCCACCCAGCATCTCCTTTTGCCATCCTCCCTGATTCATCAATATAAAACATTTAGTGGGCGGGTGCCCTCTTTTGAGAACTGCGGTTCTCACTTGCAAAGAACTAAAGAACTGTAGCAAGACCCATTCAAGAAAAGCATAGCCAGTAGAGGGAGTATATGCAGGGAAGTGAATTTTTCTCCCATATTTTACCAGAGTATAGGCAAGCCTATGGAAAGAATTTATTCTTCAAAGAAGGTGTCAGTGACCTATAAGTGTGAATGTCAAAGCAATTTTCTATAAGAAATAATGGAACAGGAAGGGATTAGAGGATTTGCATTGAGAGCTGGGGAACAGTGAGAATGTTTTGATATTTACTCATATTGTAAGCTCCATGTCTGGAGTGCGCAATGAATGGGGAACAGAGGTGGGAAACAACAGGAGGAGAAGCACAGAGGTTTTCCACAAAGGTGACGGAGGTATTACTGAGAGTGTGTCAGATTTCTCACCACCGCTAGAGAGTAATATTACAAAAACTATCATAAGGTATTCTTTCTTTTCACTTAAAAAGCACAATGAAACAAAAGATCTTGAAAACATTACATGTGTTTGGTAATTTGAGGTGTAACAGCTAAATTACGAAGAAATGACCCTTCTCATTGGCCTCCCAATTCACACTACCATATGGTTCCCTCTACAGTGACACCATTCTAATCAGAAAGCACAGAGGTTAAAAGAAGTTCTAGCTAGAAAGTAGCAGCTCTTCCAAGACCATGCAAAGCCAATGGTCCAATTGAAGAGTGGAAGTCCTTTTCAAAGCAGTACTGGATGAACTCAGCTGGAATGGCACAAACTAACCTCTGCAGTGGGGCCAAGGAAAATCTATACACTGTCCAAATCTCTCCAGTAAGAAAAAATAATCCTTCACCTTCTTTGGTACCTAAGAATAGAAAGCATAATCTCAAAGGCTGAGTGGGACAACAAAGGGCCTAAATTGTGTTATTGTGGGAGCCATAAAAATATTTAGAATATGTCCTAAATGAATATCCACCCATAGAAAGAAAGAAAAAAGTAACCTCTATGAAACAGGTCCAAAAACAATAAGAAGAGAGTGGGTTGTACTAATTCCAATTCTTTTTGTTGCAATGGACAAAAAGCCCAATATGATGTGGCATTAACAAAAAGAGAATGAACTACCTTCCCAAGTGAAACATCTAGGAACAGAGAGGCTTTAGATGCTACTGCACAGAGGGGCCCAGTGACTTCACACAAAGATTTCTTGCTGTCTGTATCCTTAAAAAAAGAGCCATCTTCCTCTCTGTGGGTTCTATCCTCAGAAAAGTTCCTTTTCTATAGAGGGATGGCTGCAAAAGCTCCAGCTACACCTTTCAGGATCTGTTTCCATGGAAACAGTGCAGTGCCTCTCATCCATCACATTCTCTTGTAGCATCATTGGCTGGTCTGGTCAGATGCTCTTCCTGGAATCAGTTGCTGGGGCTGAAGATGATTTCACTGATTGGCCTCCACCCAGGACTCCTGCTTCACCCGGAGACTTTTCAGGTCACAAAACTAAAGTGACTCTCCAAGGTAAACTAGGAGCTTCTGCTTGGAACAGTGAAAATCCAACCTGGGAAGGCAAATAGCATAGACCCACTACTTACAGCGAGATTAACATGAAACATTTTGATAAAACTCATAAAAATATAAATTTGAAACACAACTGATTGCCATGCATAATGACCACCAAGAATTAGGATAACAGATTCAAAACCTGCATCAGAACTAATGAGAGAAGAAGAAATGAAATGGTACAAATATTTTCATATAGGAGAAAAAAAAAATGTGGCAACTGGGTGGCTCAGTCCTTAAATGTCTGCCTTCAGCTCAGACCATGATCCCAGGGTCCTGGGATGGAGCCTCACATCTGGCTCACTGCTCAGCAGGGAGCCTGTTTCTCCCTCTCCCACTCCCCCTGCTTGTGTTCCTGCTCTCGATGTCTCTCTCTGTCAAATAAATAAATAAAATATTTTTAAAAATTAAAAAAAAATCTTCTAGAGAGCAAAGGAATAGGCAAAGAGGAAACTAAAATTGTAAAAGACAGAGAAAAGAAATCTAACTTAAAATTACATCTTAGAGGGGCACCTGGGTAGTTCAATCAGTAAAGTAGCTGACTCATACTTTGTGGCAGGTCAGAATCTCATGGATTGTGAGATTGAGCCCTATGGGGCTCTGCACTCAGCAGGGAGTATGCTTGAAGATTCTCTCCTTCTCCCCCTTCCCTGCTCTCTCCCTCTTTCTAAAATAAATAAATCTTTTAAAATATTTTGTATTGGAACCCCTATAAACAGACCTACAAGAATATAAACAACTGATCTTTGGCAAAGGAACAAAGGTGATATAATGGAGTAAAACCAGTCTTTTTGAACAAATGGTGCTGGAACAACTAGACAGGTACACGCAAAAAATGAATTTAAACACAGTCCTTATATTCTCCACAAAAATCACCCAGAATAGAACATAAACCTAAATCTAAACACAAAACAATAAAACTCCTAAATGATAACTTAGGGGAAAATCTAGATGACTTTGGGTCCAGTGATGACTTCTTATGAGACTGACGTGCTACTTACTACCCTAACAAGGAATCTAAGTGATGACTTCTTAGATATAACACCAAAGGAATGATCCATGAAAGAAGTAATTAACAAGCTGCACTTTATTGAAATGAAAAACTTCTACTCTGTGAAAAACAATGTCAAGAGAATAAGAAAAGCCTGAGACTGGGAGAAAAGATTTGCAAAAGGAATATCTGATAAGGGACTATTATCTAAAATACAGAAAGAACTCTTAATACTCAATAATAAGAAAATGGACAGCTTAACTGAGTTACAGGTCAAAGACCTTAATAGACAACTCACTGAAGAAGATACACAGATGGAAAACTAATATATGAAAATTCTCCATATTATTGTATCAGGGAAATGCTAATTAAAATGACAATAAGATATTACAACACACCTATCAGGCCAATATTTAGAATACTAATAACATCAAGTGCCAAGAAGGATGTGGAGTAAGAGGAACTCTTTTGCATTGCTGGTGGGAATCCAAAATGGTACAGCCACTGTGGAAGATATTTTGGCAGTTTCTTCCAAAACTAATCATACCCTTACCATATAACCTAGCAATTGTGCTCTTTGTTGTGTAACCAGGAGTTTAAAATTATGTCCATATAAACACCTGCACATGGATGTCTATGGGAGCTTTATTCATAATTGCCAAATCTTGGAAGCAACAAAGATGGCCTTCAATAGGTAAATGAATACTCTGTAATACATCCAGACAGTGGAATACTACTAAACACTAAGAAGAAATGAGCTGTTAAGCTATGAAAAGACATGGAGGAAACAGAAATGTGTATTACTAAGTGAAGGAAGCCAATCTGAAAAGTTTATGTACTATATGATTCCAGCTATGTAAAAGTCTAGAAAAGGCAAAAATTACAGAGACAGTAAAATGATTCCATGCATTGAAGTGGGGGAATGGATGACTAGGCAGAACACAGGACATTTTGGGCAGGGAAAAATACTCTGCAGAATACTCCAGTGAAGGAAGCATGCTATTACACACGTGTCCAAACTCATAGGATGTATAATACCAAAAGTAAACCCTAAGGCGAACTCTTGACTATGGATGATTAAATTGTAAGTTCATCATCTGTAACAAATGAACCACTTTGGTGGGAGACATTGATAATGGTGAAGGTAGTATATGGGAAACCTCGACTTTTCTCTCAATTTTGCTATGAACCTAAAACTCCTTTAAAAAATACAGTCTTTAAGATAATTATAGGTATTCCTGAGGAATAATCCAGAATAATGGGAATAGAAGCTATAATTGTGCATAACTGAGAAATACCTCCTAGACATTAAGAAGAATAAGTATGTATTTAGGTCAAAGTCCTTTTTGGCTCAAGAGCTAATAATGAAAAACAACTAAACTTACATATTCTCCAGCTAAAATTGTCAATTACCAACATAATGAAAAATTCAAAAATTATTCAGAAAGAAAAAAATAGACTATCTTCAGAGAAATAAAAGTAATTTTGACAAGATTATTAGCTTTCTTCTGAAAATAATGCAATCTGTATTATCTCCAGAATTTTAAAGGAGAAATTTTATAATCAGCTAAGTTGTTATTTTCATATGAAAAGAATAAACATAACTATAGTAGAAGATATGATATGTGCCTGTGTATATTAAAACAAAAATTATTTGTAGACATAATTCAGCCAACTGAGAGCTATATCAAAACAAAAATCATAAAGTGAAGATATAATGGTATGTGCTATGGACTGAACATTACTGTCCTTCTAAAATCCATATGTTGCTCTAATCCCAAGTGTGATGGTCTTTGGAAGTGAGGTGTCAATTGGGAGAAAATGGGATTTGGATGAGGTCTTGCAGGTGGAGTCCCCTTGATGGGAACGGGTGCCTTTGTTAGGGGGTGGAGAGACCAGAGCTCGCTCTGTCTACTGTGTTAGGATACAGCAGAGAGACAGCTTTCTAAACCAAGAAGATGGCTCTCATCACCCACCATGTTGGCACAGTCATCTCAAACTTCTAGCCTCTCTGAAACTGTACAAATAACTATTGAAAAATGATATGTGTATACTTTATAATAATAAGTTAATAACATTAACTTGGGTTTTGTACTTCATGCTACACTAAGAAAGACAAGTTATTAGGGGAAAATTAAAAAAACAGTAAAAATATTTGTGTTTTAAATTGGGAAAGTCTAAAGTAACAAACAGTTGTATTAAGATAGAATGTGTAACTTCTAAAACTAAGGAAAGAAAGAATGAAGAAATGACAGCTTAAACTTATACTGCAAATACGAAGAACAAAAATAAGGCAGTGAAGCATGAAAATGACAAAATTAAGGAGACTTAAGACAGCATATTATTTCTGTCAATATATTTAATGTGTTCATTTCTTCTAATAAATGTAGAGGTCCTCATATTACATTGTAAACAAAACTGAATGGTGATTACAGAAGCAAATAAGAGTGATGTTAGCAAAATTGTAAAATTTGGGGAGTTCCAAGTTCTTGTCCCTCCACTAAAACATTAAAAAATAAGCAGAAACTGTCAGAACCAACTTTGGTCAGAATGCTAGATAAGAGTCAAAGGTTTACAGTAGTCAAATAAATACTGCGCCATGAAAAGGGCAACTTCCAGATGTTAGAAAAGCCTTATGACATTTTTCCTTTTCCTTATCCCAAACCCTACCTGGCACAATGGTGGGCTTGAAGAGAAAAGCCCATGTTCCCAGAGTGGAATCTTGGTGTCTTGTTTAAGAAGAGCAGAGCTGATCCTATATGTGCATTATTGGATATGTCTGTTCAAAGCTGTCTGGGGACTGTTGAAGCAGTACTGATCTTTGTTTCACCCTACTAGTAGCTCAGGCTGGAAGAGTAGCAGGCATTGGGCAGACATACTGGAAACCAAACTAACAACACAAACCCCTGAAACAAAATATTACAGTTAAAACATACAACAGATTTCTTAAGGATGGTTAAGGAGAAAAATCTGGGAGAATTTCTTAGAAAACTTAGAACATACAATAACACTCACGTATATGGAGGAATTTAGAAGGCTATATGCATGCCCAGAGTGAGGTACATGCTTAGAAATTATCTAAGAAGAGATGCCTGGGTGGCTCAGTGGGCTAAAGCCTCTGCCTTCAGCTCAGGTCATGATCCCAGGGTCCTGGGATCGAGCCCCATATTGGGCTCTTTGTTCAGCAGGGAGACTGCTTCCTCCTCTCTCTCTGCCTGCCTCTCCAGCTACTTGTGATCTCTATCAAATAAAAAAAAAATTAAAAAAAGAAAGAAAGAAATTATCTAAGAAGACTACAGCCTTTCCTCATAGGCTCAACAAAATCATGGCTTCAGTGACTCTATCAAATAAGTAATAGAGTCATTGCAGGAATAATTTGGGAAAGTCACTAAATAAATGGACAATTACAGCCTTTAATAATAAAAACCTTGGTAAACTCTAAAGAAGAAAATCTGATTTCTAGAGTTAACTTACCCTTTTTTGAAACAGAAAAGGAGAGAGGATCAAGAGATCCAGGATCAAATATTTGTATGTTATTTAAGGTAAAGTGGTATCAATTCAAAGTAGATGTTAACAACTGAGGATGTTAAATGTGATCTCTATGATTAACACAGATAAAATGTCTACAAACCACATGCAAAAGGAAATATGAAGGGAATAAAAGTGTTTCACCACCAAAAAACCTTAAAAATCAACTTTTAATATAAAAGATGTATTGGAGGCAATTAGGGATAAAATGATTATAAAACATATAGACAAAAACCATTGTGGCAGAAATAAGTTCTTCCTTATCACTAATGACTTTAATTCCTTCTTTCTTTGATAGAAAGGCGGAAACTGGCAAAATAGATAAACAAAAGAGCAAAGCAAACGAAAAGCCATAATCCAACTATATGCTATCTACAAGAAATTCATTTTAGATCCAAAGTCAAACTGATTGAAAGTGATAGAAAAAGATAGTCAAAACAAATAATTCTTCTCAAGTGCACATGGAACACATCTCCATGATATACTGTGTACTAGTCCGCAAAACAAGTCCCGATAAATTTTTAAAAGTGAGGTGAAAGTATCTTTTCTGATCCCAGTGAAATGAAGCTCGAAATCAATAAGCAAAAGGAAAACTAAAAAAAAAAAAAAAAAAAAATTAACTTGTGGAATTAAACAATAGCTCTTTTTAAAAAATTATATCCAGTTAGCCAGCATAGAGTACATCTTTAATTTTTGATGTCATGTTCAACAATTTATTAGTTGCATATAACACCCAGTGCGCAAAAATCCTAGAGAAGAACATAGGCAATAACCTTTTGACATTGGCTACAGCAACTTCTTTCCATACACATCTCTAAAGACAAGGGAAACAAAAAAAAAAAAAAAAAAAAAAAACCAAAAACTTTTGGGACTTCATCAAGACAAAAAACTTTAGCACAACAAAGGAAATAGTCAATAAAACTAAAAGGCAATCAACGGAAAGGGAGAAGATATTTGCAAATGACATTTCAGATAAAGAGCTAGTATCCAAGATCTATAAGAGCTTATCAAACTTAACAATAGGCTCTTAAACAACCAATGAGTCAAAGAAGAAATTGCACTGGGAGTTAGAAGAAAGTTAGAAATGAAACAAACAAAACTACAACATACCAAAACTTATGGGGTTAGTGAATGCAGTGTTCAGAGGAAAATTTATAGCTGGCAATGTCTACATTGAAGAAGATCTCAAATCAATAACCTAACATGAAATACTAGAAATACCATGAAATACTAGAAAAAGAAGAACAAACTAAACTCAAAACTATCAGAAGAAAGTTAAAAAAAAGGTTAAAGCAGAAAAAAAAAATGGAGAGTAGAAAAACAATAAAGAAATACAACAAAATCAAAAGTTGGCCATTTGAAAAGATCAACAAAATTGATAAAGATTCAGCTATAAGGGGGTGCCTGGGTGGCTTGGGTTAAAGCCTCTGCCTTCCGCTCAGGTCATGATCCCAGGGTCCTGGGATTGAGGGTCCTGGGATCGAGACCCACATTGGGCTCTCTACTCAGCAGGGAGCCTGCTTCCTCCTCTCTCTCTGCCTGCCTCTTTGCCTACTTGTGATATCTGTCTGTCAAATAAATAAATAAAATTTTTTAAAAAAAACTTAAAAAAAAAAGATTCAGCGATATGGACAAAGAAATGGAGTATACAGTTAAGTAAAAATACAAATGAAAATGGGGACATCAGTTCTGACCTTACAGAAATAAAAAGGATTATAAGAGAGTACTCTGAACAACTTTATGTCAGCAAATTCAACCCAGATGAAATCAACAAGTTCCTAGAAACACACAAATTACCTACACTGATGCAATGGTTAATAGAAAATCTCAACAGAGAGATTGAATCAACATCAAAATCTTCCTAACAAAGCTATGTCTACAAACAGATGGTTTCAATGATAAATCCTACCAAATACAAGAATATTTAACACCAATTCTTCTTAATCTTTTCTGAAAAAATAGAAGAGAAAGGAACATTTTTAAAAACTAATTTTATGAGGCCAGTATTACCCTGATACCAAACCAGATAAAGACATTGTAAGTAAAAATAGAGAACTATGATTATAGATACTCAATCCTCAACAAAATACTAGCAAAATAAATTCAATCAAGGTATAGAGTACTAGATTAACACACTAAACTTATTTGTGTTTCTTTTACCTGGAATAAACAATCAAAAAAGAAATTAAGAAAGAAATTGTATGTATAATAACATCTAAGATATATAAAATAACTATGAATAAATTTAATCAAGTAAGTGAAAGACCTGCATACTGAAATATACAAAGCATTGTTTAGAGACATAAAGACCTAAATAAATGTAAGGATTCCCAGCGTTCATGGTTGGAAAGACTTAATTTTGATAAGATGTCAGTACTACCTAAAGTAATCTATAGATTAAATGTAATCCTTATTAAAATTCCAATAGCCTTTTTTTTTTTTTTCAGAAATGAAAAGCCCAAGTGAATATTAATATGTTTTCTGTATTTGTAGATTTTCCTATTTTGGACTTTCGTATTAATGGAACCATTTAATATATGATCTTTTCTGACTGGCTTCTTGTGATGTTGTAAAATATTAACTCTTGGGAGAGTGTGGTAAATTAAGAAAATATATTTTATCCCAATAGTGACATATAGAGATAAAGATATAGATAGAGTTATAGATATAGATATAGATTTATAGTGTTATGTGTTTTAGCTAAAAAGCCAATTTTAGAAAATTAAAATGACATATTGAAATGTACCATATCAATAATTGCATTAATATAAATGGACAAAAATCCAATTAAAAAGCAAAATTGTCAGACTGTATGCAAAAGCAAGATCCATTTCTATGTTGTCTTCAAAAGACAGTCTGAATACAAAGAAAAAGAAAATTAAATTTTAAAAATATGGAAAAATACATCTTGAAAATAACTGCTTATAAGGAAACTGGGGTGGCTTTACTAATAATAAACAAATATACTTCATAACAATAATTGTTACTGAAGACAGATATTTCCTAATGATAGAGTCTAGTTACTCATGAAGCCAACAACATAAATGTGCAAACACTGAATAAGACAGTTTTAAAACATATGAAGTAGGGGTGCCTAGGTGGCTCAGTGGGTTAAAGCCTCTGCCTTCAAATCAGGTCATGATCCCAGGATCCTGGGATTGAGTCTCGTGTCCGCTCTCTGCTCGGCAGGGAGCCTGCTTCCTCCTCTCTCTCTGCCTGCCTCTCTACCTACTTGTGATCTGTCTCTACCAAAGAAATAAATAAAATCTTTAAAAAAAATTGTTTAAAAAAAATGCAGTAAAGTTTACATAGCTAAAGCAAAATAGTAGATAAATTTTAGCTAAAGGAAAATAGTAGATAAATCCATAATCATGGTCAAAGATTTTAATATACCTTCCTTAGTAATTAATAGAGCAATTAGATGAAAACGTAAAACAATATAAAAGTTCTAAACAACACTAGAACCCATCCTGTCCTAATGAGCATCTATCCATGGAATGCTACATATAATACCTGTGGAATTTACGTCATTTGTTTGAACATGGAATGTTCACAAACAAGGTGTTTCATAAAGTATGTTTTCTGACCATAGTAGTTTTAATTATAGATCAATAACAATACAATCTTTTTAAAGTCCAAATATTTGGAAATTAAGTAATACACTACAAATAAGTAATAGGTTTAAAAAAAAAGAAAAATCAGAAATTATTTTGAATTTAATTATAATGAAAATAAAAAATAGAAACTTTTTGAAACTGTGGAGTTCATCTAAGGAATGGTTCGAAATTTATTGCTTGGAATGCACATAGGGAAAAGAAAAGGATTCCAATGCATAAGAAAAAAAACAAACAGACAAACAAGATAAGTAAAATTACCCAAAAAATAAATGACAGGAAAAAAATCAAAGGAGGAAAAAAGTCAAAGAAATGGGAAATAGGTTAACTATACAGAAAATCAAAGCCAGATGTCAGTTTTGGAAAAGATTAATGCAGGCCAGTAAGATTGATCAAGGAAAAAAAATGAAAAAAAAATCACAGAATATTAATATGAATGAAACAAATGGATATCACAACAGAGACAGCAAATATTAAAAGGCTAATAAAGGAATATTTTGGACAACTTTATACTATTTGACAACTTGGTAAAAAAAAGATTCTTATAAAACATAACTTTGAAATTTGTATAAGATAAAATAGAAATCCAAGTAGACCTATATATTTTAAATAAATCAAATTTCTTATCAAAATTTTCCTTCAATGAATTTTCCAGACCTTGAGCATTTCATTCTCAAACAGGGGGAAAAACCCAGCCTACTGTAGACCCCTCTAGAAAACAGAGGAAGAGGAATCACTTCCTCTCTAATTTTATGAGGCCAGAATAACCTCATACTCAAAATTAACAAATACATTACAATAAATGATAGCTATAAACCAATACTCTTAATGAACATATGTATAAAATCACTAGTAAAAGGATAGTAGATCAAATCCAGTACTACAATAAAAATAATACATACAATGACCAATATGATTTATGGCAGCACTGCAAAGTTGACTTATATAAGAAAACTAATGTAATTCAACATATTGAAGAAAAAATAGAGAAAAAATCTTAAGATCATCTTACTACATGCAGAAAAAGCATTTGGAAAAATTCAACACCCATTTTTGATAAAATCTTTCAGTAAATTAAGAATAGAAAGAAAACGTTTCAGCTGGGTGAAGAATAGCTACTACAAACTGTAACTAACATTTTTAATGGAAAAAAGCCAGTACTTTTACAGTAAAAAGCCATAAAAGAAGGCAAGGATATTTTAATTATATTGGAGGTCTCATAAGTGAAATAAAAAGTCATAGCGATTAGATAAAAAGGAGTAAAACTCTTACAACCATCAAAATTTTTTACATAGATAATCCTAAGAAATCTGCAAAATATCAGAACCAGCAAAGTGACAGGATAAAAAAATCAGTATGCATTTATCAAGTTGTGTTTGTGTGTGTGTGTATAATATACAATTTGGAAAATGGAATAATAAAAAAATTCCCATTATAATAGCACAAAAACCATAATGTTAGGAACTAGGAAGAGTCTGAGATTTTACCCTACTTACAAGTAAACAAGTTAGCCTCTCAAAATTTCACAGATGTTGGTAAAAGACATTCCTATCAGAAATAAAAGACAATGTACTACATCTATAGTAGAGTCCAGAGTCATGTTGTTGTTGTTGTTGTTGTTTTAGTGCCAGTTCTCAAATCCCACTTCCCAGGGGCAACATGGAGAGGGCTTGGTAATACTTGCAAATGCAGGGGGTTGTATTCTAGGAGAGAAACCCTAGGCTTAATGGAACCTAAATCTTTTATAAGGGGTAGTAAATCTCACTGATGTTTGCCCCAGAAGTAGCTACTACCTGTGTCTTTCAAAGCTGGGCACTATACAAACATCCCTCAGGAGATAGTCTGGACCAAAGATCAGTTGATGGCTCTGTTCACAAAATGTGCAAAAGCGTAAAAGACTCATGGAAAATTGTCTCCCAACATACAAAATGCTTAATAACACTTATAACAAACTTCTACACTGAAAACTGCAAAATGTTGCTAAGAAAAAATTTTAAGGGAAAAGTCTAAATAATTTAACAAATATACCATATTCATAGAATGTAAGACTCAATATTGTTAAAATATTGATTCTCTACAAATTGTTACATAATTTCACTGCAATGCTTATCATAATCACAGTAGGCTTTTTCTAATAGAAAAGTAACAAACTGATTTAAAAATTTATACAGAATGGGAAATTGGAAGGGAAGGTGAACCATGAGAGACTATGGACTCTGAAAAATAATCTGAGGATTTTGAAGGGGCGGGGGGTGGGAGGTCAGGGTACCAGGTGATGGGTATTATAGAGGGCACGGATTGCATGAAGCACTGGGTGTGGTGCAAAAATAATGAATACTGTTACGCTGAAAATAAATAAAAATAAATTTAAAAAATATATATACAGAATGGGGCACGTGGGTGGCTCACTGGGTTAAGCCTCTGCCTTTGGCCCAGGTCATGATCTCAGTGTCCTGGCATAGAGCCCGCATTGGGCTGTCTGCTCAGAGGGGAGCCTGCTCCCCCCTTTCTCTCTGCCTGCCTCTCTGCCTACTTGTGATCTCTGTCTGCCAAATAAATAAATAAAATGTCTTTTAAAAAATACATATATATACAGAATGGTAAGAAATCTAACATAGTCAAAAAATGGACTATTTACACTATCTGTTTTGAAGACTTACTATAAAACTACCAGTAATCAAGACAAGCTGGTATGGCATAGGAATATTCAAATATATTATTGATGCAGAAGAGAGTCCTCAAATAGATACATTTACATAATTAATTGGTTTCAACAAAATATTAAAGTAATATTATGGGAAAAATAAATCTTTTGCACAAATAAAGCTGGGAAAACTGAATATTTGTATGGTAAAAATGAATCTTGAACTCTGTCTTAATCATACACAGGAGTTAAAGATAGACCATAGATCTAAAAATAAAATTATTTTATAACCAAGCAATTCCATTCTTAGGTGTATACCCAAGACAAATGAAAACATATATCCACAGTAATACCTGAACAAGGGTAGTCTTACCAGCTTCATTCATAATGACCAAATACTGGAAACAGCCCAAATGTCCAGCAATAGAAGAATGGATAAACATAATTGAGAGCAGTTAAAAGAAACAATCTTCTGATTCACACAACAGCATGGATGAATCTCACAGACAGTTTGTTAAGTCGAGGAAATCACACACAAAAAAGTATAAATATAAGTGAAATTCTAATATAGGCAAAAATAATCTATCATGTAAACAATCAGGACAGTAGTCACCTGGGGCAGACGGTGTATTGGCAAGATGCCAAGTGACCTTTCTGGGGTAATAGAATTTTGGATGTCTTGAGATGTGGGCTACAAGGTTGTATGCATTTGTCAAAACTTATAATTTGTGTACTTTGGATTTACATAGATTGCCCTATGTAAATTTTCACTTGCAAAAACTTGAAACAGGAACATCCAGAAATAACAAAAACATATCCTTTAAATAAGACCTACTTATTATGAGAAACAATCAATGACAAGAAACAGCTTTTGGAAATTAAAATATGATAGGCCAAACCCACAACAACAAAATAATTTGCAAAACAGTGTAAGAAAATCCACTAGACGTAAAGCAAATGATTCTGAATTTTTGATAACTGATCAATCCATGTGGCCCAATGGATTATTTAACAGCAATTTCAGAAGTAGTAAAATGAGAAAATAGAAAAAGAGAATTTGTCAAAACAATTATACATTAATATTTTTCAGAACTAAAACAGCAGGAGCCTCCATAACCATAAAAGTATATCATTTGGAGATATGAGATGATTACTAAAAAAATAGTTTAAAACATTTTAAGAAACAGTTTCTCTGTTGGATCAGACCTGAGGGTGTGGGACAGGAGATTTTCCGTGTTCCTGTGTGTTCATTTTTTAATTTTTACAGCTCTCAACCCTAACATGCAAAATTCCAAAGACTGGGAATCCCAGTGACCCATCTAAGTTCTAGTTCTTCTCATTTTTTAAAAATTTATATTATAGACCAGATAGACTTAGTTATTATGACCCACGTTATAACGTGAGGTTTGGCATTACATTGCCATCTCATCTGTAAGAGATGAAGGATCTCCTCAGCCCTTTAAATACTTGGAATAGTGAAGAATACTGAAAATAGTCATCTACACTAAAATCAGAATCATCTGTTTGAAAGGCAACAAAGCACAATTGTTGTTTACTGTGAAAATTCCCAGATGAAAGTGTAGTAAATGTATTCTGCTGCTGCAGGTAGAAATTAATTTCTAGATTTTTTTAGATCATCCAAAAGCAAGCCAGCTGTACTAGTTTGCTAAGGCTGCTGTAATGAAGGAACACAGACTGAGGGACTCAGCAACAGAAATTGATTTCCTCATGGTTTGGAAGATTGTAAGTCTGAGGCCAAGATGTTGGCAGGCTGTTTCAAGCTGCTCTCCCCTGGCTTGTAGATGCTGGCCTTCTCCCTGTGTCTTCACCTGGTCTTCCTTCTGTGTGTGTCCATGTCCTAATCACCTATTCTCCTAAAGACGCCAGTCATATATGATTAGTTCTTAATCATATGATCTAATTTTAACTCAATTTTCTCTTTACAGGCCACAGTGTAGCAAGGATCACCTTTCCTCCCATTTCCAATAACATGTTCCCAATTTCCATCTGAGACATCACCAGAAGTGCCTTTAACATCCATATTTCTATCAACCGACTCTTCCAGGCAATCTAGGATTTTTCCAATACTAGGCTGTTTCTGCCTTAGTTCCAAAATCACTTGCCCGTTTTTGGATATTTGTTACAGCAGCACCTCACTTCCCAGTACTCAAATCTGTATTCGTCTGCTAGGGCACAGACTGGGTGACTTACCAACAGGGATTAATTTCCTCACAGTTCTGAAGACCGGAAGTCTAGGATCAAGGTGTCAGCAGGACTAGTTTCTTCAGGGGCCTCTCCTTGGCTTGTACGTGATGGAGTCTTCTAGTGTACTCTTACTGTGCATGGCTAGGTCCTAATCTATCTCTGAGGATACCAATCATATGACCACATTTTACTTTAACTACCTCTTCAAAGGCCTTATCTTCAAATGCAGTCACGTTCTGAGTACTGGGGTTTAGGAGTTTAACATATAAATTTTAAGGGGACACAATTCAGCCATGACACATGCCAAAAGTCTATTGAACATTCGGATGCCCCTGCATATTTATCTAAACTCTTCTGCTATTTATCATGCATCATACAATTTATTAATTACTTAGATGTTATCCTTTGCTGTTTTCTAATTCCTTTAAGCATTCTTTTTCAATAAAATTGCAGGTCCTCCCATCCATCACTGTATTTAACACAACACTAATTCCTAGAAGGGCACGCCATTTGAGCAACGCTGATTTTAAAACATTTTGGTAGAATATTTTATTAATAATTTTGCTTCCCAGGTTTCTTAATATAGGACCAGGATGGTCTGAATCACAAATATTTCCATTATTTATATTTGACCAAATTCATTCCACAAAAATTATCGAGACTTT
This sequence comes from Mustela nivalis, assembly GCF_964662115.1. Lineage (NCBI taxonomy): Eukaryota > Metazoa > Chordata > Mammalia > Carnivora > Mustelidae > Mustela > Mustela nivalis. The sequence goes on from NC_139021.1 coordinate 80,852,921, forward strand.
GAAAATGTTATAGGCTCCCTGGATAAGGCAGTCAACCAAACAGAATCTGTGCGTTGCTGACATTTAACATCTTATTTGATGAGGCATGTAATAGCCAAGTAAGTGTAATATAATGCTAGCTAGTTGCAGTCACAGGAAAATACAAACACACACACACACACATACACACATGCACTGACTAAATGAATGAATTGGATAGGATTAACAAAATATGGAATATCTAACAAAATATGGAATATCATCTTTGAGATTCATAATAAATTGCGGTGTGATTTGTTGTGAGATGTTGTGTTTCCATTCCTTCCTATTTTAAATTTAAAAAAAAAAAAAGTGGTGGGAGAAAAAGAACGACAGTTTTCCTGGAAATAGAGAGGCAGAAAAGGCAGTATTCTTTTTCCCCAACTATTTCCTCATGCTATGGTTTACATGATACAGTTAGGAAAATGGTGCATAATTTTTCCTTTGACCATGTACACATTTTAAGGAAAATACAACTCTTCTTTTAAAGTTTCATACCTATTTAAATAGAAATTTTTTTTAAAGAAGCTTGGTTTTGTTTGTCAGAAACTTAGTTACCAAATCACAACACATTTATTATATTCTTTATTATTGTTCCAAAACCAAATTAATTAAAATCCTTCAACACTTGAGGATTATAACCTCCTACTTTCAATTGTGAATGGGCTGCAGACAGATCTAGAGCCTTTACCCACTAACCATTAAATCCAGCAGTTACCAACAGAAAGATGTTCAAGGTAAACTGCACGTATCAACAAACTTAGTCTAGAAAATTTAGTCCAGACTCTTCAAGAGAACTTAGAAGATGCATTTGTCCTATGAGGGCATCAAGAATCTCAAGTTATCCAAATCATTGAGCATCCATGGGGAAGCCAGAGCATTTTATGGTCCCAGACCCACAACTCCCAGGACATTAAATGTGAAAATGTGTTACCCATTAAAAGAAAAAGAAAAAGAAAAGAAAAGAAAAGAACATTAGACTTATTCATTTTATTTCTTTATTATTTTTAATTTTTATCATTTTATGTCTTTAAATTCAAAGAATAATAAAGTCAATTAGAAAAATGTAGGTATATGTTAAACTCTTGTTATGTAAATAGTTCAAGACCAGATTTAAAGAAAACTAATTCCCAAATGGGTATGTGAATATTCTTAAATCCTTTTACTTGTTTTACTTCAGTGTTAACAGACAGATTATTTAGCTCAAAGGGTCTTTCTTCTCTTTTTTTTTTTTTTTTAAGATTTTATTTATTTGAACAGACAGAGATCACAAGTAGGCAGAGAGAGACTAGGAAGCAGGCTCCCTGCTGAGCAGAGAGCCAGACAGGGGCGATCCCAGGGCCCTGGAATCATGACCTGAGCTGAAGGCAGAGGCTTTAACCCACTGAGCCACCCACGTGCCCCAGGGTCTTTCTTCTCAATGCACACTTAAAATTGGCTAAGTAAATAGTTTTTGCTGTACTCAGAAATTCCAATAACAAGCCATGGAAAGAAATGAGAATATAAAAATTAAGTTTATCACGTCATGAAGAACAAATCCAGGGAAAATCTGAGGTTGTGCTCAAGGCAGCCTTTGCTCCCAGGTGGGGGTGGGAGAGGCACACATTTTGCTGGCAATATCAATTTACATGAAATGGTGTTCTGTGGAGAAACTAATTGAATGAGATCCTCCAGAGTTCACTTCACTTCTTCATAATCCATATAATTTTTATTGCATTGTGCATTGGCCCACATAAGCAGAACATAAATTAGCCTAGTGAGGGAGCATGTGCACCTGTCAATAAGCTATTTAGTCGCATGGAAGAAATATTACCATCATACCATTAAGTACTGGGTTGGGAGGGGGAAATGCAAGAGTGAACAGGCACCTTCTCGATGTACCTCAGCCCTCTTTGGTTTCAACCTCACTTTGCCTTCCCTCCTTGACTGTGTGAAGCCTTTAAAAGGTCTGTTATCAGCTATCATTAAACCAGTCACCTGTCTCCTTGGCAACCCTTATCAAGCTGTACCAGGCTGCCTGAGCAGCAAGTGAGTACCTTCATCCCTGCACTAAATAAGGAGCTTCAAATTATGATCATCTGGTATACCGAACTTTTATAAACTGTCAGGGAAAGAACTGTATCTTCGGCTGCCTACAGTCTTTGTGCTATAAGAAGGTGTATTGGAATTCACCATCCGTGAAACCAAAAAGGTAGGAGGAAGAGAGAAAATTCATTTCATAGCTGCAAGAAAACAATTATCATTGATTCCCTTTTCAAACTGATGAATAATTTTATGAAGAATGTCTGTCTCTGACTCTGAGCCATATGTTGTTAGTATTCTTATTGTCTTCTCCATATCCACATCTCAGCTTACAGTGCATCATGTCTAGCAACCGAAAGAAAAAGGAAAGCCGATTTCCTTTAGTTCTCTGACAGTTCAGTGTTTAAGACTAAAGGAGACACGACTGGCTGCCAGCTGTTCCTAAGCCATTTCTCCTTCTGTTTTTTGCTACAAAGTTCCAGGTTTGTTAAGATTTTCAGCCCCCACCGAATACATACAGCTCAAGAGTAAATCTTGACTAATTTAAGCCAATCAGACTTATTTTGTTCCCTTTGCCAGTGATTAGTTTTGGGAAGAATCTGTGACTCAGTGCTGGTTAATGAGAAAGGAAGAGAAGTCAACTGGAAGGCTTCTGAGGGTTTCTTGGTCAAAAAGAGACAAAGAGTTCCGGAGGACGGGGATCATGGACATTGGGGAGGGTATGTGCTTTGGTGAGTGCTGTGAAGTGTGTAAACCTGGTGATTCACAGACCTGTACCCCTGGGGATAAAAATATATGTTTATAAAAAAATAAAAAATTATTAAAAAAAAAAGAAAGAGACAAAGAGCCGTGCTTGGGTGGCTCAGTCAGTTATTCAGCTGACTCTTGACTTAGACTCAGGTTGTAATCTCAGGGTTCCGGGATCCAGATACACACTGGGGTCCATGTTCAGTGGGGAGTGTGCTTGAGGATTCTCTCTTCCTCTCCCGTTGCTACTCCCCTCCCTCTCACACACACATGCTCTTTCTCTAATAAACAAATAAATCTTTAAAAAAGAGAGACATAGAGGGAGAAATAGCATGATGTTTCATTACTGGAATGGGGGTAACCACCTTGTGATCATGCAGGTGCTGGCTTGAGCTTGGCAGAGAAGGAAAACATCAAGAACCATCTCTCCGGTGATATCAGAGCTGTTCAATTGACTGACTTTGAAGAAGCCCAGCACCAGGACTTCTCTTCAAGTGAGAAAGTAGGATTTCCTTCTTAATCATGTCACTTAGTTTATTTATTTTTAATTTCAGCATCCTAAATACATCCCAAACTCTTCATCCTTCTTATATCCGGCCCAGATTTTGCCAAACACTTCTCTTAGAAACTTCACTTGGAATTAAAAAACACCAAATACATCCTCACTCATTTGTTCGTGCACCGTGGATTGAACCATGGATCTGAGTCAGTTAAAATCAAACATTTTCTAGGGAAGCTGACTCAAGCATCTCTTACTATCAAGTGGTTTTCCATATTAGCTTAAATTCAACTAGTTCCTTAAGATAATTTTATCCAGGAGAGAGAAGATTTTCTATAAAGGAGGAGGTAACCAAGAGTAAAGAAACTTGAACTCCACTGGGGTCCTGAGTGATAAAAGAGCAGCCCAGGGTTATGGGATTACCAGAAAGTAGGAAAAACAAACAAACAAACAAAAAAACAAGTGAAGCAGGCTTGGAAACTAGGAGTAGAGAGAGAACTGTCTTTGAGCATTTGTGCAAAGAAAGATAAAGAGTGGAAGAGGTCCTAATCCTCACCTCTCTTCCTGGGAAGGTGAAGAATTTTATCTGAAGTCGATAAGTCACAAAATGGTTGTACAGGCTTGTTATTTCTACAACCAATCTTTTTGTTCTGACATTTAAGGGACTGCAGACCAAGTCCCAGTTTACCCTCAGCCAACACATAGGCTTTACAATAAAGCCCAGGAGAAGATGCAAAGTCATACTCAGGATTTTAGAAACACTCTGCCTTCAAAGAGGTAGGCCTAAAAAGGAGACAGTTCTCCCTAGAACAGAGCAAAGAAAACCTCACTGGATGGCCTGTATTTTATTCTTAAATGTGAACATGCTCCAAGAATAACAACATGAAGAAAAAGATAATCATGACTGATTACCACAGAAGATTGTAAAAAATAAATAAATAAATAAAATTAAACAACAAACAAAATGAGTTGGGGAGATGTTTAAGAGTAAAAGCTTGCAACCAGTGGATAAATAAGTTCTGTAGCCCTAATGCATGGCATAAACTTCAAAGCTGCTAAGAAACCAGTTCTTAATTGTTCTCACCACAGCAAAGAAAGGATAATTATGTGATGTGATAGAAGTGCTAGCTAACCCTACTGTGGTAATCATATTGCAGTATCTAAATGTATCAAACCAACACCTTGTACACTTTAAACTTACACACTGCTATATTTTAATTACATCTCAATTTTTTTGAAAAGCTAATAGTGGAGGAAACAGATATTTTGAAAACCAGAGAGAACTTTGAGAAATCTCAGAGGAACTCAAGATACTATTTCTTCTAAAATGGGAACAGGATGAAGAGAATACTCAAAGATTTTGAAAAACCTTTCAAAAATTAAAAATACCACTGCAAAAAACATTATTTAACTTTAAGACTTGAAAAACAAAATGACAAAATTTTCCAGGAGGTAGGAAAAAAAAATTTAAAAAGACAAGGGAAGATAACTACCAGGTGGGGGAAAGGGACCTTTAAGGTCAAACCAGCAGGTGTAATTTCAGACAATTAACAGTTTTAGAAAAAGAGAAGATAGAAAGTGAGACGAGAAAATTATCAAGAAAATAATGGGAAACAGTTTCCTAGGACTTAAAAAGAACAATGGTTTTTAGATGCAAAGGAGTTAGACATTTACAAAACCCCTGGGCTGAGAAAGCAGCTGCTAGAGACTGGACTGGGAAGATGTGGGACTCAGCAAGACAGACAGCCAAGACAAAGGAAGATTCCAAGTAGCAACCAGCTTAACTGCTGTGATGGAACATCCTGAGGATATGATAAGGGACATTATTTTTTTGTCAAGAAGGAAAACACGTTAATCAGAAACTAAATATATACGAACGTCATAGGAAAGGTAAGTGCAAGATGAACATATTAGCTTACATGGTGATCACCAGGATAATAACTGAAAAAGAAAGATACAGCTAATGCTCAAACTGAGAAAAGTAATGAAAGGTATAACTAAAGTTAATATGACATGACTACACATTTTTTAAAGATTTTATTTATTTGAGAAAGAGAGAGTGTGTGTACAAAATGGGGGAAGGGTAGAGGCAGAGGGAGAAGAAGGCTCTCTGCTGAGCAGGAAGCCCTATGTGGGGCTTGATGTGGGGCTTGATCCCAGGACCCTGGGACCATTACCTGAGCCAAAGGCAGCCGCTTAACTGACTGAGCCACCCAGGTGTCCTCATTTTTGCACATTCTTAAAGGAATCGCCAAGTTGAGCAAGTCCTCATCTTTCCTGTGGAAAGGCGTGAGATTATCAGCTAAACTTTATAAATCTATCTATAATAGACTTCCAGCTAAACATGGTGAATTAGCCACATGTAATTATTTCCTCCTAGAGATCCCATTACAATTATAATGAAGGAATTTAAAAAAAAAATCAGCCACAGATGGGAGAGAGAATGGGAGAGGGACCTTCAGGAGAGAGCAGGATTAACTGGAGTCTACATATGACTGGCCACCCCGGTCTCTGCCGACAACCTGTGAGTAGGTGAGGGCCTGCCGCCAGCCCTGGGAGGAATCCAGGGGAATTCTTCTCTAGAAAGCTCTAGTGCCATCTGAGAAAAGATCTCCAAATCCTGGCATTTCTGGGTCACCCAGCAGATGGGCTGGATGACTCCCAGTCACCAGGGAGTGCAGCTGTCCAAGCCACATGCAGACTTCCTAATCACTTTTCTAGTGCCCATTTGTTTGTCTTTTTCGTAATTTTTGAAAAAGATTTTATTTATTGGACAGAGAGCACGAGAGAGCACAAGCAGGGGGAATGGCATAGGGAGTCAGCCCTATGCGGGGCTCCATCCCAGGACCCCGGGATCATCACCTGAGCCAAAGGCGGATGCTCAACCACTGAGCTACTCTTTTGTAATTTTTGACGCACAAAAGAATATGTGACATTTACGTAAGTTATGGAGCATTACAATTAAACAAATGCTGGTGAAACCACAAGCAAACATCAGAGCTAAATTAAGAGCTGCTGCTAGCTTGAAAGCACTCGATGATTTTCTTTTCTAGATCATATTTACCCTTTTCACCCCTAGTTTATCACAATCCTGGATTTTATACGCATCATCCTCAGGCCATTTAACATAGCTTTATCACATGAGTGTTTTCTGCTGGAGAGTACATTGCTTAGTTTTTCTGGGTTTTGCGCTTTATAATAATAATATTCTGAATTCTGTTTTTAATCATCCCACTTTCTATTTATAGGATCTTTCTGGAAAAGACCAGATAGTCAATATTGTAGCTTTTGGAAGATGTATGGTACTGTGGAAATGACTAAAGTCCATTGTTTTAGTAGTAGAAAATGTTTACCATTCATAATAATAGCCAGTAGGCAGGATTCGGTCTTCCATGGGTAAGATACTGTGGGCAGGATGTTTGCTTTGTTGAGTATAATGTTACCAGACACAGTCTAGGAGGAGCGCAACAAATATTTTTGAATAAATACATACTTAAATTCATTCATCTTGGTGGCATATTTCTCTGACAATTCTCTTGGAATAAATTATTAGATGTGGAATTATTAGAATAGAGTGTGCAGTTATGGTATATATATATATCTAAAGTTGACCTGCCTCTTAAAAATGTGCCTTGTTTATTTACAGCAGCAATGTATAATAATGCCTATTTTATCATGGTATTTTCAAAAACAGTTATTATCAATTCCTGCTACTTCCGCTTCCCTAAGTGAAAAAAAAAAAAAAAGATTTGCTGTTATAATTTAAATATTTTCATCACCAGTAAGATTACCATGCTCTCAAATATTTTTCTGGCTTATTTTCTTCTGTGAAATATATCTTCATATTTTTTGTTTTCCCCTCAGTCTTTTTTTTTTTTTCTTTAATGATTTCTAAGAATCTCGGTATGTAATAGAAATCAGCATCCCACATATGTTAAGTGATGATGAGACATTGTTCGATATCTGACATAGAAAGCTGAAGTCATTGCTTACCATAGTGCCAATTTTATACAAAATTTTTGGAAAACCTTGAGGTCAGGGATTAAGACACCCAGAGGTTTCAAAGTAGGTTGACATCCACTAGAAGAAACCTGTGTGAGACCCTGCTGATTGCTTTGCACACAGCAGTGTCTTATTAGAAAGGTGATCCCTGATTGGCTGTCGCAAGCTCTGGCCTTAGTGATTGGTTAGTTTACAAGAGCCTACACATTGGTTGCCTAGGTGACTCAGTCCACTGGGCCTCTGCCTTCAGCTCAGGTCACCATCTCTAAGTCTTGGAAAGGAGCCCCTCTGTCTGCCTTGCCCTGTTTGAAAAAAAAAAAAAAAAGCCTATGCATGGAGGGGACTTGTGTTTGAAGAGCGGGTCAGATATGAAACTATTTCTTCTGGCTATTTGCTACCATAGTGTGGGACTAACCAAGTTACATCCCTAAGTTTGTGAGAGCTTTTAAAATATTTACATGCTATGTAAATATTACAAATATTTTTTTCTTATTTTTACGTATGTTCTAACTTTAGTAAAGTTTTATCTGTCATAAGAAAGTTTTAAGTTTTATGTGGAAAAATTTATTACTTTTCCTTCTAATCACTTGCTTTAAGGTCACGTGTTTCTCAAACTTTGCCTCCATAGTTCTTGAAGATTTATTTTCTTCTAGAGTATTTACAGTGTCATAATGTAAGTCATTAAAACATTTAATTAATTAATCCATCTGGAATTAAATTTTGGTGTAGGTATTAAGTAGTGGTTTAACTTCTTATTTCAAAATGAGTTGCCAGTTTTCCAGTTACATTTATTGAATAACTTATAGTTTCTTCATATATTTGAAAGACACAGTTTAATTAGATTGTGAAATATACACACATATACGTGCATGGGTGTTTGTGTATATATTGTGCATCTGTGTGTATTTGATTTCATTTCTAGAATCTTTATTTTCTTTTAAAAATGCCACATTTTCAGTTACAATAGCTTTAGAATATGTTTTATTAACTCCATCTTATTTTTCAAGATGGTCTAGTTATGCTGCCCACTTATTCCTGATGATTATTTATTTTTTTAATTAAATTTATTTTCAGCATAACAGTATTCATTATTTTTTCACCATACCCAGTGCTCCATGCAATCTGTGCCCTCTATAATACCCACCACCTGGTACCCCAACCTCCCACCCCCCCGCCACTTGAAAACCCTCAGATTGTTTTTCAGAGTCCGTAGTCTCTCATGATTCACCTCCCCTTCCAATTTCCCTCAACTCCCTTCTCCTAACTCCCCATGTCCTCCATGCTATTTGTTATGCTCCACAAATAAGTGAAACCATATGATAATTGACTCTCTCTGCTTGACTTATTTCATTCAGCATAATCTCTTCCAGTCCCGTCCATGTTGCTACAAAAGTTGGGTATTCATCCTTTCTGATGGAGGCATAATACTCCTTAGTATATGGAGTACCACATTTTCCTTATCCATTCATCCGTTGAAGGGCATCTTGGTTCTTTCCATAGTTTGGTGACCGTGGCCATTGCTGCTATAAACATTGGGGTACAGATGGCCCTTCTTTTCACTACATCTGTATCTTTGGGGTAAATACCCAGGAGTGCAATTGCAGGGTCATAGGGAAGCTCTATTTTTAATTTCTTGAGAAATCTCCACACTGTTGTCCAAAGACACTGCACCAAACTGCATTCCACCAACAGTGTAAGAGGGTTCCCCTTTCTCCACGTCCCCTCCAACACATGTTGTTTCCTGTCTTGTTAATTTTGGCCATTCTAATTGGTGTAAGGTGATATCTCAATGTGGTTTTAATTTGAATCTCCCTGAGGGCTAGTGACGATGAACATTTTTTCATGTGTCTGATAGCCATTTGTATGTCTTCATTGGAGAAGTGTCTGTTCATATCTTCTGCCCATTTTTTGATATGTTTGTCTGTTTTGTGTGTGCTGAGTTTCAGGAATTCATTATAGATCCTGGATATCAACCTTTTGTCTGTACTGTCATTTGCAAATATCTTCTCCCATTCCTTGGGTTGCCACTTATTCCTTTATATGAAATTTTAAATCTTCTTAGCAACTTCCCTCCCTCCAAAGAATGTGATCTGTGTTTTTACTGTAGATGCATTAAACTCCTGTTTCTTTGGGGATGGGGGAGGCTGCCATTTTTTACCATATTGTCTTCCCATCTGGAAAGATGTTAGTTTCTCAAATTACTCAAATCTTTTATTTTCCTAACCAAAGTTAAGCTTTGGGAGCTATAAACCTTCCTGACAATTTTTTAGAAGCTTAAAACCCTCACTTCTCAGGAAAAGATTACACGCACAAACATACTATTTTGCATAATATTTCTGGAAAATAAAGTTTTGAAAGTCTATCCACTAAAAAAACCCATTCATTAAAAACTGTCTTATACTTTTATAAGATTCATATTTTTCTTGTGGCATCCACCATTTCATAGTAATATTTCTCTATCTGTTAAGCATTTAGATGATAATATTGTTACTGTGTTCAAATGTGTCAAGACATGGTGGTTAAGAGGTTGGTCCCTGGAGCAAATCTACCCGGATTCAATTCCTGACTCCTCCACCTACTAACTGTGCAAAAAAACAAAAACAAAAACAAAAACAAACAACCTCATCATATCTCCATTTCCTTATCCTTAATATGATGATCTACCTAGGACTTGGAAATACTTCTGTGCTATTTAAGTGTTAGTTATCATTATGAAAAGTAGAATTTTTTTTCAAATCAGTCATCTGTGGCTGACTACATCCTGTCTTTTTAACAGCTGTAAAGTTTAATCTCTCTTAAATCTTCTAAGCAGTGTGTATCACCTGCAAATAATAATAGGAATCTTGGTTCTCCCTTTTTAATATTTCCACCTTGTGATTATTCTTGTTACTTTGCATTGACTAAAATTTGAAGGAAAAAAAAAAACAGTGGTAGCCGATGCTTTATTCTTATCAGAGTGGTGTGGCTCTAGTGTTATACTATTAAATATGGCTGTACCTGATGGGTTTTGATCATAATAAGAGAATATCCTGCCCTTCCTAAGCGGGTGGAGAAAAGGACTTTACTTTTAGTCATAAATTAAAGTCAATATTAAAATCAATAACATTTTTGGACATTTCTTGAATAATCATAATATCAGCCCCCTCAAAACACTGATATGCAGAGTTATATTAGTTGATATCTAAATGCTGGTCTTATAAAAATTAGACTAGTATGGTGCATTATACTCCTACTAACAGACTTATTTTACTAACAGTATGTATCATCTGAGTCCATAAAAATCTGATGTCAGTTTTTGTAATTCAGTGTTCATTCTGACTTTGAACCCTCATCCTGGCAGGTCTATGATCTTTGGAGGGCTCATCGTACCTCCTCCAGATGGGTGTCAAGGTTCCACTGCCTAAGGAAACACCCATAGTCACAGATTGTCTCTGAAGGTTGTAGTCAGGCACCCGCTAACCCATGATCCCTTCTCATCCAGTGGCTCTCTGCTGCTGCCATATCTCTCTTGGGACTTTGGAACATCTGCAAGCTGAGAAATTTAGGTCAGGGGGCCTGTCTCTGTAGACACACCTTGAATTTATTTCTCTCTGGGGCATTACCAGGCAATGGGAATTTATGATCCATTAATCCCACTGCCTGGGTTTTGAGCAACCAAAAGATAACTTCCTTTTCCATAAAGCAGCCAGAGCTCCGCTTCGCTTGCCTCCAATCAGTGCGGAAACATGTTTATAATTCATCATTTTAGAAGGGCAAAGAAAGGGTAAAGCTAAAATACTAGGTTTCCATCTTTAATCAGTCTAAATGTTTATATCTTCACTCACCAATATTTTACTTAGGATTTTTGCATCTGTATTCATAAGTAAAAGTTGGCCATAATTTTTTTTTTTTTTTGGTCTTTGTCAGATTTTAATATACAGGTCCTAAATAAATTCAGAAGCTTTAAATCGTTTTCTATACTCCAGGACACATTTTAAAAAATCAGAATTTTCTAATCCTCCATTGGTACATGGAGGATATTTTAGGGTAGTTCTATAAGAGGTTTTAATTTTTTTCATAATTGTTATTTCCAGATTCCAGAGTTTAATATTCTTTTTCATGTTCATTTTTTTTAGATTTTTTTTTTTTTCTTAATTTGATGGACAGAGATCACAAGTAGTCAGAGAGGCAGGCAGAGAGAGAGAGAGGGAACCAGGCTCCCTGTTGAGCAGAGAACCTAATGTGGGGCTCGATCCAAGGACCCTGAGATCATGACCTGAGCCAAAGGCAGAGGCTTAACCCACTGAGCCACCCAGGCACCCCTCATGTTCATTTTAATAAAATATGTAACTCTATTGTTATGTGGAACCTAGTGGTCACTTGTGACCTTCAGATCGTTTCCTGCTAGTTCATTATGGCTTCTCTGGAAGTTGTTTCTTATCCCCTCTGATCCACTGGCTTAGGTAACTATTTACAGCTAATTAAATTGGTTTATGATTCCTATATCTTCAGCCGAATGTGTCTTATTATTTCTTTTAATTATTCCTATCACCACTTCAAATGCAATTTGTTGAATGTTTACCCTTAAAAGAGAAAAGTGATAGGGCATATTTAGAGCTGAAAAACTGTATTTACAGCCCACATCAGAAAGCTGGAATTGGCAGTCCTACAGGAATTCCCTCTAAAACAATGCCATGATTTAAATGAGAGTAGTGACATTAGTCAGCTGTATATTACTGCTAGATTTTTAAATAATGAAATGTAAAATAATGAAAAGCACTCAAAAATGAAACTGGATACAAAGCCCAGAAATTAGTTTGCCTACTCTGAGTTCTAAAAATCCTCTTAAATATTTCATTCTCCCACTTTATGAAATAGTTATACAACAGACTTGAAGCCTGGGGAAGAGTGTAAACAACCAAACGTGAAGCTGAGCTTTAATTTACCCAGGAAATAAGTTATAAAGCTAAGTGGCCTGTGCATCCTTGGTATTCTTTATCTTCATTAGGTGCCAAATTTCACATTATTTTAAATTTAGATTCATGGCCTCGTGTTGTTCAAATTCCTAGAGTAGAAGGTTAATGAAAATTTTCTTAAAATTTCTCTCCCTGCAAGAAAATCAACACATGCATTGAAAAATGTGATTAAGAGAAAGGAGAATTGTCCAGAAAACAGACTCCATTTCATTCAACCAGTTGTGACCAGGTTGCAATTAATAAAATGGTCTTTTCCAAAGGTGAACCACTCCTACTACCCCAGAAGGAATCAAACCTGATTAAAAGGAATCTGGACTCCACAATTCTAGCTAACATAAATAGAACATTCACATTCTCTAATCTTTGAAAGAAACCTGTGAAGAGACATTTCATCTAAAAATGGAGGTGGGGAAATACTAGCTTTCTATAGATATAGATTCATAATGACAAATATTTCTTGTGTAACATCTTCCCTAATTTCAGAAGCAGTATCTGCTCAATGCATGAATTTTAGTAAGCCATAGGCAATCACAACCAAAACTAAAACTAAAAATCAGTAAAATTTACCAGGTTTCTTTTGCTATTGTACAGCACACAGCAAATTTCTAAGGGTGACCCACAAACCACTAGCACAGAAATTCCTTGGACTTGTTCATTGATGACGCATACTCTGGGGCAGCATCTGATTCTCTAGGGGAATTCAATTTTCAGTTTAGCTAATGATCATTCCAACATTTGCTTTCATAATTAATACAATAAACATCTTTTATATGAATTTTGGTCATAATTTTTTTCTTTTAAATACAACCTTTATAGCTAGAATTTGTGAAGCAAGGTATGTAAATTCTTTTCTAGGTTGACATTGAATAGGGTGATTCCAATAATCCATATTCTTACCTACTTTTCTTACTTTTTTTTTTTTTTAAGATTTTATCTATTCATTTGACAGAGAGAGATCACAAGTAGGCAGAGAGGCAGGCAGAGAGGAGGAAATAGGCTCCTGGCCAAGCAGAGAGTTGGATGCGGGGCTTGATCCCAGGACCTGGGATCATGACCTGAGCTGAAGGCAGAGGCTTTAACCCACTGAGCCACCCAGGTGCCCCACTTTTTTTTTTTTTTTATATCTGAGATAAAAATACTAAAACCTCCTCCCATGTTAATGAATGACTTTATCAAATTCTCCTAATATTTCCAAGTGGTTTTACAGTTATTACTACCATGTTATTTGATGCAGAAAGGTTCATGAGTTTGACTCCTTGGTAATTTGAATCTCTTCTCATTAAAAATCTTTATCTTTGCATTAGTGGTATTTGTTTCAGCTTTTTGTGGGGGGAGGTTGCAATTGTCAAACATGTATTTGTTCTTTTATTTTCTTTAAGGCTTATTATAAAAAATGTTAATTAGATTTTGTTATTACACCAAATCTGAATGCAGTTATCTTTAAAAATGACTCAATTTGTTCCCATCAGTTGTAATTGATGTTGTGTTGTCCTATTTCTTCCATCTTCCTTTACGTCTGTTTTAAATTTCTTACTGATTCCTCTTTTTTCTTCTTACTTTACTGTACTGATACAATTCTTTTTTCACTCTGATAATTGGGAATTTTCATTGTGTATGTGCTTTTGCCAGTGCTCACAAACTTAATATTAATAGTCATATTTAAATCTAGGTTTCTTTAACACTGAAATGGTTCACCTCCTTTTTCCTCCAACCAAGAAAAAAGGCTAAATTTTTCCCTTACCTGTTTTGGAACAAACATTTGTGTGTGTCTCCTCCTCTTCCGCCTCTGCCCAAGATGGTATTAAGAGGTGGGGCCTTTGGGAGAGAATTAGGCTTAGACTAGAGTTCATTACGGCTTCTCTGGAAGTTGGCCCTCACAAGAATCATGAGAGAGCTTGATTCCTCTCTCTTCTCTCCACAGGGGAGGTGACATGGAGAAGACAACAGACTGCGGCTCAGAAGAGGACTCTCACCAGAACCTGACCCTGCCTACATTCTCAGACTTCCACCCACAGGAACTACGGAACCAATTTCTGTTGTTTATATGTTACCCAGTCTGTGGTATTTTTTTAATGCAGCTCGAATAGACTGAGACAGGAATCCTTTTGTTATACTCATATAATACCTCATGAGAATCGTCCATGTATGATGCTGACTACCAACTGGGATCTTTCACTCTCTACAACTTTGAAATCTGTGCTTTGATTTAAAATTCCATTAATCTGGGGGCGCCTGGGTGGCTCAGTCAGTTAAGTGGCAGACTCTTGATTTCAGCTCAGATCATGATCTTAGGGTCCTGGGATGGAGCCCCGTGCCTGTTGGGCTCCTTGCTCAGTGGGGAGTCTGCATCAGAATTCTCTCTCTCCCTCTGCCCCTCCTTCCGTGTGCTCTCTCTTAAATAAACAAATAAATAATGGAATAATTATTCCATTAATCTGATGTACTGCATCAAGTTATTTTAAAAAATAACTACATGAGTGGAATATTTCTTATTCGTATTGCACACATGTACACACACACACACACACACACACACAGAGACAAAGAGAAAGAGAATACAGATTACAGATTTTTAGTACTGAACTTGACGTGTTTCCTACCTTATGGCCCCAACTGCAGAGGTACTAGTCTTTTAGAGATGATATTTCTTATAATATATAAAATAGTATTATACTATATAATATTGTATTACTTAATAACATATCATATTAACTCTATTACATGATGTAATTTTATTATACATAATTTTATATGTTAATATATTTTATCAAATTTCATCTCTCCATCTCTCTCTCTATATATATATATAGAAAGAGAGAAGCTAGAGAGAGAGAGAGAAGCTTAGAAATATAGGTGCATTAATGTACCTGGTCATTGTCAACCAATAGGGTACAGGAGATGAACACGTGGCCTTGCAGGAAAAATTCTGGGATGCATTCTGTATGAATGAGATTTGGTCTCATTATCTTTGTTCTCTCACTGATGTTTCCTGAGATTGTGTCCTAAATAAAACAGCTTCACCCATGTTTCATTCAACTCTCTTTTTGGGGATACCACATTAAATATCAGGGGTAATTTTAACATAAAGGAATATACTTTAATTAATGAAGTAGGCAATGTGTGGAAGCAGTTTTCTTGTAATCGGCAGGAAGGCCAAAGTGCCAACCAGAATTCCTTGACCTGTGAGAATCTAAGGTGACAGCTAATAGATCGCCATGCTGCTAGGGGCAAAATAGCCAATTATGATTCTTCTTGACTTGTATAACTAGAAAAAAATTAGTAGAAAAGAAAAGAGGATAGTGTCGTGATTGCAGTAAAAGAGAGCAATTTCTTGCTCAGTTTCTAGATCTGAGTTATTCTCAGAGCCAATAACTCAGAGCCAATGCCCATAAGTTAAAGGAGGGACCTGCTCTCCTTTTTTTTTTTTTTTTTTTTTTTAAAGATTGTATTTATCTATTTATCAGACAGAGATCACAGGTAGGCAGAGAGACAGGTAGAAAGAGAGAGAGGGGAGGAAGCAGGCTCCCCGCAGAGGGGAGAGCCCGATGTAGGGCTCGATCCCAGGACGCTGGGATCATGACCTGAGCTGAAGGCAGAGGCCTTAACCCACTGAGCCACCCAGGCGCCCCAAGGGACCTGCTCTCTTCAAAGAAGAACCTGCAATGCTCCCACTAGCATTTAACACAAACATTTCCACACTCCTCCAAAGGGACTTCTAGTCCCTGATTGACTAAGAGTTTACCAGGGAAGGAAGAATGTGTAGAGTTTTGAGGGCTGTTGGATACAAGTTTTGAACTGATACTCCTACCGGGAAACCTGAAACACAATGTGGCTCAGAGTTAGGGTGGTGTTTGTGAAGATCGTGTCATGAATGAACTCTTGGCACAGGTACATCTCCCAGAGGGTCAAATGGGAACAAAGATCCAGCCTGTGGTCATTTTCTCAGCTGCTTCTCTCCATGCACGACTGGGATAAATACACTTAGCAGCTGGCAGAACTTTCACGTTTGTCCTATATCCCATGAAGTAAGACTTTACAGTAGGAAAAGCCGGAAAGATTCCTGAGGTTGCCTCTATGATAGCAAATCAGAAGCAATAACACAGCTTGAGTTTAATGGCAGAAATTAGGGCTCTTTCAGGGAACTAGAGGATATGATGGGGGCAGTTCCCATCTGACTCTCATCCCACTGACTTCTCTATTTTCTGCAAAAACCAGAGAGATGACCACATTTTACCAAATGTCAGACCCAGTTAGGTGTGCTGTACAGATGGTTTCTTTATGGAAAAAGATAAACATAACTCGTGGTACCTAATATGAGGCCACACTCTTGGCAAATGTGTTCTTTTCAATACCTGAGAACAAAGTACTGCAAGAGGTGGGCATTTGTGTGGGAAAGGCAGCAATGCTCAGTCACCCTTCTTCCTGGCCAAGGTTAGTTTGCCTCCCTTCTGACATAATATTGATTGCAGGGATCTTGCAAGGACATCTAAAAAGCCTTCTGGATGCCCTACAGAATAGCGCTATTATCTGAATGCTTAGAGAATGCCTGATGTATTGACATGAAATTCTGCCTGACATCATCTTGGACTAAGGGTCCCACTTTACAGTAGTAAAGGTGTGATAGAGGACACAGGACCAGGGGACTCAGTCTTTCTATTGTATTCTATATACAGTGACTTATTGAAGGCTCAGCTCTAAAAGCCAGCTCAGAAAGTCACACTTATAGAGGTGGCTTCGTCCGCCAGAATCATATATATGTATATGTGTATATATATATGTGTGTGTGTGTGTATCCATACACACACACACACACACACACACACACACACTAGCATTATGTGATCCTGTATTCCTGTGCCACCAGCAGCTTAAATACGTAGGTTCAGGAACAAAGAATGGAAATAGAGTTGGCTTCCATTACTATCCCTCTTAATAGTCTACTTATGGACCTTGTCAGTCTTAAGTGCACAATTTTAGGTTTTGCCAGGTTTGAGTCCTTAGAGTCCAAGGGACAGAGTAAGGGATCTATTACCTTGTAGCTACAATGGTTACTTGGTTACTTTGGAATCTTCAGCCTGGTAGATCAACAGTCAAAGAAAGAGTCATTGGTTGGGGTAATTAACAACAATTGTCATAAGTGGCTGGTGTTGCTGTTACATACCAGGGCAGGGAGGCATGCATCTAAAACTCTGGCGGTCCAGTGGGATCACTGCTCTGTGTTCTCATGTTCTGTGACAATAGTCAATGGGCAACTGCAGCAAACAAGTAAGCAACCAGGGTCTCTCAGACCCTCAGATATGGGAGTCAGATCATTTAGTCAGTCAAGCCACCTAGAGCAGTGGAATGGTTGGCTGAAGGTGAGAGAAATTTCTAGGGGTTGCAGTTGGAAAGGGAGGTGGTCAATCCATTGTTAGTAATAGCTGCATCAGTGGGGACTGTAGTTTGTCTTACTGCTTATTGTTAGCTTATTTGTCTTACTGCTTATTTGTTAGCGTTTGTCCTGGCCGTCATCTTGAAGTCACCTTGGTCAGTGACAAAGTTTATTGGGGAACATGAGCAGATCTGAGTCATGTGAGGGTGAGCTAAGGCATTTCTGGTTTTGTCTGAAGCTGCAGTGAGCATTCTGTGTGCCCATACAGCGCGTCCCACTCCCCCCTCTTGTCCATCTCTGCTTTTCTGCCCCAGGCCTTTTAACTTGTTCTCTTATAAAACAGAAGCCTTTTCAGCCCAGACCCAGACATGAGTGAGAAAAGCAGGAGAGTTAACTCTCCTAGGGACATCCCTTGGGCCATGGGAGATCGCAGCTGGTGGGTAAATGCCTGATCCTCCCAGCCTCGCTGGAAAATTCTGGGAGTACGCTCACAGCTGCCGCTTTAACCACACACACTTTACTGGTTTCCCGTCCTTTTTCATCTGGTTCCAGCTCCTTCTCTTGTCTTTCTTGCCAACCACCTACATCCAAGCTCTTTTCTCTGTTTTAGGGAACATAATAAGTGAAGAGATTATGTTTCAACTTCTCTCTACAAAATTATCAATCTTTGCCCTTCTGACATTAAATTATTCATCATGAAGCCATTAATTTATAAAAGGAATGAGAATCTTAAACTATGATTCTAAGTAAATCAAGAGAATTTAAGTAGTATTCAATAAGAGCTTATTTTAATTTTGCAAGCTTATAAGAAAAAGATTTTGTGGGATGGAGCAACTCAGAGTCTCTGAACAGCAGACCAGCACAAGATTACTACTTGGCAATGAGAAGTATGTCCATGAGTCATACTCCTTGGCATGCAACCAAGGATGTGATGATGTGACAACCACAGGACACCAAGGGCTGATGATCCCTTTCTCAAGGCTGCTGTTTGTTTGGGCTAAACACATCTCTGCCTCTCTTTTCACTTTGCCCCTTTTTCCCAGTCCGGACTCTGTGTATTTTCATATAGTTTCCTCTCTCTTTCATATTTTTCTGTTTCTCTTTTATTTCACTTTTAAAAACATTCTCTTGACATTTTGCCCCTGCTTCTCATGCAGTATATAAACAACTGTGTCATTTGAGCCTTGTTGTAACCAGATTCCCTTTCTCTAGTGCTTTCTTGGAAGTATTGATCCCCCCCCCCCAGGTTTGTACAACTACTTTCAAGAACTTTGGTCAAATCTCAGATTTCAGAGAGTCTCTATGGGTTTCTCAAGCCGATTCTTGATTCTTCAATGTTTAACGAGTGGAGACAACCCTCGGTAATTTTTTACAAATTGGAATCTCAAAAAAAATTTCCATATATATGAATGTTTTTGGCAACTTAATTACCTCAAGATATAAAAAGGCAATTTCAGGCATAGAAGTTTATAGCATTAGAATCTGAAAGTTTCTGTGTCAATTCTATCTCAGCAAAACCAGGGGAAAAAAAATAGGAAAGCAAAGGCATTCACGAACACAGATTCTATGACAGTTATTTTCATGTAACATCATGAGCAGCATGAACATGGTCTTGCCTCAATGTCTTAACAAATAATCAAGACAATGTCAGTGGACAACCATAATCCAGAATCCTGGAAATGAAATTGTGAGATGCTGACTATTGTTTTTTGAAAAATTAACATTTTATCATCAAAACCTTTAAAGGGCACATGTAAAAAAATGTTTTGTGGGAAAGGAAGGATTTCAGAAGAAGGTACAGACCAGGAGAGGGTGCTAAATAGGTGTCAGGAGCTGAAAGCCTTTCCAGAAAGAAAGTGAGAAAAAGTATCTTGAAGCAGAAATGCAATAAGAAAACAGACTAAACATCATTGGACCTTATTTTCACTTTCACACTCTATTTTTCCTTTCTTCCTTCATTTCTCCAAGTTTTCCACTGTATCTTTAATTTTGAAATAATTATATTGAAAATTACTGAGGTTTGCGCTAAGCATGAACACGAAAGATGACACAACGGACTTAAAAGCTACCCAGCTGATCCCTTCATTGCCGCCATGTACTAGGGTTTTACTCTTTAAGATCAGTTAAAAGTTGGCCACCTCCAAACCATTTCCTCCATTGAATAGCCAGTCTAGCCCGAGCTCCACTCTTCACAGACCTGATGCATGGCCACCTTGTTGGTTTTCTGAATGTTTGTCTCTTCGTCCTTCCCTTTAACCTATTTCTTAATCCCACCTTTCTCACAGTAAACCGCCTGAGATATCTCATCAGAAAAAGGGGTTCAGTGTGGCAGTGGTGGGGTAAGCGATAGCAAAATATAATTTCTAGGCAGCAGTTTGAGCACATGGTTCCTCTACTCCCAGCCACTGAATGGGGTAGGTCATCATAACAGCCAAAGTCCATCATCTTCCTCCTGGGAACCACTGACCTTGGGCTGGAATGGATTTCAAATTATATTGTGGGAAGAATGAATACAGACATCTCTTTTTAAATGTCCTGTAATGGGCACCTGGGTGGCTCAGTGGGTTAAGCCTAAGCCTCTGCCTTTGGTTTGGGTCATGATCTCAGGGTCCTGGGATCGAGTCCCACATCGGGCTCTCTGCTCGGCAGGGAGCCTGCTTCCTCCTCTCTCTCTCTGCCTGCCTCTCTGCCTACTTGTGATCTCTCTCTGTCAAATAAAAAAAAAAAATCTTAAAAAATATATAAAAAAAATAAAAAACAAATGTCCTGTAACTCTTACATGATCTGTAGACTATGCCCTGTATGTTGAGTCTCTTTCTAAGAGTTTTGTCTCAGCAAACACTGATGCATCTCCCAAACACGGCAAACCGTAGACAACCTTGATGCGAGTCAGAAAGGGTTGAGTCTATCACTATAGTAACAAAACTAATTTGATAAATGGGTTGCAGTATCCTTCAAAAGATAGGAAATAAATTGGAGCTGATTTAGTAGGAAATGTCTCATTTTCTGAAACTTGCTACAGTTAATTAGAATGCCAAAGTTTCTTAGCATCTGCAATGTGACCGTGTGAAACGTTTGCATTTTAGGACAGTCGCTTGGGAATAGGGGACATTTGTGGAATATGTGGCTGCTTCCTGGACACTTCTGAATTCACTGTTAAAGAGTGAAATAAGATTTTTCTGATTCCCAGATTTATTTAATATCTTTTACATTAAGTGAGGAAAATATTTATAAGGTAAAATTTAACTTTAAGGAAGCAAATACCTAAAATCCCACACTTTGTTCCCAATGTTATATGATCTAATCCATGTTTTAATACTAAACCAAATCTGGATTCTGGAGTATTTACAATTTAAGTAAATGTTCCCTTCTGTTAACTATAGGACTGCTAAGTCGATATTTATTACCAATCTCATTTTGCCATGCAGGCTGCATTCTGAATTACATGACAGGGCCAGTGAACGGTCAGGCTCTGTGTTCACAGGGGTCCCTCCTCCCCACATGAGATGCTGAGCTGTTGAACTTCATGTTTCGCTCTCTAGCTTTCCCAGTGTAACTTATCCATCTGTTGATTTATGTCTGATCATTTTGTTTAACCATATATATTTATTTAAAATGAACTTTGGACTCAAATAATGTCCCCATTGTCAGGATGAGTGTTATTTCCTTTAAAAATGTAGAGAAAGCTGGTTTCTCTGATTCTGTAATTTGATAGAAGCCAGACTCCCCATACCACAGAACGCCAAGGGTTCGCACTTTCTCTGTAGAGCACTGCCAACTCTGGAATGCGCTTTCTTTGCATCCATGTTTGGCTAAACTTTGTTGACGTGATCTATGGCCAAGTTCTCGTCCCCTTTCTCTCTGTAGTACATTTTCTCAGACAACAGAGCTCTCCTTAATGTCAGAGGTCAATGCCTATTCCTGTGCTTTTTTCCCTAAAAGAATTCCATGTTCAAAGCAAGCTTATGTTAGCACAGATGAATGATGCCAACAAATAAACACGCAAATCTGGTTGATGTTAACTCCACTCGTTTTTTCAATACATTTTTGAATGCTATTTTTGTCTCTGTGATAATAATAATCGCTTCCATGTATTACTATCATTTATTGGTCTATATCAGGACTTCTACTCCTATGCCCGAAGGAGCAAAATATTTGTAAAGGTGCTGAGAATTACTGTTGTTTTTCCAGTTCTTACAGACAGACACAAAAGCTGAAACAAGGGGCTCTTTCCAGTGTCACTGCATCCCAAGGCATTTAAAATGCTTTGGCTAAAAAGCAATATTGGAATAATGTATTGTTTTCTCTGTGTTGCTTACAATAGCAATAAAAAATGATAGCATGCTCTTTGTTTTTGTTTATTTAATTATTTAATAGTAGATGGGATTTTGTTTTTTGGCAAGAGATCTATTGAAAGTTAAATAGCTATATTGAACATTTAGTCGTGGTTTTAAAATAAATAAAAAAAACTTGTTCAGGATTTTTTAAAGGATAAAAAGCATGAGAAACAAGGAAATCTCTTTTGTAGCCTGAGGCTTTGTGAACTGTAATGGATATTTAGGCAAAGTTAACTCTGAATACATCAACAAATATGAAAAATGCATTTTTTGCTTGAAAATATGTCATATTTCATCCTAGCATTTTGCTATAAAATTCTGCAAAATGTATTCTCAAGCAGAGAATATGCTTCACTTTTGTGGCTGGATTTTGATTATTGATTAATCAAAAATTATTGATTATTTGATTGTGGTTTAAATGGCATTACCAAGAGGCTTGTGAGATTGTACTTTTAGGGAAGGGGAACAGAATCTTGGCAATGAGAGGTCAGTGCTTTAGGGACGTGCTAATTGAATGGCAAATATTCTTCCAAGGAACCTTTTGAAAGAAATAACTCCTGATGTGGGAGATACTGACTTTTATTTTGTCTTCCTCAACAAGTGATTTTATCGGTGCTGCGTGAATATATCATGGCTGAATGAAAAATAAGGACTAACTTGACCATGAGTGTCTGTATTTTAACCACCACATGTTAAGTATATTGGAACTAGATCTGTGATACATATTATTCATTGTGTCTCTGAATTTGTTGGCATCATGCATTTCTCATGTTTTATGGGAGGATCTGAAAAGAACCTACTTTTCTTCTTATGATTCAAGTTCATGCAGAAGATTTTTGTCTATTCTGTGTGATTATGACTTGGCTTCTAGCTCTCCTCACCTTCTGAACGTCCAGTGCTGACAAAAATGGTTGATAATACTGCTCCAAATTTGAGTAGATACAGCCTGCATTTTTCTTTGATTATTGTGAGGAAACTGCAGAATGCTAGCTCTGCCTCAGGGACATCATTATAAACACAGATTGCAAAATCCAGAGCACCAAGAAATAGCGAATTCTGTTTCACATCTTAGGCAAAGGTAAAAGGATCAACTTTAAACATAAATGGATCAATTTAATGAAGGCATGTGGTGAGTCAAGCAGAAGCAGAATCAGTGGACACTTTGTAGAAGGGCTCATTCTTTCTAAAAGCCCTTGTGAATTATGGTCAAAGGCATTGGTCATAACCACCGAATAGGCAGACACATTTAAAGACCAGCTGGCATCACTGGTAAATGAAAAAGATTGCTTTAGGCTAAAATTAAATTTTAACAATAAATTGACACTGAACTTCCAGGGCGATGATGCACAAAATTTCTTAAATATTTGAACACATGCATTTATATGGAGAAAATTATTTGATCTTTGTATGTACAAGCCCTCCTGCCCTATCCCCTTTTTGGTCAAGCAGATCCAAGAACAAAGTGAAAGTAACAGTATTTCTGGTAAAGGAAGGGCAATGGATCATCATACTTCCAAAATCTCTGGGCAAATTAGACTCTCTCCATTTCAATAAATAACACTTTTCCCGTATTTATTGTCAGGGGCAACACTGAAGTAGACTAGGGAACATGTGGCTTATTACAGATCACAAAGGACATTATAACTAATTTGCTACTTTGACAGGACTTCCTGTGGTCTCCCTGATACTTTTAACCAAAAGTTTCTTTTAAAAGCTCTTGTCAGCTTACAACAGTGAATACATTTTTAATATTATCTCAGTGGAATGTTGGAGGAAATCTTTGTTAGAATCACTTATTAATATGTAATGCAGCCAAACTGGGTTTTCAAGACTTATTTCTTACATCAAGATCTATCTTCTTGGGCGCCTGGGTGGCTCAGTGGGTTAAGCCACTGCCTTCGGCTCAGGTCATGATCTCAGGGTCCTGGGATCGAGCCCCGCATCGGGCTCTCTGCTCAGCGGGGAGCCTGCTTCCTCCTCTCTCTCTGCCTGCCATTCTGCCTACTTGTGATCTCTCTCTGTCAAATAAATAAATAAAATCTTTTTTTAAAAAAAAAGATCTATCTTCTTAGCCAGCATATTTGGTGCAATTAAACAATATTTAGGAGCATTCTTCCTTCACCTAGAGCAGTTTGTCAATATTCTTAGAGACAATTGGAGGATTCTTTGATCTTTGACACTTTATTTATAGTTCATCATTTTATTTTTAAAGATTTATTTCTTTATTTGAGAGAGAGAGAGAATAAGTGGTGGGAGGGGCAGAGGGAGAGAATACCAAGCAGACTCCCCGCTGAGGACAGAGCCTTATGCCAGGCACTATCCCAGGACCCTGAGATCATGACTCTGGCTAAAACCAAGAGTCAGAGATTTAACTGACTAAGCCATCAAGGTGCCCCTATAGTTGATCATTTTTAATCATGGAACTGACTAGCTAGAGAGATAAAAGATTCAAGTTCTGAGAATGATTTCAAAGTGCTGGTGTCCAATCCAATCATATCTAATCAATTTCAATGAATAAAAATCCCTTTAGAATGAATGCCTGGGAACTACAAAATAAAGTGGCGATGAGATTATTGTTTCGCCTAAGATTATCAAAAAGTAAAAATTCAAAAATAAAAACTTTCCAAAAATTTTCTAAGTGGTTATTTTGTACTACAAGCATAAATCAAATTTTTATGGAAGTACTCTCCATCCCTCCTCTCTCCCTCCCTCCTTCTTTCTTTTTCTTTCTTTCCTTCCTTCCTTCCTTCCTTCCTTCCTTCCTTCCTTCCTTCCTTCTTATTTTCTTCCTCCCTTTTCTTTAACTCCTCCTCCTTCTTCTTTCTTTTTCTTGAAAGTTTGCCATTCCCATATCTTTATCCATAATAGAATATTATTCTTCTGAATTAAAATGGAATTTAAAACATTTAAGAATTACTAGGGATAATATTTAACAATGTTAAATATTAGCAAATGCTAATTAGGAGCTAAGTAGCTGAAAAAATGGCATTGGTAACATTTATTAAAGGTTTTTCAAATGTCAGATTGTGACAAAATATATCATTTTCTTACATTTACTAAACTTATTTTTATTAGAAGGATATTGTCTTTTTTATTATACTTTTGCTCTAGATTATAAGCTTCAAAAATATATTTATTTAGTACTTTCACTTACGTTATAAAGAAAACGATTTGTTTTTAGTGAACCGTCTGTGTTTAAGTACAGGTTCTACCATTTGCTTGATGTGTGACCTTGGACAAAGTACTGAAATTCATATTCTCAGTTTGTTTATCTGTAAAATGAAGATAATAATTGTTTCTACCTGTTACAGCTCTTAGGAGGATTCTATAAGTAAATATTTTTAAGTACATAGAGTAAGTCTCTCTGTTTGTTATATAAAAATAAGTGTACATGTTTGTCTCAAAAAAATCATCATTTTGGGGATGTCTGGGTGGCTCAGCCTGTTAAGCATCTTCCTTGGGCTCAGGTCATGTTCCCAGGTTCCTGGGATCCAGTCCCGCATCAGGCTCCTTGCTCAAGGGGAAGCCTGCTTTTCCCTCTGCCTGCGGCTCCCCCTGTTTGTGTGTGATCTCTCTCTCTCTGACAAATAATAAACAAAATCTTAAAAACAAAACAAAACAAAACAAAACACCCTTTTATCCTTTGTCCTTGTTTTCTGCCTGCCCACTTCCTCCCTCTCTCGGTCTTCTTTCCTTCTTTCTTTTCTTCCTTCCTTTCTCAACACATGAGAAAACAACATTAAAATTTTCACGGAGATCGATTTTTTACCAGCTTACTGGCTAACAAACATTTTTGTGGTTTTACTCCCCATATATATTATCTCTTGTATTTTTGTGCTATAGGTTTTTTTTTTCCCCCAAGAAACTCTGCTATCCACGGAAAATAAAAATATAAAAACCCAGACTGAAAAGTCCAAGGTGTGTCTCCTAATGAAATCATCCTCATGTAAGTAAAATTGGGAGAAAGGGAATGGTTTGACATTTCCTGACATGAGGAGTCAAAGCCTATTTTTAAGAGCTTGTTTGAGGGTAATGGTGTCTAGAACTTCTTAATAAAGATAATAGGCTGGCATAAATAAACTTTCCTTTAGGGTCCTGATAATGATCAAAGGTCTGATGCCTCATTAAAAGCCTTTCGTATATCACCTCATTTTAATGTAGCCCCTTGGGATCAGTTGAACATTAGTGTGATTTAGGTATCCAGGCTCAAGTATCAAGGTGAAGGAGAGGAAAAGAGGAGAATGTGTTAGTGTAAAAGTCAGCAGTGTATGTACAGAATAATGTGCATTTTAAAGACTGTTACTAGGGTGTCTGAGTGGCTCAGTCGCTTAAACGTCTGCCTTCGGCTCAGGCCATGATCCTGGAGTTCCGGGATTGAGTCTTGCATCGAGCTCCCTGCTCAATGGAGAGTCTGCTTCTCTCTCCACCCTTCATCTGATTCATGTTCTCTTTCTCTCTCAAATAAATTAATAAAATCTTTTTTAAAAGTAAATACAGTTACAAAAGATGTATATAAGGTGGATTCAAGTGAGTTGACTTGGAATGGTAATGGTGGGATGGGGACAGGAATGAAGGGGCTGGGGGCTGGGAGAGGCAAAGAGTCTGGGCAGGGTTGATCATGGGGTATTTACCAAGGTGTAAAGTGGAAAAGCCAAAGGCCAACTTCAATTTCCCAAGACAGCTTTGGCTCTGAGAACTTCTTTCTGGCCAATTCCCATTTTAAGAAGTGCTTGACAAGTGGCTTTATAAATTAGGATGTATGGCACAGGAGTCTAGACTGTGCTTCAGGGAATGAGCTCTTGGCTAACTAGTGCTCAAATTGAAGAGAGAACAGACTGAATTATATTGCCTCAGGGATGGTACATCCCATTCACTGGGCAGAACTAAACCACCCTTGACAGAGTTTCAGCTTTAATCTCTGGTTCAGCTAAAGAGCAATTTTACTTTGCCTTGAGAATGCACTAGTTCTAACAAAATTGGAATTTCAGAAAGACTTCACCTTTAAAGTCACCTTCAATATTACCTTATTTGCTCACTTTATGTTATCATTTAGACATAGAGGCATTTCCATTTACTATTATGCAGGATGGTAAAATAAATAGCTCTCATTAATATTTCATCTGCTCTTTATTCCTATCACTAGATGCTCTTCTGTTTTATATCCTATTTGTATATAACAGTAGGAACACACACACCCTCACACACACAACTTGAGGAAATTAAAAAAAAAATTTGGTACTTTTATGATTCTTATATATCGTCTACTCCTTTTTTCATATACATCAAATTTGATTTTCTCCTTTAAATATTTTCTTCTCTTTCACTCCAAACAGATGTAGGCACTCATTACTTTTTTTTCATTCAGTCATTCATTTTTCGAATATTTACTATTACGTAAAATATGTGAAATATTACAATAGGTGATGGACCAAGGAGAATCTGTGTTTCTTGTTCAAAGCATAAGTGTCTATTTGGAGAGATAAAGTCTGAGGTGGCATGCAAGAAAATTTCAAATCCTTTACAGATACAATAATTAAAAGGCATATAGGAATAAAATGGAATTCAGCGGATAAAATATGTTTAGTTATTTTAAAAGAGAAAGAATATAAATTTAGGATAGGGTCTGGATTTCACATCATTTTTTTACTCAAAGAATTTCAGTTAATTTGCATTCTTAAAGGAAGTTAAATACTCCTAGAGATATTTTTCTTCATTTTTTATACTATGAGTATTTCTATACTCTTATTATATTTATATATTAAAAAGGAGCTAAAAATGTATTTTACAATGATCAACATATAGCTGTCTTTCCATTCATGTTCCTTCTCCCAAAACTTTTTCCTACACCTCCCGACCTAATTATTTTAAAGCAAATTCTAGAGCCATATAATTTCTTTTGTTAATACTTGAGCATATATCTCTAAGAGAAAAGATTTTTAACACAATTGGAATACCATTATCATACCTATAAATTTAATAGTGTAAGGCAAATTATAGAAATCATATAATTTCAACTTCAAATAGTCCTGCATATATTGTTAACAGGATTTCTTTTAAAACATAACAATACCATCATGACATCTAAAAAATAATAGTAATTAAAAAAATACCACGTAAGATCAGGTTGGTGTTTGCATTTTTGTCTCATAAAAGTCTCTGCATACTTATTTTGTTTTAATCAAGTTCTAAAGATCCACATTGCATTTGGTTGATAGCTTCTGTAGATCTATACCAGTTCCTTCCCCACCCTACTCCCCAAATTTTCTTGTCGAAGAATATAGGCATATGCCTGTAAAATTTCTCACCATCTGTCTTTGGTTGATGGCACACTTGTGTTGCCTTTCAATGTGTTCCTTTTGTCCTCTTCAATTCAAATATCATTGGAGTCAGAGGCTTGATCAAATTTAGTTCTTTGGCAAAAAGACTTCTTAGGTGATGCTGTATTTATCTGCCTGATATCTGGAGGCACATGATCTGGGTTATTCTTTTCATCATCGATAGATGGCTGAGCATGTTTAGGCATTATCTGACTCAGGCATATGTTTATAAACTTTGCCATTATCCCTTCACCCAATGGTGTTAACAGCCATTGGTTATTACTGCCAAAGCCCATGATTGCTTTATTTCATTAACACTGTAAAATGGCAGTACTCTGATTCTGTCACTCCTACCACTTGTATTAGCTATAAGTCTTCAACAAAGAAAACATTTTCCTCATCAACTTTTTATCCTGAAGTACTGTTTAAGAAAGGTAGTGTAGGGGTGCCTGGGTGCCTCAATGGGTTATGGCTTCTGCCTTCGGCTCAGGTCATGGTCCCAGGGTCCTGGAATCGAGTTCCATATCGGGCTCTCTTCTTGGCAGGGAGCCTGCTTCCTCCTCTCTCTCTGCCTGCTTCTCTGCCTACTTGTGATCTCTGTCTGTCAAATAAATAAATAAACTCTTAAAAAAAAAAAAAAAGAAAGGCAGGGTATATTACTCACTGTTTTTTTTTTTTTATTGGCAAGTTTTAGAATAAAGACTTGGCCTACCAATCTCCAAAGTTAAACAAGATCTTTGCCTCATCATTGCGAATGCGTGTTTGTTTTTTTTTTTTAATTTTATTTATTTATTTGACAGAGAGAGAGATCACAAGTAGGCAGAGAGGCAGGCAGAGAGAGAGGGAGGGGGAAGCAGACTCCCTGCTGAGCAGAGAGCCGGATGTGGGACTCTATCTGAGGACCCTGAGATCAGGACCTGAGCCGAAGGCAGAGGCCTAACCCACTGAGTCATCCAGGCACCCATGAATACATGTTTAAAAAAAAAAAAACATATTTGGTGCTTCAATTCGCTCCTTATTTTTGATCCCTAGGACCTTACTCAAATTTGCTTCTGTTAGTATTTTGACCTGAATCTGGTACCCATCAAAAGTTTCCTTCTGTTTTGATGTTACAAAATGTTCCAACCTCATCCATATATGGAATTAATTATTTCTCCAATTAAAACGAGCTTCTTTTCATGGCAAATTGTTCTTTCAGACCAAAATTTGGGCTATGGTTGTCATTGTTACTGGTCTTGTTACTGCTTCTAGAATATTGAGGATGCAAAGAAATTTTTGAAAATAAAAATACTTCCTGTGCACATAGTATTTTCAATTCAAATTTAAGATTATATATTTCTTGTTTAGATTCTTTGATTCTGTATCTTTTCTCTTTTGGGCTGAACATTTTGCTTCCAAATGACATTGATAGAAGTATTTTGCAAAGCAGAACGTGTGTGTGTGTGTGTGTGTGTGTGTGTGTGTGTGTGTGTGTCTAGAAATTACTGGCGCCCTGCCCTACTCCCTTGTTTGTCATCATTGTAGAGCACAGGATGGGTCAGGACCTATTTGTGAAAATGGGTTGGGTGGGACACAGCTAAGCGGGAGGTTGGCATGGCAACCAACAATGTCCACCACAATCCTATTACTGTTCCCATTGACATGTTCAATTTAGCAAGAATAAATAATTTTTGGTCTACATTTTCTCCTCTTCACAACTGCTTATTCTAATGTCAGAAACATAGGGCCCTTTTAAATGTAGTTGAGAATACAAATCAGTATTTCAGAAAGAGGTAACTAACATGAATATGCAAAATCAGTTTCTGTCTTTCTAATTTCTAGGAGAAACTCAAAAAAGCTAGAACTACAGGGAGACACACTTTGGGAATGGTGGTGAGAAAAGCCTCTTTTCTTGCCACTTCAAAAAAGTCATTTTTCCACTTGGTGTGATTGTTCATACTAGAAATAACTCTTGGGCTCCTCCCATATATAACTAGATGATTGTCTAATTAATGAGATCACCGTACCATGAAATCTCAATGGCCTTTTTGTATATACTGTTAGGACTTCTTTGGTACTAGTTCTCAGAGGTAAGAGAGAGTTCAAATTGTGTCCTTTTGATACCCAGTGCATCACCTCATCTCTAACTCTTATAGATCATGTTAAGGTAAGTGGCAATATCTCCTGTTAACTTCTGAGACAGAGCGTTATAGAGTGTACCCTCTCAAGAAAGGTTTTTGTCTGTCACCTCTCTATTGCTTTCTTAGTCTGGTTCCTTAAGCATTATACTTGTCTGAAATCCTAGGTAGGGGTTTTCTTTCTTTCATGTGGATAGTGCTCATTCCTTTTTTTTTTTTTTTTTTTGGAGTGGATGTGTTCTTTTCTTATGTGTTATAGTTTCCTTGTTATAGACATTTGGGAAATGAAGGAAGAAGAACTCAATGTCTGGGCTATTGCTTAACTCTTAGAAATGACTGGAAAAGAGAATTTAAAGAGTGGAGGACAGAGTTTAGTGAATAAAAGGATATAATATAATCCATGTTAAAGAGCAGCACAGAGGGAAGATGTGGAAAACAGACTCAGAAAATTCATTTCTCTCAAGTTGGAAGACCTAGATTCAGTTGACTTCATTATCAACCTCACTTAGCACCACCATCTTTGTTTTCATCATGGGAAAAAAATTAATAACTGGACTCTTATTCATTTAGGTTTCTGTGCTTTTTGTTGAAGATACATACCACAATGAGTGATCCTTGAAAAGGGCAGTTTTAGTAGTTGTTCCTGCAAGTGTAATGATGATGCTCACAATGGTGTATTGACTATGGAGCTTATGGAAACTAATTATCCATGAAAGAAAAGAATAGAAGGCAGGTTGGTAAGGTTGTGAACCCACAATAGTGATTAGGAGAAAAGGTTTGTATTTCTGTAAACATTTGTTAAAAATCTAGTAGAATCCCTATTCTCCATTGCCACGAGAACAAGTTGTTTGTTAATTATTCGGAGTTGATTAAAATCAGGGAATCATTACATAACATCATCCTTCAACACAAGATATACAAATTGCTATAGGCAATAGGTGGGGATTTCTTCTTATCTATCTTACAAAAATCACATCTGTAACCTGGTAGATGGGTACCCAAGGCAATGCACAGAATGCCCTGAACATGAAACTGGGGGTAATATAAAGAGTTATGTGACAGGATCTCTCACCATTCAGACCTCATGTCTAGTTGGACATATAATGTGTACATAGCAGATGTTAAGTGGGGACTTTTTTTCTCTAAGAGAATTGAGAGCAAAGTATATTAGGTGACTACACATTATAAAGAGAAGGACCAGACCACCCCCCCCATGCAGAACATGCTAAAGGTGACCACCACCTACCCTCACGTGCACACACAATGATCTAGGACACTTAGCCATCATTTATCTTGAATTCAGAAAAGGTGTCAAGGAAGATAATGGGGAGAAAAGATTTCCTTGGTAGGAGTTGCTGAACAGCTCTTTGTCTTGGCTTCTTGTCTGATGATGTCAGACAACACTCTCAGACAGTGAGACTGCACCAGAAGGAAACGGGACCTCCAGCTTTAAAAAGTATATACTGAGTTGCCAAAATCAGCTGAGCTGTTGCCAAGGAACAGGAAAAGAGATGGAAGAGCACCCATCAGGCCTAAGATTTTGAGAGACACAGGAAGTCGGTCATGCCTCTTGCCTAAAGAAGTCTGTAGATGAGAAGTTTCTGGAATCATCTTGATGGTAGAGCAGGTAAACAGAATCATAGAAAGACAAAGTTGTTTCTTTGGTTCAAGGAGACCCTGTGAATACAGGCAAACTTGAGTCATCCTAAGAATTTCCTACACAGGCAAGGTAATATAGGCAGCAAAAGGGTGGAGATATACCATACGAGAGAGATGCTTGGAGAAGGTGGAGAAGCCATCAGGCAGAGGGGAGAATTCCTGACAGCAGTGGTTCATCTGTAGGTCCACACAGAGGACATCTCTGAAGAACCCACAACAGGGCAGTACAATGAAAAATGCAGACATGTATTGAGGTGTCTGGTTTTTTTAGAGTGGCCAAAACTTCAGGAAAGTAAATCCTTTGTGAACTTTCCCTCTTCTGTCTCCTGCCACTCCAATCCTGAAGGAACCAGAGGCAAAAGGGAGAGTATAGGAGGAGGGATGGAAGAGGAAGGCAAAAATGAGTGAAGATATGGACATACCTTTCCTTCTCTACTCCCAGGCCTGAGTTGAGGAAGGGAGAAGTTTTGAATTAGAAGATTTGAAGTTGTGATTTTTTTTTTTTAAATGAAACTGAGCTACCTAATATTGTCAATAAGAAAGTGACCAGAATGACTATGGAATCTACTTGAGCTGCCAGGGACAGAGGCAGTAAATGCAGCAAAGCACAGTTGGAAGGGAGAAAGACTTCTGCTTGCACCCTGAAAAGCCATGTGTGGGAACTGACCAGCAATTCACCATAATCAAGGACTCAGGAAAAATGAAAATGGAGAACAAACATGGAAATAACTTGTAGTTTCTAATTACTGGGTATCCAATCTGAGTTGCACCATCTAAATCCCATAAATAATTAACAAATTTTGGTATAGTCTCATCAGTTTTGCACCCAGATGGAACTTGTGCCATTACTGTTAAATGCAGGATTAATAATGTCCAAGGTCCCTATAGTCATATTTACTGAATTTGACTGTGGT
The DNA here is from genome assembly GCF_964662115.1 of Mustela nivalis. Lineage (NCBI taxonomy): Eukaryota > Metazoa > Chordata > Mammalia > Carnivora > Mustelidae > Mustela > Mustela nivalis. The sequence continues at coordinate 80,885,879 of NC_139021.1, forward strand.
TTTTTTTTTTTTTTTTTGTGATATGACTTGAATTTCTTAAAAATTTCAATGCCACTTGTTTGATGTTTGTCTTTTTTTTTTTTGAAAGTGCTGATATAAACAAACATTTGAAATTTATTTACTACTATAAGAAGATCTTATCTTGAAACGGATCTACTATTGAAGAAGGAAGAGTTCATAAATGTCTGTAAGCTTCCACATTCACCTCTGCTGCCTCCAAGTCTCATGCTTGCATATAGCTCTTATACCCTTGGATGACTTGGTTCTAGATAGGTACAAGGTAATGGGTTGTTAATGGGCATCTTGATTAAAGCATAATGAAATGACTCTTTTCTTTTTTAACCATTGAGAAAATGCTTACTATTCCCATCAGATTAAGAGCAGGCTAAATGTCTACAAAAAGGAGAGCATGCTTATGTTGAAAGACCCTAGAGACACCTGAGTGGTGCAGTTAGTTGTGTCCAACTCTTGATTTTTGGTTCAGGCTGTGATCTTAGGGTTGTGAGATTGAGCCCTGTGTAGGGTTCTGTGTTCAGCAGGGAGCTTCCATAATATTCTCTCTCTCTCTCTCTCCCTTTTCCCCTCCCCCCATTCATTCTCTCTAAAATAAATAAATCTTAAAAACAAAAATCAAACAAACAAACAAAAAACCCAGAAAAGCCTTCTACTCACACAATGAGATCTTAATGTTTCTAAATTCTGTAAAATTTTACATCATAGTCTGCAAAAGAGGAATTTTATCGAGTGCAAATTCAAAACTCTCCTACTTTGAATTTATTCTTCAAACACAGCTGTGGCAAGCAGAGTCCTGAATTTTTCTAGGACAGCTGAATGTCCACCATGACACTTATTTTAGCTGTGCTTATGTTTGTGACTAGACCGCCATGTTTTCCCCATGTGTTGAAAAGGCTCTTCTGGTCCTCCCACAACCACATCCCTGCATCTTCCTCTAGTAGATGTAGCTAGAATGTTTTTCCATGCTTCTCACTGTTCTCTTTCTTTGTCTGTTGTACTCATCCACCACTTCTCTGCTTATTCTTTTAACAAATGGAGGACTGTCCCGCAGGGCTGATGAGTTTTTGTTGGTGGAGAGGGAGGAAATGGAAGAGAGAGACCTAAGAAGAATAAATCATTTTATAATCCAAAGCAGTTATGTAAAATAAACACTTTCTGGGAAAACTGCTGGATGTGTTGCTGATGAGACTCTAGGGTCTCTGTCCATGGAGCCATTGAGGTCAAGAATCCCTGAAGTATCATTTTGTCAGGTGGGGACAACAGTGTGGCCTTGACCTCACTGGTGACATGGCTGGTGGCCACTCCTGAAGGCCACAAGCTCCTTCAGCTGCCTACACTGTCACCCTGCTTGTTTTCACCACTAAGTATTTGAGTTGAGAAGTTGAGTTGAGTTGAGAAGACCAAGAAGAGTAACCTCTCTAAGGATAAAGAGATGTTTATTCCATTGTAAAGAATAAACCAAAAGGAAATTTTTTTCCCTCCAAACCCATTCTCTGGCCAGTGCCTACACGAACAAACAAGTCTGTGTGACAGAACTTATGCATTTGGTCCTCCAAAGTGCTTTGGCTTTCCCTACTTGAGTTGCTGTGGAGTTAATCCTAAAATGAAGAGAAAAGATGCTGACTTATTTTTGTAAGGACTAACTCCTCAGACAACGATTAGATGTGAACAAACGTCGATCCATTTCCATGCGTGAAAGCCAGTCTGGAAGCCTGTCAGAAGGGCTCTGCTGAGTCGAACGGAAGGATGGTGAGAGGAGTATGTTTCGGGGGCCCACTACAAGAGCCCAGGCAGAAAGCTTGGAGTCCTAGGAGGTGTTACCAAATGCCAGGAATCCATTGCAAATTCAACTCCACTATGAGAGCTCGAGAGCACCTTTCTATCCACCATAGTCCTGATTCTGTATCTTGAAACAAGTGTTCTGGTGGTTGTTGTGATTTTCCTCCCTGTGTTGCTTCTGGGACAGAAAATTCAGTTGAATGCTGCTGTCTGCCATTCCTCCAGGAGGTCTGGGATGCCATGACCTTGAAGGAGCCCCCTCAGTGGTGCATCTTCACAGGTGAGTGAACCTCCTGCCTCAGATTGGATAGATTGCTGATTCCAAGGTGTTCAAGTGTGGTCTACATGTGGTGTATGTGTATGTGGTGGACCCTGATGTCCGACTACCTGGAATTGAATCCCAGTTTTCTGACTTACATTCTGTGTGACATTTGTTAAGATATTTCACTTTCCTCATTCATTTCCTCATCAGTGTTCTCTGCTCCACGTTTCTCTGCTCCACATTTCTCCCCTGTGTCTCTGCATTTGTCAGCTAGAGTGCCTTGCACTTTTTGCACCTTTCTTGTCTCGCATACTAGATCACATTGATGTCTAATATGCTAAGGAGATAAAAATATGTAATTATTTCTTATCGTTTCCAGGCAGTCCTATTAGAAGAGCGTACCCTGGTAGCTAGCAAGGATTTATTTTTCAGAACACAAACATTGTCATCATTCTCCATGTAATGCTCTTTAGGATGGTTTACATTTTACGCAGATGTATAGATTCAGAAGACACACAGTTCAAATCTCAGAAAGGATATAAAGGAACACCCCTCTTTCTTATCCATCCCGCTTTTCTCCTCCATTTTATTTTCCCTTTGTCTTTGCTGAGATATTTCCTGCATATAAATTCAACATCAATATTCCTTTATCTCCTCAGTTTTTGCACAAATGATGGCACACTATATATGCTTTTCTATAATTTTTTGTTAAGCTAACACTAACATCATCATCCTAGAGGTCTTTCCCCACTAGCATGTAATAAATCCCTCATATTTTTAGAATCTGTATATTATCATATCTTGTGGTTGCATGGGTGAATATCTCATCACTTATCTGTAGATGGACACCTGAGTTGTTTCTAATCTTTTGTGTTTGCAAACGATGCTGTGGTGAGTAACTTTGCCCTGCCGCTATTTTCATGTGTTGACATAACTTGAATGCATTCTGACAAGAGGAATTACAAAATCAAAGGTACATGCTTTGGGGAATTGGATAGATAATGTCAGCTTGCTTTCCAGAGAGCCTATGACCATGAAATGTCCCACTCAGGTATGTGGGGATTCCTGTTTCCCCACCGCTTTTCCAATACCTGACAGTCTGATAGGTGAAAATCAACATCTTATTGTCATTTTCATGCGCCTTTTTTCTTGGCCTTTTCATTATTAATGACCACTTAATTTTCTTGTCTGTGAATTATCCATTCATGATTGTTGCCTTTTTTTTTTATTATTATTACTAAGGGCTCTTTAGATATGAAGGGAATCAGCTCTATGAGTATGTTATATGTTTCAAATATATTTTCCCATTTTGTTGTTTGTCTCTCAGAATTACTTAATATCCTTAACTTTATTTTTTTCTATTACCACTTCAAGATTTTGTGTTTCACTCCCAGCTCTGTCTCAACTCAGGGAGACTGTCAGGCTTTGCCTGGTTTCCCTTCCCTGCACTTTGGTCTGAAAATCTGGTCCAGGCCGTAAGCTGGGCAACCTTAGTGTACACCCAGGAACAGAACTGTTGGGTACTAGGGTGTGGTGCGTGTTCAACTTTAGCTGTCAGAAAGCTTTTCCAGGTCCCACTGAATGAGAGCTCTGGCTGTCCGCTCCCTTGTTAACACGGGGTTTGTTTGTCTCTAATTTTACTCATTTTGGTGGGAATGGTTTTAAATTTACATTTCCCTCATGACTAATGGTGTTCAACAAAGGAAAAGATGCACTAGTGTTTCATCTTTGTCCCAAACTAAGATAATTATAGAACTGGTTTTAAACCAGCACCAATCAATTGACAGCTAAAAGCCAAGGGATTGAATGACTTTCTTCATTAGATATAAGCCTCTCTGTGCCATGGAGCTGTATTCTCTGAATGGTACCTTTTGATAAACAGAAGTGCCAACTTTAATTTACTTCTATTTGTTATGTTTTAAAATTTGGGGGAATGCTTTAGTGTAGTGTACAAGAAATCTTTGTCTACTACAAGATTATAAAACATTTTTCCCTATTGTATTTTAGAAACTTTGTTTTACCATTCCCACTTGATCTGTAAATGTGAAACTGAGTTTTTTTGTTTGGAGTGAGGTAGGGGTTAAGATAGTTTCTTATGTTCTGTGTATTCAATTTACACAGAACATTTTATTGAGAAAATTATTTTTTCCATTTTCAATTGCTCTGTGGTGTCAGTGTTGAAAGAAATCAAATATTTTTCTAAGCATCAGTCTGTTTCTGGATTCTTAGAATTTTCTCCTGTAGGAAGATTTTTTAAATATAAATTCATTTTTTTGGATAGGAAGCTACACAGATTTCCAATTTCTTTTTTTATATTTGTTGTGCTAAATTTTTAAATTATTGGAATAAATTTGATCATTTTATTTTTCCTCCTGTATTATGTTATAAAAATCTCAAACACAGAAAGTAAAGAATTTTACAGTGAATACCCACATACATACCACTTACATTCTACAATGTATGTTTACTGTACTTCATTATCTACTCATCTGTTTTTTCCTATTTTTTCACTTATCTTTTTTTAATAAATTTCAAAGTTTGCAAATGTCAGTATAATTTCTGCCAACTGCTTCAGAATGCATAGGATTAATCTGTGTCCAATTTTTTTTTTTTTTTTTTTTGCTTCGTTTTCTTTGGAGGTAAAATCTATGTTAAATTATACATGTCTTAGATGTACCATCTGGGTAGTTTTGACTTTGCAAACTAAACCCTGACCAAGATATAGAATACCATCATCACCTCAGAAAGTTTCTTCATGCCCTTCCCAGTGAATCACCTTTTCAATCCCCTCCTCCAGGCAAGCATTGTTTTGATTTTCTTTTTTTTACCATAAACTAATCTTTCCTGTATTAACATTTTAAGTATATGGAATTATACAGTATATTCTTTATGTGTTTTAGACCTGTTGCAATGGTCTCACTGACAGTCAGGATATTGCTATATTCGACTGTCCGCCTTCCCTCTTCTTCTTTTTTTTTTTCCCCTTGGTGGAACAGAGGATTAGTCTTGACAGGACTATGTCAATTTTATTTCTTTTTAAAGAAATAACATTTGGCTTCTGGGCATATGTAGTTTGTATTATTTTATTAGTTTCTACTATTTGCTATTTTTTTCCTTCTACAATATTAAATTAGCTGTTTTTTTACAAATGACTTTAAATGCTTAAATATTTGATATTTATGCTCTCTTTTTATCTGATCTATGCACTTATGACATAATTTCACTGTAAGATGGGTTTGTTTACACTTCACAGACTTTGATGTGTTTTATTTTTATTATTATTTGTTTGAGTATATTCCTTTTCCCATTATGATTTCTAAATGGATTTGAACCGATGAGTTATATAGGAGGGTATTGTTTATTCCTGGGGGGGATAGTTAGGGAGATGGATTCTTATTTTTTAAAAATTTCCATCTAGTTTAATTCTACTGTGACCAGAGAGAATAGTCCATATGATTTAACTCTTAGACAATTGTTGTTATTTTTTTTATGTCAATTTTAACAAATCTATCTTGCACACTTGAAAACAAATACGTATTCTGTAATTGTTGCTCTCCTGTTTTTAAAATAGAATAGAGTCTCCTTAGAGTATATTTTTCATATCCTAATTTCATTTCTTTACTTCTTTCAACTGAGCCTCTTTTATTTTGAAGCTTTATTATTTGGTACATACAAATTTAGCATCATTATATTTTCCTACTCAACTGATATTTTCATAGTTTTAAAATATTCTTTTTTAATCTCTAGAAATTCTTCTTGCCTATCTGATATTTCTAGATCTACATCAGTTGTCTCTTGATTAGCATTTTAATGGTGTATCATTTAACATCCTCCGACTTTAAAACTTTCTATTCTTTTATTTAAAATGTATTTCTTGTAAGAATATAATTTAGTTTTGTTTCTCTTTGTCTGTAATCAAAATTACAATTACAATTTTAATAAAATTGCTGATGTATTTGAGCTTCAATCTACATTTATATTTGTTTTCTGTTGACAGGTACACTTATGTTCTCTGATTCTGTCTCTGTTTTTTTATAATTTCTTTTGAATTAATTAGATTGTTTTTATTATCCTATTGTGTTCCCTTTATGAACCTTTGGTTATTACTTTTTTTTTTTTTTTTTTTTTTTTTTTTTTTTACTATTTCTTTAGTGGATGCCTTAGCGATTTCAACAAGTATTCTTAACTTATGATATCTAATATTACTCAGTAATTTTACCATTTCAAATACTGTAAGAAACTTAGAATATTTTAAATCAATTTGCCCCCCCTTATATTTTATGCTATTTCTTCTCATTACACACACACACACACACACAGACATGTATGAAGGAATTATTGCCTTATACACCAAATGATCATTTAGATTTATCTATATAATGACCATACCCACTGTTCTTCACTCATTCTTTTCTGTGTTTCCAGGCTTCTTTATGAGATCATTTTCTATTTGCCTAAAAATATTCCTCTTGGTGTTTCCTTTAGTATAAGGCTACTGGCGATTTGTTTTGTTTTGTTTTTTGTCTGAAGAGTCTTTATTCAACATTCGTATATTAAAGATATCATTATAAAGCATAAAATTTCATTATCTTCTGCCTTCTATTATACTTGTTGAGACGTAAGGTTTTAGGTTTATTATGGTTATTGTTACGGAGTTGTACTTCAATTTTTTTGTTGTTGTTCTTTATCTTTGGTTTTCAACTTTTTAGTATGATAACCCATGGAATAAATTAATTGTATTTATTCTTCTTGCATGCATAGAAGTTCTTGAATCTGTGATCTGATGCCTTTTTTCTGATGCCTGATATCTATGGGAAAATTATAAATCATGTTGTCTTTAAATATCTTTTTCTGAAAGACAGCCTCTTCAATAAATGGTGTTGGGAAAATTGGACAGCTACATGTAGAAAAATGAAATCGGACCATTTCCTTACACCACACGTGAAAATAGACTCAAAATGGATGAAGGACCTCAATGTGAGACCTCTTCGACCTCAGCCACAGCAACTTCTTCCTAGGAACATCACCAAAGGTAAGGGAAGCAAGGGCAAAAATGAACTATTGAGATTTCATCAAGATCAAAATCTTTTGCACAGCAAAGGAAACAGTTAACCAAACCAGAAGACAACTGACAGAATGGGAGAAGATATTTGCAAATGACATATCAGAAAAGTGCTAGTGTCCAAAATCTATAAAGAATTTAGCAAACTCAACACCCAAAGAACAAATAATCCAATCAAGAAATGGGCAGAGGACATGAACAGATATTTCTGCAAAGAAGACATCCAGATGGCCAACAGACACATGAAAAAGTGCTCCATATCACTCAGCATCAGGGAAATACAATTCAAAACCACAATGAGATATCACCTCACACCAGTCAGTATGGCTAAAATCAACAAGTCAGGAAATGACAGATGCTGGCGAGGATGCGGAGAAAGGGGAACCCTCCTACACTGTTGGTGGGAATGCAAGCTGGTGCAACCTCTCTGGAAAACAGCATGGAGGTTCCTCAAAATGTTGAAAATAGAACTACCCTATGACCCAGCAATTGCACTACTGGGTATTTACCCTAAAGATACAAATGTAGTGATCTTAAGGGGCACGTGCACCCAAATATTTATAGCAGCAATGTCTACAATAGCCAAATTATGGAAAAAACCTAGATGTCCATCAACAGATGAATGGCTAAAGAAGATGTGGTATATATACACAATGGAATACTATGCAGCCATCAAAAGAAATGAAATCTTGCCATTTGCAATGACGTGGATGGAACTAGCGGGTATCATGCTTAGCGAAATAAGTCAATTGGAGAAAGACAACTATCATATGATCGATCTCCCTGATATGAGGAAGTGGAGATGCAACATGTGGGGGTAAGGAGGTAGGAGAAAAATAAATGAAACAAGATGGGATTGGGAGGGAGACAAACCATAAGTGACTCTTAATCTCACAAAGCAAACTAAGGGTTGTTGGGAGGAGGGGGGGAGGGAGAGGGGGGTGGGGTAATGGACATTGGGGAGGGTATGTGCTATGGGGGGTGCTGTGAAGTGTGTAAACCTGGCAATTCACAGACCTGTACCTCTGGGGATAAGAATACATTATATGTCTATTAAATAAATAAATAAATAAATAAATAAATAAAATTTTTTAAAAAATCTTTTTCTGCACTATTTTCTCTCTACTTTCCTTCTGAAAGTCCAATTACATATATGCCATACTTTCAACTATATCTCATATGTGTTTGATACCCCATTTGGTATCTTTCATCCATTTCTCTCTCAAAAATTTGGTCTGGATACTTCTTATATAAGGTCTTGTTCAAAATTCACTCTATATCAGTGTCTAATTTGCTGACAAAAACACTCTTCGTTTCAGTTACTTTTCAGTATTATAATTTCCACTTAATCATATATATCATATGTGCTGAACTACATCTTGACATCTAATTTCTTGAATGAGTTAATCAAAGTTATTTTTAAGATCCTGTCTTATAATTCTGTCATTAGGATCTCTGTTGGGTCTGTTTTGTTGTTTCTGATTTCTCCTGGTGTTTGGTCATGTAATCTTTTCATCTGTTTGCTTGACAACTTTTGATTGAGTATCTTCCATTCTGTTTGATGAGTTGCAGAGAAAAATTAAGACACTTAATGTTGTTAATTTCCTTTAGAGAGGATTTTCTTTTTGCTGTTAGATCAGAGGAAATTAGGTTGGAGGCATATTATCTGAATCCAACAGGGCTTCAGTGTTTTGAGAAATGGTCTATATCCTGTTCATTCCTATTCCTAATATATAACCCTTGAGAGTATTTAAAGTGAACAACTGAGGTGTTCACAAGCATACATTCTTCTTGGCAAGCCTTTAAACTCTAGGGTCCAATTTTTGTACACTAAATCTGTAAAGCAGTCAATAACTCTACTCAGCTTCTTGTCCTCTCAAACTGCCGTTTCCTTCTCTTCTTATCTGCCTCTTATCTACCATAGTTTAGTCAGCAGATTCCTCAAGGAAAAAAACTAACATGCAGGCACCTCTGTGAGTTCCTGTATCTGGATCTTGGCCGCTCAAGTTCCATTGCCTTCAGACAAGGTTTTTGGGATTGGTGTGTTTGCTGTTTGTTTTTAAACATCTTTTCCAGCTACTCTAGTTTTCATAGTAGCTCTGTTCCCCAATCATTAATCCTCTAGTTCACTATTATGACATAACTTCCTAGTATTTTCCTTGAAATACTAAATGTGATTTCAATTCTCCTATTTGATATAAGGCTTTTGAACACTGGTTGTTAGAGGATGGGAAAGACTCAACTGATGAAAGCCAAGAAGCAAGGCCAGTGTGAAGATGTCTAATGGACATGTTTGTTCCAAGTGAAATGAATTTTATATGGGGGATTGGAAGAAAGAGAAGAAGAGGAGGAGGGGGGTGAGAAGGAAAAGGAGGAGGAGGAGGAGAGGAAGAGGAAGAAGAAAGGAAAGAAAAAAAAATGGATTCCTGCTCCAAAGTTAGTATTTGGTGAAAATATAATTTTCATGGCCATCAGTCATGTCTGGTTTACAACACAAGATAATTAGTCAGCAACCATGGTCTATTGAAGAAGTGAAAAATCTTTGGAGACAAATATGAGAACAGAGAAGCTTTAGATGTTTAATAAGGAATAAAAACAAAAGAGATATGTTAGTTATTAGAAATATTTCTCAATTCTGCCTCTGTCTGGGCATGGACACCATTGTGAAGCCAGGATAAGCAATTTGCAACAAAACACAGGTATCACTCAAACCAGGGAAGATGCACCCACATAGACCTGGGGTGAATGGTGGGTGAGATTTGTAGCTTAAACTGCATCATAAGGTAAGTGGGAAGACTAAAAGCCCTCTCAAATATGTATGTGCCAACTCAAAGAAGAATAATATAGCTTCTCAATGCAATCTACTTAATATTTGGTGGGTTTTAAGTATTTCATTTATTTTAAGTTTTAATTATAGCTCTTGACATCTCAAGTATTCATAGAAACAATGATGGAGACAAATTCTGTGAAGTTAAACACCACGAGAATTAAATTTTAAAATACAAGATTTGAGCTACAGCCATGAAGATCCTTTTTCTCGCTGCACAGAAAACTGAGAGGACTATCCTGACCCCCCCTTATCAGAATCACAGGGGGTAACAAAAAGACACACTGTTCATTTTGTCTCTCTGTGGCAGTAACAACATTCTTCATATTATGAAGTCCACTAAGGTTACATAAGAAACACACTACAAAGTGGGAGTCACAGAATAATAGCAAAATGACAACTGTGCCTGTGTGTGTGTGTGTGTGTGTGTGTGTGTGTGTGTTCAGTTCCAGTTACTTTAAGAAGGTGGGAAATCAAGCTTTTAAAGGTGATGGACCAATTTCCTTATAACTTGGAGATCCATCCATTTGAAGTTTAAAATGGAAGAGGGAACATGATGAACGTGTTCTTGCATATCTTAATCCTGTGAACATGTAAAATAGAAACTGTTAAGCTTCAATGATATTAAGAAGAAAACACCTGCAGTCCCTCCTGGCAACCACAGGGTTGGCTGACTGCTTGTATGTCTGCACTTACAGTGTAAAATCAGCAAGAGGAAAGTGTGTTTTCTTCAATAATGAAGAGGCTGAGCCAACACTGGTCACAAGGCAGAGTGATTTCCATTACCTGGAAAACTTCTCAAGCGCTGTATCTCCTACAGGAAGTCATTTAGATTTTAACCTGAGATTCTCAATTTAAAACAAATTAAAGAACACTTAAGTGTAAGCTTTTTGGAGATCATTCTTTATATGGCCTTCTAGTTAGGTTTCAATTTTTTATCTTACTATTTCTGTTCAACTGTTACTGGGAGGCAATAACACTTAGTGCTATTTATTTGGAAAACCCTTTTCTGAGTGTTGGATTGGAAATATTTTAAATTACTTAGAGTACTCACTCTAAAACTTAAGGGGGCTCATGCTAAGATTTGGACATATTCTAGGATGCATATTATAGGGTGAACAGACTCTGCCAGACTCTGTATTTTACAAGTTATGGGAATTCTTGAGGAAAAATAGTGGTACAAATAGAATATATATACATACACACATATATGTGTATATAGGTAAACATATGTATGTGCATACACATACATACCTATATACACATATATACACACATATGTGCAGTATGTTGCAGACTTATGTATGGGTATTATATGTTACATATTGATATTATGTATAATGTGTATCTATGCACATATGTATATTTATATACATGTATATTATAGGTATTAAAAGAATTATTAAATTTTGGTCCAATACCAAACAATCTTAAGCATAATTTCTTTGTAATTATAATTAGTTTTTTCCTAGCTTAAAGTAGGATTAGCATTAAAATTAAAGAATCACAACAATTGCTTTGACTGTGCTGGGACCCACAGGAATTATCTCCACCCTCAGAGTTCATTTTATATATGGTCTATGGCACAGCTCATGATCTTGGTGTGGGTTCTGGTCCTTCTCTTCATCCTCCCTGTTACACAGGAAGTATTCAGAGCTTGTTCATTCATGTTTCCAGTGCAGTCCTCAAACCTTCCTCCTGTCAGCTGAGCCCTGACTTTCTCTGCAAAATGCACTGCCATTCCCTTCTCCCACCCGGCTTCTACTTCCAGGACCTACCACACATTCTAGTGCAGTCGACATTTGTTGCTCTTGTTGGTCCAACAAAGAAGTCTCATCACCTGTGATCTTGACCCGTCCCCCTTTATTCTGCACCCCAGCACTTCTCAAATCCTCTATCTGGGAAGCTATTCTGCTTTCTTTTTTCTCCCTTGGTCTTTGTTCCTACCTTTTAAGGCCATTCTTCCAAGTCTGCATTTCATAGTCAACAGATCAGACTAGAAATTCCCTTAGAATGCAAGGAAGCCAGACAGAGAATACTTTCAGTAGCAGAGTAGGTGGGACAGAGAAGAGTCACATACAAACCCTTTTGGTCTGAATTATGAATATGTTTATGAATATGGAATCCTTTCTCTTTATCACGTCAGCATGTTCCAGATTCCTACATACCTACATTTTCAGTTAATGTTTAAATTGAAACCTCTCTTAGGAGGAATAGAGTAGCACTTCTCAAAGTTGAAAATACAAACTGATTGCTTGGGGAAGTTGTGGAAAAACCACAGATTACGATTCCAAAGGTCACACAAGGAGCACGAGACTCTGTCTTTCTGACACACTCCCTAGTGTTGACTATGTCTCCAGGCTCAAGTCCACACTTGGAGTGACAAGACTGTGGGTTCTGAAATATTTCATAACTTCTAATTTAAAAATTATTTTACATAAAGTTTTCAAAACTTATATTTATAAGTGAGTACAATGATACAACTGTTTCTTAGGGTAAGATTTAGAAAAAAATATGTTGCATTTCTCCCCCCAGAGCATCTACCACAGCAGACCATCAGTCATATTCCCTCCGTACTGGGCACCAGGAGTTTTAGGGGAAAAAAGGGGAGAGCTGGGCTCTGACCTCTCCCCTGCCTTCATGCATCCCAAATGCTGCTCAGAGCTACTACATAATGCTCTCTCTCAGAAAAATAATGGTGGGAGTGTGTAGGGTGAGTGTTCTTGATTAGAAGAGGTGGGCATGATTTGGAACTATAATTTTATTAGAGATGGAGAGGACATATTCACTTGTATGGTTCTCTCACCAACAGATCTTCCATAAACAGCAAAACCAAACACATAAAAGGCAGAGAGAACAATTGGACATCCTAGCTGCATGAAAACTTTTGTGTAAACACCCAAATAATGAGTACCAGGCATGGCTGGTCACAGGTGAGGATATCAGTAGGAGCCAAGCTCAGTTTAAGCTGAGCTTAAAACCAGGTTCAACATAACGCCTGAAAGGAAGGAACAAAGCCCAGAAATGAGGGCAGGAAGTAGAAGGAAATGAAAGCTGTGAGCAGAGACAAGGCAACATGTGTAGGATGGGCTTGTCTCCAGACCTCCTCACGCAATAACCACACACAAGAGAGGAGGGTCTCATCTCAGCATTCAGCAGTCCCTGCTGGCAGGACTGTGACCTCAATGTAAGGGCCCAAACTGGGTGAAAGAAAGAAGAGTTGCTCCAACCCAGAGATTGGGCATAGTTTCCTGAGGTCTTGACAAGACAGGGGTACTTAGGAGAAAGTGAGAACATGAAATGAGAGAATAGAATCTTACTGTCTTCTGCTCTAAGAGTCAATAGATGTGTCCAAAGAGAGACCCAGGTTCAGAACAGGATGGTTATTCTTTGATCAGACTGGGGGTCCCTTGGGCTCCTCTCATGGACCTACCCAAGATGCAGAAGGAGAACCTTTATAAGAAGTGAAGGATAATGCATTCATGTAGGTAATATTTTTGACACATTTTTCTTAGAGACTGTCAAAATGAAAAAAAAAAAAAAAAAAAAAAGAAAAGCATTTAGCATGATGACTCATTGAAACACACTGTCAATTCCCTTCTCCAATTGAGTTCCCTTTATCCTGAAGGTTCAGAAGGGCATCACGTAAATCATTTTTCTTTCAGTATATGTACTTTTTGTTCTTCTGAAATGTAGTCAGCTTCCAGTAAGTTCTTTGTATACCTGCTTTAAAACACCATGAAGCTCTACCAGAGGTTCTGTGTACAAAGGCTGTAAAAAGTGCTATTCAGGGGCGCCTGGGTGGCTCAGTGGGTTAAGCCTCTGCCTTCAGCTCAGTTCATGATCCCACGGTCCTGGGATTGAACCCCACATCGGGCTCTCTGCTCAGCAGGGAGCCTGCTTACCCTCCTCTCTCTCTCTCTCTCTCTCTCTCTGCCTGCCTCTCTGCCTACTTGTGATCTCTCTCTCTCTGTCAAATAACTAAATAAAATCTTTAAAAAAAAAAAAAAAGTGCTATGCATTTTTAAATCTGACACTCCACTCCAGGTCCAGACTCCCTGTTCTGAGCAGCAGCCTAGGTTGCTTTGGTGCCATCTTAAAGATGGGCGTCTTGAGACACATGGGTGACTTAGTTGTTAGGCATCTTCCTTCAGCTCAGGTCATGATCCCAGGGTCCTGGGATCAAGCTCTGCATCAGGCTTCCTGCAGGAATCCTGCTTCTCTCTCTCTCCTACTACTTCTGATTATGTCTCCTCTCTTGCTGTGTCTCTCTCTGTCAAATATGTAAAATCTAAAAAAAAGATGGGCATCTTTGTGGGTTTGGAATCCCTGCCCCTCCCCCTGACTTGACTTTATTTATTTATTTTGGGACCTCAGGGACACAGAATTGAGTTAAGCATGTGACAGATTTTTGTCATTGTTTGTGTAAGCACTTCTCTTGTTGGATCATATGTTTTCTTTCTCCTTCTCATCTCTAGCTTCATGTACTGAACATGCTACTTTCCAATCTATCCTGTGTGTTTACTTAAATACATGGGGCTGTGTCCTGTGACACTGCCAGGATACTTGTGTGCCTTTTTTTTTTTTTTTTCAATGACATCAGTTGTACTGTGCCTTGGGTCTCCATTTGCTTTGCTGCCTTTTCTTTTCCATTTCAAATCCTTCTGATCTAGCCCTGTTGCTATAAATAAAGAACTCATTATTTCTGACTACCCAGAGTACATGTCGTTCATACTAATTAACTTTCCTCCAGTGATGAACACTTACGTTGCTTCCTCACTGCTATGATTAATACAATGGATTTGAACAGGTATTTTGCTAGGATAGACCTAGGGATAGAAGAGATGTTTTGCTAGGTTCCATTCCTACTTATTTCAGGAAGTATTTTTTTAAATTTTTTATTTTTTCAGCGTAACAGTATTCATTATTTTTGCACCACACCCAGTGCTCCATGCAATTCGTGCCCTCTATAATACCCACCACCTGGATCCCCCAAGCTTAGTGCATAACCTACTTTTGTGATTGCTTTCTATTTGCCCAAGAAGAATATATGGTCTGTGTTTACAGACCATGAAAAGTTCTGTTCATCTATTAGCCCAAACACATCAGCTTCTGTGTCTTTTTCAATTATTTTGACTATTGGCCAATTACTTTTCAGGAGGAATTTATTGACATTCCCATCAGTTGTAAATTCAACTGTTTCTTCCCCCCTTCAATTCTGTCAGTTGTTGAAACTATATTTCTAGGTGTATATAGGCTCACGGTCATAATATCTTCTGGATTATCATTTCTTTTCCTAACACTTAATAATATTTGTCTTTTCTGATTTTTTAAAATCAAGCTTTATTCTGTCTTTTATGTTAAAGTTCTTTCCCTGGCTATAATTCAGTTCATATTTCATAGGTAAATCTTTTCTTCCATTTTTATTTTCAAACTTTCTCTCACCTTTTGTTTAAATATGTTTCTTTTAAATAGTATAGTAATGGTCCCCATTTTTATTCAGTCTGAGTCCTTCTCTGTTAACTTAAGCATTTTGGGTAGTTGCTATCATTTAAAAACTGTTCTACTATTTTATTTCCTATTTTTATTTGCTACACATCTTGTTATTTATTTGTTTATATAATCTCGACACCCAAGTGGGCCTCAAACTCATGGCTCCGAGATCAAGAGTCACATGCTCTGCTGACTGAGCCAGCCAGGCACCCCTATTTACCACACATCTTTTTATTTGTCTTGTAATTCCGGACCTTCAATTGGATTTATGAATTTTCCTTTTTTCTTTAAGGTTCAACATTTTACTGATATTATCATGGCAATTTCTCAAAGATAATACTTCTGTTTATTTTGTGAGGTTTTTTTTTAACATGTTCTAGAGCTTACCAACTATGTCTTCTTCTTGAGCAAGAGAAGTTAGTAATTTTAATAATTTTAGTACTAAATTAACATTTAATAATTTTAGTAATTTAGTTAATTTTAGTAAATTTAGTAAGGTTAGTAATTTTTCTTTAGCCTCTCCCCCACAGTTAACGCATTAAAATATTTTTAGAGTTTTATACACACATGTGTTTACATTGTTATTGAGACAATGATAAAATTATAAATTTTGAGGCACTTTTTTTTCTTTTTTTTAAGATTTTATTTATTTGACAGACAGAGATCACAAGTAGGCAGAGAGGCAGGCAGAGAGAGAGAGGAGGAAGCAGGCATCCCACTGAGCAGAGAGCCCTACATGGGGATCTGTCCCAGGACCCTGGGATCATGACCCGAGCCAAAGGCAGAGGCTTTAACCCACTGAGCCACCCAGGTGTCCTGAGGCACTCGTACATGTTATCATACACTGCTTCCTCTTCTCTCTGGACTCCTCCAAGAGTGCTCTCTGAGGTTCTTTGGAGAGTCAACCATGTGGGACACAGTGTGCCTTTATTTTATCTTCACATTTAGAAAAGACATTAGCTCTTTGTCTTGTGTTTTGAAACTATGACTCCATTGCTTTCTTCTACCCAGAGCTGCTATTGTGAAATCTTTGAAGTGATGATCTCCTATTTCTTTCCCAAAGACTTTTGAATTTTCTGCATCTTTGATTTTTTAAATATTACTCTGACGTGTTTAGTGGTTGAGATTTTTTTTTAATTTTTTAAAAAAAATTTTTATCAACATATGATGTATTATTAGCCCCAGGGGTACAGGTTTGTGATCGCCAGGTTTACACACTTCACAGCACTCACCATAGCACATACCCTCCCCAGTGTCCATAACCCTACCACCCTCTCCTGACCCACTGACCCCCAGCAACCCTCAGTTTGTTTTGTGAGATTAAGAGTCTCTTATGGTTTGTCTCCCTCCTGATCCTATCTTGTTTCATTTATTCTTCTCCTACCCCCTAAACCCCCGACATTGCATCTCCACTTCCTCATATCAGGCAGATTGTATGATAGTTGTCTTTATCCAATTATTTCGTTAAGCATAATACCCTCTAGTTCCATCCATGTCGTAGCAAATGGCAAGATTTCACTTCTTTTGATGGCTGCATAGTATTCCAGTGTGTATATATACCACCTCTTCTTTATCCATTCATCTGTAGTTGGACATCTAGATTCTTTCCATAGTTTGGCTATTGTGGACATTGCTGCTATAAACATTTGAGTGCACGAAGCGGTTGAGATTTTTGTATCTATCCTGTTTAGATTTTCTTATCTATTTTTTGTTTGAATCTGGGTAGTTGGAAGGAAATATTTTCTTATATATCTCTCCCTGCCTCCCCATACACACTTGTTAATTCTTTTCTTCTGGGGCTCCTATTAAATAGCAATGGACAATTCAGTGTATGCCTTTATTTCTTGATGTTTCCCTCATTCTTCCCATCACTTAACCCTTTCCTGATGCCGGTCCTAACACTGCTGCAAGCATATCTTGCAATGTACATCCTGTTTAACCCATCCAATGTGTTAATTCAATAGTTATGTTTAACACTCAGTAACCCACTTGAACATTCTGTTACTTTGGGCACTTGCCTCTTGTCCCTATGTCCCTCCTCATACCCCTAAAGATATTTACTTATGCTTACTTGAAATACCTGCTCCATCTGGTCAATTAATTCTGCGACTCCTGCTAAGTGGTTTATTTTCTTGCTCTTTAAAATGCCAGTCCTTCTCAACTTGTTACTTTTACTCTTTGAGTTCTCATTCCCTTGGAATTCTCTGCTACCCAGAGTAAGTGATATGAGCCTGGGAGAAGGGGAACGATCTGAAACCTCAGCTTGTTCTCTCCTGTAGAAAGTTTGGATTTGGAGTGGGGTGTCAGGACAGAAGAGTCTCTGGTCTTGTGATCTAAACTGAACAAATCCCCATTTCCTCTTCTCCTCCCCATCTGATGAGCCTCCCCTCCCAGAGAGACCGCAACATCTGCTCCTTATACTGCTCTTCTGCAAACATGCCATCCTCTGATCATTTCTTCATCCATGGGACTCGGTTAGGGGGACAGAGAGCGGAAGATGCCCATGGTGACAATCTCCACTACATCTCCTGCTATTGGAGTTTCACCCTTGAGGGACTCCCAGCACCCTCCCATGGGACCCCTGTCTCCCCTTGGCTAGAGACAATACATAGCTCTCCTTTTCCACAGGAGAGACAAGGCAGAACATGCCACCCTACATGCATAATAAGGGTGTGAACGAGAAGAGAGCACAAGGGTGGTCCCTTTTCAGCCAGTTTTCTATCTTTGGCAAATGACTCTCTAAGTTAATATTTCTCTTCCAAACAGGAATAAAATTCTCTCTCTCCAGGTATGTCTCATGGTTTTTTACCTTTTTAAAAATGATTTATTTATTTATTTATTTATTTGACAGACAGCGATCTCAAGTAGGCAGGGAGTGGGGGGAAGCAGGCTCCCTGCTGAGCAGAGAGCCCAATGCGGGGCTTGATCCCAGGACCCTGAGATCATGACCTGAGCTGAAGGCAGAGGCTTAACCCACTGAGCCACCCAGGTGCCCCATGCCTCATGGTTTTTATGTTCAGAGATTAATTGTCTCACTTTTATGGCTTCTCCAGAGTGGTTTCAAGAGAGGAAGTCAGCAGCTATTGGCAAGCTTACCATTCTTCTCCAGAACTAGAAATCTTTGTTGACTTAAAGAAACAATTCTTACAATAACAACTCTTGTTTTATGTATTCTTTTATTTACTTTTGATGAGAGTGACAACAGGTGTTAGCTCCACTGAGATCGGGAGATTTCCAGTCAACTTCAACACCACCAGTTAATATATTTCTCGGAAAATTTAACTCTCTGAGCTTCAGTTTTCTCATCTGCAAATTGGGAAAATTACATTGCTACAATTTTTATTCAGTAGACACTGTGTGTTAGGCACTAATATGAAGCCCAAACTACTTCACAGGACTGCTGGGAGAATCAAAGGAGATACTATATAATGTAGCTAGATAGACCTCAGTGTGCCATCTTGAAGCAGAAAAATTGCATAGGATTTAAGGTCTTGGTCTCCAGAGTGAGAAAGATGTGTATTCAAATCTTGTCCTTGTTACTTAGCCCTGTTATTTTGAGCACACTACATAATGTCTCTGAACATTAGTTTCTTAAATTGTAAAGTGGAGATAATATCTACATCAAAACATTGTGTAGATTTAATCGAGATAACCTAATTAACAACTCAGTGGTTACCCAATGTTTGACATCTATTATGTGTTCAATAAACACTGGCTATCATTAGCGTATATATCAGCTCCTTCCCTCCTGGCAGTGCTCCACAAGCTTTAATTACCTCTCAAAGGAAATTAAAG
Organism: Mustela nivalis; assembly: GCF_964662115.1. Classification (NCBI taxonomy): domain Eukaryota; kingdom Metazoa; phylum Chordata; class Mammalia; order Carnivora; family Mustelidae; genus Mustela; species Mustela nivalis. Next base: position 80,905,112 of record NC_139021.1, read on the forward strand.
GAATATTGACCTTAGATAATTTGATGTCACAGAATCTAAATGCAGTAAGTAGGTTCTTTATAAAATCCTGAATGACTATGATCATTCTTTCTTGCCTTGAAGCATCTCTTGAATTCTTAAGTTATCTTGCTCACTATCATGGTCATTGAAGCAATAGCTATAGATTTTTGAGCCATTGCCCAAGAACTTGGTCTTGAGTGACACTGCAGGGTGTTGAAAGGAAATGCCGTGAATAGTAACAATTAAAAACTTGAGGAAATGTTTGTACAGTGGATGGGTCATTGGACGGCGTGGGTAGAAATAAAGAAAGGCAGAGGTTATAGACTGAAAAGCAGGACTGCCATTTATAGAATACCAAATCTGGGGCACCTGGGTGGCAAAGCCAATTAAGTGTCTGACTCTTGGTTTGGGCTCAGGTCATGAACTCAGGGTCTTGAGATTGAACCCCATGTCAGGCTCTGTGCTCAGCTCCAAGTCTGCTTAAATTTCTCTCTCCTTCTCCCTCTGTCCAACCCCAGTAAATAAATAAATCTTAAAAACAAAAACAACAACAACAAAAAAAAACGTAAAAAACGCCAGACTCTCTGATCATCCTAGTGGCATTGCAATCCAAGCTAGGGGGATAGAGACTCATATTCTGGAAGAGCACTAATCTCTGTTGTCCCAACAGTAGCCACTACCACGTGTGGCTATTAAACATTTGAAATACTGTTAGCGTTATTGAGCTGACCTTAAATTTTATTTGATTTCACTTGATTTAAGCTTAAATTGAAATAACCCTGTGTAGCTAGTGGCTACTCTGTTGAAAAGTGCAGCACCAGAAAAGAGAATTGGCAAAATATGATGTAAGATTAAAAGTGGGTAGTGAAGGAGCAAGAAAAATAAGCTGTTCACAAAGACACTTGGGGGAAGACTTCAGGGACCCCGGGAGGATCTGGACATCCTTCGTTTCCTTCAGGGTCCTGTAGACAACCATCTGTCACTACCACAGTCTACACCCCGTGTCTCTGTAACCTTGTCATCACCCTGCAATGCCTGCTCACATGTTCCCTTGTCATAAGCGTAACCCCGTGCGCATAGCCCAGGGGAGCCACATGCCATATGGCGTGGAGCTCTACCAGGGCCAGAGGAGCAACACTGATGCAGAGTGCAGAGATTAGTATTCATGGCATCAAGGACTTCCTTCTGTACACACCACACATACCACCTGTATACAGGCATGCAAAGGGCACAAAGCTGCCCCTTGAGAAGCAATATGATATCTCCGGACTTAGTCGTAGAAAGCCAGAGACTGTAATTTGTTAAAAAGAAATTTTAGCTCAATTTGTTGTATGTTTGGGCAAGACGTATATTTAGATATGGGAAGTGTGTGTGTGTGTGTGTGTGTGTGTGTGTGTGTGTGTGTAGGTGGGTGGATGGTTAAAAACAAAGAACACTGCAGTATAGATAATAGCATTTTTGTGCATAGCAATCTTAAGGAAAGGAAAAGAGATATTTTCTCATTTAAAGATTTGAAGATGACTTCATACTTATTTTCTGCTGTCTTCTCAGCCTTTTCTAGTGTATTTGGAGCTGTGCTGAGGTATATGCCCAGAGCTCCCCTGTTTTAAATAGTATGTCAAATACTCTGCCGGGTGTACTTGCTAACTCAAAGTGTGGGATGCTGGGACCTCCCCTTATTCAAATCTATGTAGTGGGGAGATGTTCTCCAAGTAACAGATGAGTGGTATGACAGAGCTGTTTCTGGACAATGCTGGCTATAACAGAGAAATCAGGAAATGAGGGTTTAACAGGGTTGCATGTGAAGGGAATATTTTCACTCCAGCTCACAGCAGCTTCACTCCAGACTACAGCAAAAAGCAGGTGGAACCCACAGGAGGGTACAGTGGTGATGCTTTGATCATGAGAACTCCTTGCCACTTGGTAACAACTCTCAGTAGCCAGAATTTTTTTATGTGTTTGATTTGAGGGAAATGTAATGTGTTTTATGTGGTTATGGTAGAAAGCATTTCCCCCCATCAATTTTTACAATGTATTATGGAGAGCTGAATGTTGCAGTTTATAGAAACCCCCAAAAGCTGCTATTCAATGTATTATTGTCCTAAATCTAAATTCATATCAAGTTCACAAAGAAAAAAATATTTAAGATAAAAAGCTTCTCTATTCTGCCATCACTGAACAAAGGTATTATATTTAGTCCTTTGACCGCCATCATTATTTATTTACAGTCCAGAGCAGGACCCAGATTTCTATGCTATATAAAAAAATTCTGGTAGGAATGAAGAACAGATCATGGTTTCAAATAAGGCCCAATTTTCCTTCACCTACTGTTTTTTGAGTTGACTATAATACACCCTGATTATCCACTGTACACTAACACACATAATAGGTGTGGTGGAAGATTGGCCCAGAGCATTTGAATTCTCCCTTCTCTGCATGCTACCTTGGCAAAGTTTAGTTGACCCCTATGTTATAAGTGTTTGCTTTCTTTTGCTGTTGCTGTTGGAAAGTTCTACAAACCCCGTGTGGCTCTGCTAAGCCCCAGCTGCTTTTTTCCCTTCCCCCTCAGCCACAAAACATACTCACCAGATTCACATCAGCAACAGTTTCTACCCAGACTAGAGTTTTCTTCATTTCACCTCATTACCAGGTGATAATTCAGTCCGCTGCTTATTTTCTCTCTCATACACATTATTTCTATTAATAAGCTACTCAACTCTAAATGTGATTTTCTCCGTTTGAATCTCAATGTGGAAAACTAATCTAATTAGGAACTTTCCCTACAGGTCTGTTATTTTTTTTTTTTTTAAATTTCATTGTCAGCACTAGAACTTTCTATGCTTTTCAAATGGAAGAAGAGCAAAGCTTCACCATTGGAAATTATGGGTTACAAAAAAAATTTGTAAAAACCCACATTAGACAACAGGCTCAAGATATAAGCTATTTCCTACTCTGCAGATAAATCTGATTGGTATAAAAAGGCACTAATGCCTGAGATCTTGGATGTATTGGAAACTGACAGATTTGAAATGAATCTATAACTAAAGAACCAACCTGAGAAACCCGTATTTTGGAAAACACATTATTAAGTAGATGATCCATGATCTGCTACAGCATTTGGCAAAGTATTTTTGAAATTGAGTTTAGGGGGTGCCTGGCTGGCTCAGTCCCTAGGTAGAGTATGCTACTCTTGATTTCAGGTGAGTTTGAGACCCACACTGGGCGTAGAACTTACAACCTGCTTAATTAAAAAGAAAGAAAGAAGAAAGAAAGAAAGAAAGAAAGAAAGAAAGAAAGAAAGAAAGAAAGAAAGAAAGAAAGAAATTGATTTTATAATTCTAAGGATAATAGAAAACTTCAGCAACTCCGTTCTTTTCAGTTTTCCTTTTCCTTATTCCTTTCTCTCTCTCTTTTTTTAAGATTTTATTTATTTATTTGACGCACACAGAGAGATCACAAGTAGGCAGAGAGGCAGGCAGAGAACCTGATGCAGGGCTCGATCCCAGGACCCTGGGATCATGATCTGAGCCAAAGGCAGACACTGAACCGACTGAGCCACCCCTGCATTCCTTCCTTACTCTTTTCTTCAGGAATTTAAATTAATGCTATCTCTGAATCCTATAACTCATATGACATTTTCTTTAAAATCTTTTATTTATTTATGGGTCACATTCTTTTCTAAAAGTCCCTAGAAAAGATAAAGCAAGTGAAGATAAGAGCAAATATTTGCATTAATGCTTACTGCAGGCTAGGTACTTATTCTAGATGCTTTGTAGAAATTAAAACTTCCTCCTCACTACCCAACCAGCTCATCATCACCTTTTGTAGCCCATTTTAGAAGTAAAGAAATGGAGGCATATTTTCATTCAGTCAAGAACTAAAGATCTTGCTTTCAACCACTATGCCATATTCATCTCAGTAGTGCCAGGTCAGTAATCACTTTTAAACGATTAGCTGCTTAATGTTTTGATATTTTGTTTTAATTTAGCTCATAAGTATAGGCCTGTTCAATTCTGAGAAGATGTTGTCTGCTTACCAATAAGCTACACAAGGTAGGGAACCCACTGTGCCATGTCTGTTTCTCAGTACTACTGTATGATTTTTGTTGGCACACACAGTGGACTCATTTCTCCAAACAGATTCCCATCAGCCAGTCTCATACAGTAGTAAGCTGATGCCAGGGAGATTGGCCAGTTGGGTTCTCTGGCCTGCACCTTCTTCAGCTATTGATGAACTCTAGGGGATACCAACATTTAACCCAAAGCATGCTCAGTGGTCCCAGATCAGTACAAAGGGAGAAACCATGTAATCTAAATATTAGCTGGCATCAGGTTATTTCAAAATGCTTACTACACTTTGGATAAGCCTCCCATTTAGACTAGAAAAACCCAGTCCCTAGGTTAGGTCTCCTTGACCTTGATCTCCAGCAAGGTTGTACATACAACTCTTCCTTCCTGGAACTTAATTTCCGGCCAACCCCTCCCAACCACTCAGATGACATTTGGTTTAAATATGTTCATTTGATCAGTTGAACAAATGGATTTCTGTCCTTTTGGATCTTGGATCAAATACAAAACAGGGAATCTTTGAAATGCATGTGCTACAAGGGCCCATCTTCCTCTACAAGTTGCTATGGCATTTCAGCTCTACCACCTTGCACTGGGTTTGTAGAGGGAATCTCAGAAGACAACTTTGCAGACACTTAGGAGGTAGCCAACTGGGGCTATTTTTTCCTCATAGAACATGTAAACAGAGCATTTCTCACTGAGGCGGGAATTACCAGGCCTTCAGGAGAAAAACTGCTTCCTGTCTGTAATGTAGTGCAGTAGCTGCTGTCACATAAATGCATTCAAGTTACTCATTTATTCACTAACTCTGTGTTAGCAACCTATTGTTTACTCATAGCTCAGTTAAACTGGCTGATAACAAATCGATTTATTCGTTTTGTATAAATTGGAAGCTGCTGCTCTTGACACACTGTTGTAAAAGCTCCTCAGCACTGTGCATCTGAGACCACAAGAAGCTTATTTTTAAAATAATAAACAAACAACTGCACGAATAATGATCATAATTGACTCTTGTTCTTTTATGGTGAAACAGGTGAGATGTTAAAAGGTAACCAAAAACAACGAGAAATGAATGAACTGTGCCTTCAGCTTTGGTCTTCCATCCTATAAAGAACATTTCTAAAAACACAGATTTGAGATCTGTGGAATTGAACAGCTGCACACAAGATTTACTTTTCAGTAATTTCTTTCTTTTCTCTTCTTTTTTCCCCCCCTTGGCTTAGAGAAGTTTTCCTTTCCACAGAATCCTTCTTGGCCACATTATCTACTGTGAGAACTGATTCATTTGATTCTTTTGCTCCTCATTCTGCGTATGTAAATTTGTAGCATGGCTGGTATCATGGTTAATCTGAAATCACTTGAGATATGGCTGTGTTTTCCTTTGGGTGTGTTCACTGCTGGCTGGGTTAGATGCTCTTTTAGGACAGATCCCACGGACCGCTGCGGTCATCATGCAGCACCGGGACATGCAGCCTAAAAGGCTGCACCCACTGCGTCTGCTGAATGAATGTGCTCTTGGGGAAGGGAGAAGGGTGAGGGTGTGGCCATCACCCTTGGCCTCCACGGAGCCTTCCACAATATGCTTGAGGGAAAGCGTTGATTTGAACAATCTGTTCTTCCTTTTCAAAGGGCAGTTTTCAGCACACCATTTGGTTTTCTTTTGGATCACCATGAAAATACAATCAGGAAGTAATTTCTTAGAAGAAATTCCGCTCTGTCTAATCAAAATCTACTTTTGATTGCCAGACCTGTCTGTCCTTTCAAGTCCCAAAGCCTCCATTTTCAACGTGCTTTCTGTGTTCCCACCGTCATTTCTGCACGGTTCTGCCTCCTGACAAAAACAAATCTGACAAAACCACTATGACTTCCTCAGCTCTTGAGGAAGGGAAGACCCCAATGTTTTTGTTTTTAGGTTTCCTTCCTTTCTTCTTTCCTTCCTTCCTTCTTTCCTTCCTTCCTCTAGAAGCAGAGACTGAAACAGAGGTAGAATCAATGTTTCTTGATTATTGAGAAAAGAAAGGGCCCTCACAGAAATGACAAAGCAACAGCTTCACAATCTCAGATCCATGAGCCCTCAAGAATGCCTTCTGAAGCTCTTTCAAAGAGGTGGGATGAAGATTGAAATAGCAAGGGGATTTTATGAAAGGCTTGATTTTGAAAAGAAAAGCAAGCTAATGTGAGTAGGGATGCATGTGTTGGGGGCTTGGGAGAATGAGGCAGAGAACCAGGGAAAGGCAGTGACATAAATCAGGCTTGTGCTGAGTTTCCTGACTGTTTATTGGTTTGTTCCCTGTGGTGCTTTCACTAAAACTGCTTCCTCTTTCTCTACATTCATTCTGTTCCCACTCCAGAAGGTCTTGGACGATGTTGGCAAGATACCAAACATCTGGGTTTTGAGATTGAGAAAGAGAGAGTAGAATCTCCATGGTTAAGTAACTTAATCTTTATGTGACCAATGGGATGTGGTCTGAGAGGTCTGATGATTTCCCTTACCACACATCTACTGGGCACTCTGAGAATAAAACATGATGCTTTACCTGTTTAAGAGATGAGCGAGAAGTAGTCAAGTTGATGACATTTTCATAATAACTTGTTATCATAATTATACCATAATGAATACATAATATTTTGAATTTTATATATAATTGTTTTGTGTATCATTATTAGAGTTCTCAGTTTCAGAATGTCACTCTGTGCCGGGCCCTGAGGACGGTGCTTTATATACATAAGCTCATGTAATCCTCATGACAATACCAGCAGATTATAGTTACCATTCCTATGGTAGAGTTGAGAAAACTGAGGTTCGTAGAATCTCTATGACTTGCTTTCACATCGTCTAGCTAGAAGGTAGTAAACTGATATTTAAATCTGGGCCAGTCTGACTTTAAGAATCCTGAACAATGATTATTTTTGACATTTCAGTTGCTTATTACAAATGTTAATACAAATATGAAACTAAAAATGAAACAGTGAGGTTTTCTGCTTTGTTCATTTGAGGATACTTGATGAAAATATTGGCTTTAATTTTCTGCATTTTATTTCTTTACTTCTATGTGCTTTTCAGTAGGTAACAAAAGAGTTGTGACCTATTTTTTCACAGAGAAAATTTTAAAACCTTCAATAAATTGGAGGCTCCATACTTGCTATAAATATTTTAATTTAGAGAAAAAGTAGAGCCGTAGGTTAAAATGTATTGATCATAATTTGAAAATGATACTTGGAGGAAACATGTTTCTTTCTTCTGGATTCTAAAAGATTGAGCATTATTACTATGAGTTATTTAATATTTTAATGTGTAACTTCTATAGTCATTGATTGCTATGGAACAAATTACTCCCAAACTTAGTAGCTAAATACAAGGACTACTTTATTACTTCTCACAGATGCTGTGGGTTAAGAATTCAAGAATAGCTCAGCTGAGTGGTTCTACTGCTTCATGTAACATTGACTGGGATCACTTGGTAGTTTCCAACTGATAGTTGAAATGGTCTAGAACTATACTTTCTCTCTTTATATGTATATATATATACATATATATATATACATATAAAGAGAGAGAGAGATGCATATATTAGCCACATTTAAAAAGCTTAAATAAGTATGATTAATTTTAATAGTATTTTTATTTAACCAAATATAGCTAAAATATCATTTAAACATATGATCAATATTTAAAAATTTATTGGAGTTTTTCATATATTGCTTGAAATCCTGTATGTATTTCATTTTTAGAGCACATCTCAATTTGAACTATAGACATTTTGTGTATTCAATACCCACATGTGACTGTTGGCTACTGTACTAGACAGTATGGGTTATTAGAGACTCCAAGATGTCTTCACTGTCATGCTTACCACCTTAGCTGGAGGGCTTGGGTAGGCTGAGCCTCTCTTCTTTTCTAAGTATTCTCAAGATGTCCCACGTAGTTTCTCCTACATACTCACATATCACATCATCTTTTTACAAGGTAATTCAGGTTCCAGGAGATTAACGTGGAAGCAATCAGTCCTTTTGAAAGGTAAGTCCTGAGCTGGCAGAAGACCACTGTGTCTGAGTACAAGAAAGCAATCCCAGGCTGCCTAGATTCCAGTGGAAACAAAATTACCCCACCTTTCCATGGAAGGATGGTCAAAGAGTCTACAGCTCTTTTTAACATGGCAGGAAAATGTATTAATTTTTCTCTCTGGTCTTATCCATTTGTTTTTAGTTTATATCTTAATATGGTGAAGTTACATGTTTGAAAAATCATTTCCATACATTTATAGGATATTGAGATGCAGCATATAAGGGAAATGAAACAATATTTACACATACTTTGTAGACCCTGGAGAATCATGTAAGATTTTATTTATTTATTTATTTATTTGACAGAGAAAGAGAGCACAAGGAGGGGGAGCAGTAGAGGAAGAGAGAAAAGCAGGCTCCCTGCTGAGCAGTGAGCCCCACTCAGGGCTCCATCCCAGCACCTTGGGATTGTGACCTGAGCCAAAGGCAGACACCCAACCGACTAAGCCACCCAGGTGCCCTGATCCTGGAGAATCATATTAATGTATGAATTGATTAATGCATGAATTGAATAGTTTAATATTAATTTATGAATGTATTTCATACATTTGAATGTATGAAATAGATCCTTAGAGGCATACACACACACACACACACACGCACACACACATTGGCATAGAAATAAATGACATAGAAATAAAAGGTATATATATTCTTTTAGAAATGAGAATTCATCATATATAATTTGTTTCAGTCAGATTCCTGGTTAATGACACAACACCTAATATCAACATTGTTCCTACAGGGAAATAAAAACCATTTTTTCTTGTTCCACCAATTTTCTAATGCAACCATTAGGGCATGGTGAAAAACGATGGTGTCCTATTTTAACTTTACAGTTAACAAAAGCATTATAACTTATTACCTTATTTCTGTTTGGACTCATAGTTTTAGTGACTGTTTTGCCATGGAGGTTCTACTATTACTACAAACCACGTTTGGATGAATATTTTGTAAACTGGAGATCATGATTTGTTTTTAGTTAACCAGTCACAAATTTGAAAAAGTATACCATAGTAATTACAAAACCAACCAACCAACAAACAAAAAGCAACCCAGAATATTAGAGACTTATTTTCTCTTTTTTAAAAAAAAAATTTACAGATATTTGGATAGGTCAGATGAAATCTCACTGCTACTGAAATCAGTAATTTATGAGCACTAACTGTAGAAAATCAAATTAAAGCACAGAGAATAAAGAACTCAAGGAACTGCTGTCTCAGGGTAGTCATATATTGTGATTCTGAAATAGATTCATTCTGTCACAAAACTAGAGAATGGTAATTGAGCTAGACAGATCCATGTTGTTATCAGAGTCCTTGACTTCCTCTAGAAGGAGACAGCCTCCATGACTCGTTACAGGTTTCACCTAAACTCATTGGTTTTGACAATGACAAGTCTCTGTTTGGGGGCTTGTCTACACTCTGCTGAGCACAGTTGAGATTAAGGGGTTATCAGTTGTAGTAGATATCCATAATGGATCAACCAAGAAATAGACCATTATGTGAACTGGAATTGAATCCCCTTGCTACAGTAGCCAAGATGAATTTACCAGGTCTATGAATCCCCTAATTTAATGATGTGCCTGAAAATATGTGGTAATTGAAAAATATAATCCCTAAGGCTAAAAAGGAGAAGTTATGTTTTCTGTTAGGCTCTTCACTGGATGATGCAGAAGATGCCAATATACAAGTTTGCACATCAACCAGTTAATAAACTGGTCATTTCAACTTTCCTGCATGGAGCTGCAAAAACTTACATCCTAGAACTTGATGTGAGAATTTAGAGGGCTGAATGATCAATAAATTTGCTTTTGACTTCTAAAGCACTTGACAGACTATTTGAAAAGTTCTGAATTGAATTAGAACTCTTACCCATGGTGTACACTGAATAAGTGGGTCATCAGATTAAAATTAATCTTGTAAATTCAGACCCAAGAAACACATGAGAGGGATTAATCACATTAAAATTCATTTAGCTTTCATTTTTTCAACTTATGTATTTACTGTGTCACTACATTCTTTCCTTCAATTTTACAATTATTGCCAAGGAACATTCAGTAGGAAGCACGTGATCTAGCATTTATTAAAACAAATAAAAATTTTAAAAATCCATTTATAAAATCCATTACTATGTACCAGATACCATGTAAGACAATTCACCTTTATGTCCTTATTTATTGCTCACATGAAATATAGGAGATGAATACTATTGTTACCTCTATTTCACAGATGATAAAACTGAGGCTTGGAAAGATTAAGTCTCTTGCACAATGTTCCACAGCTGATGAGGGGCACATAAGGGATGTGGACACAAGTTTGCCAGTCTCTAAAGCTCTATATCTTAACCATTGTGCAAGAGTGGGGATAGCAGGAATTTCAGTAGTAGTAATAGTGTGGTAGTCAAGGGCTAACATTTACTGAGCACTTACAATATGCCAGTGTCTGACTTTATTCCCAGGCAGCTGGTCTGGAGACTTCCTGGACTGAGTCACCCAAAGAAGATGCTAGAGCCCTGTAGAATTCCTACAGCAGCACCCAGTGGCCTAGAGCTTCCTCGGCACCTAGCACATTCTCAGGTTTGTCTTCTCCCTTTGGAGTCACTCTGCAGCACCCCCAGGGCAAAGTTCCAGTAAGCTCCAACAGTGAGACACCTGAGAGCCTTCTGTGGTCTCGGGGATGCATTCCTTGAGTGGCCTGTCTTAGTCCTCAGAGTTGTGGTTATTCTCTTACCTGCATATTAGCATTTTCCTTGACATTCCACACCAGACTCCCCATGATTCCAATGCTCTGTTAATCATCCTTTATATTCAGCTTTGTGTTTCCAAACATTGTGGGGTTTCTGTCTCCTGACTGGACCCTAGCTGATACAACATGCTATTTTCCCATAGCTCCATAAGCAAAGACAATAATCAGTTCCTTTTTATAGGTGACGCAACAGAGGCACAGAGAAGTTTGTATGTTTGCTCCATTCTGTTAGTTCTAATAGTTAAGAGGACTGCCCTTCCTTCATTTTTCTCCTCTTTCAAAGGCTGGAGCTTTCCAAGGTGCCATATTCAGTAAGGACTCCCTCTGGGCAACTTTGCAGTTCTTAAGGCTCTTATAGGGCACTCTGTTAAGGACTGAACTGTGTTACCTCAAAATTCGTATGTTGAAGCCTTCACCACCAATATGCCTACATTTGGAAGTAGAGCCTTTAAGGAGGTAATTTAGGCTAAATGATGTTAGAAAGGGGGCAGGTGTTAATCCTCTCACCTAAGAAAAGGGAGAGACACACAGAAGGGCCATGTGAGGACACAGAGAGAAGGCAGGCATCTGCAAGCCAAGGAGAGAGGCCTCACAAGAAACCAACTCCGCGAACATCTTGATCTTGGATTTCTAGCCTCCAGACCCTGAAAGGAAATAAGTTTCTGTTGCATAAACCACCAAATTTGTGATAGTTACTTAGACAAGGCCAGCAGACTAATACATATCCCAGAGAGTGAATCCTGGTGCTAAACCTCTACCTTCAGTTGTCTACCACATATCTCCACATAGTTTTCAAACTTCAACCTTACCTACCAAAGCAGTCCTTCTCATACATTCTCTATCATAATTCATGTCCTCTTTAGTTATGGAGACACTTGAGCCACAGAACCCAGAATCTTTCATTTTCTTAGGGTCTCATGGGATTTTTAGTCATAACAACCCTAACCACAGATACTCATGTTTGATAGGATCCAGCAACCTTACTCCTGGGTATAGATCCAAAGGAATTAAAATCGTTATCTTGAAGAAAAGCCTGCATACTCATGTTCATGGAAGCATTATTCAGAATAGCTAAGCCACTGGAAACAATCTAAATGTCTGTCAACAGATGAATGAAAAAAGATGTGGTATACAACGGGATATTTTTTGGCCATGAGAAAGAAGGAAATCCTGCTGTTTTCAATAACATGGATGGACCTTGAAAATAGTATGCTAAGTGAGAGAAGTCAGCGAAAGACAAATGCTATGTGGTATCACCTACAGGTAGAACCTAAAAAACTTAACTTGTAAAAACAGAGAGTAGAATGGTGGTTAGGAGGGATGTTATAGGGGTGTTGAAGAGATGTTGTTCAAGGGTACACATTTACAACCAACCGATAAGTAAGTTCTGGAGAGCTAATTCACAACATAGTGATTATCATCAACAAACTTTATTATAAACTTCAAATTTGCCAAGAGACTAAATCCTAACCATTCTCAACAGAACAGAGAGAAAAATGCATGATATGATAAAGATGTTAGCTAATGGTACTGTTGTAATCTTACTGCAATATATAAATGGATCAAACCAATATGTATACACCTCGAATGTATACAATGCTGTATGTCAATTATGTCTCAATAAAAAGATAATACTTTGTTTTAAAGACAAAGAAAAACAAATCAGACTTGTGGTTATCAAGGTGGGGAATGTGGGAGGGGGAACTGGAGGAAAGTAGTGAAAAGGTACAAATCCCTAAGATAAATATTAGGGATGTAATGTATATGACTACAGCTAACACTTGCTGTATGGTTTAGGGAAAGATTGTTAAAAATTAGATTCTAAGAGTTCTCATCACAAAGGGAAATACTATTATTTTTCTTTTTCTTTCTCCTTCTCTCTCTTTTTTTTTTTTTTTTTGGTATCCTTTGGAGGTGTTGGGTGTTAACCAAACTTATCATGATGATCATTTCACAGTGTATGCACGTCCAATCGTTAGGTTGCACACCTGAAACTTATACGGTGATGTATGTAAATTATAGCTCAATAAAACCTGGAAAAAAGATATTCAAACTATTTTCCACCTATGTTTCCCATACTGTTTGCTTATTTCAATTCATACCTTAAATCCTGGTCTGAATATGTCACTTTAAAAGCCCATAACAGCCTCTTGCTCACAGTAGCCTTTTCCCACACAGAAACACAGAATGTTTCCCAAGAGATATTCCTATAAAGATGGTTTTGTGGTTTAATGCACAAAACTGCCCATATGTGTAGTAAAGACTCATAAAATACCTGTAGAAAAGCCTTCTATTTGATTTTATTTACTCCAGCATTTTTCAACTTCAGGAACGATCACTTCACCACCTTCCCCCACCTCCATCCCATTTTTCTGTCTTTGTACACGTTGAGAAACGTAAAAAGAAATTTTTTTTCTAATTGATGGCAGACTGTGATTGTCATCTTGTGTGGACACTGGCTAGTGCCCCACCCACACCTCCTTGAATCCCTGAATTGTGTTTGAGGAACTGCCTTCAGGCTAGTGGTGTCCACAACCCCACCCCCATCCCCTGGGGTGGCCTAAGCCTCTTGAGGAAGGAGGCCAGAAAAGCAGGAAAATCCAGCTCTCTTGCCTCAGGTCTTGATGACCATAAGGTGTTATTTACAGTGTTATTTACACCACAGAGCTCCCCTGCAGGATCCTGCTGACACTGTTATCAAGGAAACTGCCTGAAATCAACTCTTTCCCTTCACTGCATCCTTCTTTCCATTTCCTCTCAGGTCTCCTCCACCCCTGCGCCAGATTCTCCTGGGAGCTTTCATAAACCACTTGCATAGAGATCCTTTCTCATACGCAGATGGTCCCCCAAGATCCTTTTAAGTGTCTCTTACTACATAGCATTTGCATGGTAGGTAGAGAGCAGTAATTCCACTCCTCTCACCCCAGTGAGTGGCTCATGAGAAAGCTAGCTTAAGCTGATCAATGAACAGGATTACAATGGCATGATCCAGACCTAGGATTAGCTTTAGAGAGGACATAGGGTCCAATCAGACCAATGACACTCAAGGAGAGGTTTGTTATACAAATAAACCCACTTACATGAAAATCAGAACAAAAGGCATTGTTGGGAAATAAGTATTCCTCTGTCTCTGAACGTCATCCTTAAGTTACTTCGAGTATTTGATAAGTTGGGACTGTATTTCCAGTGACAAGGTTCTTGAGAGACATTTGTTTGACAGAGAGAATAAATAACAATGCGAATCATATCACTTTTTAAAGAAGAAATGAGGTCAAGATGGTTCTAGTATGTTGGGGAATGATGTATTTTCATTTGAAAGAAACCTGAATCAGTAGTTGGATAGTCACAGAGTAGAGACATCTTTTGTTGCATGGTTACAAGGTTCTTCTCTCATGGAGTCCAAAGATGAATCTCATGGACAAAAGTTTTATTAAATGAAGGTGAGAACAAAAAGGAAAGAAAAGGTGCTCTCTAGAGTGAGAGGAGGCAAAAATGGGTTGGCACTGAGGGCTTTTTGATTGCTCTTTTATAGAAAACTGACCGGGGACTTGGTAAATATTTTGTCTAGAGCACTTCAGACAAGCGAGGTGGCTTTGTAAATATTATGAAAATATCTCGTCTATATTTACAACAAACGAGGTGGATTTGTTATGTTCCCTTCACTCTAGTTAATATCTTGTCTTTAACATTTCGCCCCATCTGGGATTTCTGTGAGCGTGTCTCTCCCTATCCAGTCTCATCTGTCCCTTACTCACTATTTCCCCACGCTTCATGGTAGCCCAATATCAACTTTGCGGAAATATTCCTAAGTCTTCTGTACCAGAAGTCCTCAAAGTGTGGTATCTAGACCAGTAACAACAGCATCATCCAAGAACTTATTAAAAGTACAAATTCTTAGAGTGCCTTGGTGGCTCAGTGGGTTAAAGCCTCTGCCTTGAGCTCAGGTCATGATCTTGGGGTCCTGGGACGGAGCCCAGCTTCACGATCTCTGCTCCGCAGGTAGCCTGCTTTCTCCTCTTTCTCTGCCTGCCTCTCTGCCTACTTGTGATCTTTGTCCGTCAAATAAATAAATAAAATCTTAAAAAAAAAAAGTACAAATTCTTGAGTCCAACAATGAAAATTTCAGAAGTAAAATCTTATTGGGGGTGGGACCCAGCAATGGCGTTTTAATAAGCATTTATTAATTCTACTACATGCCAAAGTTTGAGAAACTCTGTTCTACATGGGTGTTAACACTTAACCTCTTCTCCTTTCTCAACAACAGTTCCATGTTCACTCTTGTCTCTCTACCAGCACTTTCTTAAATATAATGTACTCTGTCATCTGACCATTGCTTTGATTCCAAATACTGTAATTTATAGAATCAATTCAATTCCCTACATTTTATAGGTTTTTATCTCAGAAGTCACATATTTCATATTACCACAGTGGCAAATAATGTCTTAGAGTTTTCTTAATATCTCATAGGTCTGCATTTGTGTTCCATGTGTACTTCATTTTTTTTTTTTTTAAGATTTTATTTATTTATTTGAGAGAGAGAATGAGCAAGGGAGAAGGAGAGAGAAAGAGAGAGAGAGAGCGCGAGCACGGGGATAAATAATGTCAGAGGGAGAAGCAGATCCCCCTTGATCAGGGATGCTGAACTCCATCCCGGGACTCCAGGATCATGATCTGACCTGAAAGCAGTCGCTTAACCAACTGAGCCACCCAGGTGTGCCTGCACATGATACTTTTTTTTGTTTTTCAATTTTTTATCTTTTTTTATAAATGTATAATGTATTATTAGCCCCATGGGCACAGGTCGGTGAATCGCCAGGTTTACACACTTCACAGCACTCACCATAGCACATAGCCCCCCTCCGCAGGGTCCATAACCCCACAACCCTCTCCCTGCACCCCTCCCCTCGGCCACCCTCAGTATGTTTTGTGACATTAAGAGTCTCTTTTGGTTTGCCTCCCTCACAATCCCATCTTGTTTCATTTATTCTTTTTCTACCCTCCCAACCCCCCCCCACTGCATCTCCACTTCTTCATATCAGGGAGATCAAATGATAGTTGTCTTTCTCCAATTGACTTATTTCGCTAAGCATAATACCCTCTAGGTCCATCCACGTCATCGCAAATGGCAAGATTTCATTTCTTTTGATGGCTGCATATATTCCGTTGTGTATATTTACCACTTCTTCTTTAGCCATTCATCTGTTGATGGACATCGAGGTTCTTTCCATAGTTTGGCTATTGTGGACACTGCTGCTATAAACATTCAGGTGCACATGCCCCTTCAGATCACTACTTTGGATCTTTAGGGTAAATACCAAGTAGTACAATTGCTGGGTCGTAAGGTAGCCCTATTTTCAACATTTTGAGGAACCTCCATGCTGTTTTCCAGAGTGGTTGAACCAGCTTGCAACCTGGTGTAGGAGGGTTCCTCTTTCTCCACATCCTCGCCAGCATCTGTCATTTCCTGACTTGTTAATTTTAGCCATTCTGACTGGTGTGAGGTGATATCTTATTGTGGTTTTGATTTGTATTTCCCTGATGCCCAGTGATGTGGAGCATTTTTTCATGTGTCTGTAGGCCATCTGGATGTCTTCTTTGCAGAAATGTCTGTTCATGTCCTCTGCCCACTTCTCGATTGGATTATTTGTTCTTTGGGTGTTGAGTTTGCTAATCTCTTTATAGATTTTGGATACCAGCCCTTTATCTGATATGTCGTTTGCAAATATCTTCTCCCATTCTGTCAGTTGTCTTTTGGTTTTGTGGACTGTTTCCTTTGCTTTGCAAATGATTTTGAGCTTGATGAAGTTCCAATATTTCATTTTTGCCCTTGCTTCCCTTGCCTTTGGCATATTTCCTATGAAGAAGTTGCTGAGGCTGAGGTTGAAGAGTTTGCTGCCTGTGTTCTCCTCAAGGATTTTGATGGATTCCTTTCTCACATTGAGGTCCTTCATCCATTTTGAGTCTATTTCCGTATGTGCTATAAGGAAATGGTCCAATTTCATTTTTCTGCATGTGGCCGTCCAATTTTCCCAACACCATTTATTGAAGAGTCTGTCTTTTTTTCATTGGACATTCTTTCCTGCTTTGTCAAAGATTAGTTGACCATAGAGTTGAGGGTCTATTTCTGGGCTCTTTATTCTGTTCCATTGATCTATGTGTTTGTTTTTGTGCCAGTACCATACTGTCTTGATGATGACAGCTTTGTAATAGACCTTGAAGTCTGGAATTGTGATGCCACCAACTTTGGCTTTTTTTTTTTTTTTCCAATATTCCTTTAGCTATTTGAGGTCTTATCTGGTTATATAAATTTTAGGATTATTTGTTCCATTTCTTTGAAAAAATTGGATGGGACTCTGATAGGGATTACATTAAATGTGTAGATTGCTTTAAGTAGCATAGACATTTACACAATATTTGTTCTTCCAATTTCTTTTATGAGTACTTTATAGTTTTCTGAGTATAGATTTTTTGCCTCTTTGGTTAGGTTTATTCCTACGTATCTTATGGTTTTGGGTGCAATTATAAATGGGATTGACTCCTTAATTTCTCTTTCTTCTGTCTTGTTGTTGGTGTAGAGAAATGCAACTGATTTCTGTGCATTGATTTTATACCCTGACACTTTACTGAATTCCTGTACAAGTTCTAGCAGATTTGGAGTGGAGTCTTTTGGGTTTTCCACATATAGTATCATATCACCTGCAAAGAGTGATAGTTTGATTTTCTTTGCCAGTTTGGATGCCTTTCAATTTCTTTTTGTTGTCTGATTGCTGAGGCTAGGACTTCAAGTACTATGTTGAATAGTAATGGTGATAATGGACATCCCTGCCATGTTCCTGACCTTAGCGGAAAAGCTTTCAGTTTTTCTCCATTGACAATGATACTTGCGGTGGGTTTTTCATAGATGGCTTTGATAATACTGAGGTATGTGCCCTCTATCCCTACACTTTGAAGAGTTTTGATCAGGAAGGCATGCTGTACTTTGTCAAATACTTTTTCAGCATCTATTGAGAGTATCATATGGTTCTTGTGCTTTCTTTTATTAATGTATTGTATCACATTGATTGATTTGTGGATGTTGAACCCACCTTGCAACCCTGGAATAAATCCCACTTGGTCGTGGTGAATAATTGTTTTAATGTACTGTTGGATCCTATTGGCTAGTATTTTGGTGAGAATTTTTGCATCTGTGTTCATCAAGGATATTGGTCTGTAGTTCTCTTTTCTGATGGGATCCCTGTCTGGTTTGGGTTGGGGATCAAG
Organism: Mustela nivalis; assembly: GCF_964662115.1. Classification (NCBI taxonomy): domain Eukaryota; kingdom Metazoa; phylum Chordata; class Mammalia; order Carnivora; family Mustelidae; genus Mustela; species Mustela nivalis. The sequence continues at coordinate 80,923,251 of NC_139021.1, forward strand.
GTGATGCTGGCCTCATAAAATGAGTTTGGAAGTTTTCCTTCCATTTCTATTTTTTGGAACAGTTTCAGGAGAATAGGAATTAATTCTTCTTTAAATGTTTGGTAGAATTCCCCTGGGAAGCCATCTGACCCTGGTCTTTTGTTTGTTTGGAGATTTTTTTTTTTTTTTTTGGTCCTTTTTTTTTTTTTTTTTTTAAATAAATCATAGTATGTATTATTATCCCCAGGGGTACAGGTCTGTGAATCGCCATGCTTGGAGATTTTTGATGACTGTTTCAAACTCCTTACTGGTTATGAGTCTGTTTAGGATTTCTATTTCTTCCTGGTTCAGTTTTGGCAGTTTATATGTCTCTAGGAATGCATCCATTTCTTCCAAATTGTCAAATTTATTGGCGTAGAGTTGCTCATAATATGTTCTTATAATTGTTTGTATTTCTGGTTGTGATCTCTCCTCTTTCATTCATGATTTTACTTATTTGGGCCTTTTCTCTTTTCTTTTTGATAAGTCTGGCCAGAGGTTTATCAATCTTATTAATTCTTTCAAAGAACCAGCTCCTAGTTTCATTGATTTGTTCTATTGTTTTTTGTTTGTTTGTTTTTTTTTTTTGGTTTCTATTTTATTGATTTCTGCTCTGATATTTATGATTTCTCTTTTCCTTCTTGGTTTAGACTTTCTTTCTTGTTCTTTCTCTAGCTCCTTTACGTGTAGGGCGATGTTGTGTATTGAGACCTTTCTTGATTCTTGAGAAAGGCTTGTATTGCTATATATTTTTCTCTCAGTACTGCCTTTGCTGTGTCCCACAGATTTTGAACCATTGCATTTCCATTATCATTTGTTTCCATTAATTTTTTCAATTCTTCTTTTATTTCCTGGTTAACCCATTTATTCTTTAGAAGGAGCTGTTTAGTCTCCATGTATTTGGGTTCTTTCCAAACTTCCTCTTGTGAGGAAGCTTCAGAGCATTGTGGTCTGATAATATGCCGGGAATGATCCCAATCTTTTGATTCCAGCTGAGACCTGATTTATGACCCAGGATGTGATCTATTCTGGAGAATGTTCCATTTGCACTAGAGAAGAATGTATATTCTGTTGCTTTGGGATGGAATGTTCTGAATATATCTGTGATGTCCATCTGGTCCAGTGTGTCATTTAAGACTTTTATTTCCTTGTTGATCTTTTGCTTGGATGATCTGTCCATTTCAGTGAGGGGAGTGTTATAGTCCCCTACTATTATATTATTGTTGATGTGTTTCTTTGATTTTGTTATAATTGGTTTAATAACATGGGATGCTCCCATGTTAGGGGCATAGATATTTAAAATTGTTAGATGGTCTTGTTGGAAAGACTCTTTGAGTATGATATAATGTCCTCATCTCTTATTATAGTTTTTGGCTTAAAATCTAATTGATTTGATATAAGGATATAAGGATTTGATATAAGGATTGCCACCCCAGCTTTCTTCTGATGTCCATTAGCATGGTAAATTGTTTTCCACCCCCTCACTTTAAATCTGGAGGTAACTTTGGGTCTAAAATGAGTTTCTTGTAGGCAGCATATTGATTCATTTTTTGTTGTTGTTGTTGTTTTGTTTTGTTTTAATCCATTCTGAAACCCAGTATCTTTTGATGGGGGCATTTAGCCCATTTACATTCAGGGTAACTATTGAGAGATATGAATTTAGTGCCATTGTATTGCCTGTTAAGGTGACTATTACTGTATATTGTCTCTGTTCCTTTCTGACCTACTACTTTAAGGTTCTCTCTTTTCTTAGAGAATCCCTTTCAATATTTCCTGTAGATCTGGTTTGGTGTTTGCAAATCCTTTCAGTTTTTGTTTGTCCTGGATGGTTTTTATCTATCCTTCTATTTTCATGATAAGCTAGCTGGATATAGTATTCTTAGCTGCATGTTTTTCTCATTTAGTGCTCTGAATATATCATGCCAGTTCTTTCTGGCCTGCCAGGTCTCTGTGGATAAGTCTGCTGCCAATCTAATATTTTTACCATTGTTTGTTACAGACTTCTTGCTCCAGGCTGCTTTCAGGATTTTCTTTTTGTTGCTAAGACTTATACATTTTACTATTAGATGACAGGGTGTGGACCTATTCTTATTGATTTTGAGGGGGGTTCTTTGCACCTTTTGGATTTTGATGCTTGTTTCCTTTGCCATATTAGGGTAATTCTCTACAATAATTCTCTCCAATATACCTTCTGCTCCCCTCTTTCTTTCTTTCTTCTTCTGGACTTATGGTATCATTTATCTCTCAAATTCTCCCCTCATGTTTCATTATCTGTTTGTCTCTCTTTTGCTCACCTTCTTTATTCTCTGTCATTTGGTCTTCTATATCACTAATTCTTTCCTCTGTCTCATTTATCCTAGAAGTAAGAGCCTCCATTTTTCATTGCACCTCATTAATAGCATTTTTTATTTCAACTTGGTTAGATTTTAGTTCCTTTATTTCTCCAGAAAGGGCTTTTATATCTCCTGAGAGGGTTTCTCTAATATCTTCCATGCCTTTTTCAAGCCCGGCTAGAACCTTGAGAATTGTCATTCTGAACTCTAGATCTGACATATTACCAATGTCTGTATTGATTAGGTCCCTCACCTTCAGTACTGACTCTTGTTCTTTTTTTTGTGGTGAGTTTTTCTGCCTTGTCATTTTGTCCAGATAATAATATATGAAGGAGCAAATGAAATACTGGAAGGGTGGCAAAGACCGCCAGAAAATGTGCTTTAACCAAATCGTTGGGTGGGGGGGTGGAAGGGAATAAAAAGAAGTTCAGAAAAAAAAAATTAAGAAAGAAAACAAATAAAGAAAAAATATAAAAAAGAAAGAAAAAAAATATATATATAAACTGGTGACTAGAACAGGGTCACCCACTTAATTTGGGGAGTATTGTAGTCTCTTAGAAGAAACTCCCTCCCAAAATTTTAAAGAATAAAAAATATATATAAGGGTAAACGCAATGAAGGGATGAAATATGACTATAAAGATGAAAAAAATTTTTTAAATTTCTAACAAAGGAGTTGATAAGGTAAGTTGGTTGGGAGAATAAAGAAAAAGAAAGTGGAGAGAATTTGCTTGGGCTGGAGATTAGATCAAGCCCAGTGCTAGATTTAGGGTTAATTTTGACCTATTAGAAGTTGTACCCCAAATATTTTTGGAAGAAAAAACCCTATGTGTATACAAAAAAATTTAGATAAAATGAAGGATAAAATATGACTATAATAATGAATTTTCAAAAAAGATTTTTTTATGAAGATAATCTAGTTATAAAACGTTAAAAGAGGAAAGGGTAGGGCACCTGGGTGGCTCAGTAGGTTAAGCCGCTGCCTTCGGCTCAGGTCATGATCTCAGGGTCCTGGGATCGAGTCCCACATCGGGCTCTCTGCTCAGCGGGGAGCCTGCTTCCCTCTCTCTCTCTCTCTGCCTGCGTCTCCATCTGCTTGTGGTATCTCTCTGTCAAATAAATAAATAAAATCTATAAAAAAAAAAAAAAGAGGAAAGCGTAAAAGTTGAAAAAAATTTAAAAAATTTAATTAGCTTTGCAAGACTAAAGATTCATGGGAAGAAAGCCATGAATTCCATGCTTTGCTCTCTCCTCTGGAATTCAGCTGTTCTCCTTGGTAAGTGAACTTGGGCTTGGCTGGATTTCTTGTTGATCTTCTGGGAGAGGGGCCTGTTGTAGTGATTCTCAAGTGTCTTTGCCCCAGGTGAAATTGCACCACCCTTACCAGGTCCTGGCTAAGTAATCCGCTCAGGTTCACTTTCAGGAGCTTTTGTTCCCTGGCGCTTTCCGTAGAGTTCCGGAGGACGGGAATGAAAATGGCGGCCTCCCGATCTCAGGCCCGGAGGAGCCGAGAGCCCGGGCTCCACTCTTTAGGGCGCCCTCAGAGAAAAGCACTCAATCACTCCTGTCTCCCTGGCCTCCAGCCACACTTGGAGCAAAGCGCTCAGTCACTCCCATCTCCCTGGCCTCCGCCTGCACTCTGAGCTTCTCTGTCTCTGGCACACAGCTCCACCTGGAGTCTCTGAACCCCACAGATCCCTGAGCTCTTCCAGGTCGGGGTCTCCCTGGATATTGTGGGGACCCCCCTCATAGAGCATCGGCCTGTGCCACGGATTATGGTTCAAGGTAACCCCAAGTTGAGAGTTCACTCCTTGTCTCTGTTTCTGTAGCCGGCTTCCCTGCTCTTATACCTGTGAGCTCTGTGACATCAGACACCCTGATCCTTCCATGACCCTGCGGTACCTGAGACCACGCTGTCCCCACATGAGCTTCACTCCTAATTAGCCTCTGGAGTGATGCCCTCAGTGTAGCAGACTTTTTTTTTTTTTTAAAGATTTTATTTTATTTATTTGACAGATGAGATCACAAGTAGGCAGAGAAGCAAGCAAAGAGAGAGGGGGAAGCAGGCTCCCCGCTTGAGCAGACAGCCCAATGCGGGGCTCAATCCCAGGACCCTGGGATCATGACCCGAGCTGAAGGCAGAGGCTTTAACCCACTGAGCCACCCAGGCGCCCCTGTAGCACATTTTTAAAAGTCCCGATTTTGTGCTCCATTTTTCCGTTGCTTGCTGGGAGCCCCCCCCCCCCACCCCACCACGGTCTATCTTCCTGTCACTTTGGATTCACTTCTCTGCCAGTCCTACCTTTCAGAAAGTTGTCGATTTTCTGTTTCTAGAATTGTTGCTTTTCTTCTCTTTGATCTCATGTTGGATTTGTAGGTGTTCAGAATGGTTTGATAAGCTATCTAGCTGATCTCTTGCTACCTGATGTCAGCTCAGCCTGGTATTTCACCATCTTGACTCCTCCCTCTGCACATGATACTTTCTTAAAGAGAGAGGTATATATGTATATACAGTGATTATTTTAGTGAATCAGCCTGCTAATTTTTTTCCCTTTTTAAAAGATTTTATTTATTTATTTGACAGAGAGAGAGAGAAAGAGCACAAGCAGGGACAGTGGCAGGCAGAAAACGAGGGGGCAGCAAGCTCCCCACAGAGCAGGTGAACCCTGATATGGGACTCAATCCCAGGACTCCTAGACCATGACCTGAGCCCAAGGCAGTTGCTTACCCAACTGAGCCACCCAGGTGCCCTGCCTGCTAATTTTTTCTAACTGAGCATTGCATTTCACTTAATAAAAACAACTTTTTTTATACCTAGTTTGTTAAAAATAATTCTACAATCTACTCTAATTATTGGAAGGTTTCTAATTGCTTTAAACTTCTCACACATCCCCAGTAATATTTAATAATCCTTTGGTAAATTTCATCTGGTTCTGCTTTTATGTTTTGCAAATGGGTTTTACTTTGCTTTGCTACACTTCTAAAAGGTAATTCTCTCTAGATAATCAAGTTAAGTAGATGAATTTTGGTATAAAATACAACCAGAATTCTTATATAGAGAACTGGGCAAGTATAATGAATTATTTTTTATGGAGCTATACAACTAATCAAATGTTTATAAAAATATGAATCTAGAAAATACTGGGGGCAGATAATTTTGAGGTTAACATTTCATATTACTGTAACTATTCATTCTTAAATGATAATTCCTGATAAATATGAACACTGCTCTTTAAAGTCTTTCTTCAAAGCTGCAAGATCTTCTACACAGATCTTTGCTTTTCAATCAGAGGAAAGAGTTTGAGAGAAGGGGAGGGAAGGCTAGTGGCTAGGCAGCCCCAGAGAAGGCATGGTGTGCCCTGACTCAGCAGAGTTGAAGAAAACGAGGAAGTTTGTTTGCTTGTTTGCTCTTTGGAGGAGTACATACACAAATATACGAATACACGTTTATAAAAGGAAACATGGCTCTGTTGTGGAGGAAATTGGGAAATTTTCATTACCTGAATTCTGAACTAACTAACTAACTAAATAAATGGGAATAAAAATCTCAGGGCTAAAAGAAGGAAGTTTTTTCTTTTTGATAAACTGGGGGTTAGAGAATGATCCGCCTGGACCACTCCAAAGCATTTATTTATATGTGAGGCACTTGTAAAGAGAGTCTAAGATGAGAAGGAATGTGTTATAAATGAGAATCTTTTTAAACCTGAGTAATTTTTTTTAAAGATTTTATTTATTTATTTGACAGAGAGAGAGACAGTGAGAGAGGGAACACAAGCAGGGGGAGTGGGAGAGGGAGAAGCAGGCTTCCTGCTGAGCAGGGAGCCCAAGGCAGGGCTTGATCCCAGGATGCTGGGATCATGACCTGAGCTGAAGGCAGATGCTTAATGGCTGAGTCACCCAGATGCCCATAAACCTGAGTATTTTTAACCCATAAAATGGGGTAACAAAATCTTCTCACCTTTTTCCTAGAAGATACAAATAAATAAAATTTGTAAAGAATCCCTACCTCCCAGAGCTCCATTGACGTTCCTTCCCTCTGTCTATTCCACATCCATGTGCCCTTGAACACCACTTTGTGAGTCAAAGAGTTCTTGCAATTTGGGATAGCATACTAGATCACCACATGTAATGAAAAACTTCACCTCTGTGAAACAGGAGTGTGTGTGTGTTACCTGTGGTTGAATATCCAGGTATATCATCATGGAGTTCATGAATTTGAAGGCAGCGATTGAGAGTTTGCACTGGGTTGATATCAATTCAGTACACTAGAGCTAACAGCTGCCAGAGGACCTGCTTTTTGAATATTTCATGATGATGAAACTTTATTTGCAAGAGAAATTAATGTTTATCCCCCCTCACTCTCCACTTGCCCCCACCAAATTCTGTTTGCATAAGCTTCCAAGTATTGAGGCCTTGGGCTTGCTCTCCAACAGTGTTTCCTGACGGTGGTCACTTCCTCTGCTAATTTATGTGTTATAATTACTCTCTGATCACTGGAGACAATTTCTCAAAGCTGCTGCTTTACTGAGATTAGGGCTCCTATATATTCCAGGAACAGAAATTCTTTTAGAAAAGTTTATTTAAAAAATATTAGATAGAGAACAGCTCTAGCTTGAAAGTAGATTTTAGGCTTGAAATGTATTCCATAAAGGCACACAGAAGCAATTCAGAAGGAGGCAATCCAGAAGAAGCCACTGGAATGGTTCATTAAAATATCTCTGCATTGCTTTAAATCACTGAATTTGTGAATATTTCCTACTGTAGAATTTTAAAACTCTATCTACATTTTACTCTGTCAGTATGAAATCAGTATGTTGAATCCATCATAATCAAAACCAAGGAAAAGACAAAATAGGTATGAGGTAAGTCAGTTTCTCTTCCTCGTGGCCAGGGGCCATGATGGTATTTATATTCTCTGTTGAACAGAGAATTCCAAATATCCTTTCTTAAGTGAAAACTCAATGTGAAGCCTTCTGTTTTATATTAAGAGTTCATGTGAAAATGAAAATTAGGTGCTAATTTGTGTTAGCAAATTTCTTTCCTTAAAAATAAAGCAATTAGAATCTCTGTCTCTTCCTTTCACCCATTTCTCAAATATACCACATCTGTACATGGACTCTCACCTTTTGCTTGCCACTGTGGACAGAGACTCTGGCCACTTCCCTAATAACTATATATTTTAATGCTTGTCTTCTCACAATTGGTTCTGGAAGCCAGAAGCCAGAGAGATCTTTTAAAAAATAATTCTAAATTAGATGAATTCACTTACATCCTTAAATTGCTTCCAAGGCTACCAACCTCAGTTAGAATAATATCCAAATCCTTGCCTTGACTTACGATTCTCACCATGAGTTGCCTTTGGCCTCCACTTAACCTGCCATTCTTCCTACCTTGGCCATCTTCTGTGTCCTTATCTCGAATTTACTTACCTAGTTATCTGCCCACAGCGGCTTTAGCTTCTGTCTGCCTGGAACATTTTTTCCCCTTATCTTTAGGTGGCCATGTCCTCATGGTTCAGATCTGACCTTAACATCTTCTTCAAAGAAAATGTTCCTGACCTCTCTAAACTAGACACCCTCTTTATGTTTATCATGTTAGCCTGTTTTAATTCTTGGCATAGTGTATAGATATTTTCTTGTTTGTTTATTTATTGTCTGCCTCTCCCTCATTTCATTGGGGATATTGTTTGGTTAATTCAAGCTGTATCACCAGCATCGAGAACAGAGCACAGAAATCACACATGTTCAGTAAATCTTTGTTGAATAAATGACTGAATGGAAGTCTAACTATAACAATCTAAATATTGAAATTCTTACAGATTGATTATTATTTTCTTTCAAAATGTAGTTGCTCAAAAATAAAGCCAGTTTTGATAAATAGTATAAAATTAGAATGCTATTGGGAATGCATTTTAGTTATATAAATGGGAGCATTTTTCCTCATTTTTTTTCTTGTGTATATTCATGAACATTATTTTTTACTGATCCCAACTGAGAATTCCACATCAAGTCTATTTTCATTTTCTTGTTTTTGGAGATGTAAGTGCCAAGTAAACTTGTTCAAATCAGTAAGTAAAAGGTCACAGAAGTTGTTTTAAGAGTAGTGTCACAGTCTTTGATTATAAGACAAAAATTTCTGTGCTCTACCATCAAATACATTTTTTTGATGATTGATCATCTAAAATTATAAAGTGTCCTTCTGTTTCATTGAAGGGAGATATTTGGAGGCCACCAGACTAGCAACAGAGTCATTTACTTTCTCAGTCCAGACTCTATCATGAGGACCTGCCACCCTTGGGTTCGATCTAAGGTAGGTTCTTTGTGCAAATCACAGGCACAGGTGAAAGGTAGGCCTCTTGTCTGTAAGGTGGGTGAAAGAGGGTTGTGAAGAAGGGGCTCACAAAATGGAGCTGATATGGCCTCAAGGATATTCTTTAAAGGGGCAGAGTACATCTGGGAATAGTAACAGAGCAGGTGGAGGTGGACCTATGATGCTCTTGCAGTCTGGGGCCAGCACACCCAGTTAGAAGCTCACAGGCTTATAGCACAGGGAACTGAGGTCCAGAAAGGCAGGTGCCAAGACGCAGTTGTTAAAGGGGGAGCTAGGAGGATGCTGAAGGCAAGGTTTGATATTCCCTCTTTGTGCTTGTTACTAGTCCTGCATGCCTTCACAGGCACAAACCGCCTCCCCTCTTTAGCATTTCTCTCCCATTTGCCCTATTCCCTCCCTACAACTCCAGATTTCCTTACCATAGAAACGTTTTTAGTATGCTGTATCTCAAAAACACTATGGGATAATTAATCACAGACTTTGGTCAGGGGAGCCATCACTGTTTTTCTCTCAAAAACAACAGGAACAAAAAAGGAACTTAACTTTCAAAACATGTTTGAAGGAAGGCTTCTTTTCCCCTACAATTTTTTTTTTTAAGACTTGCAAGAGAAAAGAGGATTGTTTGGGCAAAGAAATGAGATAGCTTTTCTGACAGCCTTGGAATAAATTGGTAGCTTCCTTCATAACCTTTGAAAATAATTCACAAACTCCACGCCTGCTCAGAGTTCCCAGGACAAACCATGTAATAACCGGGGGCCCTGCAGCGGTCTGTAGCAGGCCAATGTCAGCTCAGATGCTCTGACAAACCACAGTTCACCACATTCTGTCTACTGGCAGATGATCCCCAACAGATAACCACAGTGAATACTTCCCCGTGTCACCGCGATCAACCCCCATGGTCTCAGAGATAAATCACAGAAGAAAGGCAGGCTGAAAGCAATGTCAGCCAGCCTAAAGAAAAGCACCATTAAGGGTTTTCCCCTGGCCTTTTGGATGCTGACAAGTATTTTTCTGGGATTGAACACAAGAACATGTTCATTATGAGAAAGTACCAGCATCTTTAAGGACCTAATAGCTTCCAGGAGCAGTATGGTTATATGTTGCATGTCCTTTGAAAAATGTCTCTTTGTCTTTCTGGAGGTCATTTGAATTAGCTTTTTGTGTTAGTAATGATAATTACTACAGAGTTGTCAAATTCTGCATCGCTCAAGAAGATCAGAATGACGTGTTCTCCAGGCTTTTTCCCCTGACCTTGCTGCTGACCTGTGTTCCCTCCAGCACCCAGGCACCCTGTTTTCCTCCTGAGTCCAGAGTATAACTTCCTGCAAGTAGGCTCCCCCAGGCGCTCTACAAAGACTGACTTCATTGTAGACTCTTCCTTCAGTGATTTCTGGTTTTGTTTGCTTTTTTCATGGTGTTTCCTTACTGAGTTTGAATACCCTCCAGATTGTCTTGCCTGAGAGGGAAAAAACAACACCTGCTGTATTGAATTATACTCTTCACCAGCAGCTGGCTTCTCTCCCCTTTTCTCCAAGCATGTTGCCTTCAGCCCCTGTCCTTTTTAATTCAAATAGGCTCTCCTGGAAAATAGCCCTCCCATGAGTCTGCATTCCCCTGGCTGTCCTGGGGTCCCAGGGATCCCAGGGATCGCTGCTGCATGGCACCTGGGCCTGCCTGCCATCCTTTCCATTTTTGTTTTCATAGAAATTGCCTGTTCTGTGCCTGCAGAGCTCTTGCAGAGCTGTGGAGCTGAGACCCAAGACACACCCATTAAGCACAAGGATCCCCTCCCTGTGAAACTTGGAGCATCTTTCACAAAAGGGATTGGAGACCTGGGTGCCTGGGTGGCTCAGTTGGTTAAGTGTCTGCTTTCAGCTCAAGTCATGATCCTAGGGTCCTGGGATCCAGCCCAGGACCCTTGAGCAGCAAGTCCTCATCAGGGAGACTGCTTCTCCCTCTCCCTCCCCCTCTTCCTGCTTTTCCTGCTCATATTCTTTCTCACACACACTCTCTCTCTCAAATAAATAAAATCTTAAAAAAAAAAAAAAAAAGTGGGGAGGGATTAGAGACCTGTGGTCCTAGAAATGGCCCTGGGAGTGGGGCAGAGATCCCAGAATCTCTCTAAGGAGTCTGCAGCTCTAGAACATGAGGGTGTTTTAGCATCACTTTTGCTTCACTTGGAAACCAACTAACTGTACTAGCTGTGGACATGCATTTTTATTAGAAAAAAAAATTAGAACATCAATAGCTCATGGCTAAAAACACAACAATTTGGTTTTACATATGTAAATATAAGTATAAATGAAAACAATTCCTTCATTTCCTACTCTACTTCCACTTTTCTGAAATCACCACACTTTAGCTAAGTCTTTCTGGTAGGCGTGTATTCTTCCCAGGTTTCTACTGATATTTTATAGGGTGAGAGATGACTTTAAATTAAAAACAGAATTATGCCTCACATACTACTTTTCAATGTGCTTTTTTCATGGTGATTGTGGATATTGCATCATGTAAATATATTGAATATACAAATATAAAAAATTATATATATAATTTATTTTTTAAGTAGTTATATAGAATTCCAATGTAAATGGTATTTGTATGCCCAGATTTCATTCTCTTTATTGAGGAAAGAGTAATCACATAAACCATTTGTTGCTTTTGGGTTAAATTGCTGCTTGTTTCAAACAATTCCTGTGTCTAGTCTCTTCTGTTTGTTGAATGGATGATTGAATTATCCAGAGTGTATCAGAATTCAGTTTAACTTAAATGTGAGGCAGTTTCAACATTGGAATTCATTTTTATTTTTTTATTTTTATTTTCATTTTCTTTATTTATTTTGAGAGAGAGCGCACGCATGCACAAGTGACAGGGGAGGGGCAGAGGGGAAGAATCTTAACGAGACTCCACGTCCAGAACAGAGCCTATTGTGGGACTTAATCTCACAACCCTGAGACCATGGTCTGAGCCAAAATCAAGAATGGGATGCTTAACAGATTCAGCTACCCGGGCGTGCCCGAAGCTCAATTTAAAATAAGGAAAAGACAATGGATTCTGAAAAACAATCTGAGGGTTTTGAAGGGGTAGGGGGTGGGAGGTTGGGGGAACCAGGTGGTGGGTATTAGAGAGAGCACAGATTGCATGGAGCACTGGGTGTGGTGCAAAAACAATGAATACTGTTACACTGAAAAGAAATAAATAAATTTAAAATAAATAAATAAATAAATAAATAAAATAAAATAAGGAAACCAACCTTCTCCTAGCACCGTAGAATCTAAGGATTAGACTTCACTTGAAAGTTCACCTGAAGAGCTGCTTGTTCCTGGTCAAATCTTCCCTCCATCACTCTGCAAAAAGGCCACTAAGGCTCCATTTGCATGTGGTGAGTGACAGGGAAATCATTACTCCCAGAAGCAATACATTCTTTCAAGACAATGTGAGATAATGGAAGAAAGTATGGGTTTGGTGGTCACTGCACCCGCTGGACTCCCTTCTTTTTTAGATATGAAACAAGTTACCAAAATGTCTCTAGACCAGCTTCATATTATGAAGCTTATGTTAAAACTAAATGCTCAGACTGAAAGCTCTGCTCTTGATATGGAAAGCTTCTGGAGTTTAGAAAATCCCTTTCCCTCTCTACAGAGCCGATTTCAGTTCTCTTGCCTCTCTATGGACCAGATCAAGTCTAATAATCAACTCAGAACAAAGTAAGGGCACTTTCCTCTAGGTTCTGTTGTCCCTCTCCTTGAAGAAATGGATGGACTTCATTTAATGAGAAAGGAATCTTAGGACAACAAAATTTGCAGGGACTAAAAATACTTTGGAAAATATTTTTCAAAAATTCAAAAATATTACCCTCCTCCTCTGTGTTTGGGTGAGCTGGGCTACCGATGCTCTTCAAAGGGGACCTCTGTATTGAGGTGCCCCAGATCTCTGTTTCCAGACCACATTTATTTTTGAGGCTCAACCTCATAATGTAAGCTGTTAACTAGTTATCTTTATGGAGATTCATCAATTCTACACATTTGCTGATCACCTCTTCTATGCTGGACTGATGCTAGAAATGAAAAGATAGATAAAATATTGTCCTTTGTTAGAAGATAAACTGAAGCATATTCATATTATCAATTGTAAGAATGTATTTGAAAAAAAAAAAAAACCCAATTCAATTCAGGCAGCAGCAATCCAGAATTGTGATTGTCCTTAAGGTTTTGATTTTGTGACCTTGAGGTATTTACAGACTTAGACTTGAGCTTGCTTACCTAGGCTGCCTGGGCATTAGAGCCACGTCGGTATTATGGCCTCCTTTTTAAATTAATTTAACAACTTGTTCTCAAGGCCTTCTAGAAGAAGCAGACATGTGAACGTGGAGTGATAGGATCACATGGGAAGGCCGGGATGCTGGAGCAGATGAAGCTTACTTCGACCAAGACTTAATGGAGTTAGCAGTCATGCCTTGGTGAGCAGGCAGGGTAAGAAGTGAGGATTAGTGGCTGTGTCTTGGAAAGATGAGAAGTAAAAGAAAGAGCATTCCAGGCATAGTGATCCAATCCAAGACACTTGAGAGAACATCTGTTTCTAGGGATCACAGGCAGGGCAATATGAATGGTGTGCAGAGCATAAGCAGGCAGTGATGAGAGATGAACGCAGAGTAGTTTTTTATTGCTGCCATAACAGATTACCTCAAACAACATTTTCCAACCAGGCCAATTTCCTATCTCCCAGCTCTGTCAGTCAGGTCAGTGTGCCTCAGCTGTGTGCGCTACTTAAGAGTCTCACAGGGATGATATTAAAAATTGGCTGGGCCGAGCTCCTTTCCGGGGACTCTGGGGAGGAGGCCACTTCCAAGCTTAGTCAGGTTGTTGGCAGCATCCTGCTTCTTCTGTGTAAGACTGAGGGCCCCATTTCCTTGCTGGCTGTCATCCAGGGTCACCTTTAGCTCCTAAAAACCTCTCTCCAGTTCTTCTACATGATTCCCTACATCTCAGAACCAGCAATGGAACATCAAATCATTCCCATGCTTGGAATCTCTCAGAGTTCCCAACTTGCCTTCCTCTTCTTCCTCCAGGCTGAGACAACTTTCTACTTCAAGTGCTCTTGTGGTCAAACTGCTACCTCCCACCCCCACATAATCCATAATAGTCTCCCATTCTCGAGGTCCATAACTGAATCACATCTGCAAAGTTCTTTTTGTTTTGGGAATAAGAATGTTGAGCATCACTGGGAGACATTCTGCCTACCAGAATATGGGCAGCACCAAGAGATAATCTCAAGATTTGTGTGTGTGTGTGCAAGTGAGTGTGTGTGTACACTTGTACAGGAACTCTCCACCCAAGTCAGGATTACACAAGTCAAGGTTCCCAAAGTAGAGAAGCACCAAATGACATATTCTTTTCTTTCTTTTTTTTTTTTTCTTTTTGGGATTTTATTTATTTGATAGAGATCACAAGTAGGCAGAGAGGCAGGCAGAGAGAGAGGTGGAAGCAGGCTCCCTGCTGAGCAGAGAGCCCAATGTGGGGCTCAATCCCAGGACCCTGAGACCGTGATGTGAGCCGAAGGCAGAGGCATTAACCCACTGAGCCACACAGGTGCCTCAACATATTCCTTTCTTAGAGATTCGAGAACATATTTTTATGTCAAGGTCTGTGCTAAGGAAATCTGTAGCTTTTCCCTAGTGTTCTCCAAATTTGTTTTACCTTAAAATTTATTTTTCTCCTTGAATGTTCCTTATTAAGTCCCTAGGAACTGGTATCATACAGAGGAGGCTTTGGGAAACTGATTTAGAGAGGTAAATCAAGATGTTCCTCAGCCACACTTAACTATTTGCATATTGTCTTAAAGGCTGAGAGTCAGTGCCGGACTTTTTGTAGGGACTTCATCATCGAGTAGATTTTAACAAGAATCCTCTAAATACGGAGGAGAATGGGTATTAGGGAAAGAAGAGGTGCAGTAGGAGGGAGAGAAGTTGGAAGGCAGGAGTCAGATTCTAAGCAAGAAGCGGCATTAGCCGAGAATCAAATGGATAGGTAAGAAGGGAAGAAGTAGGCTTTGGAGGGTAGATTTGGTTTTTGCAAACACTTCATTTTGCGGCCAACTCTGTCCTTCACTCTCTCCCCATGTACCTTATACTCCAGAGGCTTTTAAATTCCCTACCAGGCCAAGCCTTGGCATGTCTGCCCATGTTACTACCTCTGCTCAATGCTCCCTTTTCTCTCCTCTGCCCAATACTGGCCTGTCAGCTATTGTTTCATTTGTGCCTTTTGGACAAGACATTTCTACTCCTAGAAAACTTTCCACCCAGCTACATTTATTGCCTCCATCTATCAGACTGACTAACAGTTGACTCCTTCATCCTGTTCTATGATCAATTTTCTTGTTTGTCCTCCCCTGGAGATAAGTTCTGTAAGTAAAGAGCCATGTAGCACCTTTCCGGGCACAACATACGGCCTCAATAGAGATTTACCTAATGAATGAGCAAAAGAATGAATGAAATATTATCAACTGGGTAAGAGAATTTAGGGTAGAAAAATAAGAGGTGGACATAAACTTGTGCAATTCTTTTCTAACATGAGAATCAGTTACGGGGCTGAGATCATTTTTTTTTTTTTTAAAGATTTTATTTATTTATTTGAGAGAGGGAAAGCACAATCGGGGGAGTGGCAGAGGGAGAGGGAGAAGCAGGCTCCTTGCGGAGAAGAGAGCCTGGACTGGAACCCAGGACTCTGGGATCATGACCTGAGCCCAAGGCAGACACTTAACCAACTGAGCCACCCAGGTGCCCCGGGGCTAAGATCATTCTTCAGTGAGTTTATCTTATGCATCAAAATGGGACATGGCTGGTATAAGAAAATGGAGAAAGCCTCCTTTATGCCTGACTAGTCATACAAAGTTTAAAGAGTTTTTAATTATTCCCCATTTTCTGGTTGTGACCCAGTAAATGAGACCCTTTGTCTAGTGTTACAGAGGGCAGCATTTTAAGTAAGTAGAATGATGGCAGCTATTTTGAAAGGAATGAAATTCATTTTTGGGTTTTAGGTGTGCTATGTTAGAGTTTCAAAGTCAGTTCATAATCATCTTTCACGTGATGTCAATAGACATTTGACTGAATATTTTCTGGGAAGTTTGAACATGAGCAAATCTAAAGCAGGGATTTGATTTGTAGTCAAATGGGATAGGGCGTGAGGAGGTCATTTGAAACATTTCTTACAAAAAGTTGTACCTGTTTCTGAGACTGTACCGTCCAACTCAATCAAGTTCCACACTCCCAGTTTTTTTCTGACTGAGCCATGGCACGAGGTTGACCTAATAAGTAATCTGTTCATACCTGATGGTGCACAGTTGTTGCTCCTGCTGGCATGCTGAAGTCAGGCTACTTCAGTCACAGTGTGATGTGTTCAAGGCCTGATAAGTTGGCAGACATGGGACCCTCCCCTGCCAGGCCATGCCTACAACCTCCCGATATGGTATCACACCTTTGTCTGAGGATGCCAACCTTGGCTCTCAGGGATCCATGAAGCTGGCCAGAGGGACACGAGCTGGAGTTAGATCTCATTTTAATGAAAGATAGAGATTTCTGGAATTCTTCATAAAAATAATGCCAGGAAAAACACAGTAACCCTCTTCACTGACTTGCTTCACTTTTAGCTATTTCTATGAACCTCTCTACTCATCCTCTTTTGTCTTTATATACCTTTTATCCATTGGTTTGGGATGGCTTAAATTCCAATTTTCTACACCACAGAAACAGAAAGCCACCAAAACTCCATATTAAAGCCATATTTTAGATTTTAAAATGACCAGATAGCCATTTTTTTTTAGTAGCAGTGAGGTAAACCTTAAAAGAGAGGGCAATCCTAATTAATAAATAAGGAGATAGAGGCTGCTGGTTTTGTGTGTTGCTTTGCTGCTGAGAATTACATAGTCACAAAGAGCAATCATTACCAGGGAGTTTTCCAATATGAAGACAGTTACAAACTGTTTAACATGGATGCTTTGCTTCTTCTGGCTTCAGAATAATCCTGAATGTCCTCGATTTATCCTCTTCCCATATTTCATATTTATCCTTTAAAGGATGTTAAAGTCATGGCCACAAAGTAAAAGTGACCTCTACTACTGAGTGTTCTCCAAAGACTTTCGGGCCTTTTTTCTTTTACACAGAACCTGGCGTTGAAAGGAAGTCTGAAGGTCATCAGTTTCAAGCTTTAGATGATAAGACAATGCTCTTGGAATATCCTTGTGTGATGAGTAGTTTCCAGGGTATCTCAGACACTACTACATGCCTTCTTCAATCAAAGAGGCTTTCAAAGACCACTTTAATTTCTAATCTAGACAGGTTTCCAGTAACTTAGAGGTAGAATATCCAGGTAGGTTTCCAGGTGGCAAGGGCCAGTTTGACATGGCTTGATTCACTGCCCCTCATGTGGAAGGGTTACAAGTCCTTGTCTCCCTGACATTAGGCTTGGTCACATGACTCATGATGTCCCTTTCTATGGAAAGACTGTACTAATCTAAGGCTTGAATTGAGGTTTGGTCACATGAATTGTTTTGGCTGATGAATGGGTATAAAAGTGATGAACATCCCTTTCAGGCAGAAGCTCTAAAAGATATTTGTTGACTCTGTTATCTCCCTTTGCTATAGAACTGATATTAATGTATCTCAGATATGCTGCTTCTGGAGTAAAGCTGTACCTGATAAGCAGCCATTCATGTGAATGAAGAAATAAACTTATCTTTGTTTTCCTAAACACTGAGATACTGGGGTCAGCTGTTACCACAGCATAACTTAGCCTAAGCTGACTGGTACAATCACTTAACACTGGTTGGCACCCTCTAGCAGGAACTGAAAAATAAAAATTAAGCCAACCATTGGACTGGTCAAAGAATGAGGTGGGGATGAGGAGAGCTTTAGGAATGTTGGCCCAGGAAGAAAGACTTATTTACCAAAATTTGGGATCCAAAAACATGAGCTACATGGGTAAGAAGGGGAAGATGTAAAGTCAAGGAGCTAAAGCAGAAATCCATTTATTCATGCATTCATTCCTCATTCAACAAGTGTTTATTGAGCAGTTAGAATTTTCTAGGCTATAGTCTAGTGCTGGGATGAAAGTAGTGAACAATAGAATGTGTTCATTTTGTTCACCACCATACACTCAAATGCCAAGAATAACCCTGAGACTATTTTAGGAACTTAACTATTCAACAAATAGTTTCTTAGAATGATAGGACACCTGATAGGAGTGAGATCTCATGGTGAATGCCAGACTCTGGTATCCCAAATGAAGACTTAAAGTATAACATGGTTTGATGAGCTTCCTACATTTCCCAGCGTGAGTCCCAGCCATAGTTATGATTCTATACTAGAGCTCCAGGTGCCATGAAGTCAGCAGTGGCTGGCTCCTAAGTGCTGTGCCCCTGGATGTTCCTGACAGAACCCGGAATGTATCATGTGGAGACATTCCTAGAGGAATTCCGTGTTTAAACTGATTCAGCACTCATTGAGTGGTTCTATCACAGGGGGAGAAGGGCAAGAGTATTGTTGATAGGATTTGATGCAGCTGTGTGCCTTCATTAATTATATAACCATGGGTAAGAGTAAGTTGTTGATTTTTCCTGAGTTTCCTTTTTTTTTTTTCAGTTGACCTTAATGGTATTTATGGTATAAAGTTGTTGTGAGGATCAAGTTAGATAATACATGTAATTCAGTATATTACATAGCTAGTAGTGACCACTTCCTAAGGGATAATAGTGGACAATATCCACAGTCATTGTGAGTGTCATAATTATCATTATTCCCATTTGAGTGCCCTGGTCTCCCTAGCAGCTTGACCAGGTGGCTTGGCATTATGGAATTTTGCTTGCTGTACATGGCTATATAATCTAATATAAATATGAATATGAACATAAATATAATTCAACTCTGGATTTTATCTATCATATAACTGAAACCTTATTTTCTCAATAATTTTAAATTGAGGACAGTAGCAGAAGAAAGGATTAAAGGTGACCATTTGTTATACAAAACAGACAGTCGGCTTTGGATTTCATCCTGCCCCACTTTGACAACAATAGCACTGTGCCAGGGGCTTTGGAAATATAGACTCAAAATGGATGAAGGACCTCAATGTGCGAAAGGAATCCATCAAAATCCTTGAGAAGAACACAGGCAGCAACCTCTTCGACCTCTGCCGCAGCAACATCTTCCTAGGAACAACGCAAAAGGCAAGGGAAGCAAGGGAAAAAATGAACTATTGGGATTTCATCAAGATCAAAAGCTTTTGCACAGCAAAGGAAATAGTTAACAAAATCGAAAGACAACTGACAGAATGGGAGAAGATATTTGCAAACGACATATCAGATAAAGGACTAGTGTCCAGAATCTATAAAGAACTTAGCAAACTCAACACCCAAATAACAAATAATCCAATCAAGAAATGGGCAGAGGACATGAACAGACATTTCTGCAAAGAAGACATCCAGATGGCCAACAGACACATGAAAAAGTGCTCCATATCACTCGGCATCAGGGAAATACAAATCAAAACCACAATGAGATATCACCTCACACCAGTCAGAATGGCTAAAATCAACAAGTTAGGAAATGACAGATGCTGGCGAGGATGTGGAGAAAGGGGAACCCTCCTACACTGTTGGTGGGAATGCAAGCTGGTGCAGCCACTCTGGAAAACAGCATGGAGGTTCCTCAGAATGTTGAAAATAGAACTGCCCTATGACCCAGCAATTGCACTATTGGGTATTTACCCTAAAGATTCAAATGTAGTGATCCAAAGGGGCACATGCACCCGAATGTTTATAGCAGCAATGTCCACAATAGCCAAACTATGGAAAGCACCTAGATGTCCATCCACAGATGAATGGATCAAGAAGATGTGGTATATATACACAATGGAATACTATGCAGCCATCAAAAGAAATGAAATCTTGCCATTTGCGACAACATGGATGGAACTAGAGCGTATCATGCTTAGCGAAATAAGTCAAGCAGAGAAAGACAACTATCATATGATCTCCCTGATATGAGGAAGTGGTGATGCAACATGGAGGCTTAAGTGGGTAGGAGAAGTTAAATGAAACAAGATGGGATTGGGAGGGAGACAAACCATAAGTGACTCTTAATCTCACAAAACAAACTGAGGGTTGCTGGGGGGAGGGGGGTTGGGAGTAAGGGGGTGGGGTTATGGACATTGGGGAGGGTATGTGCTTTGGTGAGTGCTGTGAAGTGTGTAAACCTGGTGATTCACAGACCTGTACCCCTGGGGATAAAAATATATGTTTATAAAAAATAAAAAATTAAAAAAAAAAAAAGAAATATAAGAATGAAGCAGATACCCTCTAGTTCCATCCATGTCATTTCAAATGACAAGATTTCATTTCTTTTGATGGCTGCGTAGAGGGTATTATGCTGAGCAAAATAAGTCAATCAGAGCAAGACAATTATCATATTATCTCCCTGATAGGAGGAATTTGAGAGTCAGGGTGCAGGGTTTAGGGGGTAGGGAAGGAAAAACATGAAACAAGATAAGATCAGGAAGGAGTCAAACCATAAAAGACCCCTAATCTCACAAAACAAACAGAGTTGCTGGGGTGGGGGGTTAGGAATAGGGTGGTTGAGTTATGAACATTGGGGAGGTTAGGTGATATGGTGAGTGCTGTGAAATGTGTAAGCCTGACGATTCACAGACCTGTACACCTGGGGCAAATAACACATTATATTTTAATAAAAATAATTAAGAAAAAAAAAGAAAAAGAAAAGAAAAGAATGAAGCACATAGGCACTGACCTCCAAGAATATTCATTGCAATAAAAGAAATGAGACATAGACATTAAATAAAATAGGAATTATAAATATCATTAAAAGGGGGTAGTAATACAATCTGTAGTTCAGAGGAAATAGATTACATCCAAGTAGGAAGGCCTCATGGATGGAGTGGCCAGAGAGGTGGGATTTGATGTAGGAAATATTGGGGTACGGAGCCAACAGCCAAGAAAGAATTCTTGAGACATGTTCAGTGAAAAAAGGTGGTTTTATGGAAGGACAGGGACAGGACCCATGAGCAGAAAGAGCTGCACTGGAGTCAGGAGGAGTGGCCCGCGGTATGCTTTCAAGTTGGGAGAGGGTTAGGGATATCGAAGGTCTTTAGGGAATTTTGGAAGCAAGGTTTCTAGGATTTTGAGGGAGCTAGCTATTGTTGGGAAAAGGTCATTTGTTACTGTCTAATAAAACCTTAGTCATGAGGCCCTTCAGATGTGTTTCTGTGGGCGTATGCTTGGGGGATGATTGCCAACATGTATCTTGGGGGTAGAAATAAAGGATGTTTCAAAGGAATTTTTATATGTTAAAGAAGACTTACAGGATCCTGAGAGTGGGGATAATGTCAAGCTAAGATCGCCTTTTGCCCTTAGCAAAGTATTCACATGGAGGCAGCTGAGCTCCCGGAGGAAGGTCGCTCTGCCTGTTTCCAGGACTTCTCAATGGGTTGTAGGCAGCCAGGAAATTAATTTTTTTCTCTTTTCCCTTTGTTTCCTATATCAGGATTCATTTTGAGTAAGTGAAAATGGACCTGCAGTTGGGGAAGAAAGAACAGCTTAGGTCAATTCGTGGAGAGACTTTGTGACAGACAGCACACCCCTGGAAATAGACCCTGAGATGGAGATCTGTGTGCTTTATTTTACATTCACTGGGGTGTGTTTATAGGGGCATCTCTAAGGGAGCTGGGAGTGAGAAAAGCAGAACTGGCAGAAGAAGTAGTCTAATGGGGAGTAATGTAGCTACAACAGAGGCCAACCCAATGCTGACGTGACAAAGAAGGAAAGGTAAAGAGGAAGTATAAGAAGGGACAGAGAAGGGCAGGAGAAGTAAAACAGAAGAGCCTCCTTTAAATCAGTGGAGAGGATTTCCAGAGGCACACGTGGCTGCTCCACAGATATTTGTTAGATAAATGGACTGTGAAAAAAATGACCAAATAAACAAGGTGAATCCTTTCAGTCACAAGCCTTTTGTTCTCTGAGGGCCAACAGATCTGAGTTTATTTCCCCCACAAGTTAGTTCACTGACAGCAAAGAAGTAGAGTCTTCCTAGGTGCCCAACTCTGAAGAATGATATTCTCTAGCCATCTGTCCTCCTCAGGTAAATGTTAAAATGGGAACTCTTTCTAGAACTCTGTCAGAATTCCCAAAATATCGGGAAGCCTACTGAAGCTCTAGTGGTCTGGTTCTTTCTTCTTGGTGTATCTCCTAGCTTCTGGGAGAAGGTGGTCCCCTAGAAGGGACGGTAGGCCAGCTGATGGTTGGGATGTTTGCTGAGAAGAAGGGATATTACTTTCTGAGGTGCTGCCAAACTATGGGCCTCCTGAGGGGAGGTACCTACACTTCATCACATGCTTGAGGATCCAGAGCTGTGCAGGCATGTAACACAAAATGAATCTCTGTCCACCTGAGCCCAGTCACCTGTGTAATATGAGACACTCCTTATTAGCTGTACAAGCTGCTTCAAGGCACCAGCCATACCCACTAGTCCCAAAAGTTATATAGCACATTTCAGTCTAGACCTGGAACTTCAGTGAAAGTATGGAATTTTATAGGTAACTAATGACTTCATGATTTTAAACAATTGTATAAAGAAATTTCCTTAAGACTAAGATGACCCACTTGATAGACTACCCAAAACAGACAGGTGGGTTTTCCAATCTGCTAGAATCTCTGAGTTGTTCTTCTCATACATCTGGAGCTCTGGAAAATATAGCAATTTCCACTCCAACCATACTTATTGAACTAGGGAATTAACATAGGTCTTGGGAATTGAGCTGAGAGGGCTACGATTTAACTTAAGAAATCAATATCCCCTACGTGGCCCCCATAAAGACATTTGAAAATCATACCAGTGGTTTAGGTACTGATTTGATCCTGTTTGAGGCCCAAGAAGGAACTCACTGGGAGAGAATTATAAAGGTCAGATCTTCATTTGACTGATTTTAGAGAAAGTTGTAAGTATCCTAGACTATCTTCCTAGAGGTTGTATGAAGTAAGTTTCAATAGAGGATAATGACTATAAGATATTAATAGCATCTCTTTTCTTTGTAGTTTGTGTAGAGTAGGTCTAACTACATTGATCAATCCTCTCATTGTAAAGTAGATATTGGTATAGAGGTAGGTACTTCCTTTTATTTTTTTGCATATTCAACCTGTTACTCTTATGGTGAAAGGCGCTAGAAGTCCTTACAGAGGAATGACTTTCTGTACAGACTGACTGAGTTAGTAGCCATTCGTATAAAAAGGAGGAGAATCCACATAAAAAATCTCATTCTTAGTTTCTCTTAAAAGGTGAGTTCTAGAAACTAGGCTGTATTCCTTAGTGGTCATATCTGGTTGGAGCTGAGTAAATGGCTTCTCCTTTAGCTGGTTTGTTACAGTCCTCATAACTGAGGTTTCTCTCATTCCAAGTTCTCAAGCATGTGTGAAAATAAATACAGTGTTCTCTCTGCTTGTTTCCGTTCTTACTTTTTGTTTTATTTTGTTTTTCCCAAGGAAGAAGAGCAAAGGGAGAGTGGATACCACAAGGTAACTAACTCCCTGTCACATCTCCTCCAGTTATTTTATATTAAGATATTAATATGTTTAATATTAGTAATTATTTACGTTAATATTGAGATGTATTGATTCTTACATAATTAGGTCATCAGATGCATCTTGTTTGATTTTCATGTTATCATATTAAAAAATCTATGACTGAGTAATTTCCCATAGTATGCAGGTACCATTACTCAGTTAACCATCTGGATCTTTTGTTTCTTGTCTGTTTGCCCTTCTGGGGTCAGTAGCTACCGATTATCTATGGGGATCTCCTACAGACTTCCAGTAGGGTAAACTCACCTTTCCATCCTCCAATCCAAGGTTCAGAGTTGTCAAGGATTGCATCCTGGCCAATCAGTGCTTTGGCTTCCCCTGGCCTCAGTGGTGGGTTGGAGAATGGATATGTCACCATCAAAGTCAGAGAATGATGAGGAGATATCTGCTGAAGCTTCTGGAACTGAAAGGGGTAAATCCTTTTCCTTTGCAGTGTCCCTGGGAAGGTGTCACTGAAACTCACATCTCTACTTGGCCACTGTATGAAGTACAGGACAAGGAGACCCACACCTACCCCCTGCACACAGGGCACAGGGATGAATGACAGAAGAAACCAGGCCCTAGCAATTTCATGCAAGTCCTGCTCAAGTCTTTTGTGAGATCAGTCCACCTTGGGACTTTTCTGGTATTAGGGATAATTAATTTCATTTTGGGTAAGCCAGTTTGGTTCGGGCATTCTGTCACTTATGACACATAATTGGAAGGGATCGATTCAAAGTGACGAGAAATGGAAGGTGAGGAATTAGTAATATCTTCCCTTGCATTTCTGAGTTTCTAAGAGAATGGTATCTCTTTTCTTGCAAAACCTATGCATTTCTACAAACATGTTGTCTGAGATGGCAAAGCAGACTTTCTGCCCAAGTGAAATAATCAGAAATTCTTTAAATGATAAGAAAAGGAGTAATTGTGTTGCAAGGTCTGCATGGCTGGAACAACTCCATGTCACACTCCTCCTTTTTTTGTAATCCAAAGGGCATGGTGAAGGTCAGCTACAAGAGGAAGACATAATGAGAAATTTAAAATGATCTTCTGCCTTTTAAGAACCAGCAAGTGGGTTTTCTTCCTTCCCCTTCTGCTCCCCCCCACCCCCGACAAATAGTGTATTCTCACTACACACAGAGTCTGGGGCTTGGCTTTCGTCACACGCTGACAGGTTTCTGTTTATCTTAAGTGAGAAATGGACAAAAGGAAACACGAAACAGATGAATGGGCAAAAGTATGAATAAACAACTCGGGCAGCTGAGTAGCAGATGGCTGCAGGGTCCCCATGACTAAACAAATTGCAAGATTTCTGGAAGGAGATGCTTGTTAATGTTTTTCTCAAGCAAAAGTTCAAGTGATAGAATAAAAATGACCTCATCGCTGACTGTAGCCCTTCCTTTGTAAAAAAGCAAAGAAAAGGTTTGAAAGGCATTGTGTTTTTTTTTAACTTTTTTTTTTTTTTTTTTAAGATTTTACTTATTTATTTGAGAGAGAGAGCTCACATGCACTAGAGAAAGCACGGGGGTGGGGAAGGTCAGAGGGAGAAGCAGAGTCCCCACGGAGCTGAACCCCAAATGGGAGACTAGATCCCAGAACTCCAGGATCAAGACCTGAGCCAAAGGCAATTGCTTAACAACTGAGCCACCCAGGCGCCCAAAAGCGTATTACAACATCTTTAACAGACCTCTGCCAGTGCTCTCTGTTGCAAATCTGGGGTACCAGAATGCAAGAGCAAAATGACTCCGCTGGCCAACTGCATCTCCCCACCCTCCCCCTAGAAAAAGTTCTCGGAGAGTGGCTCACAAGTACATAAATTGTAATGCACTCTGTAAGAATTCCACGGTGAAGGTACAGAGCGATTACATGCACTGTGAGAATGGCCAATGCCATGGGCTTTAAGAGCCCACAGACTCGACTTTGAATCCTGAGTGGTTTTACTCTGCCTTACTTAGCTTCTTGGAGCTGCCATTTTTTCATGTAAACTTAAAATAATAATACTGCTACCTTTATTTACTCAGCGAACATTTATCCAAAGCAGTCTCTGGCCCTCAGACGCGGAAGGAAACGAGAAGGGCAAGGAAGAAACACATCCTTTCTCAGAGGCTGTGGTGAGGGTTCCTGCAGGGTTTACTGCGAAGGGCAGCTGTGGTTGGAATTTACACACCCTGGAGCCAGATTCCTGCAGGAAAATCACAGCTCTGAGCTTACTGTGTGACCCTGGGCAAGTTACTTAACTTCTTTGGGCCTCAAGTTCCTCCTTTGAAAGATGGAGCTAGTCAACAGTAGGCTATTATGAGAATTAAATGAGATCATAATATATCCCCACATCTATTAAATCCTAAAGAACAAAATAAAATAACATGCAAAGTCTCCCTATGAAGAAGAAGAAGAAGAAGAAGAAGAAGAAGAAGAAGAAGAAGAAGAAGAAGAAGAAGAGGAGGAGGAGGAGGAGGAGGAGGAGGAGGAAGAGGAGGAGGAGGATGAGGAGGATAAGAAGAAGAAAGAAAAATGCCTCATGCATTTGCTTCTGGTGGAACAGAGAGGCCCCACACATGTTATATGTTAAAACAGCTTATAATTGAGGTTTTTGATTGGAGAGGAACCTAAATATCACCAGTTAAAAATAGTAAGATGTCTCACCTTGAATTTGATAATTTTAACTTTGAATGCAATAACTGGACTGGAAAATCTAACAGGCTTTCAATATAACTTCCATATATTTAATTACTTGATCACATAAATTCATTATTAATTTTCTCAGTGGGCCAAGCTTATGTCAACCCAGCCTCTGGTATTTTCTGCCTGAATTTTGCAATGGGACAACCCAAGAACCCAGGCTGCAGATATAGGAAAATGGCTAGCTAGGGTTGAAGGCAGGGGAAGGGGTGGGGGGCTGTATGCCGCAGAACACAAAGTCAACCAACACTCAGTACTTCTAGGAAATCCTCTATGATGGCTTTTCAGATCCTGGATAGAGGCGCATGCCGTCTTTAGGACACCCATTTTGCCAGAGCCACTGTGAGTGAGAAGCCTTGGGTGCTTTCTTTTTTGCGCATGGGCGCTGGTGCAGATTTTTCAAAAGATCCTTGTCACTTGGGTAGAGGTAATGTTGACGCAGCTGCTGCGCGGTGAGCAGCAAATCTAAGAGACAGATCCATGTCCAGATTTAAGGGCATACAGGGCATCCCCAACCACTTGCAGGGTACTATGGAAAAGAGGCTTCACAAGGCACTGCTGGTGTAGTTTATGGTGCACCTGCCCTCACACTCGGGGTGAGCAGGGCGCACTGGGAGCCCGGCGCGGCTGAGATGCAGGGCCCAGCTTCCATAGCCCATAACTACTCGGTTTCTGCCTGGGAGTCTCAGCTTTGGCTCTTACAGCGCTGGAAATATCGTGCACCAGGGGTAACTTGGACTTGTGCCTGGTGGTTAGAACTCTGTCTTTTGATATTACCATTCATTTTTAAGATCTTTTAAGAAAAGGAGAGAGCATCACGGTTGCCTCCTGTCTCTGTGCCCTTTGCCAAGGGTTCAGTATCACAGCACTATGTTAAAGATAGGCCGGCCTTGTAAGTGCTACTCAGTACAATGAAATAGCACCTTTGTGAGTGGTACTTGACCCCAGAGAATCTAACATACAGCCAGGATGCAGTTGGGAAACATAAGTCTCTTTGCTAGGAGCATAAAGTTAGCACAGAATGTGGAGGCCTGAATGACCCCCCACACCCCGCCACACACACACCTCCATCTGCACCCAGGTGCTCAGTGGCTCAGAAAGAGCATCCTCCTGGAGAGGAATGACATTGACTGCCCAGGTTCCCACAGCGCTGAGTGTCTGCAGTGTATTACAGGTATTACCTGCCAAGCTCTTATCTTATGTTCTCTTCCCAACAAAACCCTAAAACCTTGTTTATTGTCCCTGATGTTTTAAGATACGGAAAATAAGAGGACAAACTCGGGTCCAAAGCCTCCTGGCTGGTGAAGGTTAAAATTGATATTCTGACCCCAGCCCAATGCTGTTAACTTTGGCACATGCACACTTGTTACTGCCTGTCACCCTGAATTTGCTTTCAGTGACACAAGCCAAGTGAGGCACATAAAAAGACTTTAAAGTACATAATTTATTCCAAAGCCAATTTCATAATTTTATTTATTATTATTATTATTATTATTATTACTATTACTACTGTTCATTGCTGTTGTTTAATAACTGGCTTAACAAAAGATCACAAGAAAGAGCTCAATAAAATTTCTACAATAAGAAGCAGTTCCTGGTAGTGGCTCCCAAATAAGCCCCTGGCCACTGAAGTCCTCACAGTGGTTGTCAGCCGAGTCAGGGTCCCACCACACCTCTACCTCACCCCACCGCCCTGTGCTCCCAGCCAGATCTGTGACCCTGCTTCCTTCAGGGCAACAAGAAGGAACCCACAGGAAAGGACTTGAGAGAGTATGTAGCTCTTCACTCAGAGAGGTAACGACATGACTGATGACGGACATAGATTAGGTGCCTCTCACCCACGGCAGCTTCCAGTCTTACATGTGTTTTTAACTTGGCAATGAAGACAGGATGGATACTAGCAGCCCCTGCGAGTGACCGGTGATGGCTGGTGAAGAAAAGTCACGTTGATTTGCCTACGAGGACCAACTTGGTCATGAGGGACAGTTAGCGAGAGAGACACTGATTCTGGAAAACAAAAGTGGGAAAAATGATTTTGTGTTTTATTACCAAGAACTTCCTTTATCTGCGGACACAGAATAGGATGTGAAGACTGTTTCCTCTATTTTCGGTTTGCATTTGGAGACACCAGATGGAAGAGCCCATTTGGTTCTCTGGTAGGGTTTTCCTTTCAATCATTTATACCCATGTAATGAGGACCTACTCTGTGCCAAGCTCTGTGCTACCAGCTAAGGATGTTAGAGTGAGTGGTTTTTTCCCACCTGAGTCAGGCAAGTGAATTAATCCCGTTGATAATAAATATTGAGAAAATGGACAGTATTCTCTGGGACAGACCAACCAATGTTAACAGTCCACCTCAGTATTTTGGTGATTTAGCATGTCACTGCCCCTTCGGTGGAAAGAGCCCTGCTCATCATGTATGTATCATCATTATGAAACCCAAGCTCTTCTGCCCCAAGGCTTCACCTTCCTCTATGATCCTTCCCAGAGTTCTCTCCCTCCTGTTAGTGAATGGAAAGAGAGAAGGAGAATTGCCCTTAGAGGGTTTTTTGGGGCTTCCCCCCCAAATGGCATAGATTATATCAGAATTCAGACATATGGACATATCTAAATGCAAGGGAGGGTAGAAAATATAAACTTGATGTATACAAAGCTATACAGGAGAACCTGAATATTTGTGCAATCTAGAAACTCTGACATGGAGTTATGTTCAAATACCAACGTCCTAACAGTTTCCCTGTTTTAAAAGGGTGGAAGTTACATTGGCTGAGGCCTTCCCAGTTAGTCATGGACCAAATCATCTCCCTTATTCCCTGTTAACAGCCCCATTTTGTTTGTTGGGCCCTGCCCCAGGTGTTAAGCTCTCAGTCTTCCAAATTTATCATGACTGATTCTATTTGGCTAACACAAGTTCTCAGCTTTTCTTGCAACTAATGGTGGCAATGAGATGTAGATAGATATCTAATGAGGGCTTCTGAGAAAACAGTTTCTTTCTGATAAAGGGGCAGGCCTAGAAAGTAAGCTTGCTATCATGTTCTCTTCACCTTGCTTCTTGCCCTTGCGTGTGGTGATAGGAACAGAATTTGGAACTGTGACAGCCATTTTGAGACAATGAGGCAACAGCATGAGAAAAAAAAAAAAAATCATGTAACTATATGTACTCATTTGCCTGAGACAATCTCAGGTGAATCCTGCTGGCCCAGTATAATTTTTGATAATGCCCTTTTCATACTCAAAAGTGTTCTAAATTGGACAACAAATTCATGGTCAGTCCCAGAAAAATCTTGAGATGTTGAAGCTGATAGGAAACAGTGATTAACTTCAATGTTGTGGAGTGGCTGGCCCAGCTCTGGAAGATTTACCTCCTGATTTTGATTTTAAGTAAATAGCAGATGTCTCCTGTGTAAGCCTGTGTTAATCCAGTTTGCTGTTACTTTCAACTAAAAGCTTTCTTTCTTGCTAGACTTATCTTCAAATCTGGGATTTTGGAGCCAACATTAGAGCTTGACCACTAATTTCAAACTACAGCCTTTTAAAGTTCTGAAGTTTGAGGGTAAGTTTCTCTTTCTGTAATTCCTGAATTGGCATGAGAATTACTGAAATGCTGCACAGAAGGCTTATTTTGTGGTATTTCCAATAGGAACCAGAAGTGGAAGTGTCAAAACTCTCACCAGGAAGCTTGTTACGAGATGTTCTACCCAAGCTGGCACCCTCAGGTAGTTTGGAAAGTACAAATAAGAGGTATAAAAAACTCTTCAATCCATCTGATTTTCCAACTCTTTGGATTTCAACTTCTCCAAGCAGATAGTATGCTTCTCATAAATCTTGAAAGGTTTAAATTAGAACATTTTCCTTTATTTTATCGTAAATACAGAACAAATTGTCAAAGAAATGAGGACTAGAATCCAGGGGGAATATGTGACACTTTGCTGTCTATTGAATATGAGAAGACTTACTGGTCAGATCTTACTGATGAGAAAGAAGTGCCAAGTGTCTGGGAGAAATTGCAAGAGAGGTAAAAAATAAGTCACCAAAAGCATTTGAAAGTTAAGTGACAAATTTATAGATTAATTCCACTGTATGATTTATCTATGCCATGCGGTGTAGTGTCATATCACAGAGCAATCCCCCATCCTCCACCTCCCACAGGACAACAGGACCACAGGATAAACCATTGATGCCCTTAGTTCATTAACACCAACTGCTGACTAAAAGACAATTTGCATATGTTTGCAATAATCAGGTGCAATTTGAGATACGTTTCTAATATGGTCAATAGATACTTCAAAAAAAGAAAGATTTAATTGTTTTAGAGAGAGAGAAAGAGCTTGCACATGGAGTGGAGGAGGGGCAGAGGGAAAGAGAGAATCATCAGCAAACTCCATGCTGAGTATGGAGCCAGACACAGGGCTCAATCTAATGACCCTGAGACCATGACCTAAGCTGAAACCAAGAGTTGGTCGCTTAACTGACTGCGCCACCTAGGCCCCCTGTGGCTAATAGTTACTTTTTAAAAAATATTTTTCTCATAGTTTTCATTTTCCAAATAGTCATCCGCCCTGTTTCATCACAGTTGCTGTTTCTTTCAATAATCAGCGTCACTTAGATCTGAACGCATCTCATACTTTCAGGTCTCTTGCTTAACACTGTTTTTCTTTGGAGTTAACTTGACATGAATTGGTTCATTCTATTATCCTAATTAATGGATGATCTTTTACTTTTACCCAGTTAGGTCACTAATATGTCCTGCCTGACCTTCCTCTAACTAATTTTAAACACAGCTGCCAGAATGGTTTTTTCAAATGTCAATGCAATGCCAACTAACCTCTGGTTGAAACCCTGAAGTGGGTATGCATTCCGAGAAGGGTGGGGCCTCACCCCACTTCCCACGTAGCAAGGTCAACACAACTCTTTATGATCTGGTCCTTTCTTGCTTTTCAGAACTCACAGGCCCAGGCTCCTACCCCATCCTGAGTCCCTGCCCCAGCCATAAGGAACTTCTTTTAATCTCCAACTTGGGGGATGCTCTGTCTTCCCTCTTTGCATTCTGTGGGTCTGTGCTTGGTATTCCTTCTCTGTGGAATGTTCTTCCTACCCCTACAACCACAACATCCATTGATTATGCCCACTTCTCTCCCCAACCTCAGCTTCATTAGTACTTTCTCTGGAAAGGCTTCTCCAACCTGGAAATCCCTGCTGGGTGACCCTTCTAGGCATTCCCAGACTTTCCCCATTAGCACTAAGCCCACTGTATGTTGATTGCCTAATTACTGGTTTAGATTCTCTGCTAATCTAAACAGCCTATTCCACCGGTGGGCAATATAATAACTTCCATGTATAATAACCTCCAATATAGTAACCTTCATATCCTTACCCTCAAAACCATGAGTATGTGATTAGTTTGGGGGTTGCAGATGGAATTAAGGTGGAGCATCAGTTAATTTGAAGGTAAAGAGATGATTCTGGGTTGTCAAGGTGGGTCCAGTGCAATCACAAGAGTCCTTAAAAGTAGAAGGGGAGGCAGAAGAAAGAGAGAGTCATGACTATGGAGTGATGACCAGGGACATGCACCATTGCTGGCTTTGAAGATGCAGCAAGGGAGCCATGAGCCAAGGAATGTGGGCAGCCTCTAGAACCTGGAAAGGCACGGAAAAGGATTCCCCTGGAGCTGCCAAAAAAGAATGTACCCTTGCATATACCTTCATTTCAGTCCAGTGAGGCCCATTTTGAACCTCTAACCAATAGAACTGAAGATAATAAATGTGTGTTGTTTTGAGTCACTGAGTATATGGTTATTTTTTACAGCAGCAATAGAAACAATAACACAGGAAAGAAATGCTCTCTCTCTTGCTCATCATTTCAGCCCAAGGTGTGCATTAATCTCTGAAATGTGGTCAGTGGCTCAACAGCTACTCATTGGATGGGAGAATAGAATGGAAGGGCCAGGAAGGACTCTTAGGTGACACTCTGTAACAGTCAGTGTGATTCAGAGTGATGCTCACAGCCTTCCTCCCGAAATCCTGCCCATGAAGATGATTCTCCACCAGGTACTTATCTCCATGTTTGTTTTTTTGCTAGAGAGGAAGAACATTCTTCTCTCTGGAAGAGGTTAAGATGATACATACACTGACGGTAATGAGAGGGAAGAAAGAGGAGAAGCTGGGTCAAGGAGAGAAGAAAGAAAAGCTGGGTCTGGAGAAAAGCTGGGTCAGGAGAAAAGGGGAGAAACTGGGTCTGGAAAGACGAAAGGGGAGAAGCTAGGTCATGGGAGAAGGTAGGTCAAGGAGAGAAGAAAGGGGAGAAGCTGGCTCAGGAGAGAAGCTGGGTCAGAAGAGAAGAAAGGGGAGAAGCTGAGTTAGGAGAGAATCTGGGTGAGGAGAGAAGGGGAGAAAGTGGGTCAAGAATGTAGAAAGGAGAGGAGCTGGGTCAAGGGAGAAGCTGGGTCAGGAATAAAGAGGACAAACTGGGTCAGGAAAGAAGCTCTTATGAATTTAGGGCAACTGAGAGGCCTGAGTGTTGAGCATGAGGGCTTTTGATAGATATTTTTGACGATTATGAACTAGAGCTGTTTTAGTGTCTTTGTAAGACAAAAGTCTAAAATGTGATTGTTTTAAAATCAACTATGACTCTTAAATTGTGTGCCTTTAAAAATCTTTCTGCAAAGACTGGGTCATTTAGGCATTCTACAGTTGTTAGGGTTACACTACTTTTGACACAATAGCGCAATGACATAAACACACTGTTGAGTCCATTTTGGATATATGAAATTTAAGTATACTCTCTGTTGACGAAACGATATATATCTTTTTTTCTCAATCTATCGAGTTACTGGAAGCAAACCCATGAGTTCTTGGTTGATCTCATTCACTATAAGATACAGCGATATACTGGAATTTATCTGGCCCCCTTGGTATTCTTCCTAAGCAGGAGCCCCAGGGATATCAAAAAAGCACCTAAAATAATTTGGCTCAATTACTATTATACTCACAGTTACCTTACACTTTTGTTGGTTGCTTTTCTCTTACTGTAAAGTTTAAGTAAGAATAAGCTTTGCTTACTTAACATGACTTTTAATAAGAAAATATTTCATGCATTATCCATAAGGAATTTTCTTTAGAATCCAACTACCAAGAAGCTAAAAATGAAAGGAAACCCTTAAGAAAACAAAATTTCCCAAGATTTTGGAACTGTAGAAGAGTAAGGAAAATAAACTCTCATGGGTACTAAAGAGGAAACAGTTTTTTCCCTAAATTCCTAAGTTTTAGGACAAAAATAACAACTTTGAATTGCAAGCTTAGAGAAAATCAGTCATCTATTTTCTGTACATTTGCTAAATAGGACAAGAACATTGCAATAATATAGATGGCAAAGGTTGATTTTTTTTGAAGACAAAATTGACTGGCATCATTGTAGGAATGCTGACCAAATGATTCTGTTTCACATGGTAAAGCCAACAGGCACCAGATCAACTATATTCAGTCTACGTTGCTTCTCAACAGTGACACACACTGATAGGGAAATTTGAATGCATTCTGAAGTTTCTCTTCCAGCGAATAAACGTGCTGGGTTCATCCATTGATGCCTGAAACACATGGATTATAATACAAATTTTTAAACTTCACAAGCCTTGTCTTAGTAGCTTAATCCATTTTTTTTTTCCTCTTTCCAAGAGCTTAAACTACTGTACTAAGGAGTAGGTCACGAGCAACTTAGGTTTGTGTTACTCAACTTGTGGATGCTGACTTTCAAACTACATTTCCAGGGCACCTGGGTTGCTCAGATGGCTAAGTGTCTGTCTTTGGCTCAAGTCATGATCTCCGGGTCCTGGGATCGAGCCCCTCATTGGGCTCCCAACTCAAGAGGGAGCCTGCTTTTTCCTCTAACACTCCCCGTGCTTATGCTTTTGTTGTCTCTGTCTCTCTTTCTCTCAAATAAATAAATAAATCTTAAAACAAAACAAAACAAAACACTGCATTTCCTTGTAAAGATAAAGTACACACATATTCAAAATAAATTAAAACAGCAAAGAAAGAAAGCATTCTCAAAATTATAATTATAGTTTTTGTTAATGATTTGCTAATGTCTGACACTATCACTAGAATGTTCTACCCAAATGTGGATGGACATTGTATTCAATCAGCAATTGTGACAACAATTTCCTTAGTGTCCAATGCAGAGCTTGGCCTTTAATGGGCTCTCAGTAAATAATTCTTGGTTGCAACGTTAAAGGAAACCAGAACGGTCTGATACAAGTTTGAGTCTACAAAAGCAATATAAAGGGTATGGTAGGTCTAAGAAAATGAAATGAGTTGTAGTCGAAAATTTATGAGAATCCAGAATGAACACTAGGTTATGTGACTCCTGGTTTAGGGCTCTTATTTTCACCATCAATTTAAGCTGAAATTCTTTTCCTAATAATCCCCAAAGCAAAATTTTCTCATGAGAACCAGATTAAAGAGCTCTAGAGGCCTTTTTTTTTTCTCTCCCACTCCAAATTAAATGCATCCAAGCTACCTAGGACATTTTCAGGTATAACAGGTAAAGGATTAAGGATCGCCTCACTATTAGAAGATGAGGGATGGATATTATATGTGGCCTTGGTATCTCAAACAAGCAAATAAATGAATAAGGGTGGAACAGTGTAGGCCAGAACATCACTGATCTCCTTAATCACTTCTCTACCCTCATAAAAGAGTGAGTGCGAAGTGGAGAGAACAAACAAAATTACTGAACCTTGAAATTTCACACACCATCCATGCATATCCAATGATGGGGAAGCTTAGGCCACTTCTTATTAAATTCTGGAGCTTAGGGAATAAAGGGCTTCACAAAACACTCTTAATTTTGGCGTTTTATTCATACAACATCCATAGGTACCTCCAGTTATTAAATTTCCAGAGAGAAATTCAATCCAAGAAAAGAAATAAATTCTCTCCAATTAAATGAAAGGAAACTGAAGTCTAGAATTCTGTTCTCCTTGCCATCTCCTCTTACTGTGTCCTGGCCAGGGGTATCTCACAAAGATGCTCCATGTGATTTGGATGTCCTCCTGCAGCAACCACATCCTCAGCCTTCCTCGCAGGAAGTGGAGGGTGGGAAGCTCCATCAGCATCTACAAAATTGAATGAGTGCTAACATGAGCCCTTCACAGACCTCAATTGCCAATGAATTCACATGTCAATGGGATAAATTGAATACCTTGGCTCAAGCCCCACATCCACAAAATACAGACACCAAAATGCCATTCTCAACAAGTATGCCTCAACAGGCACAATCAGATATGATGTGTTTTTTTTTTTTTTTTTTAAGATTTTATTTATTTGACAGACGGAGATTACAAACAGGCAGAGAAGCAGGCAGAGAGAGAGGGAAGCAAGCTCCTTGTTGAGCAGAGAGCCCGATGCGGGGCTCGATCCCAGGACCCCAGAACCATGACCCAAGCCGAAAGCAGAGGCTTCAACCTGCTGAGCCACCCAGGTGTCCAAGATATGTTTTTGGAAGTAAATAAACATTTCAGTGCAGTTTCACATTGCTGTTGATGTAATTAGTCAAAGCCTTAACAGTGAAAGCTTAAAGAGCAAAGAGGCAATCTCCCTGATTTTAGATTTACAGGTGCCAGCTAATTTCCAAACTGGAACTCTATTGTTGTGAGAAATTTTCTTTCATGCCCTATGCATCCTAAATTCCCAGGAAAACATTCATCTTGCAAATTGACTCTGTTCTCAAGTGGGGGTATTTTCAACACTCTCATCTCGCAAAATTTAGGATTTTGGTATGGTGGAATCCTACGGGATCTCCAGTCCATCAACAGTGTTGCTTTATCTTGGCACCCTGAAGGGGGATGAAGTAAGGACTCTATCTCAACACACAGATTTTACTTCCTCTTAGGAGCACTCCTAACAGAGAAATTTCCAAGCAAATATTACCCTCCTTCTCCACGGACCCAGTGTCTTGTGATCCTCTTTCTCCTTCATCTCCAGAAAGATCATAAGACATTATGAACTATTAAACACTCTTTCTATCTTGGAATTATAGAGATCTGTCTTAAATGCAGTTTTCCCCTGATTTCTGAAGAATTATGTAAAGCAGTTCCCTGAACCAAACCTTATTTTGCTGTTTCCAAAACCTGTGCTGCCAGAGGGTCTAGCAAAATGCAATCTGTTCTCTCCAAGATGCGTTTCAAAACATTGCCATACTCTGCTTTTTTATTGTCCAGGCTCGGACTAACTTATGTTATGAAAATGGTAGTGAGATCGTTCCTTCTTGTCACTATTTTTCCTTGCAGCAGAGGACATGACTCTGATTGTTCTCCAACTCTTTTCCAGGTAAGCTCAGCTGAATTTGTAAAAATGTACCTACTTCCAAGTTTGTCCTAAACTCAATCTTCCATGTGTAAGACCAGAACCAGCCAACCAATTTTCATTCCTTCTTTCTTATCTGCCTTCTTGCCTTTTGGCTTTCCCACCTTCTCTCCATTTCCCTTTCCTTTGTGGTCTGTAATTAGTATTCCTAACATATCTACAAGAGCAGATTCTACCTTGTGGGAAGCCCCATGGTAAAATTTATGACACAGATGAGTTTGGGTCAAGAGTAACTCTGTGAAACAAAGCCTGCTCATCTTGCAGTTGCTAAAAGCAGTAATTCTCCTATGTATTATTACATTTGCAGTCTAACAATTCATCTAGGACCATACTTAAATCTGTTCTTCCTGAAAGGCTCCTTCTTCTGGCTAGCACCATTTGTCCTGAGTCTTCCCTTGAAGTCCTAATTCCATTCACTGAAGAGTAAACTTTGCTTAGATTCCAATACCAGGGAACATACCTGCCTCATTCACTGCTTTATAAACTGTGCCTATGACATGTCCATAGTAAGTTCAGTAAATATTATCTGAAAAAGTAAGTGACTAATAATGGCATCTTGAAATTCACCTTGGAGGGGCTGAAATATTCTATGCTTGTCTTTACAGCCAGTCTTTTAGTTTCTGCCCAGATCATGTACAACCTTGAAGTGTAACTGTCTTTATTTTTAAGCCCCCCCCCCAAATTGAGTCCCTATATCTGGTTTTAAAAAATTATCTCATGGTGATTTAGCCCAGGGTCAGGCTCAGTGGGGAGTTTGCCTCTCTCTTTCTCCCTCTCCCTGCTCACACTCTTGTCCTAAAATAAATAATATAAAATTTCTTAAAGAAAAAAAGGAAATGATCTAAATGATCTTATAGTGATTTCTGTCTCTAGGTTCCCACTTGTGAAGTTATTCCTGAAGTTATTCTGTCTGAAACTTCCCCTTCATTGACAATTCAACATCTCTGCACTACAATCATCTTCCCTGATCTACAATCAGCAAAGAAAAGGAACCCAGGCAGAAGAGTAAAGTGAACAGAAAAGAAGGACCAGATGGTGTGTATTTAGGGGGATTCATATAAGGTGGGTCATTAATATCAAAGGTTGCAGAGACGTAGATGAAGATTAAGTCCTGGAAACCTGATTCTAGATAGGAGCCGCAAGAGGGAGGTTTTAGATCCACGATGGGGGGTAGGAACCAGCTGTGGGGATTCAGGGACTGACTACGTGTGAACAGTGAATGCAGTTCTTCCTTCAGCAGCCATTATGGGGAAAGGAGAAGCCAGTGAGAGAGAAGAGTAGAGAACACTAGATATTGACAGAGGATTTTGAGTATAACTTTAGAAAGAAACTGAATCTAAAGAAAGGAAGAGTCGTTTTTCTCTTCAATAGCTTCCATTTGTGCTACTCTTCCCACTCCTTAATTTAGTTTCATAATTGCATTTCTTTCCCGGACTAAGCAGTTGGGACTGGGCACAAAATGACAGCTCTCACACTGACCCTTCCCTGGAGATGTCCTTCACATGATCAGCTTGACCCATTGAAGACAGTCAACTGGAGTGTGATGAGGAACGGCTGCCTTATGTTAGAAACACAATGCTTTGAGAACACAGAACAAATTAATTGCTTCTTTGCTTCAGGGAGAAAGGAGTTAGTAATTTTATATTGGCTTATGAGTTATTATTTTTTGTGTTGGAGTTTTATGCTAAAAAACTTAATATCTTCTTTTTTATTATACAAATCACTGTTAATTGTTTATTTGCACACTTAACTTTGCTTTTTCTTTTCTTTTTTTAAAAGATTTTATTTACTTATTTATTTGAGAGAGAAAAACAGAAAACATGAGAGAGAGTAAGCACGAGTTGGGGGAAGGGCAGAGGGAGAGGGAGAAACAGATTCCCCACTGAGCTGGGAGCTGAACATGGGGCTTGATCCCAGGAACCCAAGATCATGACTTGAGCCACCCAGACGCCCCTAGATTTTCTTTCTTGCAATCCTGTCAGCATGGCCCAAGACTTTACTTACAGTGAATTCCAAGCTCAAATATTGCGAAATATCATTTCCACAGCCTTTTCTTGGGCCAGTAGATTTTGTGTTAGATTTCTTATGCTTATGTTTCTTAAATTATTTAATATTTATCATTATCTTATGTAGAAGTTTTTTTCATTAGTCAATTCCTTTCCTGAATTTTCTTTTGTCCAGAATTCTACTTGTCCCTGTTAAATTTTTATGCTCCACCCTATTTTCTTTTTATTTTTAAGTATCTTTTTTTTCTCTTTGGCTTTTTAAAAACACTGCCACGTAATAAAACAAATATTGAGGTGGAATTTGAAAGGTTTCTTCTTTCACAAAAATATTTTCCAAATGTTTCCCTGTCATTGAAGATTGACCTTTGTCAAAGGGAAGAAAAAAATGAACAGTTTCTGGTTATTAAAAACAGTTCCATACAAAATTATAAATCATTGAGACTTAATTTAGACATTGTCTTCATTCATTAAACAAATATTATTGAGAGCCTTCTATGTTCAAGAATAAGGTATTTTCAGCTCCAGTTCTTAGAGTCACCATCACCTTCCATGGCTGCATACTCTGCCCTCTTCAAACAATCCTCATTCTCATATTTTCACCCCTTCTCCCTATCAAAAGCCGCTGAGGGAACAGAATCTAAAACTTACTCATACGAAGACATGAATGAGTGACAGCAACTTGAATTTATAATCCATCTCACTTTTAATTGCAAAGCAAATAAATTAAAACAAAACAAAACAAAACAAAGCCAAGACAGTATTATTTCAGAGAAATAATCAGAAGAAGGCTTTCTGTGGAAGAGAACCTGTCATCTTAACACAGGGAAATGATGCTGTGCCAGTAGCATCAGCTTTTTCCACTTGTTTTGACTTCTCAGTAAATAACTTCCAATGTGCCTAAATGATAGAGGAAATTTGCCTTACTTGACATGTATAAATTGTTATATGGTTCAAACATTATTAGAGGACCTCTACTGCATGCTTCTTACAAGATATGTAAATGATAACGTGCAAAATTTTGAAGAGATAAATGAAAAGATCAAGATGACACACCAGGGTGTAAGGAGAGAAGGCAGGTTATGTTGGGTGTACCAAATTTGCTTACATATTTCACCTCTCTCATCTCTTCCCTGAATGCTGTCACTTGTTTCATTTCTTGTCTATCTCCTTCATATTTGTTTAGGCAATAACCTTGTGTAGAAATCTTACCTGTCTGTCTCCAATAGGCTATTAAATGATTATCCTCTCTGCTCTTACTTTGGTCTCTCAAAGCACAGGTCTCTTTGTGCGTATCCTTATTTTAGTATCAATCATTCTATGTACTATTTTTTTTTTTAAGATTTTATTTATTTATTTGACAGAGAGAGATCACAGTAGACAGAGAGGCAGGCAGAGAGAGAGAGAGAGGGAAGCAGGCTCCCTGCTGAGCAGAGAGCCCGATGCGGGACTCGATCCCAGGACCCTGAGATCATGACCTGAGCCGAAGGCAGCGGCTTAACCACTGAGCCACCCAGGCGCCCCATTCTATGTACTATTAACAATATCCTTGTTTACCCCTTTTCCTTCATTCTTTGATTGTAAACATTGCTCATTCCTTTCTGAACAGTTCAGACCTTAAAAAAAAAAAAAAAGTTCCTTGAAATCTAGTGGCTGAAAAAAGTATATATTGAATAAATACTAGGATTAAATTAGGAGAGACTTCAAGAATTGCCATTAAGGTGCCCTCTATATCAAATTTATTTAATCAATTATTGTGATAGCACCTACTTTCAAAAGTTTATGATTAATTCTACAAATTGCAGTGACTTTTCAAAAGATGGAGGTGTTCCTCCAAAACCACATTCTTATGAGTGTTTTTAAAAAGAGAAGAAGCTCACAGTAAAAGAAAGCTTCTTGCAAAACTTTTGGATGATCCATAAACTCTATATCAAATGCCTCTTAGCATACAATTAATTTGGTAGTGTATTATAAGTGTCAAGGAGCAATGTTTAATTTAAACAAATTATTTTGTCACTGGGAAAGTTCCTGAAAATTCTGGCAAGTGATAAATTTATAAAATAAAATATTGCACATTTTTAGTTGTACTGACCAGGCAAATGGCTATGCAAACTTGGAAGGAAGGTATACCTAATGCATCCCCTTGAATTCTGTGATATAGATGATAAAATTTTTTGACAGTTTAAAAAGAACATGCCTTCTGTGACCATGAAATGTGTTACAAGTGGGTCAACAATCACCTTATTTTCTAGGGTAAAATCAAACTGTCTTGCCTTTCAATTTATAACACACAATTTTAGAAACTATAAACTTGTGAAGACTTCAATATGAGTTTTATAGTCTCATCTTAAAAGAGCTATAGTCTCTAAGAAATCTGTCATACCTTATGTACACTCTCCAGATATGCTCATACTTCTTCACTCAGCCCATGACATCTACTCAGTATTTTTACTTACATCAATTTGTAAACAATGTTCATCTTATTAAATTTTTCTAATTCTTCACGTATAATCACTTGCTTCTTTTTCTACATTCATTTTGAATGTACTTAATTTATATTGCTTTTTTTAATAGAATGTGTTATTTGATTTTTTGAGGACATATACCTTAGGCAAAGATTCTTACATATAAAGATTTTGCATAAGTATCTTTTACAGAGTAGATTAGTAACAAGTATAGCTGAACAAGTGAAAGTTAAAAAAAAAAAACAAAGTAAATGTCTTAATTTCTTTTTTCTCAGGAGGTATAAGATTGAGAAGTTAAAGTGTTTGGTTAAAAATCTTTTTCTTCTTCTTCTTCCCCTTCTTCTTCTTCCTCCTCCTCCTCTTCTTCCTTTTCTTCTTCTTTTTCTTTCTCTTCCTCTTCTTCATCATCATTGTTGTCATCCTCAGAAAAATAGAATCAGCAAGATCCTGCCTTTGGACTCAAACTGAAACACTGACTTTTCCTGGGTCTTAGTTTTTCCTGTCCTCAGGCCTGTAGACTCAGACTAGAATAATACCATCAAGATCCCTGGGCCTCCTGCTTGCTGACTCACCCTGCAGATATTCAAACTTATTGACCTCCATAATCACAAGAGCCAATTCTTAGTATTCAATATTTATATAAGATGGTGTAGTTCCAGTTTGAATCCAAAATCCTGAGAACCAGAACTAATGATGCAGTCCTCAGATGAAAGCCAACAGGTCTGAAACTCAGGAAGAGCCCATGTTTCTGTTTAAGTCCAAAGGCATAAAAACACCAATATCCTAGTTTGAAAGCAGGCAGGAGGAATTGAGTTTTACTTGGAGGATGGTTGAACTTTTTGTCCTACTCAGGCCTTCAACTGATAGGATGAGGCCCACCCACATCAGGAAGAGCAATCTGCTTTACTCAATCTATTGGTTTAAATGCTATCTCATCCAAAAACACACTCAAAGAAACAATCAGAAAAATATTTGCCTAATATTGAGCACCCCATGTCCTAATCAAGTTGACATAAAATCAACCATTACAATCCCCATCATTACTTAATCATCAGTAGAAGATATCATTTATTAAATTTCTGTAGAATACATTGTTGCATTTATCATTACCAGGGAAACCATAGGTTCTCCAGTAAATCATAACCTAAAATGGAATCAGCAAACTGTTTTGAAGAAAAAAAAATATATATTTATGTGACATGGTGAGAAAAGACATTCACGAACTAAATAAAAAAGTTGGCTAGATATTGAATAAAACACTGTTTGAAAGAAACGAATTCAAAATTAAATCTGAAGTCTGTTGAATATTAATCACTTTCCCAAATCTTTATGTCAGAAAATTCTTCCTCTATATTAGTTATGGTTATTTTTTTGTCTATAGGTATGTGATATCAAACTTCACAAAATTCCAAGGCCAGAAATACAATACTATAAAAAATAATAGTGTTTTAGCTAGAGCTGTGTCTTGAGACCACATTTTGAGTTAGTGCAAAGAAAAGATGTTAAACCAGGAAATACAGTTTCTACTAATGGTCATATCTGTTCCCCACTCCCTTTTGTTTGTATCTTATAGCAGAGGAGAAACAATAAAGAAGAAATTTTTAAAAATGAAAGCTCACTTGATAAAAGTACAGTGAATTTTACTGTAGAAAGTAGAACACAGACATAGAATTCCAGAAATGTAAATGATCTACTTAAATCTAGGGTTTGTGAGTGACTAACTAATATATAGTTATTATGTTGTTTTATCTGATTCAAAATATTGAAGAGCAACTACTGAGACAAAAGAAGATTCAAAGGCAGGCTTTGATATCTAATAGTTGTGAAATCTTAAGAGACCATTTTAAGCCCAGAGCTTTGGTTTTTCCCACTGTAAAATGGGGATGATGACACAAAGCTTTCATAAGTGTTGGAAAGGCAAACATTTCGTCTTTCCCAATGTGCAACTAACAGGGGTTCAGTCATCAACAGTTGTTACTCTGTAAGACTATATGCTCACTGAGTGCAGAGGTCATTTCAATATTATCATTTGTCCCAGGCATACTATATGCCTATGGTAAACATTTATTATTCAAATTAATGAATAATGTTCCAGACTTGTACAAGATAAAGATAAAGAGGGAAGAACTCTTCATGAGTAACTTATAAAATAATGACCTTTTAATACAATAGTCTTTTTTAAAAAATTTTTACTTATTTATTTCAGAGAGAGAGAGAGAGAGAGAGAACAAGTGAGAACAAGCCAGGGGGACAGGCACAGGGAGAGGGAGAAGCAGACTCCCCACTGAAAAGGGAGCCCAACACAGGGTTCAATCCCAGGACCCTGAGACTACCATGACCTGAGCCAAAGGCAGGTGCTTAACTTAATGAGCCACTCATTGTCCCAATACAGTAGTCTCATACAAGATCATGCAAAGAATGGTTAGATCAGGGAAGTATGAACAAAATAGGCTGGGTTGCACTTATCTCTGAGCATAGACCGATTCCGCACAATAATAATGTCTTTCACATTTTATTTATTTTGTGAAAGTTTATTGAACACCTGCAATGTGGTGGTAAAATATACTTTGGTGGACATATTTTAACCTCACAAATGTGTCACTATTTGTGTGTCTTGCTGGAAATCTAATGAATGGACAAAAGTCAGGTTGACTATTTATATAAGGCAGTGTCAGCAGATCTGGAGGAAATGAATGTATTTTTTTCTGCCCTGGAAATATCTTCAAAACAAGATGCTGATTTGTTTTCCTGGGATAATTTCACTCACTGTACTCAGTCTTAACTAGATAAGTCTGATCTCCTGTTGCCTCACTTACCTGACAAATTGAAATTAAAGATCCATTTTATAACCCACCCTTTCCACAAGGACTGCCACCATCATGTGATTCCATTTTCGCAATGAAAGCACAAGAGCTATGTGTAATTCTACCAGGAAACAGAGAGTCATGGCTAACCACACTCTTCTCTGGGGAGTCTGCTCCACTTCTGGTAAACGCTGTTCCACTACCACTCTGGTGCAGCTGAGGGCCACCATTTAACACTGTTCATTGTAACTGGGCACACATTGAAATCCTGCAGTAATTAGATCAAGGCAACTCCAGACTAGACTTGCCTTGGGCTCCATAAGTCAATGGGAAATCTGCCAGAGCCTCTGGCTGGCACAGTGTAAAATAGGGTCATAAAG
Source organism: Mustela nivalis (assembly GCF_964662115.1). Classification (NCBI taxonomy): domain Eukaryota; kingdom Metazoa; phylum Chordata; class Mammalia; order Carnivora; family Mustelidae; genus Mustela; species Mustela nivalis. The sequence continues at coordinate 80,967,242 of NC_139021.1, forward strand.
CTTCCCAGACCAATGTCTTTCAAAGGAGGCAATTTTTTTCTTTACAGTTTTATAGGCCTCTTGGGTGTCTTGGTAGGGCATAATTCTCTGACTACTTATAATGGAAATATTTCATGCTGGATAAAGAGAGTGAATTTAATTGGGGAGAAAACATTACACAGGTGGCTTCCCTGCATACGTCCCAGGAGACGGTAACAAGTGGATTTAATACTCACTACCTCACTGGTACTTTAACAATGCAATAAGGTAAAATGATTCAGACTCTGAAATAGGCCACAAGTTAAGCTTTTTCCATATGACCCAGGAATGAGGCAAATATGTTTGTCTAATGAGGGCGACATGTGTTTTAGAAACAGCCTGTCAGAGAATGAGAAGGGAGAAAGTTTGGAAGAGAAATTTTTTGTGGGGGCAGACTGTAGAAGCCAGTTGAGGGTTAGGAATACAAGGGAGAAGAAGAAGAGCAGGACCAAGAAGGCAGCAGAGGAGGCTCGTGAACTTTTCCTCACATGGGTGCACCAAATGTGCTGTTACAGGTAGAAAAATATCCCTCTGGGAGAAATGCAGACTAGTTGAATGACTTCTATATATCAGGTAAATGAGAAAACACCCACGTTGAAATGGGTAGGAAAAGCTAAGCACACTTAAACCATAAACCCCACCACAGCACACCGACTTATAGCTGTGAAAGAAACTCCAACCTCCAGCTTCCCCATAAGGAGTTTTACTCCTGCACATCCAGTGCCCAAACTTTAAAGGCTTCCACCCAGGGGACAGACGTCCAAAATACCTAGCTCAGAGAGTAAACGGAGCTTGTGCCCAAGAGGCCACTGGACTCTCACAAAGAAGCTGTTCTTTATGGGCACATGTGTGAGCATTCATCATGGCATCTCCCCAGGGCTCAGCATGGAGGAAGCAGGCAAAAATGTGAAATGCCCATCTCCCAGTCTTTCTCTGCAAGGAGTTTGACTGGATACTTAACATGCTACTGCCTGAGGGTTTGGCTTCTAACGAGCATGTATCTAGGGGCTAGCTGTGATCTTCCTCAGAGCCTAGGAGAGCTGGTGGACATTCCCCCTTCTCCCTCTGACTCACTCAAATGATGAAAACAAGCTGCCAGCACCTCTTCAGAGGAACATGTACATGCATTTGGCACCCCAGCTTTTGTGGTCCCACCTGAATGACAGGTACCAGACTGCCAGACTGTGATAGCCAATCGGTCTTGCACACAGAACTGTAGCAAACAAAAAAGCAGTTTTAAATGGACAAACAGATGGGCACTCATGATGGCTATCCTCCTCCTCCATACTCCTCCCCCCACCAGCTCATTGTTGAGGCAAAAAACATCCATCTCCCAGTCTTCACAGGAGGGGATTTGACTGCATACTTTATGAGTTCCTGCCTGAGGGTTCAGCTTGTAATTAGCACACATAAATACTGACTGTGACCTTCTCCAGACCCAAAAGATAAAGTAGGCATTCCCCGACCTTCTCCCTCTGGCTTGTTCCAACAATAAAAACAAGTTGCCAACATATCCTTAGAAGGAGTTTATAGACACATTTAGTACCCCAACTTTTACAGCTGCCACCCAGGGGATCACCCTTCCCCCTTAATCACCTCATTCTGATAGCCAATGAGGCTTGCATTCATTCATGGGAAAATAGCAACAAATAAGTGGTTTTTTAAATGGGTATAGGAGAGCCTCCCCATTGCTCTCCTCCTGGACTCAGTGCAGAGGAAGTAGGTAAAATCACTCCTCTTCTAGTTTCTCCCTGGAAGGGACTTAACAACATACTTTCCCAGCCGTTACCTAAACATCTGGTTTCTAATCAGTCTGCATCTAGGTGTGGACTGCAATCTTCCCTTTGGGAGGTAGATCGGTCTGGGACAGCTTTCAGTTACTGGGAGCCACTAAGAACAAATATGGTGGCATAGACAATTACATATATTTGAGAGACAACCAGGAGTTTGGGCCATGCTGATTGAGGAGGTTCATTTCCTGTACAGGACCAGTACGTAAACATGGGGAGCGGTTGTTGTTTTATCTAATGTGCAGAAATCAATACAGAGAGTCAAGAAAAATGAAGAAACAAGGGACGAATCAAAAGACCAAGATAAATCTCTGAAAACTATTCTTAATGAAATGGAGATAAGTGATTTAGCAAAAAAAAGTTCAAAATAATAGTCATAGAAATGCTTACCAAGGTCAAAAGAACACTGTATGATAAAATGAAAATTTCATCAAAGATAAAATATCAAAAATACCAAAGAAATCATAGAGCTAAAGAATACAATAATGGAACTGAAAAATTCAGTTGAGGGAGTCAAAAGCAGACTGGATCAAGTGATTAGAGCCTCAGCAAACTAAAAAAGGGGCAGTGAAACTCATTAGAGGAGCAAAAAAGAAAAAAAGAATAAAAAACAGTAAAGATAGCTTAGCAAACTTAGGATCATCATTAAGTTGATTTATATGTGTATTGAAGGAGTTTCAGCAAGGAGACAGAGAAAGAGGGAAAAACCTCATACAAAAAAATAATGACTGAAAACTTTCCTAACCTGAGGAAAGAAACAGACATCCAGAACTAAAAAGCACAGAAAGTACAAAATAAAATGACTAAGTAAATCTACACAGAGATATATGAAAATTAATTGTAAAAGGAGAGAATCTTGAAAACAGTAAGACAAAAGCTACTTAAGTACAAGGAAATTCCCATAAGATTATAAGCAGACTTTTCAGCAAACATTTTGCAAGCTAGAGGGGACTATCATGATATATTCACAATGTTGGGAGAAAAGACTCTACCAATCAAGAATATTTTACCCAGCAAAGTGGTGATTCAGAATTTAAGGAGAGATGGTGAGTTTCCTAGATGAACAAAAGCCAAAGGAGTTCATCACCACTAGCCAAAGGAGTTCATCACCACCACCATCTTACAAGAAATTTTAAAGAGAATTCTTTAAGCCTAAACAAAAGGATGCTGATTAGTAACATGACAACATATGTAAGTATAAAACTCTCTGGTAAAGGTAAAAATATAGTTAAATTCAGAATATTCTGATATTGTAATGATGATAGGTAAATCACTTACAATTCTAGTATAAAGGTTAAAAAACAAAATGTCTAAAAATTAACTATAACTAAAATAATTTGTTAATGCATACACAGCATAAAAAGCCATTACTATTAAATTGGGGGGTATATTAATGTAGAACTTTTGTATTTATTTAAAGTTAAGTTGTTAACAGCTTAAAATAGACTATTACAACTATAAGATGCTTATGTACGTTTCATAGTAACTACAAAGCATAAACTTTTCCTTTTTATCGTAGAGGCACAAAAGATAAAAAGAAAGCATACTGCTACAAAAAATTATCAGATCACTGAAGAGAGTAAAAAAGGAATAAAGGAAAAAAGACACTATAAGAACCAGTAAATAATTAACAAAATGGCAATAGTTAAGTCCATACCTGTCAATAATTATTTGAAATGCAAATAGACCAAATTCTTTAATCAAAAGAATTTCAGGGCGCCTGGGTGGCTCAGTGGGTTAAGCCCCTGACTTCGGCTCAGGTCATGATCTCAGGGGTCCTGGGATCAAGTCCCTCGTCAGGCTCTTTGCTCGGTGAGGAGCCTGCTTCCCTCTCTCTCTCTCTCTCTGCCTACTTGTGATCTCTCTGTGTCAAATAAATAAATAAATAAAATCTTAAAAAAAAAAAAGAATTTCAGTGGCTAGGTGAATAAAAAAATAGGACACAAATACATTTACCTCTAAGAGTCTCATTGCAGCTTTAAGGACACACATAGATAGTGAAATGATAGAAAAAAAGTGTCCCAAGCAAATGGAAACCGACAAAAAATATGGATAGCTATACTTATATCTGAGAAAATAAAACTGAAACCAAAAACGGTAACAGAGACAAAGAAGGGCAGTATGTAATCATAAAGGGGTCAATGCATAGAGAATATAACTGTTGTAAATATTTTGGTGTCCAGCATTGGAACACTAAATATATGACACAAATATTACAGTCCTGAAGGGAGAAATAGATAATAATGTAAATATAGTAAGGGGTTTGATATCTCACTTTCAAAAATGAATAGATCATCCAGATAGAAACTCAAAAAGAAAATAATGGACTTAAGCTACACTTTAAGTGAGCTAAACCTCAGGGACATATATAGAATATTTTATCCAACAGTGACAGAATACATGCTTTTTTCTAGCACACTTGGTACATTCTCCAGGAGAGATTATGTTTATTGTGATGCCACAATAAAATATTAACAAATTGAAGAAGACAAATTATATCAAACATCTCTTCTGACCACATTGGTATCAAACTAGAGATCAATTATAAAAAAACACTAGAAACATCACAAGTATGTGCAGAGTAGACAACATGCTCCCAAACAACAAATGGGTTAAAGATGAAATAAAAAGGGATGGAAAGAAAAATTATGAGATAAATGAAAATGGAAATACAATAACCCAAAACTTATGGGATGTGACAAAAGCAGTTCTAAGAGGGAATTTCATAACCATAAATGTCTACATTAAGAAAAATGAAAGCTCTCAAACAACCAAACTTAATATCTAAAGGAAGTAGAAAAAAAGCAGAGCAAATGAAGTCCAAAGTTATTAGAAGGAAGGAAATAAATCAGAGTGGAAATAAATAATATAGAAATTTAGAAGTTAGTAGAAAAGATAAATAAAGCTAAGAGCTGGTTTTTTGAAGACATAAACAAAATTAACAAATCTTTAGCTAGACTGAGAAGAGAGAAGGCTCAGGTAAATAAAATAAAAAATGAAAGAAGAACCATGGTAATTGATGCCACAGAAAGACTAAGAATGATAAGAAACTACTGTGAACAATTATATACCAACCAATTAGATAACCTAGAGAAATGGGTGAGTTTCTAGACCCAGACAACCTGTCAAGACTGAATCACAAAGAAAGAGAAAACCTTATTAGGTCAATTACTTATAGAGATGAATTAGTAATCAAAACCTCCCAACAAACAGAAGTCCAGGACCAGATGGCTTTGTTAGTGGATTCTGCCAAAACTTTAAAGGACAATAAAAACCAATTCTTTTCCAACTCTTCCAAAAAATTGAAGAAGAGAGGCACTTCCAAGCCCATTTCGCAATGCCATCATTACCCTATCAAAGCCAGATAAGGACACTAAAATGAAAAAATTACAGCCCAATACCCTTGATGAACATGTATACCAAAACCCTCAATAAATATTGGCTAACCAAATTCAAAAGTACGTAAAAAGAATCATATATCTTAATCAAATGAGATTTATTTTAGGGATCCAAGGGTAGTTGAGCATCTGCGACTCAATCAATGGGATACACCACATTAACCAAATGAATGATAGAAATCACATCACTATTGCAATAGATGCAGAAGAAGCATTTGACAATATTCAACTTCTTTTCATGATAAAAACTCTCAAAAAATTGAGCATATTAGAAATGCTTCCTGACCACAGTGGTATCAAATTAGAAATCAATTATAGGAAGGGAACTGGAAAAATCACAAATATGTGGAGATTAAGCAACATGATCCCAAATAGCAAATGGATCAAAGAAACATAAAAAGGCCATATATGACAAACCTATTGCTAATGTCGTACTCCATGATAAAATACTAAAAGCATTTCTCTAAGAACAGAAACAAGAAAAAGAGGTCCACTCTCACCACTTTTATTCAATATAGTACTGGAAGTTCTCACCAGAGCAATTAGTGGGGAAAAAAAGAAATAAAAAGGATCCAAATCCGAAAAGAGAAAAAAATTGTCTCTGTTGCAGATAACATATTATATGGAAAAAAACTTCTAAAGACTCCACCCCAAAACTGTTAAAACTAAAAAATTCAGTAAAGTTGTGGACGCAAAATCAATATGCAAAAAAAACCAGTTCCATTTTATATACTAAAAATTAACTGTCCAAAGGAGATATTAAGAAAAAATATCTCATTTTCAATAGCATGAAAAATAATAAAATACTTGAATAAATTTCACCAAGGTGGTGAAAGATCTGTACTCTGAAAACTACAGAACATCAATGAAAGAAACAAATGGAAAGATATTCCATTTTCATGGATTAGAAGAATTAATATTCTTGACATGTTCATGCTACCCAAAATAATCCACAGATTCAATGTAATTTATCAAAATTCCAGTGTTATTTTTCACAGAAAAAAAATCCTAAAATTCATACATAATCACAAAAGACTCCAAATAGCTAAAGCAATTTTGAGAAAGAAGAACAAAGCTGGAGGCATCATACTTCCTGATTTCAAACTATATTACAAAGTATGATAATTAACACAATATGGTACTAGCATAAACAGAGACACATAGATCAATAGAACAGAATAGAGAGCCCAGAAATAAATCCTTGCATATCTATTCAATTAATTTTCAGCAACAGTGCCAAGAATGCACTGTGAACAAAAGATAGTCTCTTCAATAAATGTTGTCAGGAAAACAGGGTATTTACATGCAAAAGAATGAAACTGAACTCCTATTTTATAGCACTGACAAAAATTAACTGAATTAAAGACTTAAGCATAAGACCCGATATCATGAGACTCCAGCAGAAAACAGGGAAGATGTTCCTTGACTTTAGTTGTGACAATGTTTTTTTTTGTTTGTTTGTTTTGTTTTTTTAGATTTGACACCAAAAGCAAAGGCAAAAAAAGAAACAAACAAGAAAACAAGGGGACTACATCAAACTAAAAAGCTCCCATACAGCAAAGAAAACCTTCAAAAAATAAAAAGGCAACCTATAGGTTAGGACAAAATACTTGCAAACCACATATCCAACAGAGAGTTAATATTCAAAATGTGCAAGGAATTCATATAGTTCAGTAGTAAGGTAACCAAATAACCCAATTTTTAAAAAATGGGCAAAAGAACTGAATAGACATTTTTTCAGAAGAAGACTACAAATGGCTCATGGACACATGAAAAGTGCTCAGTTGGGTGCCTGGGTGGCTCAGTGGGTTAAGCCGCTGCCTTCGGCTCAGGTCATGATCTCAGGGTCCTGGGATCGAGTCCCACATCGGGCTCTCTGCTCAGCAGGGGGCCTGCTTCCCTTCCTCTCTCTCTGCCTACTTCTCTGCCTACTTGTAATTTCTGTCTGTCAAATAAATAAATAAAATCTTTTTTTAAAAAAAGTGCTCAGTATCACAAATCATCAGAGAAATGCAAATCAAAACTTCAGTGAGATGTAACCTCACACCTGCCAGGATATCTATTATCTAAAAGACAAGAAATAACAAATGCTGGCAAGGATATAGAGAGAAGGGTATCTTTCTACATGGTTGGTAGGAATGTAAACTGGTTAGCCACTAAAGAAAATAGTAGGGAAGTTTTTCAAGAAATTAAAAATAGAGCTATTATATGTTATAACAATCTCATTTCTGGGTATATATCCAAAGGAAAGGAGATCATTGCTCAAAGACAAATCTATACTCCCATGTTGATTGCAACATTATTAACAATAATCGTCATGTGGAAATACTTAAGTATCTATCAACAGATGAATGGATAAAAATTGTGGTCATCTATCTATCATCTATCTATCTACCTATCTATCTATCTAATGGGATATTATTTAGCCTTATAAATGAAGAAAATACTAAATGTGAGACCCAAAATCATAAAAATCCTCAAAGAGAGCACAGGTTGTAATGTTTCTGACATTGACTATAGCACCATTTTTCTAGATATGTCTCCTGAGGCAAAGGAAATAACAGCAAAAATAAACGATTGGGACTACATCAAAATAAAAAGCTTCTGCACAGCAAAGGAAACAATCACCAAAACTAAACAACAATCTAATGAATGGGAGAAGATATTTGCAAATGACATATCCAATAATGGGTTAGCATCCAAAATATACAAAAATATATTAAAAATATATAAAAAATTCAACACATACACACACACACACAAATCCAATTTAAAAATGGGCAGAAGAAATGAGCAGATATTTCTCTGAAGAAGACATCCAGATGGCTAACAGACACACGACAAGACACTCAACATCACTCATCATCAGGGAAATGCAGATCAAAACTCCAATGAGATATCACTTCACACATGTCAGAATGTTTAAAATCAAAACCACAAGAAGCAACAAGTGTTGGTGAGGATGTGGACCAAAAGGCACTCATGCACTGTTGGTGGGAATGCAAACTGGGGCAGCCATTGTGGAAAACAGTATGGAAGTCCCTCAGAAAGTTAAAAATAGAACTACCCTAAGATCCAGTAATTGCATTACTGGATATTTACCCCCAAAATTAAAAGAGATACTTGCATCTCTATATAGCAGCATTATTTACAATAGCTGAACTATGGAAGCAGCCCCAATGTCCATTGACAAATTGGATAAAGAATTGGATAAAGAATTGACAAATTCGGAGAGGAGGAGTCAAGATGGCGGAGAAGTAGCAAGCTGAGACTGCTTTAGCTAGCCGGAGATCAGCTAGATAGCTTATCTAAAGATTGCAAACACCTGAAAATCCATCGGCAGACCGAAGAGAAGAAGAACAGCAATTCTGGAAACAGAAAAACAACCACTTTCTGAAAGGTAGGACTGGCGGAGAAGTGAATCCAAAGCGACGGGAAGATAGACCCCGGGGGGAGGGGCCGGCTCCCGGCAAGCGGCGGAGCAACCGCGCACAAAATCAGGACTTTTAAAAGTCTGTTCCGCTGAGGGACATCGCTCCAGAGGCTAAACCGGGGCGAAGCCCACGCGGGGTCAGCGTGGCCTCAGGTCCCGCAGGGTCACAGAAGGATCGGGGGTGTCTGAGTGTCGCAGAGCTTGCGGGTATTGGAACGGGAAAGCCGGCTGCAGAAACAGAGCCGACAGTAAGCTCGCAGCTCGGGGTGACCTTGAACCGATCGCAGGCTCGGTAAGCTCGGAGCGCGGCCGGAGGTCAGGCAGACAAGAGTGACTGGGCGCTGTTCTCTGAGGGCGCACTGAGGAGTGGGGCCCTGGGCTCTCGGCTCCTCCAGGCCGGAGACCAGGAGGCCGCCATTTGTATTCCCGTCCTCCGGAACTCTACGGAAAGCGCTCAGGGAACAAAAGCTCCTGAAAGCAAACCCGAGCGGATTACTCACCCGGGCCCGGGTAAGGGAGGTGTAATTCCGCCTGGGGCAAAGACACTTGAGAATCACTACAACAGGCCCCTCCCCCAGAAGATCAACAAGAAATCCAGCCGAGACCAAGTTCACCTATCAAGAAGTGCGGTTTCAACACCAAGGAGAGCAGCAGAATTCCAGAGGAGGAGAAAGCCAAGCACGGAACTCATGGCTTTTTTCCTGTGATGTTTTTTTAGTCTTGCAGTTAATTTAATTTTTTCTTTTTCATTTTTTTTTTTCTTTTTCTTCTCGCCTTCGGGTAAAATTTTTTTTTTTTTAACTGTTAGCTTTTTCTTTTTTAATGATTTTTTACTAGTCTATCTAATATATATATTTTTTCTTTTTTACATTTTTCTCAGGTGTTTTCTTTTTTAAAAAAAAAATTTTTTTTCTTTTCTTTTTTTTTTCTTTCTTTCTTTTTGAACCTCTTTTTATCCCCTTTCTCCCCACTCACGATTTTGGATCTCTTCTAATTTAGTTAAAGCATATTTTCCTGGGGTTGTTGCCACCCTTTTAGTATTTTACTTGCCCCTTCATTTTCTCTTATCTGGACAAAATGACAAGACGTAAAAATTCAACGCAAAAAAAAGAACAAGAGGCAGTACCGAAGGCTAGGGACCTAATCAGTACAGACATTGGTAATATGTCAGATCTAGAGTTCAGAATGACAATTCTCAAGGTTCTAGCCGGGCTCGAAAAAGGCATGGAAGATATTAGAGAAACCCTCTCGAGAGATATAAAAGCCCTTTCTGGAGAAATAAAAGAACTAAAATATAACCAAGTTGAAATCAAAAAAGCTATTAATGAGGTACAATCAAAAATGGAGGCTCTAACTGCTAGGATAAATGAGGCAGAAGAAAGAATTAGTGATATAGAAGACCAAATGACAGAGAATAAAGAAGCTGAGCAAAAGAGGGACAAACAGCTACTGGACCACGAGGGGAGAATTCGAGAATTAAGTGACACCATAAGACGAAACAACATTAGAATAATTGGGATTCCAGAAGAAGAAGAAAGAGAGAAGGGAGCAGAAGGTATACTGGAGAGAATTATTGGGGAGAATTTCCCCAATATGGCAAAGGGAACGAGCATCAAAATTCAGGAGGTTCAGAGAACGCCCCTCAAAATCAATAAGAGTAGGCCCACACCCCGTCACCTAATAGTAAAATTTACAAGTCTCAGTGACAAAGAGAAAATCCTGAAAGCAGCCCGGGAAAAGAAGTCTGTAACATACAATGGTAAAAATATTAGATTGGCAGCTGACTTATCCACAGAGACCTGGCAGGCCAGAAAGAGCTGGCATGATATTTTTAGAGCACTAAACGAGAAAAACATGCAGCCCAGAATACTATATCCAGCTAGGCTATCATTGAAAATAGAAGGAGAGATTAAAAGCTTCCAGGACAAACAACAACTGAAAGAATTTGCAAATACCAAACCAGCTCTACAGGAAATATTGAAAGGGGTCCTCTAAGCAAAGAGAGAGCCTACAAGTGGTAGATCAGAAAGGAACAGAGACCATATACAGTAACAGTCACCTTACAGGCAATACAATGGCACTAAATTCATATCTCTCAATAGTTACCCTGAATGTGAATGGGCTAAATGCCCCTGTCAAAAGACACAGGGTATCAGAATGGATAAAAAAACAAAACCCATCTATATGTTGCCTCCAAGAAACTCATTTTAAGCCCGAAGACACCTCCAGATTTAAAGTGAGGGGGTGGAAAAGAATTTACCATGCTAATGGACATCAGAAGAAAGCAGGAGTGGCAATCCTTAGATCAGATCAATTAGATTTTAAGCCAAAGACTATAATAAGAGATGAGGAAGGACACTATATCATACTCAAAGGGTCTGTCCAACAAGAAGATTTAACAATTTTAAATATCTATGCCCCCAACGTGGGAGCAGCCAACTATATAAACCAATTAATAACAAAATCAAAGAAACACATCAACAACAATACAATAATAGTAGGGGACTTTAACACTCCCCTCACTGAAATGGACAGGTCATCCAAGCAAAAGATCAGCAAGGAAATAAAGGCCTTAAACGACACACTGGACCAGATGGACATCACAGATATATTCAGAACATTTCATCCCAAAGCAACAGAATACACATTCTTCTCTAGTGCACATGGAACATTCTCCAGAATAGATCACATCCTCGGTCCTAAATCAGGACTCAACCGGTATCAAAAGATTGGGATCATTCCCTGCATATTTTCAGACCACAATGCTCTAAAGCTAGAACTCAACCACAAAAGGAAGTTTGGAAAGAACCCAAATACATGGAGACTAAACAGTATCCTTCTAAAGAATGAATGGGTCAAACGGGAAATTAAAGAAGAATTGAAAAAAATCATGGAAACAAATGATAATGAAAATACAACGGTTCAAAATCTGTGGGACACAATAAAGGCAGTCCTGAGAGGAAAATATATAGCGGTACAAGCCTTTCTCAAGAAACAAGAAAGGTCTCAGGTACACAACCTAACCCTACACCTAAAGGAGCTGGAGAAAGAACAAGAAAGAAACCCTAAGCCCAGCAGGAGAAGAGAAATCATAAAGATCAGAGCAGAAATCAATGAAATAGAAACCAAAAAAACAATAGAACAAATCAACGAAAGTAGGAGCTGGTTCTTTGAAAGAATTAATAAAATTGATAAACCCCTGGCCCGACTTATCAAAAAGAAAAGAGAAAGGACCCAAATAAATAAAATCATGAATGAAAGAGGAGAGATCACAACTAACACCAAAGAAATACAAACTATTATAAGAACATACTATGAGCAACTCTACGGCAATAAATTTGACAATCTGGAAGAAATGGATGCATTCCTAGAATCATATAAACTACCACAACTGAACCAGGAAGAAATAGAAAGCCTGAACAGACCCATAACCAGTAAGGAGATTGAAACAGTCATTAAAAATCTCCAAACAAACAAAAGCTCAGGGCCAGATGGCTTCCCGGGGGAATTCTACCAAACATTTAAAGAAGAACTAATTCCTATTCTCCTGAAACTGTTCCAAACAATAGAAATGGAAGGAAAACTTCCAAACTCATTTTATGAGGCCAGCATCACCTTGATCCCAAAACCAGACAAGGATCCCACCAAAAAAGAGAGCTATAGACCGATATCCTTGATGAACACAGATGCGAAAATACTCAACAAAATACTAGCCAATAGGATTCAACAGTACATTAAAAAGATTATTCACCACGACCAAGTGGGATTTATTCCAGGGCTGCAAGGTTGGTTCAACATCCGCAAATCAGTCAATGTGATAGAACACATCAATAAAAGAAAGAACAAGAACCATATGATACTCTCAATAGATGCTGAAAAAGCATTTGACAAAGTACAGCATCCCTTCCTGATCAAAACTCTTCAAAGTGTAGGGATAGAGGGCACATACCTCAATATCATCAAAGCCATCTATGAAAAACCCACCGCAAATATCATTCTCAATGGAGAAAAACTGAAAGGTTTTCCACTAAGGTCAGGAACACGGCAGGGATGTCCATTATAACCACTGCTATTCAACATAGTACTAGAGGTCCTAGCCTCAGCAATCAGACAACAAAAGGAAATTAAAGGCATCCAAATCGGCAAAGAAGAAGTCAAATTATCACTCTTCGCAGATGATATGATACTATATGTGGAAAACCCAAAAGACTCCACTCCAAAACTGCTAGAACTTATACAGGAATTCAGTAAAGTGTCAGGATATAAAATCAATGCACAGAAATCAGTTGCATTTCTCTACACCAACAGCAAGACAGAAGAAAGAGATATTAAGGAGTCCATCCCATTTACAATTGCATCCAAAACCATAAGATACCTAGGAATAAACCTAACCAAAGAGACACAGAATCTATACTCAGAAAACTATAAAGTACTCATGAAAGAAATTGAGGAAGACACAAAGAAATGGAAAAATGTTCCATGCTCCTGGATTGGAAGAATAAATATTGTGAAAATGTCTATGCTACCTAAAGCAATCTACACATTTAATGCAATTCCTATCAAAGTACCATCCATCTTTTTCAAAGAAATGGAACAAATAATGCTAAAATTTATATGGAACCAGAAAAGACCTCGAATAGCCAAAGGGATATTGAAAAAGAAAGCCAACGTTGGTGGCATCACAATTCCGGACTTCAAGCTCTATTACAAAGCTGTCATCATCAAGACAGCATGGTACTGGCACAAAAACAGACACATAGATCAATGGAACAGAATAGAGAGCCCAGAAATAGACCCTCAAATCTATGGTCAACTCATCTTCGACAAAGCAGGAACGAATGTCCAATGGAAAAAAGACAGCCTCTTCAATAAATGGTGCTGGGAAAATTGGACAGCCACATGTAGAAAAATGAAATTGGATCATTTCCTTACACCACACACAAAAATAGACTCAAAATGGATGAAGGACCTCAATGTGCGAAAGGAATCCATCAAAATCCTTGAGGAGAACACAGGCAGCAACCTCTTCGACCTCTGCCGCAGCAACATCTTCCTAGGAACAGCGCAAAAGGCAAGGGAAGCATGGGAAAAAATGAACTATTGGGATTTCATCAAGATCAAAAGCTTTTGCACAGCAAAGGAAACAGTTAACAAAATCAAAAGACAACTGACAGAATGGGAGAAGATATTTGCAAACGACATATCAGATAAAGGACTAGTGTCCAGAATCTATAAAGAACTTAGCAAACTCAACACCCAAAGAACAAATAATCCAATCAAGAAATGGGCAGAGGACATGAACAGACATTTCTGCAAAGAAGACATCCAGATGGCCAACAGACACATGAAAAAGTGCTCCATATCACTCGGCATCAGGGAAATACAATTCAAAACCACAATGAGATATCACCTCACACCAGTCAGAATGGCTAAAATCAACAAGTCAGGAAATGACAGATGCTGGCGAGGATGTGGAGAAAGGGGAACCCTCCTACACTGTTGGTGGGAATGCAAGCTGGTGCAGCCACTCTGGAAAACAGCATGGAGGTTCCTCAGAATGTTGAAAATAGAACTGCCCTATGACCCAGCAATTGCACTATTGGGTATTTACCCTAAAGATACAAATGTAGTGATCCTAAGGGGCACATGCACCCGAATGTTTATAGCAGCAATGTCCACAATAGCCAAACTATGGAAAGAACCTAGATGTCCATCCACAGATGAATGGATCAAGAAGATGTGGTATATATACACAATGGAATACTATGCAGCCATCAAAAGAAATGAAATCTTGCCATTTGCGACAACATGGATGGAACTAGAGCGTATCATGCTTAGCGAAATAAGTCAAGAGAGAAAGACAACTATCATATGATCTCCCTGATATGAGGAAGTGGTGATGCAACATGGAGGCTTAAGTGGGTAGGAGAAGAATAAATGAAACAAGATGGGATTGGGAGGGAGACAAACCATAAGTGACTCTTAATCTCACAAAACAAACTGAGGGTTGCTGGCGGGAGGGGGTTTGGGAGAAGGTGGTGGGATTGTGGACATTGGGGAGGGTATGTGCTTTGGTGAGTGCTGTGAAGTGTGTAAACCTGGTGATTCACAGACCTGTACCCCTGGGGATAAAAATATATGTTTATAAAAAATAAAAGTTAAAAAAAATAAAAAAAAAAAAGAAACCTTCAATCCAAAAAAAAAAAAAAAAAAGAATTGACAAATTCGATAAAGAATGTACACACACACACACACACACATATCTTCATGGTGGAATATTATTCAGCATAAAAAACAATGAAATCCAGGGCACCTGGTGGCTCAGTAGGTTGAGCTACCAACTTGATTTTGGCTCAGGTCATGATCTCAGGGTCTAGACATTGAACTCTGCCTCAGGCTCCATGCTCAGTGGCGAGTCTGTTTGTCCCACACCTCATGCCACCCCCCTCCTTCCCCAGCTCTCTCACACACACTCCCTCTAAAATAAATACATATATAAAATCTTTAAAAAAAAGAATGAAATCTTGCCATTTTCAATGACACGGATGGAGCTAGAGACTATAATGCTATGTAAATAAGGCAGTCAAAGAAAAATACCATATGATTTCAGTCATATAAGAAATTTAAGAAATAAAACAAATAAGCAAAAGAGAAAAAAATAAAAGAGAGACAAAGCAAGGACCAGACTATTAATTATAGAAAACAAACTGATGGTTTCCAGAAGACGGGTGGGTGAGAGGATGGGTGAAATGGGTGATGGGGATTAGGGACTGCCCTGGTCATGATGTGCACTGGGTGTTGTATGGAATTGTTGAATCACTCTATTACACACCTGAAACTAATATAACTGCTCGTTATACTGGAATTAAAATAAAATAATAGCATAAAATAAAATGAAAATAAATGAAGTTAATATTGCCATTTCTAACAACATGGTTGAAGCTAGAATGCATTAGACCAGGTGAAATAAGCCAGAAAGAGAAAAACAAATACTGCATCATTTCACTTATATATGCGGGATCTAAAAAAAAAAAAAAGTTGAACCCATGGAAACAGAGAATAAAGTATTAGTTTCCCTGTACTGGATGGGAAAAATGGAGAGAGTCTAGTAAAAGGGTACAGGCTAGCTATTGCCAGTATAAGATAAATAAGATCTGGGGATCTAATGGTGACTAGTTTTAATAACACTATAATGTGTAATTAGAATTTGCTAAGAGAATAGAACTTAAATGTTCTCATCAAAAAAAAAAATAAAAGGTGGGGCACCTGGGCAGCTCAGTGGGTTAAAGCCTCTGCCTTCGGCTCAAGTCATGATCCCAGGGTCCTGGGATTGAGCCCAGCATCAGGCTCTCTGCTCAGCAGGGAGCCTGCTTCCTCCTCTCTCTCTGCCTGCCTCCCTGCCTACTTGTGATCTCGTCTGTCAAATAAATAAATAAAATCTTTAAAAATAAATAAACAAATAGATAAAGGGTAAATATGTGAGGTGATAGGAGTGTTAAATTAACTCAGTAGCGGAAATCCCTTCACATTCCGTGTGTATATCAAGTCATTTGTGCACTATAAATATATTAAGATTTATTTGTCAATTATATCTCAGTAAAATTAACAGAATAGCAAAAGTACTAGTTAAAGACGTAGAAGAGGAAGAGAAGAGGTAAAAATAAAGATCATATTCTCATTTACATGGTGTGCTGTTTAAAGATGTCTTTATCGCTGTTAATACAATCAATAAAAGCACAAGTATATTATTTGAAGCTACAAATGTCATCTCCAAGATACGGAAGTAGGGAACAAAAATAGATATGGGCAAGAGCAGCAATAGCGGTAAGCAAGTTAACTCTGAGTGTGATTTTTAAATCATGGGTATGTATTCTATTATAAAATTGTTCAAATATCCTTTTGAAAATAAATAGTGGGGAAAAAGGGAATAGAAGGAGAGCCTGAAAGCAGAGAGAAGGTAAGTGAACACATTTCTGTCTTAGGAGAGCTCAGAGATCATTCTTACAGGTGGGAAGCCGGGCTCAGCTTACCTTTTAAAATCTTTGTTTTTAAGTCATTCACTTATACACACTACTTAAAAGTTCTGTGAAAACGGGTGCTAAGTGATAATACATGTAATTCCTCGTTTTAGAAAGATTTTCTTCCGCAGATGAGGCTGGTCATGATAGAAGCGTACTTAGAAGCTTGCTCTTGGCTGAAAGAGATGAGGCTCCCTACTTAGGACAGAGGAAGGAAATGGGGCACCAGGAAGCCAGTGGACACTGCCAGCTGCCCAATACCGCCTCCACGGTATGTGACACTGCTAACACAAAATGGGAACAACGGATTAATCGGCATCATGAAGAGACTGGGAATATTTATTCCAAGCGTTGCCTCTTTGTCCAGATATTTTCCATCTTCAGTTATATCAGGGATCCGCAACTGCTCATCGACACTTTAATTCCTGTACTAACTGGGTTTAACAACCAGTCGTGTTCAGATAGAATTTAACACCACCAACAAAAACCCAAAGACTATCAATTAACAATTTAATCAATATATGGAAGTAAGTTTTACTGTGCAAAAGCAGTCGTGGAATGTTCTTCAAGACTTTCCTTGGGAATGAATCTCACATCCTGTACTTCTCCAGAAGGACATCCAGGCAGCAGCAGCCTCGGCCACCTACCCACCTCCCCCAACCCTTCCAACCTCACTGCACATCAGGAAGTTGACTTAGTAGCCAGAACTCTCATGGAGAGTAAGAGAAGCAGCCCTAAAATTTTTATCTTTGTCTTACTAGCCAGGATGAGAAGTCTTTCTGGAGCTTAAAGCTCCAAGACATATCTGCCACCTGCCTATATCCCTAAAGGACCTAAATTATTCCTCTGGTTTAAAGTGTATATATTTCTGGTGACCTTTCCAGAATGTATTTACCTTGAACAATTGTAATGTGAATCAAGCTTCTAGTTTGGAAAACAAAAAGCCATTTATACTTTTGTTTTCTTTCCTTTTTTTTTTTTTTCCAGATTTTATTTATTTGAGAGAGAGAATACACATGGGGCAGGGGGTAGGGGCAGAAGAAGATGATCCCAGGGCCCTGCGATCATAACCTAAGCCAAAGTCAGATGCTTAAGACTGAGCCACCCAGCCTCCCCTTATTTACAGTTTTCTTGATGACTAGTAATGTAATACGATCCTCTGTCCAGAAAAGGAATAGGTAAGAATCAAATTCTGTACCTTCTTGGCATCTATTAAAGGTAATTTGAGTGCCTGACTTCTCAGTTAACCAATCATCAAGGCTTCCTTTTTGCGGATGTTGTTTAAATGTATCTGCAAAAGATCCAACATTCTACATAGGTGTTAATTAAGTTTTCTGTTCTTCCCTGAACTGCAGGCACCAAGAGATATTGGTCAACAGGCCCTTTGCTTCAAAGTTCTTTTGGTTAATGAAACATCATCTTGAATCAGTCTGTCTGAGGCTTACAAGAAGTAAGTATGGGTAAAGAAAATTCTATAATAAATTCTATAATTCTATAGAGTAAAAGGTGTTACCATATATCCCCATTGACCCATGGTTCCTTGTGTTTGTTTTTAATCCAGTGCAAAACGAGTGATCCCCGTAGTTACTATATAACTTGTAAATTTCCAGATGAGAGGAGGGAAGTGACAGATTCAGCTCAATTTTATTTTCCTACCATATTCCCTCGTAAGGAAGAAAAAGTTCTACTTAGAAGAAATCATCATCTCAGGATAAAGTTAACCAAAACCTTAGAGAGGCAAAACAAAGCATTCCACATTTATCATCAGAAAATAATACTGAACTCTTCTGAAAATTGCTTTGACTAATTGTTTGTGTTTATGTAAGTTATTACTAAAAACAACGTATGCTTAGAGTTGAGTTTAAATGTCAGTGTAAGCTTTATGGTAATCGTAGAAAAACGTGGAACCGTCTTCAAGGATATTCATTGCAGCACTGTTTATAATAACAAAAGAGTAGAACCATTCTCAACTTTCAACAAGGGACTGATTCAAATTTAAATGCATCTTTATAAGAGAATGCCATATAGTGGTAAAGAGGGTTGTGGGTGGGCCAATATTTACTGACAAGATGGCCGGACGTGTTGCTGACCAGATACGTCTGTATGTGTCACACACATAAGATACAGAGCATGATACGAAGCAATTGAACTTACGGTAGCACGTATATGTGGGTATGGGTTTTTGTAAAGAAGACGGGGCCTAGGAGTACAAAATGGAGACATGTTAGCGGGGAAGGAGAGAGAAGAACCCTTCCATTCCAGAAACAATTCCATCTGCAGGGGCAGCAGTATTCTGAGCTGCAAAACAGTGAGGCTTTTTCCAATTCGTTGTGTCTCTTTGGCTCTGGAATTGAGGGTTGTGCATGGTCTTCTTTTGACCACTCATGTCAGATACGTCATGCAGCAGCCCACGTTGGGTTTTTCCCTTTATCAGTTCAAGGATCAAAGTGGTAAGTCTGTCTTTATAAAAAATACTCTTTCAGCAAAAGTACAGTTTTTCCTTTCACTGGAGTACTTACCTGCGCCAGCACAATCATCTCTGTTAACTCAAAGTGAGCGACTCTAATTAAGGAAGTTACTTTCAAATTTTAAATATCTTTATATGTACCTGTTGGGAGATCATTCTCCATGGGTCTTTTGAGGTTCTGTGTGTCTTGTAAGAAGAGATACTGACTGTATTTGTTGCAGACTCTTTCAAACTGTACAGTGAACAGCCTCAGAATATAGAGAGTATGTCTCCCCCAGGCAAAAGGCAGGTTTCTTTACTCTCCACCGTAAGAAAGACATTGTTGCCCTCCAGGGCAAAGTATAGACAGGCTTACTGCCCATTATAAAAGATTCTCCCGTTATGTAGCCCCCTGCAGGTGCAGGATGAAGGTGTGAAGCCTTTTGTATAGCATGAGAACTGATGAAAATGCCGATACTTGGTCTACGCTATTACTGTAACTGTTTTTGTCTCTGATGCACGGGTCTCATGCCATCTGCCAGTATCCATGAATCTGGAAGGCTAACCTGTTAGCTGGAAAGTAGGGTAAAATTTCAGACCCTTCACAGTTATCGACCAAGGTACTGAAGTTACAAGTGTCTCCATTAGGACATTTAATCACATATTTTGAAGTAAGTTTATTGAATGTCAAACACTAACCTTGGATGTATTGATTTCTGACATTTCTTCTTGAAGTAAGTAATTTTGATTGACTTGATCACAAACTGGCTTAAGGTACTTATCAGAGTATCAACTAACCTTAAAAAGACATTAGGAAAGACTTGTCCTTTCAAAGTTATTTTAATTATAATGATGGATAATCTACCAGAACGGTTTTCTGACAAATCAACAGAAACAGGGACTTTGTATTGATCAATTTACCAAAGGTTCATATTGCCAGTGAATTCGAAGCAATTTAAATAGGAAGAGAGGAGAACTGGGTCAATATGAGTGGTCAAGTTAGATTGCATTCCATAAGCAATGAAATGTCTTTGGTTTGTTTTCCAGTAAATAATCAATTATCAGAAACAGTATTTCTCAAGGATATCTCAGGCTTGAGTAGACTTTTGGTTAATAGTCTCATTTTCTTCCTTATGAACTTGTATACAACTTGGAGAAATCATTCTCTCTATAATTCCACATAATCCATGTTAAGTACCTCAGTTATTATGTCAGTGCAGAGGTGCGATACACCTCCTTTCCAGAGCCTTGCATCATAGATTTCACACAGAAGGAGCTGCTATAATCATAGTACAGAGTACTCAGGTCTGCAGGGTGAGGAGGTGGGAGCAGGGACGTCTGAGAAGCCTTTCGGGAAAAGGTAAGACCCAGCATAGACAGGTGTCTGTGTACAACTTCAGTGAGTGAGGTGTGGATCCAAGCCTGTCAAGACAGAGTCAGGGCACAACATGGTGGTTGTCAAGGACACAATGAGGAACATGTGTTCGCTGGAGTGTGTAGGGCTTCAGGGATACTTCTATCTTGAAAGAGGATGATTAGTCAAGTTCAGTCAAGAAATGAGTCATTGGGGGAATGTTTTCATTGCCAAGATCTTTGAAGCTAGAGAGTGGAGGAAATCAGCAAGGGAGAGTGTGTAGGGTATTAAACAAGCTAACCTCTTCACTGTGAAAAGGGCCCAGAAGGAAGAAGAACCTGCCCGGGAGACCTGAAGACCCAACTACACAAGCAGGTGATGCATTCGTGGACACAAAATAGTGTGGGAGTGCCAGAGTGCAATTCAACCTGGCTTGAAAACACTGTGCAACCTCAGCCAAAACCTTTACTCAGCTTCAGTTTTCTGTGCTGTCCACTGAAGAAAGACTCTCTGGGACCCACCAAGCTTCCCACCATCTCTGAATCCCTAATCTTATTCCCCATTAATAGTGAACAGAGAATCTGAGGCAAGACCGGGCAATCTACTAAGGAATTGCTGGGGCGAAGACGGGAGGCATTACAAACGCTGTACCCTCATGCACTTCTTTTTGTCTCTGGGTTTATTCCAATTTTAGATCTATCCCGAAATTAAGTGTTGGCACTGTTAAAAAAGCAGTAGCCACCCTGACACAGTAGAAATATCAAAGCACAATCTATAGTCACAGAATCTGTATTTTAGAAGACGTGCGAAGTTCATTTGCATTGTTCTGTGTCAGATCCTCTCCTAGAATGCATAGTAAAAGCTAGAGCAGCATTGGTACCACTGGCATTCCTACTAATAAAGTCAACAGGAGAAATGACAGTTGGATACATGTAACATGGTATGAGAAATCCAATTTGCATCCTCAAATCCGTTAATTCATATGTTCCAGAGTTAAGATAATAATAGGCTGGAGAATTTCAAGTTTGCTTTGATAGATGAAACGTTTGCTGGAATGGTTTTAAAAAAAATTCAGTCTGTGTCTGTGTGCCAGGCAGGATCTCTCACATTATAAAAACAAAGCTTTTGCCAAACTGTTTTATCCCTGGAAGTAAAGCGAACTAAAAATCCAACAATGGCAATATCTTAATTAAGGAGGAAGCATAGCACAGTTCAGGCTGTTTTCCAAGATGATCTAATATTTTTATCCCCACAATTTTTTTTTTTAAGAACCATCCTCATGGTTTAAGGCCTGGGTTTATACATTTACATAGTCTATTATTGATGATATTTTATATCTTTAAAAAATATTATAACCAATTGGAAATATTTTTCCTTTAAGCCAATTAATTTGGGGATGAAACACAGGCAGAGAGCTGGCTATGAGCCGAGCACTATAGTAGATGCTTCATGGTGCTTAGCTGATACTGTCTTCACAGCAGCCCTGTGAAGAATGCATGAGGAAACTAATGATCAAAACTGTAAGGATTTCGCCAAGTTGGCTTACTAGTAAAATTGAGTATCCTTCTCTTTGACACAAAGGAAATCATTCTTTTTTACAGATAACCTCTGAACATGACATTAAGTAAACTTCAAGGGACTCTTCCCTTTTTGATAGCGTGTTAACCAGAGGACTGTCCTCTTTGTCATAGTCAGGAAGGTGATAGATGGAGCATGGGACAGAAAGTGTGGGGGACTTGCCACCTCTGTCAGCTCAGCCTCCCATCCCATCTGGGTATCTGCATATGCCTCCCCAGTGAGGGGCCACAGTCCTCCAGCTGACTGCCTTCTATGGTTCTCATTTTTTTCATTAGTGTCTAAATTACTTGTCAATTTTAAATGCTAACAGCCTTTTTCCCCCAATGATGATAATTGTTAGAAGACCAAGAGATGTTTTTCTTTTCTTTCTTTCCCTTGGTTGCTGTTGTTGTCGTTGTTAATTAAGGAGTTTTAAGCTTGAACTAATGGGTTGGATGCATAGATAATAAGTTGAGGATTCTGACTCAATTTTAGGTCATCACCTTGATGACTTCAAAGTTGTCGGATTTTACAACTTCAGTTCTGATGTTAGACATACAGAAGAGTCAAATGCAGCTTCGTCTGTACATTCCCTGCTGGTTGCTGGCTTCTGTGACCTAAGTATGAATCTCATTACTTGTGCGGGCAAGGCTCCACCGCTTGTTTTTTTTCTTTTTTAATCCATAACAACTCCTGAATTTGCATGCATTCACATTTCTTGGATGTCACAGCTGAGTTTCTTTCCAATTTCTGTGAAGATTAGTGGAATAAGAATTGCAAATGTGTGAAGTCCTACCAGTTTAAATTAGCCATAATGAAGTTGGCCTTCTCCAGGGTAAAATTATGAGATTTGGGTAGCCAATCTTACAGGTTTTCAGAGGCAATCCCAGATGGGATATAATTAGCTGGAGGCAGGAATTATTATTTTTCTATATTTAATCAAAGTCACACCACTATTGATGGTCCAAAAAGTTATCATTAGAATGTGAAGCGATTGAGTTCTGAAAAGAATAGCTGTGTAATGAACCAGAAGCTGGGCCACCAGAGATGGGCTTCTTACTGAGATGCCAACATCGGTCATGCCAGTGGTGGGAGCAGGGGGTGTTCTCGCTTGATGTATCATGGCAAGGACTTCTATATATCTGCTTACAGAATTATGTTACTTCATCCAGTATCTCTGAGAAATCTGCCTTCCAGTTCTTTGCAGAAACTACCAATCTATTCATGTATCCTGTCTTCTCATAAATCCCTGTCTACTCCCCACCACTTGAGCAACTTACTTCCTTTTCTATATCACTTTTGCTTGAATTCATCTTAGCCTCCCATTTGTCTGAAATGGAAACTCCTGACTATAGAACACACAATTTTGTTCTCTTAATGTGTAGTGCTTCTTTCTTGATTTGTCCCTGTCCCCTCTCTGGTCCAGGCTCTCACCAGACTGAGGAGTCACAGGATGTGCCCAGTGTTCTTCCAAAGATTGCCTCCACCACCATGTAGGATCTTTGGTTCCAACAACAATATATGGTCGGTTGACACACTTACAAGAGAACTTCTGTGTTGAGAAATGCACTTCTTGTGGTTTTTGGTGACAAGTGTGCACTATTATCAATTAATCAAGTAATTGAAAAACCAAAAGAGCAGCAACAACTTCAAGTTGTAGATTATAACATTTAGCATAGTAGGTGTCTTCTTTGCTTCTTGATTTGTACTAATTCACATGAATGTGTCACCCAGTTACCACTTGAACCATTTCAGTCTGAGAAATACTTTGTTTAGCATTGCTTGAATTCTGCACGATTTCAAATTAGTGAAAAATAAGGCTTATTTCTACGTTTCTGAAGATTCTGTCATTCAGTGACTTTAGTTTGGACGAGTTTAGATGAACTTTTATCATTTAAAGCCTACCTTTTCATCACTATAATCATATCACTGATGGAACTGAGAGCTCCAGGTGAGATCCATCCATCCTAAAGACAAGGTCATGACCACAAAGCTTTTGTCAACTCCAAGCCATCCCCATTCCCTTGGAGATGTTTTGAAAGTAGGCACAGATCCACAAGACTAGATTTGACGGGCTCAGTGTCTGCAACACACATTTACTTTCCAGGTGTGCAAGACAGTCAAAATGACTCTGATGAACTACCTTCCTTAAACAAAAGTGTTCAGGGAGGGAGTCGGGAAAAAGGTTCCAGGCAAATGGGGAGGAAGTGTGGAGGTGAGCAGCATGGGCTCACACAAGGCAGGAGGCTTGGTATGGAGGGACACTGACATGGATCCAGCTGGAGAAGGATAAAGCAGACAGGAAATCACTCTAGAAATACCTCAACAAGCAACCATAGGTGTCAACAGCTTCTATTATATGGACTATATCATAGTATTTTGATGAGTATTTGTTGAGTGGGGAAGTCATAGAGATTTCAAGGTAATGATGATTTCCAGAAAAGAACAGGCAGAATGCTTTATTTCAGATACTCACACATGGAAAACCGCATGAATTATAAGGTGTGGAGGAGGCTCATAGGCATATGTATAGCTAAGGCAAATACTTCATCTCGAAATATCTATTTAAACTCATTAAAAAAGGAATCGGCAATATTGTCAGAGCACATATAAATAAGGCTCGTAATGAGCAGGCTGGATGGAATCGTTCCTGAGGGAGTGGGAAGTACTCAGAGCTTGAGCAGTGAATCGGCTTCACAGAACCCAGTACTCGCTCATCATCAGAGTATCAAAAAGTCTGCACTGTAGGAGGGCTGTCCCGATGCACTCGTGCCCGACAGTAAAGCAGCAGACCGCAGGGGATGAAGCCTTGCTCTCCCTTCTCTGGGATGCTCTAAACCAAGCAGGACTCTGGGCCTGAGGCTTTGGCCTTGCTCAGCTCATAATGTGGACTCTTTCCAGGTCTTCCGGAGGCAAACAATAGCCAAGGGCTCACACATTTTTAGCTAACAGATTGGTATTAAGTAGAAGAGAGTCAAGTAAGTATCTGCCCCATGGCTTGGACAGTAGATGGTTCTTAAAGAGAGGCATTGATTAGGAAACTGTCTTCTGGCTTGTGAGTGATAGCCAGCTTCTAGGAGTGGTACATCACTGCTGATGGAGGGGTGAGTGGTGTGAGGAGTGCCGCCAAAACGTTTGGGCCAGCACCCCTGTGAAGAGCACTTCTAAGGTTATCACACTTGCTGAATATTCTTTGTACCAACTCGCATGGAGATTGCAAGCACAAGACACTAATTTACTTCCCAAATGGTATTTTGTGGAACCTGTAAGTGACTACTGAAATGAAAGGTTTATGGATTAAATAAAATTTGGGAAGCAGGGCATATTAACATCCCTTCTTGGCCAGTCACTGACTTTCACATTGACAGTAATTTTGTTCAAAGCTCAGAAGGGTGATATAGCAAAGAAACCAACTTAACAAGGAATTCCTTGTCTATTTCTATCAGAGTTGCATTTTTAACAGCATCTGCAGTTGATTCCTCTTGGCTTATCTACTAGCCAACTTCTCTCTGTATCACCACCCACTTCACACAAACATGCCCTTAAGCCTAAGAGTGGGCTTCCAACAGTCATGTTTATACAGTTGAGCTAAGGAATTTGTTGAGATTGGTAAGACAGGCAAGAGGATAATGCTTAAGTTCAGAAGTATGTGCTTAAAGCCCACACCTACAAGCTGCTTCTCCATCCTCTGTTTCTCGTGCCCTTACAGCATCCCCTACCAATCAGCTAATTAGGGAGAAAAACAGTCAAAACTAACTTCTTGAGGGCCATTTGCCAAATATGGAAAGAGGAGCTATGACAACTGTCTGTTCTCAGGACCTCTCTGTCCACAGGATGGAACTGGACACATAGGCAAGCCTCTGGGCTCACCCAGACCCTAGATTCTTGGTTTTCCCTGTTATCTCCTGCCTCCTGGTGCTGCTGCTGTATAAGAATAAGGTGAGCATGAGTTTTCCCAAAGCAGAGCCCTCCACTCCCCTGACCCAGCTCTGCTGGCTTTGAGGTTCTTTCAGTGCCCATCAGTAGTCAATGGGCCTTTGACAAAAACTGTGGGCATAGCTGCCATTGCAGAAATGAACCAGACTCATACAGCCTCAACAGATACTCCTAATAAGATATGAAAGAAACTCCAGAGCTGGGGGTTGTCAAGTTTTTTATGACATGTCTTGGGAAAGGAAAAAGCTGGCCCCCAGACAGAGGAGAGTAAGAATGTGTTCAAGGAACAGAGGGAGGAACCCAGAGCCTGGTGCCAGACCCTTCCTGAAATCACTTTCAGATGTTTGGGCTCCTGGGAACCCCCATATCTTTTATTTTTTGTGAGTCCAGACAAACTGAAGCTGGTTTTGGTTTCTTGGGCAATTGTCTTAACCAGTATGCCACCAGTTGCCATCATAGGGATCCATGGCTCCACAGCAGCTTACTTTGTAAGACCAGATACTCTGGAAGCTTACCAGGAATTTAAGGGACAAGTATAGGGATGGTACAATCTATCCTTTGTCTGTTTCACTGCACACTTAACTCCTAACATTATTCAAAATTGAACTTCAAACTATTCCATTACCTCCATAGTGATGTATGAAGACCACCAAACGCTAGGTGATTCGGTGTGAGGATATGAAGAAAGTAAGGCGTGATTTTTAAAAGGTAAGGGCTCACAGTCTTGGGATAAAGGACTAGATAAGCAAAGACTGATATCAGCAGGGCAGGGAGCATGTCTAAGAAAAAAGTCGAAGAGATGATAGTCAGAATTCAGCCATTAACTTTCAAAATATTTTTGTACATTGTTTTTCCTAGATCTGGGCTGCACAAATTATTAAAAACAAAACAAAACAAAACACCAGACAAGGAAAACATAAAGAATGCTAAGTATATGAAAACAGACCATGCTTTCCACAGAGGTACCCCCAATTCTATGCAGTCACGGGCCTTCACCAATTGAAGATCTTGTACAAGAAATAAATGACCGATGATACTGCAGTGATCTTCCTGGGCATTGCTAGTCTCAGCCTCTGGCAACAGTTCTAGCAGAGCGTAGCAACCAAGCAATTCAAACTGAGAAGCCACAGAACAAAATCAATCATCGCTGAGGGGATTAACCTCAGACATAACCTGTGGAAGAGAGAGTCAGAGAGCAAAAGGTTTCTGTACTGGATAACAGAAATCTGAACAGATGCGTTTAAAAAAAAAAAAAAAATCATCCTCAATTATTGTTATTGTGTCTCCAGCAAAGATGTCTGTGGACGAAACAAAATATAAGGCGAAGTATGGTTAAGTGCCATTTGAGTCAAGATGTCATTGTATCGCTATGTGTTAAATTTGCCATAGTTGTTCACTGTTACACTTATGCACTGCTGCAACACAAACCACCTTCAAACTGTGGAGTAAACAAGAACAGTTATGATGATGATGATGATGATGATGATTCATTCTCAAGATCTGGGGCAAAAGCTAAAAGCTTCCTTGCTCACGTGGCTGGTACATGGCTGAAAGACAAGGGTAGCTGGGATTCTTCTAAGAGAAATTACCAGAAGCTGCATGACCTTTTCTAGTCCAGGCTTGAAAGTCCTGCAATGTTGGGGCTCCTGAGCGGCTCAGGTGGTTAAGCCTCTGCCTTTGACTCAAGTCATGAATCCAGGGTCCTGGGATAGAGTCCCACGTCCAGTCTGGCTCCCTGCTCAGTAAGGAGTCTGCTTGTCCCTCTTCCCCTCCTCTCCTCTACCCCCTTATGAGCATGTTGTCTTGCAAATTAATAAATAGAATCTTTAAAAAAAAAAAAAAAGTAATGCAGTGTCACTTCCCCCAAATTATATTTATAGAGTCACAATGGCCCATTCAGTTTCAAGGGCCCGGCACAGATACTCCAGCCCTTAATGGGAAGGAGTATCCTTGAATTTATAGATATGTTTTGAAGCTACCACATTCCAGCTATCTGAAAAATACTTAGCCTGTGGAAAGCTTCCCCCCTCCTTCTAAGAAATATTTTGTAAACATGTAGTGTTTTGGAGTAATTCTAATTTTGCTTAAAGCTCTGCTTGCACATATATCTAGCCGCATGAACAGGAGCAATTTATATAACTTTTCTGAGACTCTGTTTGTTTGGCACCAAAATAAGGATAATTTTTAGGAATGGTAGGAGAATCAAACAAATAATGCAAATAAAGGACTAAGTATAGTACATTTCTTATAGTGGGTGTTTAATCAAGTAATAACAACAAATCTCAAGTTCAAGCATCCCAATTCAAGACACCGCCTCTTGTTTTCTTGCTTCCTCTAAGCTCCCTTGATTCCAACAGTTAACATATGATTCATGATCCTGTCACTTTTTTACCGAGGTGTTTATAAATGTGTGAAATAGTACTGTATTGATAACTGAGGCCCTCACCGGAGGAGGAAGGATGAGGGAAGAGGGACACTCAATTGTCACCCTGTATCTTCATGGACACTTGGAATTTTTAGCCTCGTAAGTCAATTTTTTTTAAAGATTTTATTTATTTATTTGACAGACAGATCACAAGTAGGCAGAAAGGCAGGCAGAGAGAGAGGAGGAAGCACGGTCCCCACTGAGCAGAGAGCCTGATGCGGGCCTCGATCCCAGGACCGTGAGATCATGACCTGAGCCGAAGGCAGAGGCTTTAACCCACTAAGCCACCCAGGTGCCCTAGCCTAGTAAGTCAATTTTTAACCTATTTTTTACCTATTCTCGAAAGCAAATAAAAATATATTTATAAAATTATAATTGTAAAGAAAGCATTAGCCTAATTAATAAGATAGGAATCTTTTTTGTGTGATCATAATATCTTTAATTTCAGCAAAAATAATTGCTAACATACTGATTATTGCTTATTCTGTAGGCTATTCAAACTATAATTTTAAAAAAGTTTGCTTTCCCCTTTACAATTGACTCATATTTTAATCAAGTTATTTCTTTTTAATTATTTAATTTAGCCTCAATGGCCCCAGCCAGCTCCTTCTACTAATTCCAAGTAAAAGCAATTGCAGAAAATAAGGCTTCTTAGAATTCCTAAACTTCCCTAAATAGGCCATCAATCCCTTGTTGATCTCCACAGGTAAGCTGTATGGATTTCCTATTAGGAGACTTTTTTATTACCATGAAGAAAATAGAGGCTATCAATAAAATAATTTAAGCTATCTGTGTCTTTGTTCTTTGAATTTTGATAAACCCTTTGCTGGAGACTTGACTAACTCATATATTTAGTGATTTCACATGGTAAGAGTAGCTTTAGAATGTGTTAAGAACCCTCTACGGCAGTCTTACTTAGTCCTTCTAAGGGAGAATTCTCTCTCGCTTGGGCTGACTGTGAGCTGGACATTGATCCCCTGCCCTCAGACTGGGACTTACATCATCTGTTCTTCTGGTTCTTAGGCCTTTGCACTCTGACGCAACTACACCACTGGTTGATCTCCATCTTGCTGATGGCAGATCGTGGGACTTCTTAGCCTCCACAGTCACATCAGCCAACTCATCATAATAAAACTCCCCCTCTACTTGGTTCTGTTTCTTCAGAGAACCCTGACTAATACAACTCCTTTAAACATCTTGACTCCTCCAAGTATGTTGTTTTCAAATGAGCTATTACTCCTCCAAGTATGGATGTCTAGCCTTGGGTCTATCTACAAAGATCTGCTACCTTCATGTTCTGCATTTAGTTACCATTTCGTAGTTAGCCCTTCTCTCCTAGAGAACCCTCAGGGACCATCAAGTTTCTATAAATGAGGCTTCTTTCCACACTTAAGCAGTATAACTTGTTTTTGTATAAAAATTTGCATTTCCCTTCCCCAAAGATAATGTCTTAAAGACATAATGTCTTTTTTCCCCTTTGAAAAAAATTTCTATTTCCCACTGCAAGGAACATTTAATATTCCTAGTTCCTGTGAAATGTCTTCCACAGATTTACTTCAGGGTAAATGAGTTTTGGCATGAACTTCAAACTTTAATAGAGTGTGTTTAGAGGATGAATCTTCCAAAGTAATTTAATCCCAAAGGATTTTTCAATCCCAAATGTTTTAGCTATTGTGTTTAGATTAATCCAAACAACTCTCAAAATGTAAACCTATTCCCCTTCTTCCTGCACTTCCACATTGACTTCAACGTAATTAACCTTATTCTGTTTTACAGTTACAATTGATATGTTTACCGAGAGCCTCAGAATGTATGCATTTCCAGGGTACTGTAAAATTAAATATTGGACACTAAAAAGTCTTTGGTCATCTCTTGCTGATTCAATCTTGGAAACAAATAAAATTCAGATATCAATTGATTTCATTAATCAGTAGTTCTTATGAATAAAGGCACATATTGTGTCACATGTGAGTCACCTTTAGCTCATTTGAAAATTAATTGCACAAGGTCAAAGTCAACAAGGACCACCAACAATAGCAGGAGTCCCTATGTGGTGTGTCATAATGGATAAAAATGATTATACTCCATTTGCCAACTGCTTTAGTAAATGCAACTCTGACACTGGAGAAATATTCTCTGCTCTGTCCATCTGTTACTCAAATTGCAGTAAAGTAGTTTAAGGACAAGTCTTTGGGGTTCACATTTCCAGAGATACTTTTTTTTTCCTCAATTTACACCAGCAAGTGAATGATTGAAAAGAATGTTGATAAAATTGAATATAAAAAGAAGTAATATAATAGATGACTCACTAGTGGGAGCATTTTATAGGTTATTCCAACTCATCCATGTCCCTTTTAGGTAGAAGCAGCTAGTTCTGGGCAACTATCAACTATTAAATAGCATCCCTGCAGGAAGTCCCCCACCCCCACCCGCATGCCTTTTCCGGTTCCTCCTCTCTCACTGCCATGGGGTCAGCAGTCTGGTTATTTACTACTGGAGACTTCCACTTCTCCTCATATTCCTCCTCCTCTATTCTGCAAGGTCAAGGACCCCAACAACTTGAAGAAGCAGTAGTTTCACTTCTTTGTTTAACTACCTAATTTCTAGGGGTGTTGCCTGAGATTCAAAATTCTTCCACTATCCCTCTTTCCTTCTCTTTGCCCATCTCAAAGGAAGGGCCACTTTTGTGGTTTTTAAATGTGTGTTAGGTGTGTATACAAGACCATGTCCTCAGCAGAGCAGTACTTGGTTACTTCCCCTGGATAGCAGGGACTCTTGGCCTCAAGGCCTCTCATTACAACTAAAATCAAGCAATGGATGTGGCCCAAGGTGAGCATCAAGTCACAAAGCAGAGGTTTGAGTTGCAGGTCTAGCCTGTTACGCAGATAACTGTGTATTAAAAGATGAATGGAGTGTAAGAAAAGAAGAAAAAGAGGGGAGGGAGTAGAAGCACTTCCAAAATTCTGGAGTGAGGGTCTTTGAAAATAACAAACTCTTACTCAAAACTCTGGAAATTGATGAAATGTTTGCAAAAAATCCAAGGAGCCCTTATTAATGAAAAATGGCTGAACCGGGGTTAGAGCAAGAAGTTTGTGGTATCTTAACTTGCCATGTTCCCATCTTCTTCTCCCAACTCGGGAGTGGTCTTGAAGCCAATGGCCTTATAATCATGGTGGCCATGAAAATCAGTAGCCTAGCAGCCCCTGGAAAGGGTAAGGATAGGTCAGACTCCCTCAAAAGCTCTACCTCAAGATAATTGCCAGCTGTTTTTTTCCTACAAGTAACAGTCATCAAAACACTGTGGTAGGGGCGCCTGGGTGGCTCAATGGGTTAAAGCCTCTGCCTTCGGCTCAGGTCGTGATCTCAGGGTCCTGGGATCGAATCCCACATCGGGCTCTCTGCTCAGCAGGGAGCCTGCTTCCCCCTCTCTCTCTGTCTGCCTCTCTGCCTACTTGTGATCTCTTTCTGTCAAATAAATAAATAAAATCTTAAAAAAAAAAAAAAACCACTGTGGTACTGGCATAAGGATAAACATTCAGATCAATAGGATAGATCAGAGAGTCCAAAAGTAAACCTGTACATCTATGGGCAGTTGATTTCCAGCAAGGAGGTCAAGACCATTCACTAGGAAAAGGATAGTCTCTTTAACAAACACATGACAACTGCATATCCATGAAAAAAATATGAATTTGGATCTCTACCTCACATCATATACAAAAGTTATCATCATATACAAAAATTATCTCAAAATGAATCTGTAACTTAAATATAAATGCTAAAACTATAAAACTCTTAGAAAAATAATGAAGTAAATCTTTGTGGTCTTGGACTAGCAATGGTTTATTAGATATGACTTAGATATGATATTAGATATTAGATATGACAAGTGACAAAATTAAAAACAAATACATTAAACTTTATCTAAATGTCATACTTTTGTGCTTTGAAGAGTTCCACTAAGAATGAAAAGAAAACCTGCAGAATGCATGAAAATATTTGCAAATCACCTATTTTATAAGGGACTTATATTGAGAATATATAAAGAACACTTTCAAATCAATAATGAAAAGACAAATGACCCAAATGGAAAATGGGCAAAAGATTTGAATAAATAATAAATTCCATAAATTGAATATATCCTCTAAAGAATACATACAAATGACCTCCAAGTATATCAAAAGATGTTCAACATCACTAATCATTAGAAAATGCGAATCAAAACCACAAGATACTGCTTCATACATACTAGAAGTGTTACAGTCCAACAGTCAGAAAAAAATAGCTGCTCATAAAAATGTGGAGAGATTGGAAACCTCATATATTGCTGTTAAGTACGTAATATGGTGCAGCTTATTTTCTTAAAATGTTTCTTAAAATGTCCAGCGGTTTCTTAAAATGTCAAATATAGTTACCCTTATGACTCAAATTTCACTTCCAGGCATGTACCCAAGAGAATGGAAAACGTATGTCCAGGCGAAAATGTATACATCAGTGTTCATAGCAGCATTATTCATAATAGCCAAAAGGTGGGATCAACCCCAATGTCCATCAGCTGATGACTGGGTAGTGGTTTATCCACACAATAGAATATTATTTATCAATGAAAAATAGAGGAAACTTGAAAACTCTGTGCTTAATGAAAGAAGCTGCTATTTCTATACAATGTTTACAATAAGCAAATCCATAGAAGAAGAAAGTAGGTGAATGGTTGTCAGAGGCGAATGGGAAGTGTCTGCTAATGGGTATAGGGTTTCCCTTCAGAGTGAGGAAAATGTTCAAAGATTAGATCGTCATCATTGTATAACTTTTATTATACTAAAAATGACTGAGTTTTACATTTTAAAAGGATAAATATTATGATATGTGAATAACATCTCAATAAAGTCTTTTTTTAAAAAGCATATTTATGAAAAAGTTTTGAAAAATGTGGATTGAGGGGCACCTGGGTGGTTCAGTCAGTTAAGCGTGAGCCTTCAGCTCAGGTCATGGTCCCAGGCTCCTGGGATCAAGTCCCCCATCGGGCTCCCTGCTCAGCGGGGATTCTGTTTCTCCCTCTGTCCCTCCCCCTGCTCATCCTCTCTCTCTCTCTCTGTCTCTGTCTCTCTCTGTGAAATAAATAAATAACATCTTTTAAAAAATTAAAATAAAATAAAAAATGTGGATTGATAGGTTTTCATGCATTTTATGTTACTCAGAAGAAAAGGTGAATCTGTTTGAAGAAGGGTTTTCTTCTTACATTTTTGGACTTGCGAGTGCGTGAATTTCAGCTTTATTGCATGGCAACCTGGCTCACATGGGTAGATATACAAACTTACCTGCCATCCAGTGTGTATCGGAATTCTATTCTGTTTTCAAAACTAAAGAGAGGCCATTTTACTTTCTGAAAAGATCAAAGTGGTGGTGGTAAATATAAATCCTCTTGAGAACAAGATCTTCCTTGCAGAGCCTGGGAAACAAATTGATTTTAAAAAGTGGAAAATGTGTTGACAAGTGGAGATTACAGTCTTCTTTTTTCAATTCACACATATTTATTAAGCACCTACATGCACACGGCAATTTTTTTTTATGGAGCTGGGAATAAAAATGTTTGATTCCTTAAGATGCTGTCTACCAAAAGCTCTGAAAAACTTCAAAATACACATTAATATACCACTGAGTTTTTGCAAAGATGTTACATTTATAATCAAATTCACCTGTTTAAAAACAAAGTTCTTGCCCTTTAGCAGAGAAAGTAGCTATAAACAAATAAATGGTTACTTAATACTAGCTCAGGGAATGGTCACTTTTATAAAGACAAACCAGGGTAAGGGGTTGAAGGTTCTGGAGGGGAAAGACCTGATAAAATGGAAAGAAGTCTTTCCAATGAATTACCATTTGAGGTAAGACCTAGTTAGAAGTGAAAACATATCCCTCTAAAGAGAAGAACAAGTGCAAAGGTGCTGAGGCAGGAGTGTGCTCGGTCTGTCTGTGGTACATTAAGGACTATATTGTAGCTGAGGTCCTGAGATCAAAGTAGGTCATGGACAGAGGTGAGGTTAGAGAGAAACCAGGAGCAGACCGCATAGGGCCCTGGTGAGAGCTTTTAATTTTATGCTAATATCAGTGGAGAAGTTAAAAGTTAGATGTTTTATTTTTCTACATTTCTGATGCTCATGAAAAGAATCAAAAGTTCAGTTTTAAGAAGATGTGCTGTCCCATATTTTCCAAATTTCTGATAAAATTTCATTTCCCATTTCTTTAACACGTGGACATACTTCAGAAAATGGATGAAAACATGAAATGCCAAATGTTTTCTTCCCAAACATTTAATCACCACTTAAATCTCCTACTAGCAAACTTGCTAAAAAATCATGTAATATGTAACCAGGAGGGGATGCTGGCTTTGGAGAGAATTTGCAACAATCCTTTACTCCCTTGGGCAAACCAAAGGTAAATGGAACAACTTGGTGGTGCCTTCTTGACCTGCAAACAATTGTTTCATTAAGCAAATAAACAAAAGCAGCTGACAAAATAATTAGTTGATTTATCAGTGCTTTTACTTTTTAGTTGATTGCTTTCTTATTTTTGAAACAGATTAGAGTTTTGGAAATAAGCAACTTAATTAGTAATTATCTTCCCCATACAATTAGACTGAGAATTAAAGACAACTTGGATAAATAAGTGTTTCCTCTCTTCCTTGATTTGGGGGGGAAAAAAAAAAAGCCCATGTTGCAGAGAGTCAGAAAGCATTCACTTTCACCCCCCACCACCTTGATGCAGGTAACATGAAGCATGTCACAGATAGACCCATTTTCTCAACCAAGTATTGAGCAATGAACATTTTAAGAAAGACTTTGTGAGGCAGTGGAAGAGGAAGTGAGGGAAAAGTGCTCATTTACATGTTAACATTTTATTCAAAAGAAATTTATTCATTCTGGACCTTATCTTCCAAACGCCTAAAATAATTTCTCTACTCTTACAGATCAGCTTCCATATTTCACTGCAAGGCAGGGTGGGGGAGAGTGGAGAAAACCTATCAGTTAGTGGACTAGAACTTTTTATTGTTCCTCAAGCATGCCTCACTGTGAGAAGGGGCAGGGTCTAAATTGCATTCTGCAAATGAAACAGTCAAGGAAAATGCCTTGAAGAAATGTAACTGGTAAGAGGATAAGCTCAGCTGGAATGGGCAGCTATATGAAGGTGGACACTGGGGACACTGGATGAATTTCAGGGGCCGAAACCGGGTTAGCAGAACATGGTGTCCAGAGAGTTGCCAACAACGGGAGTTGGTAATCTCGGGCGAAGACTCAGTGTTACAGAGTTTTCATCCAATTTCTGGAGGTAGATATGAGAATAAAGGAAGTGTTTCCCCAATGGAAAATGGAGCATAGCCATTAGCAGGGTGGCCTCATAGCAGCCAGTGACTAGAGACCTACACAGCTGGCAAAAAAAATCCCCATGAGCAGATCTGGGACTTCAATCTCCAGATCCCATTAGAGGGTGAGGGGGCTAGAAGAGACAGACGCAATGGCAAGAATGAGGCAGACCTGGTCTAGTCTGAGAGTGTCTGAAGGACTTGATAGGTTTTGAAGTGAGAGATTCAATGCAGGGATCAAGGAGAGGTTGACTTACTAGAAGTGGGGAACAGAATAAAAGCACAGGATGAGTTTCAAAGCAGAAGTCCAGTTCCTTCTGTCAGAGATGTAACAGCATGGCCCCTTTCCTGGAATTTTCATCAGATGAACATGGCAGCCAAATCCATCAGTGTGTTTTAGGACCCCAACAACCTACAAGGGAGATGTGAGTGAGTGGCTGAGAAGGTGCGGGCATTGGGATTGCTTTAGTGTCTATTATTGTAGGTTAAGCATGGTCCTGGGAGTGAGATGGAGTAGAGCATGCTGGTAGGAATGATGGCGCCCCAGTTATGGGGAGAATGGGTGCTGGTCACGGTTCAGACAGGAAACAGAAGGCACATTCAAGCTGTAAAAGAGAAGAGTTTAATGAATACAGAATTAACAAAGGTGAAGGGAAAGATAAAGATAATCAGGTGGGGATGGTAATACTCCCTGGAGTTAATAAACAAGCAAAATACAGGGAGCTGTTATCACCATTAGGGCCCAAAAGGTCAAGAAGAGGAGACATCCTTATGAGAAGACTACTCAATATGACGTATGGCCTTGGGTTGTGGAACAGAGCCAATGCTTATCTTGGTCCAGTAGGGAGGGAGCTAGCTCAAGGAATAAATACTCTGATTTCTTTCTCTTCCCAAGCTGCAATCTCCTGCTGGTGCCTCCCCTTGGCCAAATTTGAAGCCAGCAGGTAAGGAAGCCCAGCTGAAACATTTTCTAGAGGATAGTTTCCAAGGACTCTGGGAAGGGATGTTGGACAGATCTGGATGGGGAGTTGACAGATCTACCAGCCAGCACAGATCTTGGAAACCAGGGTGGGTTTGATATTCATATGCATACATAAAACATATGTGTGTGTGTGTGTGTGTTGAATATAATATATATATAATATTCAATATACACAGACACATACACACACATATATTCCGGTTTTGAGATGGCTCTCATTTGTATAACTAAATTGATTTTTATGTTTATTTCTTAATGCTTTATAATGTCTATTTTTATAACTATATTGAGAAAGAAAACTTTTGTATTCAAGATGCTTTTTCCTCATTGCATAGAGAACAAAGTTCTAAGCCTTCTGTGGAATGTTAGATAGATTTTTTTTCTCATAATAAATAAAAGTTTTATTCCAGAAAGCCAATTACTGATGATGATTTCTTTACTCAGAATTGCCAAAATTGGTTTTTATTGCATTCTTTGAGTGTGTTGATTTTTCCCTTTAGTCAATAAGTTAAAGACCAGTGGATAAAATATATTTTACGTTTATGAAATTAGATGAAACTCACTTTCTGATAGCAACATCTGAAGACTTAAGCACTTGTTCTATTGACATGAAAACTTTGCCTTGGAACACAGTGACTTGCTGCCCATACTTTGTCTATCAGAGGGGCAATAAAGATCTGATATAAAGCAGAGTGTGCAGAAATAGATACTGGCCTCCCTTTGAAAAAGAATCTCACCTCAAGGGCAATGGATCATGAGAAGGAAATTAAATCTTTGGGTTAAATTATGGATTTGCAGTGAGGAAATTTGACTACTCCATTTTCCCCCCTAAATGGTCTCAGGAATCCCATGTACCACCAAAGATAGGGACAGTTAAATGGCCTAAATGACACAGTGGAAGCTGCCGGAAGTAAATGTCATCACCGAAAACAATTTGAGAAAATTAGTACGGTGCTTTCAATGAAAACATTCTATGTTTTATTCTTGCCCAGACCAAAATTAGAACAAGTGTGGCACTGAGCAGTGAGTGGGAGGGTTGGAGCACAGGGTGGAGAATAGTAATTTCAGAATCTGAGGCCTCGTGGAAGTCAGAGACAGCTCAGTTTAGCAGAATAGAATAGGGACAGGCACATCCCATCTGTATGGCATTGGGTAGGTTATGTTCCTCCTTGTTCTTATCTATAAAATAGGGATGTTGTGAATATTGGCTTTGCTTACCTCAGTAGAAGAGGTACGAATATCTCATGTCTTCATCTGCAAGACAGCATGATGTAGTCTGTGACTTTTTTGTTTGTGTAAAGAGGAAATAAAGTGGCTTTTGGTGACTGTCCTAGATAAATTTCTAGGGTAGTATAAATAGGAATTGACTTGAGCCTAATTGAAGACTGGTTAGGTAAAATGATATTTATTATTACTAATGACACCCCAGAAATGAGCAGTGAGTAAAATAATAACTAGTTTGAATAATTATTTTGGCAGATGATAAAACAGGGCAATGCTGTGTCATTGAGAGAGTTGTGTTCTCTGATATTTAGAGAGAAAAATCAGAATAGAGTCCAATTAGATGATTGTGTGATGATTCATTAAGCCTGTAGGGTAGACAGAAAGCGTGTAACTATTATAGATGCATCACCCAAACTGAAAGGCATGAAGAGAGGCATAGAATGCCTTAAATGCATTAACATCATTCTTTTTAAAATTTAATTTTTTTCAGTGTTCCAAAATTCTTTGTTTATGCACCACACTCAGTGCTCCATGCAATATGTGCCCTCCTTAGTACCCACCACCAGGCTCACCCAAACCCCCCACACGCCTCCACTCCAAAACCCTCAGTTTGTTCCTCAGAGTCCACAGTCTCTCGTGGTTTGGCATATCCTAGGCACAATCTTCCATCCGCTATTCTCATTTCACCCCCAAGTGTTGATTAATATACATTCTGGCTGACCTTACTGGTCTAGTAATCTCAGATTTAGCTGAAGCAGATATGAAGAGTGATTGCATTCATTAAGACTGATTTGATTTCTGTTTTATTCTTTAATTCATACTTTAAGGCCCCCTTTTGGATAGCATGTGTTGTGCCAGACACTGGAAAGTCAACATAAGCATCCCTGCCTTGGTCCTGACAGGATCATCCGGGGGGTCATTTGTGGCTCCCACAAGTACTTGTGACCTGGGCTCTACAGCCATGGTAGGTCAGCCTGGCAGTGAGAGGCAGCTTATGAACTTCCATGTGTTGTTTATATCCTAGAATTCATAAATGTTGGTGCAGATTGGATTGGGTTATTCCATTCTTGAGATCTTTTTAGACACAATGTAAAAATCTTTATTTGTCTTTGCAATTTACCTTTGAGCTTCCTAAGAGATAATCAAGCCGATTATCCGATGCCTAGAACTCTGAAAAAAATGCAAAGGTGTTAAAAGGAACCACAAATGGTTTTTGAAACAGTAGTTCCTGGGTCTCATAGGTCAGAAGATCAGAGACCACACTCTCATCTTCAGTTTTTCTTTCAAAATCCTGCCTTCCTTCAAGATGCATTCTTCAAATCCCACCATCCTTCAAGTGTCTCTTTTAAATGAAGTCCTTCTTTATCAATCTAAATGAAAAGAGCTTTTCTTTTTTCCTAAATTACATAAGCCTTCACCCCTTTGCCCATTGCTGGGTACTTAACCTAAAATTTTCTCCATCTATTTGATTACCCATATCCTCCCTTAAATGAGAAGCACCTAGAGGTAAGAGAATGACATACATTTTTGTATTTACCTGCTACTCTGCATAGTAAGTTTTTGATAAATATATCCTGAAATAATTAATTTGTTGAAAGTACACATCTGATTTTTTATTTATTTGGTGGAAAAGTTTTTTTAGTGGCCTTGTCATTAGCAGCATACTAAATGAAGAGACTAATGATGTCAAGTTATACTAACAGATTACAACTCAGAGTGTCCACCTCCAATCTTATACTAAGACAGATTAAAAATGATAGCTTAATTTTTAAATAACGAGTTAACTTTCTACTAAAGTGTAACCATTAGGACTACACTCTGACCTGATTAGTTTTCTCCTTGACTGACTTTGCTCCTACTCAGGCAGTGACCCTCAACACCAAAGCAATTTGTCACACAAGGGAGTTTTATTGTTTCTCAGCTGGGCATAGTCAAAATTCCTTGCCAAATGTCAAAGCTGTAAATAGTAATAGATTGTGTAGATGTTCTCTTGGAATTTAAGATTGAACTGTGCCCTCTATTTGGAGGGGAAAATTCTGGGAGGCAATGATCCACTGGAACAGATTTGATGAAATTTGAGTATCATCCTCCAGGGTACCTTTGACAAACAAATGATCTTATAATCCCTCAAATTACCTTTGTCCCCTCTCCTGGTCTAGCTGGTTCATGAAATTCTAACTAGCAGAATCATGTCGTCCACGGAGTTAAACTCTTATTCCCAAGGTGCCTAGATAAAAGTACACGTTTAACTTATATGGGGTAGGTAACAGATTGACAGAGTAATTCCTCAGATTAAACTCTTGTTGAGGAGACACACTCCGTCCTGAGGGAATGAGCCACAGAGTGAAAAGTGACTGGGGTCTGGGTAGTGCCAGACAAGACGGACTTATGTATTTGGTGCAGGAAGTTGAGGATGGGCAGAGTGGCTGGCGGGCTTTGCCCACTGGGGTGACTGGCCCAAACACAGTTCTCAACTGGTTGCTTTGAGGCCCAGAGCAACAGGCAAGTATTATTAATGCTTCTTGGGCTTTGAAAATATTCTAAGTCGCTAACGGTATGATGTCAAACTGACAGGAGCAAAGGATGCAGAAGGGGAAAATTTGCATTCCATCCTGTGGCTTTTTCCTTAACGAGCTACTGATTACTGGAGGCCATTTCCCTACTGTAGCAGGATGATAATTCACTCTTTATGCCTTTGGTTCCTCCTTCACTGTTTCCTGATATCCCAGCCTTCTTCACAGTCAAGTAACAGCGAGTGTTTCCATACTCATTTCCCTAAGCTGTTGATTTTCAAATTAGACTTTTGCAACCCACAAAGAGAAAATAGTTTGAGAAAAGAGGCTTATGGGTCTAAAAAAAAAACCTGGTTTGATCATCAATATTCAGATCCATAAGGGTGCTGAGTATGGTGTTTAAGCTATAACACCAGCTATGTGGATTTCTCAAAAGTTGGAGTCTCCTGGTGCCAAGAAGCAAACCAGGAGTGAGGAGGGGTATCAGAACCTCAAAACAAGTTTGGACATTAGATAGTAGATTTGTGTGTTCCTCTCTCTTCTGGAGATGTGGAAGGTGAGCAGCCAAGATTTTCTTGCCTCACCATCAAAAGCTGGGAGTAGGGCAGATGGATCATTGTGTGTTTGTTTACACAGGGGACCTGAGACAGCAGAAGGGCATGAGAGATAGGATGATGATGTCAAATGCTCTTTGGAAGAGAGTGGATGTAGCTGATACATTCAGTGGACCTGAAAATATCTCACCGTTGGGAAGAGGGAG
Organism: Mustela nivalis; assembly: GCF_964662115.1. Classification (NCBI taxonomy): domain Eukaryota; kingdom Metazoa; phylum Chordata; class Mammalia; order Carnivora; family Mustelidae; genus Mustela; species Mustela nivalis. Next base: position 81,008,450 of record NC_139021.1, read on the forward strand.
TTTAGTGATAGATAATGGCATGAATAAACAAATGTTTCCGTGTTCGCCAACATCAAAGGATAAGAACAACCCAGAACTGATGACAGACATGTCAATGCTTACTATTTGGTATGGACACATAATGACAGATAAACAAATCCTGCTCTCTACTCCTCCATTTACTTTACTGGTACATATCCTTCTCACCTCTGCCCCCATAAAGCTGGCGGGGGGGAGAAGAGGCAAATAAAACTGTAAGTTCATGGAGTCTGATATGCATATACTATAATTAGTTTTTCTACCTCAGTTAAAATGCAGAGTTAGGGTAGAAATTTGTTTCAGTTATAAAACACATTTTACATACTTAAGGTCCCAGTTTATGAAATAAAGGTCAATTACATAATTACATAACAGCATTTTGAAAATTTGAGGCATCATTTAAAGACTTAACAAATAGAAACCATAAATGTGTTGACCCTTCTAAATAAGAAAGGTTTTCTTTTACCAGACAGGATTTATCATGTACACATCAAGGTTCCTTCCTCTTCTTCCTTTTTTCCTCCCTACCTAAAAGATCTCTGTGTTTGTTCAGGTATCCATCATATTCTTCTGGCCACGTCTATCCAGGGAGGAGGGCCTCAGATTGTGAATCATGATCGTTGAAGCCAACCATAGTGGACCTTTGCCCTTGCAGTGATTGGTTTCTGTGTGAGCCATTTATGACCCCTAAGAAGTAAGCATAAATCTGCCAAGAGACTTATAAGAAATCTTTCTGTTTTCAATGAAATTTTTGAGAGAACATGTTCCTGTTTTGCTTCAGAATATTGCCATGCAAACATACTATCTGTAAAATGGTTTAACCTGATGATGACATTAGCATGGGAAGACTGAGATTGTTGATACTCTATAAAAGCCAGCACTGGAGGTGAACGATCTTCAGAAGTTGTGTTGAGCTATTCTATTTAAAAGCATGGTGAGCCTAGGCTTTCTGTTACCTGGAGATGAAATCATACTACTTTTTATTTTAATATCATTTTTAGGGTCCCAGATAATGTCCCATGAGTGAATCTTCTCTGCTTTTAAAATTCAGTTTAAGGGACGCCTGGGTGGCTCAGTTGGTTAAGCAGCTGCCTTCGGCTCAGGTCATGATCCCAGCGTCCTGGGATCGAGTCCCACATCGGGCTCCTTGCTCAGCAGGGAGCCTGCTTCTCCCTCTGCCTCTGCCTGCCATTCTGTCTGCCTGTGCTCACTCTCTCTCTCTCTCTCTCTGATAAATAAATAAAATCTTTAAAATAAAATAAAATAAAATAAAATTCAGTTTAAGATAGACATCTCGTGGTTTGGCCAGTGGTGTCAGCCTCAGTCAGTTGAAAGCAAAAAAAAAAAAAAAAAAAAAAAAAAAAAAAAAAAATTCACGTATTTTGCTCTGTTCATGACCAGCTACCTTCAAACATATTAGCTGAGGACGTTAAAAAATAAATCAAGACACAAAACCTTGCTTAATTTTCTGGGAATTACACTCACTCAACCTTAACCTTAGAGGTCTGGGAACAATTTCCCAATGTGCTCAAAGAAAATAGTCTCAGCCTCAGACACAGATAGGAAAATTTAAAAGCTATTAAACTGAGCTGGTCTCTTTCTCTATTTCTGCCTGAGGGAAATTCGTCAATTGAGAGAAACATTTCAGAAAGTACACAGGTTTAAACCAAAATGTCATTGTTAATGATTTTCTATCATTGTGGTAACCTGTACTTTCACAGTAATTGCCATTCTCTGACCCACTGGTCAAATGGTATCTTTCAGTTAGGAAAAATTATGTCTCTGTCAGGTATTAATAAAGCATAACACTGTAGTTTTCAACTCACTATTAATAATTACAGATCTGTATCCAGAGATGATCCCCAAGAACAAAGAGCTATCAAAATTTACTGCACATATAAAGCCATATTCCTATGCATTGCTTTCTTCTCAGTAATGTTATAGAAGAACCCAGAGAAAGGAAATGACAAAAGTGTCAAATGGGTAACACAGCTGAACTAGTCTCTACCACCTGACCAAGTGAAAAAAAAAATGAGACTTGACACTTCAAAGTTATCAGACAGGTGGAGGATCTATTGCTAATTCACACTCACTTGCTAAAATCCAAATGAAAATGGCACTGGCTAGATGAGAGGCAATAAATGAAAAGAGCTCCCTGGGTATCCGATTGGAGGGGGTAGCTAACTCTTTCTGACAGTACCAGTGAAATTCCCTTGGCCAGATGTGTTCATTTAAAAGTTTTTCAATTCTTGTTCACTCAAGGGTGTTTCATAAATTGGAGCTTTACCATCCAGAACAAGCTGCTGAGGCCAATTGTAGCTTAAACCTCTACAAGGAATGAAACTCAGAATCTTTTCTGGCCATGTCTGCATTGGGAAAATCCTGTAAGTGTTCTGAAAACAGCAAGTCCTGTGAATGATAAAGAATTGAAAGGAATTATATCTGTATCAAGAGCCACTACAGATGATTCAATAAACTATGATCTCTAAAAATGGAAAAGTGGTTAAAATAGGTTATTTTTCTGAGTCATTGCTGATAAGCAGTCCCTCTGCAGATTCCTTGTGCCTATAGCTGATCTGTTTAGCCACAGAGTATCATGTGAGTGATTCTGCAATTATGCCTAGAGAAACTGTTTAATTACTTGTCAGTGAAGGATTTCTAAGCTTCACTATCATGCTTTATCCCAGATTCTTTTCTCAACTCTGCCTCCATTTGCAGATGATTGAGGAAGACTTTCATACTATCAAATGTGTTTCCTGAAGCCAAGAATGTATTTGGGTACACAGGTGAGTCAAATGGTTAAAGAGTATTGATGAGCATCAATGTCTTTGGAAGGAGCACAGGCATCAGAAGTCCAGGGGGCCAGTCTCCGTCTATTGCTAGGTCCATGGGTATATTTGTTCATCTCTTCCTAGGCCTCAAAGTCCTCATAGAACATCTCAAGAACTATTTTGCCTTCTTAACAATAATAAAACTTTACCAATTTATGAACATCCTTCCATGACTCAACTGCCCTGACTTTATTCATGAAACTCTCAAGCATGTACCTATTTTCCCTACTACCTTTTGTTGTTTCAAGGTTCACTACACACACACACACACACACACACACACACGTATGCGCATGCAAGTTGGAATCTTGAAAACTTTTCCATTATTGCTATTCTTAGGTAATACTGAGTCAAATAAGTCCTGCAACAATAATTGGCTCTTTCCACTGAAACAAATATTAAAGATAAGTCCTACACATACAAATGTAGAGAAATATATTTATATATATAGAGAGAGAAACAGAAATAACTTTATTGGATACATAATAAATGTTGCATTTACTCAATGTGTCATGTAAATTGAAAAAAGCTGCCAGGTCCACATAAAGCTCTTTGAATGAACAAACAGTTTCTAAGTATTAAGAGTGCCAACTTCTTACACTGGTATAAATTTAACAGATTAAAAACCAATAAGAAGAGCTCTATAAAATGCAAGATCCTTTAGGGAAGAAAATGTTCTTACTCATTGCTCTTTCTAGCAGAAACAAGATTATTTGTGTCTAAATTAGGTACAGTTTCTACTTAATTTATTACTTTGTATTGTACTTGGAGATACACTAAGCATGAAATCATCTTATAAATCTAAATTTCCTTCTACTCCAATGCTACTGATGTGACAGAGTAGAATAATGTTGAGTATTTTTCCTGAAGAATTTAAAAGATGGAAAATGGATTGAAAGTTGGCCATTTGTTTTACTCTCTAAATAGCAGGCTTGTCTATTTCCAGAGTTTACAGGCACAAGAGGTAGTTAATTCTGATCCAAACTTTGAGTCAAGTACCTTCTTTCTACTTTGAGTGACATGCCTAGTAGGTTTCCAGTTCTCTTAATCTTCTTTCTCATTTATAGCACTGGGTATTCTGCAGTCAATTCATACTGTTATTTAAGCTTTTTACTATTCATACCCAAATATTCACTAATCTTCCTTTAAAAGACACAAATGATCTCATTGTGAGGTGTTGAGCATGAAATGGCAGGATAACTGAGCAGGATTCTTTTGATTAAACTACTCCAAAGTGATCTAACACTTAAGTAAGTTGTTTCTTCTTGCATCTCAATTTCTTATCAATAGAAGTTAAATCATATCTGTTCCGTCTGTTCCTCAGGAATGTTGGGCAGAAAATGTACCAATTTTTGCTTTAAATGGCTTACCATCACTTAGAGGTACAGCTGTCGAGCCAGGCAACCATGAAAGAAGCACTTGAGCATGCATGAAATGACAATCACGTGTTCTTAGAATTACAGGTAGAGAAAAATACGACAGGAATGCAGAAATAAATCAGGCAGGAAATAGTTTTGCTGAACACATTTTCAGGGACTGAAAGAACTCATGTAGAGATTGTCAACCTCTACTGAAATAAAGCAGATAGGGGAGTCGGCTTCCCCCTGTATCTATGCCTGCTGCTCTGCCTACTTGGGATCTCTCTCTCTGTGTCAAATTAAAAAGAAGAAGAAGAAGAAGAAGAGGAAGAAGAAGAAGAAGAAGAAGAAGAAGAAGAAGAAGAAGAAGAAGAAGAAGAAGAAGAAGAAGAAGAAGAAGAAGAAGAGGAAGAAGAAGGAGAAATAAAGAAAGCAGATAAAGATGAGGAGATAGGTAAAATTGGACTAAGGGCAATGCGGGGGCTGAGCCAACACATGTGAAGAGCATGGCCTTGGAGTAGCACCCCCAGCTGCCGACCTGACAGAAACATGCTGTAGGCATGTAGCTCATGGGTCTTCCAGCTGGTTTTGGGTCTCTGACACATAATAACCAAATCTCATGGCTCTAGATGTTACCTCAGCTCCCCTGAGAAGATAAAGTAGGCTTCTTGGTCTCCAGTCTGGGCCCATTAGGCAACTCTAAGTTAGATGGAAGACTCAACTGAACTCTTAAGGAATCTGAACCCCTTAATTGGGTCAACAATTCAAGTCTGGAAAGACTTGAGTGAACATTGAAATGATGAAAGCAAGGATTATGCTGAGTATGAACACTTTTGCATCAGGTTTAATACAGTAAGTATGTTTGTAATTTTTCTCATTGTAAAGACCTATTTATCCAGAGCGACTCCATCTCAGTTAAAAGCCATTTTGTTGTTTGTGCAGTAAAACTTAAACTGACCCTGCCCACTCCTCCCCTCCCAAGAAACTTACTTAGAAGCAAGTCTGGGAAACCAGTAAAATATGGTCTGCCAGTTCCTAATAACAGAGCCCAGAATACAAGGACGAGTCAGACCAGGTGGAGATATCCAATCAGTAAAAAGCACACATACTATCTACCTAACCACCAAAGAATGTAAACCCCACCTTTTGGGTGCCAAACTTGAGTGCCATTTCTGACCAGAGTAATAGGTTAGTTCAAACAGCTACTATAGGGTAAATTGTAATTCAACTGGCCACCTGCGTGTGACCTAACATGACTATGCAATGTTACAGTCTCATTGGCCACCTATGTGTGGCCAGGCTTTTGTTCTATAAAAGATAGCCTGTAAGATGTGGGGGTCGCTCTCTTTAGAGGTGGCCTTGACCGGTCAGTCGATTCTTGAGCCTATAAACTGGGGCTGGTTGCACTCTTCGGAGATGGCCCTGACCGGTCAGTCTGACTTCTAATGCTTGGCATAGAATAAAGCTTTGCATAACTTTAACTTTGTTTTATTCTCATTCCCCTGGCCAATCAGTCTGACTTCTAATATTTGGCATAAAATAAAGCTTTAAATAACTTTCACTTTGTCTCAGTCTCGTTCCTTTGATAACGGACCTAACACTCATTATTTAGGACTCTAGGGAATTTGATTTAATTTAACTTTTTTATTTTTTTAAAGAAGACTTTATTTATTTGAGAGAGAGAAAGCAGATCAAAAGAGAAAGAAAGAGAGCATGAGCAGGTGGTGGCAGAAGGAGAGGGACAAGGAGATTCTCACTGAGCAGGAAGCCCAGTTCAGGGCTCAATCCCACAACCCTGAGTCCGGACCTGAGTTTAAGGCAGATGCTTAATTTACTGAGCCACCCAGGCATCCTGGGAATATGGTTTACTTTTAAAGTTGTGGCTTTAAGTTAATAAGCATCACAAATTCGACTACATTTATAAACATTTTGAAAAAGAGACTTGATTGTCACTGTATGCATATGATTACTTCTTTTGTCTAGAAGAATATTTTAAATACTTGGAAAGTTTTTTTTTTTTTTAAGATTTTATTTATTTATTTGAGAGAGAGAGAGAGCAAGGGCAGTGGGGAGCAGCAGAAGGAGAGGGAGCCAGAAGCCTGATGCAGGCCTTGATCCTGTGAACCCAGTATCATGACCTGAGGAGAAGGTACACGCTTAACCAACAGAGCCACCCAGGTGCCCCATGGTTTTTTGTTTATTTATTTATTTACTTTTGATTAGGCCATAGGCTTGCATTGTAAAGCATTAGAAATGCTTAAAAAGGAAATCTAATCTATTAAATTAACACATGAATTTAAGATATTTAATGAATCCTAGTTACATTAAAAGAGTGTTGGGGCACCTGGGTGGCTCAGTGGGTTAAAGCCTCTGCCTTCGGCTCAGGTCATGATCTCAGGGTCCTGGGATCGAGTCCCGCATTGGGCTCTCTGCACAGCAGGGAGACCGCTTCCTCCTCTCTCTCTGCCTGCCTCTCTGTCTCTCTGTCTGTCAAATAAATAAATAAAATCTTAAAAAAAAAAAAAAAGAGTGTTAAAGTAAATTTTCTGTACAATGTGGATGAACCAAACATTAATCAGAGAAAGGGTAACTGTACTTATTTTACTAAGTTTATAAATAAATGTTTGTATAGTGAATTTAAAGAACTGAGGGAAAAATGTATGGGATTTAGAACTTTTTAGATAAATCAAATAAGAATATAAAGCATAGTAGCGCTACCTGTTCTTTCTGTGTCTTTCTATACTGAAAGGTAGACAAATCAGAAACAGATTCTTTAACTATAGAAAACAAGCTGGTGTTTGCCAGGGGGAGGTGAGTGAGGGATGGGGGAAATTAGTGAAAGGGATTAAGGGTACACTTACAAGAATGAGCACTGAATAGTGTATAGAATTACTGAATCACTATATTGCAAATCTGAAACTAATATAACACTGTATGTTAACTATACTGGAACTAAAAGTAAAGAAAACTTTTTAAGTTAAACAAAAAGTGTAAATGTGACCTTGTGACTCCCTTATTTAAAAATTTATTAATAGTTTTTACACCATTTCTCTTTTTTAAAAAACATTTATTTATCACCCTATTTATTTAAGAGAGAGAGAGAGAATGAGTGGGAGGAACAGCAGAGGGAGAGAGAATCTCAAGCAAACTCCCCATGGAGCGTGGAGCTCAATGCAGGACTTGATCTCATGACCCTTAGATCATGACCTGAGTTGAATCAACGGTCTGACACTTAACCAACTGTGCCACCCAGACACCCCTCTAGTCTATTTCAAAGCAGAGGCTTTCTTCGAGGCCCTGCGTTATCTCACATGCCTAATCTACTACTGATTTCTCCCTACTACATTCTTCCCTGGCCTTCTGACTTAAGCTCGCTGGGCATTCTTCTACCTCCGTATCTTTATCTTGTCTCTTCTTTCTACCTGGAAACCTTTTTCTTTTTTTTCTTCTTTTTTTCTTTTTCCAGATAGCTTCTTCATTTCCTTTGGACATTCACTGAGGAGTCACCTTCCTGGAAGGCCTTCCATGCCCAGTGACACAATCTAACATCTACGCCTACATCCCCTTTGATACTTCATAACCCACTTCTCAACTCCCAGCTTTACTTTTTCTCTGGATGACTCATTTATCTTTTTTATTTGTCTACTTCTTCTACTAATATGTGAACTCCATGACATTAGGGTTTATTTTGAGGGGGATGGTTTAGCAAAAGCCCAACAATAGCTGTCTGGCACAGAGTAGGACTCAGTCATAACTGTTAAATTGACAAGGGCATGGACATGTATAGATCAACTTCACCCTTGGAAGATATAAAATTACATAGCTAGACCATGGCATCTAGAATTTTTTTTCCAGTTATCCGTTTTGCTTGTTCATTTTTTAACTTCCTTCAGGTCTCGTTTCAAATGTCACTGAGAAGTCTTTCCCAACTCTGCCATCAAAAATAAATCGTGCCTTCCAAAATGTTCTATTTCCTTACCTGCTTTTAGTTTTTCTCCGTAGATTTTTCAGCAACTGCCATGATTTATGGCAGTTTATTTACTGTATATTTGTTTATTTGTTTTCTGACTCCTCTAAAATGTAGGAGTGATGGAGACAAAGGTTTTTCTTTTTTCCTGCTCACAAATATCTACTCCACACCTGGAACAGAGCCTAACTCCCATACATACCTGGTCAATATTTATTAAAGGAAAGATTGAATGGGTGGATGGATGGATGGATGGATGCAGCCACGACCTCTCTTTTGCATTCCAGACACATATGAACCTAGTAGACAGCACTGAAGGAATGTTTTACCTCAAAGACAGCAGGATTTCTGCTGAACTTGTCAATTTCCTCCTTCCTTGTTCTTTAATTTGCTTGTAAGTATCCCGTAGACTAGAAATCGCACATCACCTTGGCTTCTCCTGCCTACCTACTTTTGAATCCATAGGTGCCCCAAGTCTTGCTGTCATACCCTGTCTTACCTCTGCTCCCTCCCTACTGATATCACCTGTTTCAAATGTCAGAGAAGGATCTGCATTGTCTCTTCTAAAGTCTTCAGGCTCCTTGTAGTTCATCATCTCCACCTTTCCCAATGCGAGATTCCTAAACTCTGATCCTCAGTTTTCCTTAAAATATTCATTGGCCTTTAAGTGAATTTTCCTTTGTGAGACATTCAAAGCTCTTCACAATCTATTCCCAAACAAATTTCTGGTCTGACCTTTATTTTGTGTCCTCTATCATCTACCCTTGGGCCAGGACCTTTCAGAATTGCATCTGAGCCACTGACATCGGTCCTGGTGAAACTGATGGCTCACCTGCGACACTAGTCCTCAGACCCCAATCCAGATTATGGATCAGACTCTCCAGACAAGCAGTCCTGGGAATCCACATTTTTAATAAGCTTTCTTGGCAATTTCTAGACACACAAACATTATAATCACACC